>NC_080737.1:12987023-13712023 GCF_019097595.1 Hemibagrus wyckioides | reverse complement strand
CTCACAATGTCCTTGTTTTCCAAACGTCTTTTATAATCTTTATAATCTGCCACGTCGACGGTGACTTCTTCCCTCCGGCCCGACGTCATTTAACGCTCCACATGCCACAGCGAACATGTTTCTGACTTGTAATCTCGACGTTCTTACTTGATTAAGCTGTTGTTGGTTTGCACCGAGGAATGAAGAAATGTTAAGCCGAGTGCTCCGGGTCTAATCTGATGATTTATTTATTTATTTTTGTTTTTTCACCTGTGCTGAAGAAAACCCAGCTGTAAATTATTCTCATCATGACCATTGTGTTGGTCGCCCTTTTTGCTGCCAAAACAGCCCTGACCCATCATGCGGTGTGTATTTTTTGACAACTTTCTATCAGAACCAGCATTAGCTTCTTCAACAGTTTGAGCAACAGTAGCTCGTCTGTTGGATCGGATCACACGGGCCAGCCTTCACTCTCCACCTGCATCAATGAGCCTTGACCGTCCATGACCCTGTCACCGGTTCACCACTGTTCCTTCCTTGGACCACTTCTAATAGATACTGACCACTGCAGACCGGGAACACCCCACAAGAGCTGCAGTTTTGGAGATGTTCTGATCCAGTCGTCTAGCCATCAAAATTTGGCCCTTCGTCAAACTCGCTCAAATCCTTACGCTTGTCCATTTTTCCTGCTTCTAACACATCAACTTTGAGGACAAAATGTTCACTTGCTGCCTAATATATCCCACCCACTAACAGGAGTCATGATGTGGAGATAATCAGTGTTATTCACTTCACCTGTATTGAATAGTGTATCAGTAATGTGTGTCTGGTAATACAAAGGTCACTTCAGTGGGTTGTTGTTGTTGTTGTTGTTGTTGTTGTTTTAAGCCCTTCCTTGCTGTTATAATAATCTTTACTTCACACTATTGGGAAGGCTTTCCTCTAGATTTGGGTGTTGGACTCGTTCAGCCATAAGAGCTTTATTGAGGTCAGGCAAGGAGCGAACAGGTCATCCCAAAGGTGTTCAGTGGGGTTGAGGTCAGGGTTTTGTGCAGGAGTTCTTCTTCTTCATGGAGCTGGACTTCATGCACATGGACATCGTCATGCTGGTTCCAGTGAATGGAAACCAGCACTACAGAATACAGGCTGTACGGTCCAGGAATATAAAATATAATACCAGGATATAATACCGTAGTGAAGGCACTGCAACAGCGGCACTGACCGTTCTGTACCGCACAGTGCTGTGTTATAGGTCTGTTTTCAAGCCCAACAATAAAGCAAGTTCATATTTTAAACTGAAGTTATTGCAACATCGAGAACCAAATATATGATTCACGCGTTGTCTTTTTATGAATCATTGAATCACCTGTAAATAGACCGACTCTTTTAATGCAGCCCCTAGTTTCTGGTGCGGTGTTATCGAGCTCTCTCGTGACTCTGGCCATGTGAAGAAACATGTTTGTGTTCAGAGGAGTAGAATTCAGGGTGTCCTCCTTTCCAAAAATAGCCCCAAACAGGGGGGCATATCAGGTGTAGCTGTTTGTGTGTAAGAGAGGGAGAGAGAGAATGAGAGATTGAGAGTGAGAAGAGAGAGAGAAAGGAAAAGAGAGGGTGAGTGAGAGTGAGAAGAAAGAGGGACAGAATGAGAGATTGAGAGTGAGAAGAGAGAGCAAGAGAAAGGAAAAGAGAGGGAGAGAGAGAATGAGCGAGTGAGAAGAAAGAGGGAGAGAGAGAATAAGTGAGTGAGAGTGAGAAGAGAGAGAAAGGAAAAGAGAGGGTGAGTGAGAAGAAAGAGGGAGGGAGAGAATGAGAGACTGAGAATGAGAAGAGAGAGCAAGAGAAAGGAAAAGAGAGGGAGGGAGAGAATGAGCGAGTGAGAAGAAAGAGGGAGAGAGAGAATGAGTGAGAGTGAGAAGAGAGAGAGAGAGAGGAAAAGAGAGGGCGAGAGAGAATGAGTGAGAGTGAGTGAGAGAGAGAGAGAGAGAGAGGAAAAGAGAGGGCGAGAGTGAGTGAGGAGAGGGAGAGCGAGAATAAGTGAGTGAGAGAGAGAGAGAGGAAAAGAGAGGGCGAGAGAGAGTGAGTGAGGAGAGAGAGAGGGAGAGCGAGAATAAGTGAGTGAGAGAGAGAGAGAGAGAGAGAGAGAGAGAGAGGAAAAGAGAGGGCGAGAGAGAATGAGTGAGTGAGGAGAGCGAGAGGGAGAGCGAGAATAAGTGAGAGTGAGTGAGGAGAGAAAGAGGGAGAGAGAGAATAAGAGAGAGAGAGAGAGTTCCCTCACTTGTCCTTCTGATCATTCACTATTGGTTATGATGCGCTGATAAATGTATCATGTATCAAAGACACAGAATTGGACCAGACCTCTATCTAAAGTGTGTGTTGTGTATCCGAGAGTGTGTGTGTTTGTGTGTGTTGTGTATCCGAGAGTGTGTGTGTTTGTGTGTGTTGTGTATCCGAGAGTGTGTGTGTTTGTGTGTGTTGTGTATCCGAGAGTGTGTGTTGAACAGTGTTTGTGTGTTGTGTATCCGAGAGTGTGTGTGTTTGTGTGTGTTGTGTATCCGAGAGTGTGTGTTGAACAGTGTTTGTGTGTTGTGTATCCGAGAGTGTGTGTTTGTGTGTGTTGTGTATCCGAGAGTGTGTGTTTGTGTGTGTTGTGTATCCGAGAGTGTGTTGAACAGTGTTTGTGTGTGTTGTGTATCCGAGAGTGTGTGTTTGTGTGTGTTGTGTATCCGAGAGTGTGTGTGTTTGTGTGTTGTGTATCCGAGAGTGTGTGTGTTGTGTATCCGAGAGTGTGTGTTGAACAGTGTTTGTGTGTGTTGTGTATCCGAGAGTGTGTGTGTTTGTGTGTGTTGTGTATCCGAGAGTGTGTGTGTTGTGTATCCGAGAGTGTGTGTTGAACAGTGTTTGTGTGTGTTGTGTATCCGAGAGTGTGTGTGTTTGTGTGTGTTGTGTATCCGAGAGTGTGTGTGTTGTGTATCCGAGAGTGTGTGTTGAACAGTGTTTGTGTGTGTTGTGTATCCGAGAGTGTGTGTGTTTGTGTGTGTTGTGTATCCGAGAGTGTGTGTGTTTGTGTGTGTTGTGTATCCGAGAGTGTGTGTGTTTGTGTGTGTTGTGTATCCGAGAGTGTGTGTTTGTGTGTGTTGTGTATCCGAGAGTGTGTGTGTTTGTGTGTGTTGTGTATCCGAGAGTGTGTGTGTTGTGTATCCGAGAGTGTGTGTTGAACAGTGTTTGTGTGTGTTGTGTATCCGAGAGTGTGTGTGTTGTGTATCCGAGAGTGTGTGTTGAACAGTGTTTGTGTGTTTTCAACAAGTAGATTAAAGCCACTGTGGGGAAATCCTGGGGCAGAATGTCCCTCATTAAACCTGTTTCCACATGCGGGAGGAGAGAGGGGAAAAAGAAGGCTTTTCTCTCACTCATTTTCAGTGTCTGTGTTAAAAGTAATTAATTAATTAATTTGACAGTTTTTGGCTAGTTTTTTTGGCATTTATTTAGTTAGTTAGTTACTTAATGTATTTTTTCAATTTTATTTCAATTTAATAATCTTTTTCATGGTATTTCCCTACACTAACACTCCTGATCCTAATATTCACTCAAACTAATCAGATAATTGCCAGTCTCTCTCTCTCTCCCTCCCTTTTCCTCTCTCCATCCTGCCTCCCTCTCTCTCTCCCTCCCTTTTCCTCTCTCCATCCTGCCTCCCTCTCTCTCTCTCTCTCTTTTCCTCTCTCCATCCTCCTCCCTCTCTCTTGTCCTCTGTTCTCTCTCTCTACTCCCTCTCGATCTCTGTCTTCTCCCTCGTCCTCTCCCTCTCTTTTCCTTTCTACTCTCCCTCTCTTTCTCTCTATCTCCTCTCTCTCTCTTTCTCTCTATCCCCCCTCTCTCTCTCTTTCTCTCTCTCCCTTTTCCTCTCTCCATCCTCCTCCCTCTCTCTTGTCCTCTCCCTCTCTCTCTCTATCCTCTCTCTCTACTCCCTCTCCCTCTCTTTTCCTTTCTACTCTCCCCCTCTCTCTCTCTCTTTCTCCCTCCCTTTTCCTCTCTCCATCCTGCCTCTCTCTCTCTCTCTTTTCCTCTCTCCATCCTCCTCCCTCTCTCTCTTGTCCTCTCTTCTCTCTCTCTCTACTCCCTCTCGCTCTCTGTCTTCTCCCTCGTCCTCTCCCTCTCTTTTCCTTTCTACACTCTCTCTCCCTCTCTCTCCCTCTCTCTCTCTCTCTCTCCCCCCATTCTGTAAAAATCACACCTAAGCGGCTGAATCAGAAATCAATAAGCTGAAAATGAATGAAGACATTTTGAATGAAGACATTTTGACACTCCAAAAATCTAAAACCAGGATCTCGAGATGTAATCAAGAATTTATTTCCTGACCAATTCGAACCAAATTAGATTTGTAATGCCCTCTGCTGCCCGTGAGGCAAAATGCAGTTGAACAGGAACCTTGTTCGGCTAGTGCTTTTCCCTCTAGTTCAGGATGCGTGTCAGTCCATTTGTAACTGGCACTCAGAATCGAAATCTCATTGATTAGCGACTGGCATTTCGTGACACGGGAGACGTGACCCCCCACACCACCCCACCCCCCACCGGCCGATTCCACAAGGATGCACGGAGGGAGTCGCGTAGGATGCACAGCAAGTGCGCGTGATACACGTCACTGCAGAGGAGACAGCGGTACATCATACGCTAGGTCACGTTCAGCACAGGCCGATGCTTAGTGGTTATAGGCGCATTTGACCGGTACAGCGTGTTCTCGGAGAGGAACGTGAGTAACAGCGCATCCTAGCGCCGTAGATGCTGCAGAGTGATGCTGAGGGGGGGAGGGGGTGGCGAAGGGGTTGTGTGTTAGTTGGGGGGGGGGTGGCGGTGAATGTTTGAGATTGCTGTGTCATTGGTGCACTCTGCGTGCTCACTGGCGCCCCCTTTCACTTCCGCTCTCGCTCTCTCTCTCTTTCTGCTTGCCTTTTATTTCTCTACCTCTCTCGACCATCGTGACTGTACGTCGATGCATCGCCCCTCCTCCTCCTCCTCCTTCAGCCATGCAGCACGGAGGAGAATGCATCTCTCCTCTACTACTGTGTGTGTGTGTGTGTGTGTGTGTATGAAAGAGGACGATTCGGTAGTCATTATTGACAGTGAGCATCACACATGTAAGCTCAGATAAGGATCGTCCTCGAAATAAGGTGTGTGTGTGTGGTGCACTGGCTGCTGTTGCTGAGGTAGCAGACTAGTGCAGATGAAATCTCGGTGAAGGGTGAGAGGGGAGGGAGGAGCACGAGATGCACGTGAGCGGAGGGGATGCGATTGTCAGGGGGCGGAGCTTAGCACCAGGCAATACCCAGTTTCTTTCGCTCGCTGCCTCTCTGTCGCTCTCCATCTTCAGTCCAGCCACCGTCGCTTCTCTTCTTTCTTTCTTTTTTTGCTTCAAGTGCTGCTCTCAGACTGTCGTCGTCATATTTTTTGAGCAACAGGGTCAAACGGATTAGACGTGTGTCTGTGTACGTGTTTTCTTTCCTCTTTAATGGCATCTTGCCTGCTCTCCTGACCCAGCAGTGTGTGTGTGTGTGTGTGTGTGTGTGTGTGTGTGTAAAGAAAGCGTAGGGCGGCAGGGCTGTGTCTGTACCTCGTGTGTATGAGAGAGCAAGGAGAAAGGCGTCAAAGCAGCCGGAGAAGGAAGGATGGTTTTGCCGATAGCGCTGCTCCTGCGAGTGTGTGCCTCCAGGGCGACCGAGCCCTGCCCCCTCTCGCCATGAGCCGGGTCAACCGCGTCTCCTGCTCCATGCTCAACTGCTTCGTAAGTGGAGTGTGTGTGTGAGAGAGAGAGTGAAAGAGTGTTGATGATCTATTGTGTGTGTGTGTTAGTGCTGTCCACTAAGAAAGATGGCATGCCACATGAGCTCACCATGCCAACTGGAATGACTGAGCATCCTGTGCTGAGGGAGAGAGAGAGAGAGAGAGAGAGAGAGAGAAACATGCTGTTCCGATACTTTTGATTTTATTATGACCGTTTGTGTAACCGGCAGCGAGCAGTGTTGTCTCAGGGACATGGTTTTGCTCTGTGCGCTTTAGAGGAAAGTTCTGGAAAGAGTTCATTTTGTTCTTCTAGTAAATGGACCCAGAATTGTCCATCATATTCCACTACAACCTTTCTTGCTTTCTTTTTTTCTTTTCTTTTCTTGCCTCGGGCAGTCTCTCTCTCCTTCTGTTATTCAATTTGTTTCAGTCAGCTTTATGGACATGTCTGAATGCTCTTACAGTATTAGACAGTATCTGCCCTTCTTTCTCTCTCTCTCTCTCTCTCTCTCTCTCTCTGTCCGTGTTTCTCTTTCCATGTTCGTCCTGTCTACTTCACACTCTGTCTCTATCTCTTTGTTTTTCCTTTTCCTCTGTCTCAAGGTATTCTCTCTTTCTCCGTTCTCTGTCTATCATTCTCAGTCTCCGTTCCTATTTCTTTGTCCATTTCTTTAACAGTCACTGTCTTTCATTCTTTGGTGCATCAACTATTTCTCCATCTATCTTTTCATCTGTTTTTTATTTTTATTTTTTGTCCCTGAACCCTCAGTCCTTCCTTCTTTTTCTGTCCTTTCTCTTTATCTACAAAGATTAGTTTTACATCTTCTATCCAATCTCGAATACACTATATTGCCAAAGGTTTTGGGACACCTCATCAAATCATTGAATTCAGGGGTTAGGTCCAGTGAAAGGAACTCTTAATGCTTCAGCATACCAAGACATTTGGACAATTCCATGCTCCCTGTCCTGACCTCAACCTGATAGAACATCTTTGGGATGAATTAGAGCGGAGACTGTGAGCCAGACCTTCTCGCCCAACATCAGTGCCTGACCACACAAATGCGCTTTTAGAGGAACGGTCAAAATTTCCCATGAACACACTCCTGAACCTTGTGGAAAGCCTATCCAGAAGAGTTGAAGCTGTTATAGCTGCAAAGGGAGGAACAACTCCATATTACATTCATGTGCATGTAAAGGCAGATGTCCCAAAACTTTTGGCAAGTGTATCTCTCAGTCCTCCATCATGTCTGTTTATTATAATTCTGGAGTATGAAAGGAGGCACTGTTCGTCCGAGCCGAGCGGTGTCTCTGTGTGTTTATCATCTACAGATGACCTCTCGACACCTCTCCATGCCTCGGTCACTGCCTCTGATTGGCTGATCCAGTCTCAGGGGGGTTGGGAGACTCCTAAAGCCTCTATTCAGTTAGCAATATAGACAAGGTTACATACTGATTGATTGCTTCTGAGAAAATGGAGGTGAAAGTCGCCGTGCAGTCTCAGTGAGGAGGAGGAGTCGAGGAAGAGTTGTTTGGAGGTGTTTTTCGAGTCTAAATTGATGCAGCATGTTTGAGATGAGCGATACGTATAGTGTCTGTGTATCTGTGAAGAGATGATGGGTAATATGGAATAAAGAGTTGGTTTGTGGAATCGTGACTAAAGTAAAGCACTGATGTTTAGTACAGTGGGCTGTGGTGTGTTTGCTGTCTAGACTCCATCCAGAGTCTGGATTTCTGCAGACAGACACCACTTCAGTCCAGTTTCTCTCTTTAAATGGTTTCTGATGGATTTCTGAAAAGTATTTCAACACGATCCAGATCAGACTCAGAAACTCATCAACAGAGAAAACTGTATAACCCTGATCAAGTGCACACTAATAAAAGGCTCTTTTTGATTTTAAAAACATTTTGTAATGATTTGTATTGACTTTCTTTCTTTTTCTTTCTTTCTTTCTTTCTTTCTTTCTTTCTTTCTTTCTCTCTCTCTCTCTCTCTCTCTCTCTTCTTTCTTTCTTTCTTTATCTATCTATTTTTCTTTCTTTCTCTGTTTTTCTTTCTTTCTCTCTCTCTCTCTCTCTCTCTCTCTCTCTCTCTCTCGTGTGTGTGTGTGGTGGTCATCCATATGGTGGAGTTTTGACCATGATAGCGATGACCTCTGTTCCCGAAGGCTCCGGGTCAGTAAGGTGGAGATGTGTTGCTGTTTTTAGATGATAAGTAACGAGTGATTGTATCAGACGGAGCGCTAAACAGCTCTGATTGAACAGCAGAAGCTTTTTCCGTCTCTGATGCTCTTACAGTGTGTGTGTGTGTGTGTGTGTGTGTGTGTGCGCTCTTACAGTGTACGGCTAAACCAATCACACCAGCAACATCAGCTGTGTGTGTGTGGTGGTTCCTTATCAAGTATCTGCTTTCTTCCGCATGCATGATTATGAGCTAGCTGAGTGTGTGTGTGTGTGGTGGTGGGGGGGGGGGGTCATAACTCCTATGGCGGCTCATATGAGCTGGCTCAGTGTCCAGCACTGACCTCTTATTTTTTTTCTATAATTCTTTCTTTTGCTCGCTCTTTCTCTCTTTCTTTCTCTATTTCTCTCTCTCTCTCTTGCTCTTTCTTTCTTTCACTCACTCTTGTGCTCATTCTTTATCTCGCTCTTTCTTTCTCTCACTCTTTCTCTCTCTTTTGCTCTTTTTCTTTCTCTCTCTTCTTCGTTCTCTTTCTCTCTCTCCCTCTCTCCCCCTCTCTCCCGGTGAGTGTGTAGCACTAAACTGAGATAGGATACCATGACGTGACACTGACGTGTATGACGTGACACTGACGTGTATGATGTGACACTGACGTGTATGATGTGGACATTAGACCTGAAATTTATCTCCATTTTCTTCTCTCACAAATAAATTAGATTATATTATTTTTTTCAGAGCTTCTATCTTGACTGTGTGACTTTTACTCTAAAGCTCTCCCTGACTCTGTGCTGCAGGGAACATCTGGTTTATTTGAACACAGAGTATGATTCACACCTTTTTAGTCATGTGACCCTGCTGGTGAGGAACAGGAGAAGGTAAAGGTGATGATGAAGGTGATGGTAAAGGTGAAGGTGATGATGAAGGTGATGGTAAAGGTGAAGGTGATGATGAAGGTGAAGGTGGTGATGGTGAAGATGATGGTGAAGGTGATGATGAAGGTGATGGTGAAGATGATGGTGAAGGTGAAGGTGATGGTGAAGGTGATGGTGAAGATGGTGAAGGTGATGATGAAGGTGATGGTGAAGGTGATGGTGAAGGTGATGATGAAGGTGATGATGAAGGTGAAGGTGATGATGGTGATGGTGAAGATGATGGTGATGGTGAAGGTGATGATGAAGGTGAAGGTGATGATGGTGATGGTGAAGATGATGGTGATGGTGAAGGTGATGGTGAAGGTGATGATGAAGGTGAAGGTGATGATGGTGATGGTGAAGATGATGGTGATGGTGAAGGTGATGGTGAAGGTGAAGATGGTGAAGGTGATGAAGGTGAAGGTGATGAAGGTGATGGTGATGGTGAAGGTGATGATGAAGGTGATGGTGAAGGTGGTGATGGTGAAGGTGGTGATGGTGAAGGTGGTGATGGTGAAGGTGATGAAGGTGATGGTGAAGGTGATGAAGATGATGATGAAGGTGATGGTGAAGGTGATGAAGGTGATGGTGAAGGTGATGAAGATGATGATGAAGGTGATGAAGATGATGATGAAGGTGATGGTGAAGGTGATGATGGTGATGGTGAAGATGAAGGTGAAGGTGATGGTGAAGGTTTATTTCTTTGGTTATTTGAAAACCAGTCCAAATAAAAAGCATGAGCAGAATTCACTCTGATCCACCTGCCTGGACATGTGGGAGAACCTGAAGGAAACCCGCTCTTTCTTTCTTTCTCTCTCTTTCGCTCTTTTTCTTTCGCTCTTTCTTTCTTTCGCTCTTTCTTTTGCCATTTCTTTCTTTCATTCTTTCTTTCGCTCTTTCTTTCTTTCGCTCTTTCTTTCTTTTGTCTTTTTCTTTTGCCCTTTCTTTCTTTCGCTCTTTCTTTCGCTCTTTATTTCACTTTTTCTTTCTTTCACTCTTTTGTTCTTTCTTTCTTGCTTGCTTTCGTGCTTTCTTTCTTTCTTTTACTCTTTCTTGCTTGCTTTCACTCTTTTGCCCTTTCGCTCTTTCTTGCTTGCTTGCTTTCACTCTTTCTTTCTTTCTTTTGCTCTTTCTTTTGCTTTTTCTTTCTCTCTCTCTCTCTCTCTCTCTCTCTCTCTCTCTCTCTCTCTCTGTCTTTCTCTCTGTCTCTAGCTCATTTTATCCTCATGTGTTTGGGTCAGAATCTGAGCTGAAGATCGTCTACAAAGCTCATGTTCTCTTTACATTTTTATATATCTATCCACATTGATCTGAATTGAATTAGAAACAATGGACAGGTAAAAAAAAATGTAAATGTATCCCTAGAGAGCAAGCCACAGTGCCTGAGAGGATGCTGTAATACACTGAGGAAAAAAAACAGACCGGTCACTACACATCGCTTTCGTCATGGTGGGAATTGGTGGAGAAATGTGATGAGTGATGCTGTGGTTCGACCCGTGTGCTTGGAGTGAAGGGCATCGAGAGTTTGTTTAGTTGATTTGGACATATCAGTAAATCTGTGAGGTTTGAAGAAAACATTGTTTTTTCCATAAGTCCAGTGTTTTTCATGCTCAGGCAGGATCTCTCTCTCTCTCTCTCTCCTTCACATCTTCCTGCTCTTAAACTCTGCTGTGTGAAATATTAAATAGCATTATCCTTCAGGAAAAGAAAGAGAGAGATAACGAGGAGCGAATAAACATTCTCACATTCTTCCTTACACTTCACTTCTCACTGCTCTGATTAAAGGGGAGTTTTCCTGAAAAATAAAACAATAGAATGTGTAGAAAGAAATCACGTGCAGTTTGCTCATGTTCTCGTAGATACACTATTACCAAAAGTTTTGGGACACCTGCCTTTACATGCACATGAATGTAATATGGAGTTGACCCGCCCTTTGCAGCTATAACAGCTTCAGCTCTTCTGGGAAGGCTTTCCACAAAGTTTAGGAGTGTGTTTATGGGAATTTTTGATCATTCCACTAGAAGCATATTTGTGAGGTCAGGCACTGATGTTGGACGAGAAGGAGTCTCTAAGTCGCTCTAATTCATCTAAAAGGTGTTCTATCATGTGACTGAAGTGTGACGTTCCTCCACACCAAACTCCCTCAGCCAATCATGTCTTTATGGACCTTGCTTTGTGCACTGGTGGGCAGTCATGTTGGAACAGGAAGGGGTCATCCCCAAAAAAGTTGGGAGCATGAAATTGTCCAAAATGTCTTGGTATGCTGAAGCATTAAGAGTTCCTTTCACTGGAACTAAGGGGCCGAGACCAACCCCTGAAAAACAACACCTGTATTCAGTGATTTGGAGGGGTGTCCCAAAACTTTTGGCAATATAGTGTATCTGTTATTGTTACAGGCAAGAGTTTGGTGTCTAAATCCTGTGCAGTAGGACGTAATACAGAGCATCTGGACCATGATGCAGCAAGATAACGTAGTGAATGGTGCAGTGTGTGTGTGTGTGTGTGAGAGAGAGAAAGAGATGGTCTGACAGTGATGTCCTAATCCATAACAGATAATCTAATCCAGAGCAAAGCCCCTGATCAGATTAGGTTCCTCGGGCAGCTCCACGTGGCAGCGTCATGTTTATAGAGAAGGAAGCGATAGCAGACTGGAGGATGTGTGAGGAGACGGAGACGAGTGTGAATTCCATTTCTGAAAGAGAAAGAGGCCCGGAAAACACGGGCCGTTGCCATGGAAACAGGACTGCAATCTATGTGTGTGTGTTTGTGTGTGTGTGTGTGTGTGTGTGTGTGTGGTGGTCTGAACAGTCTCTACATTCTGTATATTTTCAGCCTTTAGCACCTTGCTCATTCATTTTCTCTATTTTAATCTCTCTCTCTCTCTCTCTCTCTCTCTCTCTCTCTCTCGTGTGCGCTCTGTCTCTGTCACTTTCTGTCTCTCTCTGTTACTCGCTTTTAGTTGTTTCTCTCTCGGTCACTTTCTCTCTTCCCCCTCTCTATCTCCAGTGCTTTTTTGGTCTCTTCTCTCTCTTTCTTTTTTGTCTATCATTCTTTTTGTAATTCTAACTTTTATGGTTTCTTTCTTTCTTTCTTTCTTTCGCTCTTTCTTTCGCTCTTTCTTTCTTTCTTTCGCTCTTTCTTTCTTTCGCTCTTTCTTTCTTTTGTTCTTTCTTTCTTTCGCTCTTTCTTTCTTTTGTTCTTTCTTTTGCTCTTTCTCTTTCTTTCTTTCGCTCTTTCTTTCTTTTGCTCTTTCTTTCACTCTCCCTTTCTTTTGCTTTCTTTTTCTTTTGCTCTTTCGCTCTTTCTTTCGCTCTTTCTTTCTCTCTCTCGCTCTCTTTCTCTCAACCCTCTCTCTTCTGCTTGCTCTCCCTCCCTCCCTCCGTCTCTCTCCCCTCCCCCTCCCTCCCTCTCTCATGCGTATTTTTTGTTATAAAGACTTTTATTAAATTCAATTTTATTCTCTCTCTCTCACTCTCTCTCTCTCACACAATGAGATGTAAAGTTTTAAACTAAACAGAAGTTGTACTATATGCCTCATATAACAGCATTTGAGGATCATCATCATCATCATCATCATCTTCGTCACGTTAAGCATACAGAATGTAGTAAATGAAAGTTTTGCTACACGTGGCTTGGTTCAGGTTGTGTTCAGGGATGGAGTCTGTTTTCCAGCAGCAGTGTAATAGAACGATGTGTTTGTGTACCTTCTGGTAGTCAGGCAGACCGAGCACTGATCCCTGCCTAGTCTCCTTTAAGATAGCTCCAACCCGAGGGAGCGACCGTTTCAGCAACAGCGAAGGGAGGATGGAGAGGAGGAGAGTGACTGTGCAAAACAGCGTGTCCTCCATCTTTGTGTCGTGAGAGCAGCGTCTCCTTGGGAGCGGATGGAAAGAACAGAGGAGAGAGAGAGAGTGGAAGTGTGTGCAGAGTGAGGGAGGAGCAGGAGGAACGTTTCTGAAGTGAAGTGAAAACTCTTCATTTCTCTGCATTCACTCAAGTGTCTCTGTAGTTTTCTCACTGACAAATACATTCTCTCTCTCTCTTTCTCTCCATCTCTTCATTCCTCTCCATCCCTCCCTACCTCTCTCATGCTAATATTTTATATCTTAATCTTTTGTTATATTCAACTTCTTTCTTTCTTTCGTTCGTTCGTTCATTCTTTCTTTTGCTCTTCTCTCTTTTTCTTTCTTTCACTCTTTCATTCACTCTTTCTTTCTTTCGCTCTTTTTTTCTTTTTCTTTCTTTCGCTCTTTCTCACTCTCTCTCGCTCTCTTTCTCCCAACCCTTTCTTTCTTTCCTTCTTTCTTTCTTTCTTTCTTTCTTTCCTTCTTTCTTTCTTTCGCTCTTTTTTTCTTTCTTTCTTTCTTTCGCTCTTTCTCACTCTCTCGCTCTCTTTCTCCCAACCCTTTCTTTCTTTCTTTCTTTCTTTCTTTCTTTCTTTCTTTCTTTCTCCCTCCAACCCTCTTTTCCTTCCTCTCTCTCTATGTAATAAAGACTTTTATTATATTCAATTCAATTCTTTCTTTTTCTCTTTCTCTCTTTTCTCATTCTCTCTCCAGCTTGCGCTCTCTCTCTCTCTCAGTGCAGCACTGCGTAGAAACTTAGAATCAGGATTCCTTCTTCCATATTTAGATTTTCAAGTTTGCAGCCTGCTTCCACACACACACACTTTCACACACACACACACTTTCACACATCCACCAGAGGAAAACCCGCGAAACATCCAGCATGTGGAAAAAACAGCCTGTGAAGTACGGTTAGAAAACGCAAGCGTGTTTATTTTCGTCTCGGCCCTGACTTGGTTATGCGGTGGAAAATCCTGTTGGAGATCTCTGCAAACTAGCAGCGCCTCAGATTTCTTCTGATGAAGAAAGTATAAGCAAAATCTATCCTGGAAGCACTTTCGGGTTCTGGTCATCAGAGACATCACGCATGCCATGTTTACGTAGAGGTCTTATCCATCCGTAGTGACAAGCTAAGACCGTCTCAATAATAATCTAGACACTGGATGCGGTCTCGTCAGATTGCAGAAAACAATGTTTATTTTGGAACATTTGCAGTGGTTTTGGTGATCGCTGCTGTATTTTCTTTATTCCCAGAGGTTTTCTGGCATGCTGATGTTACGTAGAGACGCTATTTGAACACCAGTCCTATTGCTATTGCTAGCGCAGTGGTTGTAGTTAATGCAGTGTAGAAATAATGGAGACACCAAACACTTTGGACTCTGAATTCAAGAAGCCTATTTACAATGCTAAGTTGTTCATACACTGCTAGTTAGCGACACACAAGATGACTAGTGCAATGGTGTTGAAGGTTGCGAGCTTGAATCTCAGGTCCACCAAAAGCTGTCACTACCCGGACCCCTGAGCAAGCTCCTCTGGTTGTATAAAATGAGAGAAATAATAAGCCGCTCTGGATGAAAATGGCAGAAATGTAAAGGCATCAGTGTGAGAGGTGAAGCTATGGGAAGCTGATCTGTTTGTCACACTTCTTTCTTTTCTTTTTCCTCCAAATATCTCTCTGTCTCCAAATCTTCTGCAGGATTTGTTTTTCTCTTTCATGGGTGTATATCTGGGGCAGTGTAAGAAGAGTATGAGTTTTAGACTTTAACTCTCTCTCTCTCTCTCTCTCTCTCTCTGTAATTTGGTCTGTTCTTGTTCGAAGCGAAAAATCTCTCTCGGAGCTCGCCGCGTAATCACACACCCATGCGGAGCGGTTCAGTAACACGACACTCGCGCTTTCCCGAAACACCGCACGACTCGCCACGTCGTCATCGCTGCAACGAGAACCCGTACAGCAGGAAAGATGGATGCAAGGCAGGAGGGGAAAGATGGTGATGGATAGCCTTATCGGATGGAGTAACGCCCCGAATATCGGAGGTGGATTTCCGAGAGGCTGGTGTTAAATCTCAGGCTCTCGAAGTTTTCAGTCACTCTGGGAATCTATTGCTTCTGTCTGAGGCAAGAGAAGCTTCCAGAATACAGGATGAGAGCTGCAGGTGTTTTAGGATCCATCTCTCTCTCTCTCTCTCTCTCTCTCTTCTTTATTCACGTTTCACTAGCACAAAAAGTGCATCGACAGCATTGAACACATGTTCCATTTCCTAATTCGAAGTAATTGGCTGCAGTTCCTCTTGCTTCACTACGTGTTTGTTTGCTGTTGTGTAATTTGGCACTCGTGAGAGATAAGCTCATATCATAAACGATTTCATCTCTCACCTTTGAACATCCACTGTGCATTAGAGCAATCTTCGTGATGTAAACACACTCGTACACTTGTATTGCCAAAAGTTTTGGGACACCCCTCCAAATCATTGAATTCAGGGGTTGGGCTTGGCCCCTTAGTTCCAGTGAAAGGAACTCTATAGACATTTTGGAGAATTTCATACTGTAATTTCATACAGTTTGGGGATGACCCCTTCCTGTTCCAACATGACTGCACACCAGTGCACAAAGCAAGGTCCATAAAGACATGGATGAGCGAGTTTGGTGTGGAGGAACTTGACTGGCCTGCACAGAGCCCTGACCTCAACCTGATAGAACATCTTTGGGATGAATTAGAGCGGAGACTGCGAGCCAGACCTTCTCGTCCAACATCAGGGCCTGACCTCACAAATGCGCTTCTAGAGGACTGGTCAAAAATTCCCTAAACCTTGTGGAAAGCCTTCCCGGAAGAGTTGAAGCTGTTATAGCTGCAAAGGATGGACCAACTCCATATTACATTCATGTACATGTAAAGGCAGGTGTCCCAAAACTTTTGGCAATATCGTGTATCTACAAGCCCTGTTCGTCAACATAACCAGCCATGTGCCACATTGTCCAATTTCAAATTAGCCAGACTTTTTAATAGACCGAAAATACATCACTTAACCTGAAAACTCCAAAAAATAGATATAAACATATCATCTATAAAAACAGATTGGAGTTTAAACCCTTTCAAAGCTTTAAATTTCACCTTCTGCAGTGTTCCAGCCTGGAACTGAAGTGAATTCGGCTTGTGTATCAAACCTCCGGCTCGCTAATTCATTAAAAATCATCGATATTAGTTTTTGCCAGGAGCCGAGTTGATCATCCATTTTGCTGCTTAGCGGAAAAACAAACTAGTGTCGTGTGTTAAATCTTTCAGTTTAATTATGGACTACAAGACAGTTCTAATTTGCAATACAAATTCTACCGTCACTTGCAGGGAGGGATTAGAAGCTAGAGAGAGAGACGCACACACAAAGACGTGGAGAGAGAGAGAGAGAGAGAGAGGGAGACATAGAAAGAAACATGGAGGGAGAGAGAGAGAGACGCACAGACAGAGAGAGAGACACAGGGAGAGAGACATAGAAAGAGACATGGTGAGAGAGAGAGACACGGGGAAAGAGAGAGAGACAAAGGGGGAGCAAGATGGGGAGACAGAGAGAGGAGGACAGAAAATGACTGGGAGACAGAGAGAGAGAGGGAGAGACAGATAGGGAGAGAGACGGAGACAGACACACACACATGTACACAACCATTTTAAATGCAGTTTAATAGCATGCTACCAGCCTGCTTAACTTTGACAGATTTGTGTGTGTGTGTGTGTGTGTGTGTGTGCCTGCTCTAATATATTTGACTAATTAATTACTGAGTAAATCTGGTGTCTTGGAGCACATAAATTAACTGGCAACAAATTTGCGGCAGTGTCAGAGAAGTTAAAATTAAAAACTGCCTAAAAGCTTATAGGGTGGTTATAGTGTCATGGCTATGAATATTGTTTGTGGCAACAGTAAAATGTAAAGGAAACATGCTAACCAGCAGGACATCCGGATTGTCCTACAAACCGACGTAATTATCTTTAGTCACATCTCTATTGTTTGCGGATCTCCCTCCTATAATTTCGACCCGGAGAACCCGTCATGCCGCAGCCTGTAATCGAATTCAGCCAAGACTTTGTCGGGATCTTCCTCTGTGTAACGAGCAATAATCTTAAAAGAAGGTATTTCTGTAACACTTGGACGCCGATCAGGCTTTCGCAAAGAGTACGCGGTTTTTAAAAGAATTTCTTTCCATACGCTTTCCAAAAAACGATCCATTTGCTAATTGAAAATTTGAGCTTCTGCCACATCTCCCCTATGTGGCTTCAAGCCAAGTGTAAATGGAAAGATTGGAATTCCATTCATCAGTTTAATGGATTCTTTGGAAAGAGGTGGAGTGTTTTTATCAGAGAGGAGAAACGGAGAGAAGTTACGTTATGTTAGTAATGTGAGAGGAGTGAACCATCACTATCCCTCATGTTAATCCTGTGACTAATCGAGTCAGTTCATGGAAACGGACGTCTAACAGAGATATATTAGCGCGATCGCAGAAAGGCGGGTTCTGGGCTAGGTTTAGCACGCCTGGTCATTGCTTGCGTGTTCCGTTATTAGCCATGTCGAGCGTGATCGGCAGGTCTAATTGGTCCTCGATTTTCTTTTCTTCTCCATTGAACACAGTGTTTCTCCTCTTTGGATTCTCCATTCAAGCACCAGACTAATGAGGATTTATAGTGTAGAATTAACCGACCACATGTAGCGGCTAATCACATTAGCTGAACACGCTTCCTCAGAGTGCTCTTATGCTTCTCGATGCTCATGCACGGCATCAGTGGTGTGGTTTGGTGCTTCTTTTATCCGTGAGCTAATTAACTTGCATAAAGTTCGCAAAGTCTACCTCCTCTTTCCCCACCCTCTTCGTTTTTGACATTTCTAAGCGTATACTCTTACTTTCATACATAAAAATCCAAAACCAGCATGTAATTACTGTAGGATTTGATTAAACTTTTCTGGTCTTCAACTCATCCCTCCTCCTTGCTTGACTTTTGTGACTTCCTTTTGATATCATACTGACAGCTGACCGGTGTCTGTGTCACCCGCTTCGTCTAGCGCAGACATAAACACCAGACATGAGGAATGTTCTGTGCTTTGGTTGCAGTGTCATGGGTTAGATCCTGATTTATGATGTCATTAAAAAATCAGATGGGGTGGATTTTGATGCAGTGTAGAAACCAAAGCATATGATGGACAGATAAGAGCCTGTTGGCTTTCTGTTCAATTCTTTTGGCAGTTTGGTTTATTTCATCACACCACAGATAGATAGCCTGTGGAAAATCACTATAATATGGCTGCTTATGTGTTGGTCAGCTGTACCTCAGTACTCTTATTGTTGCCCTCAAAGGCCAGTATTGATCTTGTGTATAGTCTGACTGCTGCACAGACTGTGACCCTCACAAGTAACGTCTGTCTGATTCTTCCATGAGCTCAGCAGGTAATGTCTGGCACGTCTGGCTACACAGAGTGCCGGGTGTTGCCATGCCGTCTCCAGCCTGCCGGCACACTGGCACTGATGGATGATGGGAGCTAGGAGTTTGCCTTGGAGACAGTGTTAATGTAGGATGAGTTTAGTGGGGGAAAGAGACAATTCTGCAAGTGGGTTAACCCGTAACTGGGTAATATCGGGGATGTTTCTGGAAATATGATGCTGTTCGTAGTGATTTAAAGCAGGCCTGAGGGCAGAAATGTTTATCACCGGTTAAATACGATGCAAATGAACTCGAATTTTACATATCACTCGTGATCAAAGATGGCTCTCGTGTATAAACAAACAGATAAAGCAAACAATTTTTTACTGATCATGTCCTCATTATATAGTCACTATCCAGGTGATGGTGTGTTCAGAGATCACGTTAGGTAAGGAGCCAGTTTAATGCAGTTGGCAAAAATTCTTACTTGCCTCACATTTCTTCTTTATTTTACTCCTTCTGAAATGTTCACCCCCCCCCCATGCCGTGGTCACATCCATGTCATGCCATACTCACATCCATGCCCACATCCATGCTGTGGTCACAGCCATGGTCACATCCATGCCATACTCACATCCATGTCATGCCATACTCACATCCATGTCATGCCATACTCACATCCATGCCCACATCCATGCTGTGGTCACATCCATGGTCACATCCATGCCATACTCACATCCATGCCATGCCATACTCACATCCATGCCCACATCCATGCTGTGGTCACATCCATGGTCACATCCATGCCATACTCACATCCATGCCATGCCATACTCACATCCATGCCCACATCCATGCTGTGGTCACATCCATGGTCACATCCATGCCATACTCACATCCATGCCATGCCATGGTCACATCCATGCCATGCCATACTCACATCCATGCCATGGTCAAAGTCTCAGAGATCATATTTTCCTAAATAAAATATTTTTTGATGTAAACATCAAGTGAAGCTTTTGACCTGAATCTGCATGATTTAAAATCATTGTGCTCTTGCCACATGCCTGTAATAGAGATGGTCAGAATGTGACCATGTGAAGGGCTTTCCTCAGCTACCACATGTTCATTGCAGTATTTTTTTTCTTTCCTCTACATCTCTAGGTTAACTCAGGTCAGCCAGTGTGTTGATAAGGCGAGGAGTCGTGTTGCGTAATGCAGGAAATGTTGAGTCATTGTTTGTTCTCATTTATAGTGGCAGCGTGGCCTCTTGGTCGTTCTGCGGTATGACCTGTGCTTTTAAAGCACCTTATGAAAAGCAGTTTAATATTCCGCAAACTCGGGGGGGGGGAATTAATAATACCACGATATTGACGCGCCGTGACCTCATTAGCATTTTCGCTAGAACTTTTTTCATAAAATGACTAGACAAACTCGGAGAGTAACTATAGCGCTCTAAAGTTTGCAGAGATCATCAGAGGCCTTTTGAAGGTCATGCTCTCCTCTACGCTCCCCTCACTTCAGTTCGTCCTCTGTCCTGCCATCTGGATTACTCTCTCTCTCTCTCTCTCTCTCTCTCTCTCTCTCTCTCTCTCTCTCTCTCTCTCTCTCTCTCTCTCTGATTTACGTCTGTTGTTTGAGTGAACTTGAAGAAGGATGTGGATAATGTCAGACGTGTAAGTGTCTTTAGGAGTGGTGTGGATTGGTTCGTTCCTTGCCAGATGTGGAACGAATTAGATTGCAGGATGTTTTTGGGGAAGTTCTCTTGATTTTCTCACATTTCCTCGCTCTAATCAAGCCCGCTGGCTCAAAGTCAGCAAGCCAGACATTAGAGATCATCATATCGTGTGTATATATATAGGCGTTGGTACTTGACTGCAATGCAGGATTATATGCAGCATTTTGGGGTTCATTTTTAAGATTGCACATGATTTAATTTTAGCCCTGTTTCCAAGTCACAGACTAATTTTAGGGCAGCTACTGGCTATAAACTCCAGCAGCAACCACTCGATGAGCCTCAGTATTTCATATCGATATTCACAGCGATGAATCACATAGTGTGAACTTCTCCTCTGAGGCCAAGAAAGAAAATCAGATCTGTCTGCCGTCATGCGCAGCAGATCTCCGAATCCGCTTGTATAGAAGAAGGAGAGCAAAATGTAAACGCAGTTTTCTTTTATAAGTAATTTAGCATGATATGTTAAGCAAAAATGAAGCAATTGTTGTTTAAGCGTAAAAGAAGCCACCGGTGTTTTTTATATATTACCTTTAACCTTTAAGGCTGGCATACTCGGGTCAGGTGCATATACCGGTCACGTCTCTCCAGCGAGTCCAGATTAATGTGTTTGTTTGTGTCTGTCTGCATCATTAAGTTACATTTTGCAATGCGGAGATACTTCATCACACCAGTATTTAGAGCTTTGGCATTTGTTCCAATTTATACTTAGAACAGATAGATCAGCAAGTTGTGTGGGAAGACATGCGTGCCTGCACATAGCGAACTAGAACAAACAAGTGTTCTATATAACACAATAGCTGTTTATTTCGTTTAGAATTAACGAAACATTTGGCGTGTCTGTACAGTTAGCGGTACAGTGTGCTGTGTGTGCATGCACGCCGGCTTTATATTGCACAACTGCGTCTTTTTGTCACAAGCTGTTTTGCTGATGCTTGACATCTGACGCATCTTTCAGCTGCTCACCAGCGCAGAGAACACGGGGGCTCGGTGCCCAGGTCAGTTTCCCTTTTTTTTTTTACACCCGTTATTTAGCCAAGCACACCTTGTTCTTGTGTATAATATATTTATACCTTTTAGCTTAAAAGCACCATCTGGGTTTATAGCAGAGTCATTTCCTGTGGCAAGCTCAGGGATTTCACTTCACCCTGTGATTGCTCAAGGTCCTTTTCAGTCAATGTTTAATCTGCTACGTGATGGTCAGGACCTCGTTGGTTGCAGTGGCAGATTAAGACTTGGCTTCTACGTTAGATCAGAACAAAAGTCTTCTAGGAATCTGTGGTTTTGATGCACGTAGCCGCTTCCAAAAACTTTGCCTCGTCATGGTAAATAATTCTCTCGTGCTATGTCAAACTTCATTACAGTAGTGATCTTGCATAGCAGTTACTGAAGCATAGGGTCACTGCTGGTTCAAGTGGTTAAGGCTCTGGGTTGAGGATCAGGGTTCAAGCCCCAGCACCACTAAGCTCCACTGTTGGACAACTTAACCCTTCCTGCTCCAGGTCATAGCTGCCCCTGCGCTCTGACCCCAACTCCCTGAGCTAAGATATGCGGAAAAACATGTGCTGTAATGTATGCGTGGCCTTAATAAAGGCTTCTTGTTCTTAGTTCATCTTCTTAAAAGTGTGCGATATGGATGAGCGTAGCTATTTTGCTCAGTTGAATTCTCGACTTTGCAGTTTGAGGAAAAATTAAGGCCGAAACGAGAAGTCTCGGGTCTGCTCTTTAATATTGCATTGGAGTTAGAGAGTATTGAGAAGACAAGTTGGCAAAAAGATGAAAGGTATTATCCGACATGAAACACGGCTTTCCTGATCAGCACCGTTTGCAAAAAAAAAATGAGGGAAATTATGGAGATTTCATTTTTGGCCGCATAATTCTGTTAAATATTTATCTCCATGATCGACTCAGACATGTTGTGCTTTTGCATTTCCAGGGTTTTACCCACGTGTACATCTTTAGGCACAGATATTATGCTCAATGCTATAGTTTGGGTATGTTTTTTTGTAATATAGTGTGTGCTTGTTGTTGTGTTTGCAGGGTGAGGAGGGGCCTCCCAGTCTGGAGTACATCCAGGCCAAGGACCTGTTCCCCCAGAAAGAGCTGGTCAAAGAAGACGACAGTCTACAGGTCAGCCGGTCTCCTTTTCTCGCACCAAAAAAAAAAAAGAAACTGAAATTCAGGACTCCACTAAGCTTGAATAAGTGAACTTCTAAAGCTTGACAGATACAGCGTCTGTGCTTCCTGCTTATTGAGTCTGTTGCCAGATTTTTTCAAGTGGTGTATCAAACCTTAGTGGAGAGGTCCTTGGGTATTGCAACACCTCTTCATACTTGGCATGAACACTGATTACAAATCGCTCGTCTAATGTCCCTCGTAGAAAGCGTGAAATTTTTCTATCTGCTTCTCAAACTTTTCGAGGGTTTTTGTTAGATTTGATGCTTCCTCGTACACCTATTTCATCTTGTCAGAATGTTCATTTTATTATTATTGTAGTGCAATCATCGGTATGTTAATCTTTGGATCGTTTATTGTACTGTGAAACCAGGGAAGGACTCTTTTTATTTCCTCTAGTCTATCATTTCTAAATGCTATTACGCTATGATTTTAGGTATTTTGGGTTGTGGCTTCAGACAGAACACTAGAGGCTGTATTTAGTCTCTTCTTGCTTCCACCTAAATCACTGACTACTGTACCTTTAATAGCATGGAAGGAACCATTTAGTTTGCAGGCTGAACCCAATATAGTACTACTTTAGCCAGCATTCATGAACACACATCTCTGTGACTGCCGCTTCTTTATTAGCCCTCAGCCCACACTGCTAAAGGCTTACGGCTACAGCTCAAGCAATTACATGGGTCGGATTAGACAGCCAGCCAAAGAGGGAGAGAGAGAGTGATGAAGAATGGAGGTGGGAGATTGGACTGGAGCTAAAAAGAGAAAGTGTGTGTGTCGAGTAGCAAAAAAGATGGTCATTAGGAAGAGAACGGTTCTGGGTTTCATCCAAATGATCTCAGGGCTGAGCAGGGGAGCTGGAGAACTTTGGATTCCACAGCAGCTCCATGGAGAACAGCTCACACTTTTCAGCTAATGACTTGCACTGATTTAACACTGTGTAGTCAACAACATGGCAGGAAATCGCTACCACTAGTTCTCAGGATTAGCATCTCACACACACATAATGTATAATACACACCATTGGTGGTGTTATGTAAGTGTTTAACTTTGTAGTTACTTGCATTTAAAGTAAAGAAGGATGGATGGAGGTTTTGGCTCGGGGCCTGAAAAAAGCGATGCGATGCTTTTATAGTAAATGAAATGAGCTTCCAGGACTGATTAGTTGAAGCAAAGAAGAGTGATTACAAGTGACTAGAAATGCTTCGTCAGGACCATCGATCCGTGACCGGAAAAAGTAAAGCAGTGTTAATTAATCAATAACCATAAATCGATGCGCCTACTATACTTTTTGCAAGCATTTCGTCCAGAGAATTTGTCTTTCTGATTCCAGTGTTTGGATCACATGTGAAAGCACACCTGATGAAATATCAGTAGGATTAGATCCACTGTGTTTAAAGCTCTGATCATTGGAATTCTGGACCAGCAAATTATACAAATATCTGGTTTAAGACGTAACGTGCATTGCATCCAGGATTTTATTTATTTATTTTTTTATGCTGGACCGAGTTTTCCAGCATTATAGCTCTGTCCTTTGGATCAGTTTCTGCCTCATGGATCAGTTCAGGAGCTTGCAGCTCTAAAACCTGCTGCTCAAAACCCAAAATAAACACCATGCTTGAATCGAACTGACTGCAGGAACCAGGAATTAAATCAGCTTTATTACTATAATCGAACTGCACTTGGAACCGGCGCGAGACGGCCTCGCTCGTTCGCTGTCGGACTGCTCGTTTTGATCTGCGTCCACACCAGGGTTCAGTTCAGACAGACGCTAAACACTAGGCTCGAGGCAATCTTGTATACTTTAATTATACCCAGCGATCCTGGAAACTGTGTTTGGTATTCGTGGGAACAATTAGGAATTCCGTTTCAAAGGATTCGTCATTGCAGTCCCGTCAAGAATCCGGCTGTACGTGTGGCAGATATCCTGAGGCATCCAGAGATGGACCGGCTACAGTAGAATTCTGCTTCCTGAGGATTTGGGTATTCAAAGCAACGATGCTATCCCTATGTGGACTTTTGAGGATGACAACAACCTCCTAATTATTAAACACTGACTATGCATGACTGTAGAAAGGACATTGTTCATAATCACACTCTCCGGTGTCACCCAAATGAGGATGAGGTTTCCTTCTGAGTCTGGTTCCTCTCAAGGTTTCTAAGGGAGGTTTTCCTCGCCACACAGTCGCCTCAGGCTCGCTCACTAGGAATGATTTTGCCTAGGACTTTTGTATTACGTTTCTTACGTTCTGTAAAGCTGCTTTGAGCCAATGTCCATTGTTAAAAGCGCTGTACAAATTGAATCGAATTTATTTTTTTTACTGAATAGCATTTTCTCTGTCATTCTGCCAGTGTCAGGAGCAGTAGGAACTTTCTTACCCTGTGTACACTTCTCCAAGCTTCCCTGCCATGATTTACTCTGCAGTAAGCTGTCCGTCTGTCAGGCTTACTGTCTCTCTCGCCGTCTAATTAGACACTACTAGACTTTGATGCTGGCAGGAAGGAGGAACCAGGAGCTGCAGGAGAACCTGAATGAAAGCATGAGGGGAATGATTTATTTCAGTTCAATTATGTGTTATGTCTTGGTAGTTGTTACTCTGGTACTGAATAGTGCTTAATGAAGATGATTATTTTTCCCCCCATTTTTCTGTTATTCATCCAGATGTTTTGAGCGCTCGAAAATGGAAGCAGACGTCCTCTCTGTCGCTCTACTCTGTCTTCTGTCCCTCCATAGCCATATTTCTGCCTCTGGGCTTCACCTGATCCCTTTGAAGCTTTCCTGCTTTCAAGGCGGCTCCTGCTCGGCTGCAGCGCCATGAAAAATGAATGCGCTTTTCCGCAGATTGCTTTGGCCGTCAGGGACGATGCAGCAGCCCCGTAAACACCACAGCAGGAGAGAGAGACGTCTCTGGTTTCAAGATGAGAGAGACTTTATTTCATTTTCTGATATTTTTAGCAAATTGTGAAGTCAGGGACTGGGCCAGGGTCTGCGTGGAACCCGTGTGCGCCTATTAGACTTTTTATTAACAGCCTGTGGGGTGAAAAGAGGCCTTGAACGTCCTCTTCTGAACATAAATCTCAGCAGTTCAGCTCTGGCTTACTAGCTGCAGCAGCAATTAGCCGGGACTGACGCGAAAGTTTTTCCCACCACTTCCCGAAATAGAAAGTAGAACCGCATTATTCTAATACCAATTTGATAAAGATTTATAATACGAGTCGTAAAGAGTTGCCCTTAATCGGCTTGATTATTTTGCACATATTTTGACAATGAGGTTTAGATAAACGTCCAAGATTTCTGTAGCTGTGTGTGTTGTTCATGGCAGGTTGTCATTTGACCTTTATGGCCTTTCTGTTGTGTGTGTGTGTGTGTGTGTGCTGCTTTGAGTGTGTGCCTCTGCCTCTCTCTTGGTGTCTTGAGTGTGTGTTTGTGTGTGAATGAGTGTGTTCGTGTGCATATTTGTCTGTGTCTGTCTCTGCGTGTTATAGTGTAAGTGATTTAGTGTGTCGTTGTGTGTGTTTCTCATTGTGTGTATGTGTCTTTGTGTGTGTGAGAGAGAGAGAGAGACCTTATCTGCTTGATGAATAAGCTGAAGATTTATGGTTATTAGTCATCGTTTGTTCCTCTCGAATATTGAGGTCTTGCTCATCCAGCGCCCTTTGTTTTGCCACCTTTGCATCCATCTGTCTCTGATAGGTGTGTACACACACATGCGCACACACACATACACACACACATGCGCACACACACATACACGCACACACTCGCACTTCAGGGCAGGTGTTTAGGGAGAGAGTTGAACATGAAGGAGCTGATGAATAACAGATGGGGAGATGAGCTGCTTTTGGCACCGAGTGTGCCGCTGAATCCTGAGTCACCGAGTTGGAAATCTTTTCTGATTTCATATCCAGTGAGAATGTAGAACTTAAATAAAACCTCCAGCATTTTCCCCAGGCTCTATTCGATCCTATATCTGTGACGTACGTACAAAGCTCGCAGACAATAGCCATGATTATTGACTTTGCCATCACCTGCCTTGTAGACTAACACACAGTCCTTTCTGTCTATCAGCAGGTTTTCAGGCAATTTACACCTACC
This sequence comes from Hemibagrus wyckioides, assembly GCF_019097595.1. Classification (NCBI taxonomy): domain Eukaryota; kingdom Metazoa; phylum Chordata; class Actinopteri; order Siluriformes; family Bagridae; genus Hemibagrus; species Hemibagrus wyckioides. The sequence goes on along the minus strand of NC_080737.1, from coordinate 13,685,931 downwards.
TTTCTTCAGCAGTGTCTGATACAGCAGGTGTGTTTCACGACAGTCACCGAGGCACATAGATGACCTAAATTCACTAACCAGTCAAAAAACCCACACATTAATGCATGCACGTGTTTCAGATGCATAGAGGTTCTCCACTCCATAATCCCACGTTTTCTCCCAATATTTCAAATATATCTTAGAATAGAAATGGGTCTGTACATCATATCCCAGGCATAACATTATGACCACCTTCCTAATATTGTGTTGGTCCCCATTGTGTTGCCAAAACAGCCCTGACCCGTCATGCACTGTGTATTCTGACACCTTTCTCCCAGAACCAGCATTAACTTCTTTGAGCAACAGTAGCTCGTCTGTTGGATCGGATCACACGGGCCAGCCTTCGCTCCCCACGTGCATCAGTGAGCCTTGACCGCCCTTGTTCCTGTCACCGGTTTCCCACTGTTCCTTCCTTGGACCACTTTTGATAGATACTGACCACTGCAGACCGGGAACACCCCACAACAGCTGCAGTTTTGGAGATGTTCTGATCCAGTGGTCTAGCCATCACAATTTGGCCCTTCATCAAACTCGCTCAAATCCTTACGCTTGTCCATTTTTCCTGCTTCTAACACATCAACTTTGAGGACAAAATGTTCACTTGCTGCCGAATATAGCCCACCCACTAACAGGTGCCATGATGAGGAGATCATCAGTCTTATTCACTTCACCTGTCGGTGGTCATAATGTTATGGCTGACCGGTGTATGCTGTGCCTATATTTTTTTAAAAGTAGGATTTAACGTGTATGGAGTTGTGAATGAGGATATTATGAAGACCATCACTGGTCGAATGTCTATATAACGTCTATATTTATATGTGTGATGCTATACATTTTTCCATCTGCCTCTATAAATGAGTCTGTACTGTACTTGAAAAACCGAGCTAGAAAAGAGTGGGTAGATGGCTGGAAAAACTTGTAAGCGTTTTGTGGATTCTTAGTCATTTTATTCTCTAAACATTGACTCATTTTAAAGCTATTTTGGCTTGAAACAGAGTATTTTATTTATTTATTACATTTTTATTTATTTATTTCCGTTTTTCCTTTACATTTATTTTTTATTCATTTATTTAGAATTTAATTTATTTTGTGGCTTTTACAGACCTTTCTTAAATTTTTCTCACCGATTCTGCTTCTAACTGTGTGTGTGTGTGTCTCCGATTGTTCCATCATGAGTTGTATTTCTGTCCTCTTATCAGTGAGTAAAAGGGAAGCATCACTGAAGCATAAATCTGCTAAAGCAATAACCCCTAGCAGACAATCACTTCAACATCAGCACATTCACAGTTTGGCTTTGTTTCCGAATGCAAATTTCCTGTGCATCTTAAATGCCGTCTCGTTACGAGGTGAGCAAGTCCAGGGTCCGAAACTGTATTGAAATCATTAGCATGCATTCTGTCTCGACGTCCAGTTTTGTAATAATAAAAAATAGAAATCAGAAATGCTGCATATCCAATATTGAGTGGGGGTTAGTCTTGTCCATTTTGTCAGGTGTAATGGAGCCCAGCCAATAGTTAATGGACCATTTTGGAGAAAAGGGCCACACACACACACCCCCCCAGCTCACACACTGACTGAAGTATAAATACACTTCAGAAGCAGAAGGACATTTTGTAGATGCCGAGACGAAGCAGATCGTGATTCTGTAGCATCATAGGGGAAATAATGCTACAGGTTTCTGAAACACAAACATTTCTCCCAGACCATAGTGCAGTATTCTTCATTTGCGTTCGATAGCATTCCGGGATTTTTCCGCTGTTTTCCGGTCAGGAGAGTTCTCTCGGGTTGGCTGCCGCACATTAAGCCGAATGGCAAATCAAAGCTTGTTTAGTTCATTGAGCAGTAACAGGATGCTGGAACAGATGCTCCGACTTCACACCACGTAGAGAACTTAATCTGCTTTAAGATGAAATAAAACTAAAAACAGGCTAGCAACGATCTCCGTATGTTTACTATGTTCTGTTTATTTTTTTTATGTGGGTGAGGATCAGGATCAGCGAGCCGGAGCTCAATGTGCCATGAATTGCATGCCGAGGAAAGGAAGTGCGTCTGTTTCAGTGCTCGGTACTCGGAGGACTGAAGTGCTCTCAGTTTTCCCCTCTCCCAGCTCATGAATATTTCTGGGTGGTGAGAGTTACAGTGAGAACTCGCTTCTTTTGAACAGCCATGATGGCTGCCTCAGCTAAAGTGAGTCAGAAACAGATCAAGAAACCTGACCGATTCGATGGATGGAAGGGCTTGAAGTATTATTTAACAAATATCTAAGTTAAAGAAGAAAAAAAGAATAGTTTCTTCAATAATGCATACTAAAATTTGCCTTATATCTGCTACGGTTAGACGGATCTTCTTTTTTCATTCTATTCTGATGTGAAGTAAACATTTTGGATCAACCGAGACCATTGTATTTGTTCACCAATAAAATTGAGCAGAAGACATACTAGTTTCCCCAATAATAATTGTGCACACATTATATAGCATCAGTATCTACACTATATTGCCAAAAGTTTTGGGACACCCCTCCAAATCATGTTGTTTTTCAGGGGCCTTCTTCACAGAGTCCTGACCTCAAGCTGATAGAACACCTTTCAGATGAATTATAGCAGAGACTCTGAGCCAGGCCTTCATGTCCAGCATCAGTGTCTGACCTCACAAATGCGCTTCTAGAGGAATGGTCAACAATTCCCATAAACACACACCTAAACCTTGTGGAAAGCCTTCCCGGAAGAGTTGAAGCTGTTACAGCTGCAAAGGGCGGGACGACTCCATATTACATTCATGTGCATGTAAAGGCAGGCGTCCCAAAACTTTTGGCAATATAGTGTATTTATCCTCAGTCCTGTTCAGTGGAAAACGCTCTTTATGAGAACTAAAAGGTTGCGCAAATTTTCCCACATGCTAGACATTTCCGCTGTTGTGTGGCTTCTCAGTAAATCTGGCCAGAGATGGCTGAAATGCATTAATTTGAACCAAACCTGACCAAATGTTTTGCAGATTCACTAAGCTCTTTCTGCAAATGTTCAGAAGCCCCTGTGTAACCGAGCCAGACGCCCGACACAAGCGCGTCTTTGTTTAGTCTGCCTTCAGCTTCTGAGGTAACCCGCTTCTGCACACACAGCGCTCAAGCACTCTACTGTTCAGGGGGTTTTAAAAGCAGGCCCGGTTTCTCAACACCATGCCAACCGGACCCCGTGGGCATAGGCTTGAGATCCTGTTTATTTGCAGTCTGTGGATGGATGATGCCATCGGGGCACCAGCCTCACTGGCAAGAACGACATCGAATAAGGGGTCGAGTCGAATCAGATTCAATAGACTCGCAGGGAAAGGTATCAGGGTGGTACAAGTTTGCTTGGAAGTCCGAGTGTGGCGTAATGAAATCTTCCGAGTTATACAACTTGATGGCTAATAAACTTCGTTCTCTTTCCTTTTTAAACACGCTATAGAGAATCCTTGTTGGTGGTTTTTTACTTTATGATTCATAACGTGTCAGACTTTGTGTTCGAGTCTGTATGTGGGTTTCTTATTTGAAATACTGCACTTAGTTAGGAGGAGATCTGTGGGAATGCAGTAGGCGTTCTTTCCAAGCTGTCACCGAAATACACCCCGTTGTGGTGTTCTGACCTTTCCTTTTCTCCGTGATTTATTACGGTGCAGATTGACTCGGTTGATGTCACCCTTCTACACCATGTAGGACCAAGAGCTTTCTCTAGCTTATGTAGGCTTTTCTGTTTTAAGGTTAAAGGTGTGGTTTGTCATATTTCTAAGTGTTTCTACATGTTAGAACCGCATCGTTTGAAAGACAAACGGATTTCCAAGTACATTCCCTTTATGAGACCGAGCTGTATGTTTTTCTGGTCTGGATTTTGGCTCCTGCACCCAACCCCCAAAGTTAAAGCAGCTTCTCTATTTATCTTTAATAGGGAATGTTAAACAAAAGAGATGGAGAGGTTCGATTCCAGAGGGGTTGTGTGTAAAATTGCACTTTTAACAACATTAAGCACTTTAATCTGTATTTCTGCGTTTGTGTGTTTCGTCCAGGTGCCTTTCCCGACTCTTCAAGGCGAAGGGGTGGAGTTTCTAGGCCGTGCCGATGATGCCATCATCGCCATCTCTAACTACAGACTGCATATTAAGTTCAAAGACTCCATTATCAATGTAAGAGACACACACACACACACACACACACACACACACACCATCATGGATCAACCATGTTTGCTGCTTATGGAGCAGATCTGATCAGAAAGAAAAAGGTGAGACACTGAAATCTGAATACGCCCTAAAAGAGAAATTAAATTGCAACCTCTAAACATAATGTTCATTTCCTCTGTACAGAAAGCATAGAGCATCTCTGCTAATTATTATATATAATTATACATATTAAACAGGTTTATACATATTTACTATAGCTCCTCAACTTGGATAATAGTAGGTTTTCTCCAAATTCCCACAAAAAAGAGAGATTTTTCTTCTTTTTTTTTAATGGTCAGAATCTACTAAAATGGCTTAGGGACAGCGATACTACACCATTAAAAATAACAGGCTCTACAAATGTACATGGAATTTAGAAAAGGTCCCGTCTCAAATAGGTAGGTGTCTACTTAACTGCTATCAAACTAGCTGGCATGTGTCGCACTTCCAGGTGAGAAGGATTTCGGTCCCAGTTTGCATCATATTTTCAACCTCTAAAATCCACCATGACCATCAACTCTGTTGTTCATCACTAATTACGAATGTGAATGCTGTTATTGTCACAGTTTAGTTGGCCAGCTAGCTTCTCCCGAGTCTCCTATAGACTTCAAAATGGACTACTGTGTGTATTTAATAAGCTTATTTATTTATTTACTTTTTTATATACTTTAAAATGATTACACATCATATTCAGCTTGAGGATGCCTGTAGACGTGCTGTCTGAAACCAGTCAAAGGAAGCCTTTTCTTGACTTGAGCTGTGTAGCCTCTGAAGTCTTTCATGGTTCTCCAGATGGGAAATAAGGTCATGTTGATCTTGCTTGCTCTGGAACAAATGAACATTGATCAGTTTTTGCTTTTAACCCGGTTTTAGGAAATTACGCAGTTCCTATTTCCTAGGAAGACTATGTGAGACTCTGAACTTCAACTGACAGTGCATGTAGTGTGTCCAATTGTTTTAAATGTGCACTATTATACACCGATCAGCCATAACATAATGAACAGTGAGAGGTGAAGTGAATGCCGCTGATGATCTCCTCATCATGGCACCTGTTAGTGGGTGGGATATATTAGGCAGCAAGTGAACATTTTGTCCTCAAAGTTGATGTGTTAGAAGCAGGAAAAATGGACAAGCGTAAGGATTTGAGCCAAGGGCCAGATTGCGATGGCTAGACGACTGGATCAGAGCATCTCCAAAACTGCAGCTCTTGTGGGGTGTCTATCAAAAGTGGCCCAAGGAAGGAACAGTGGGGAACCGGGTCATTGATGCACGTGTGGAGGGAAGGCTGGCCCGTGTGATCCGATCCAACAGACGAGCTACTGTTGCTCAGATTGCTGAAGAAGTTAATGCTGGTTCTGATAGAAAGGTGTCAGAATACACAGTGCAGGACGGGTCAGGGCTGTTTTGGCAGCAAAAAGTGGGACCAACGTAATATTAGGCAGGTGGTCGTAATGTTATGCCTGGTCAGTGCATACCGACGGCGATGGTGGTTTTTCATGACGGTGACATAACGGTAGATTCTTCAGTGTGACGTGACAATACCTTTTGAAATCACTCATGAGTCCTGTCCTGACTCCCAGTGGCCAGCGGTCAGTTTGATAATCATTAAGTAGCACTTGATCAGTCTGTTCAGTGTCAACCTCTACAGCACTTCTGTAAATACTATAGTTAGTCCGGCACAGAAATACCCTGCAGGCAGGCTGTGTCAAATGGACCTGATTGACAGCATCCTGTTTTGACCCGGTTGGCTACACTGAGCTCGAGTGTTCCAGTGTCCTGTTGTGTCTACTTACTATCGACTGACGTATGTTTCTCTAAAGGAAGGGGGGCGTGGCCAGATTACAAAACGTATATGTCATGTATACGTCGTCATTGGGGTTTAAGGCATTTTCTTAGAATTGCACTTACTGTGTGTTATTCCTCGTAAACCACAGCAATCTTCCAACAGTTCACAAGAATGATGTCATACTTTATCATTTCCTAGTTTTGACTAATAGCTGTAAGCAGATGCTCTTAAACAATGCTTAATCAGGATCTCCTCAAAGAAATGCTCCGCCTTCAAGCTATAAAAATTGTTTATTTAACGTAACATATACTTGCTAAACAAATCTCTATTGAAGTTATTACTACAACCCCTGCAGCCAGCATTACTGTGAGTGCTGCTGTTTCCACCGACATAAAACATACTCTATCTAAGCTAGTGTGAATTTATACCCCGGGCTGCACTGATACCCCACACACTTTTACCCACTTACCCACCCAGTGTGTCTAAGGCATGAGGACCGCTTCTCACTCTTATTCCATGGTGTGTTTACACTCATTCCCACTGTTGCATGGTCTTTCCATTTTTATTTTTGATATTCATTTTTCCCTCTTTTCTTTTAATCTGCTCTCATCTTCCTTTCTTTTTTTTTTTTCTTTTTTTTTAATTTTCTCACCTGCCTTCTTTTTTTTCTTCCTCCCTTCCTCCTTCTCTCTCTCCCTCTCTGTCTGTGTCCTGCTGTGTGGTAGATGTACCCAGGTGTGGACACTGAGATCTCTGTGAGTACTCTGCACTCATCAGACCCTTTTTCATTTATCCTTCACTTCCAATTCCCCATTGAAAATAAATAAATAAATAACTCAAAGGCTGTATGAAATAAGAGCCAGAATGTTCCAGAACTCTTGACTTTTTTTCAGTAGCCATGTATACTGGTGTAGAAAGTAAAGCCAGAACCCCTCCTAAGATGAGTGTTTATTTCTTTTCTTCATCATTTTTTTTTTTGTGCCACCCAACCTGCCCTGTTTCCCCATACCCCAGCCATTAAAAATGATAGTTTTAACTTTGGCCATTGGGCCTGTACTATGCTGCATGGTTTATGGTTCCTGCTCAAGATTGCACTAGTAGGACCTTAATGAAGTTTAGTGCTGGCAGCCTCATATATTTATTCAAACAGATTTTAGATTAGAATAGAAAAATCTGCACAGAGCAAGAACAACATGCACTATATTGCCAAAAGTTTTGGGACAACTCTCTAAATCAGTGAATTCAGGGGTTGGTCTCGTCCCCTTAGTTCCAGTGAAAGGAACTCTTAATGCTTCAGCTTCATACCAAGACATTTTGGACAATTTCATCCTCCCAACTTTGTGGGAACAGTTTGGGGATGACCCCTTCCTGTTCCAACATGACTGTACACCAGTGCACAAAGCAAGGTCCATAAAGACATGGATGAGCGAGTCCTGAACTCGACCTGATAGAACACCTTTGGGATGAATTAGAGTGGAGACTGTGAGCCACACCTTCTCGTCCAACATCAGTGCCTGACCTCACAAATGCGCTTCTAGAGGAATGGTCAATAATTCCTATAAACACACTCCTAAACCTTGTGGAAAGCCTTCCCTGAAGAGTTGAAGCTGTTATAGCTGCAAAGGGCGGGTCAACTCCATATTACATTCATGTGCATGTAAAGGCAGATGTCCCAAAACTTTTGGTAAATATTTGAAATCGTATGAATCAGTAACATTATAGAGCTCAAACTTATTGTTGGTGTTAAATCGACTTGAACCCCAAGTTTTGTTGATATAAAATCAGCAGAAACACAAAGTTCTCTGTGTAAAATTGAGTAGAAACCCCAAATTCTGTTGGTGTAAAATTTAATAGAGTCCCAAGTCCTCTTGGTGTAAAATCAGCTAGAACCCCAATTTTGTTGGTGGGAAATTGTCTAGAATCCCATTTTCTGTTGGTGTAAATTGACTGGAACTCCAATGGAACTTTATTGGTGTTCAGTCAACTAGAATGCCATGTGTAAAATTAGGCAAAACCCCAAGTCTTTGTGTTTACGTAATATAGTGCTATAATAAATAATTTCGTGAAGACAAGAAGTATTAGCAAAAATGTGATGCCTTAAAATCAAGTCATTTAAAACAGCAATAAAATCTCCATAGACTTTTGTTTACTTGTTTGTTTGCGTTTATAATTAGCGCCAGATCTAGTAATGTATTCCACAGTGATGTCTGGATTCAGTGCGATTTCAGCACAAAGCTGAGTGCTCCGAATCTGACTGGTGCCATTCAGGGAAAAAAAACGGCTTGACTGACCACAGGAAATCCCTCATAACTCATCTGTCCACTTAGATCACGCTCCCGGAAACGACCAAAATAGAAGACTGTTAGTAGTTCAGTGGAGCGATGTTTCCAGCTGATGGCTGGAAATCAAGGCCAGGACTCAGAACAGGGTTTGATCAGCACAAAAGCATGCTCTTCTAATCAAGCAGCCACTTCCTCTAATAGTTCCTGCTATGATGAGATGGTGTTTCCCGTGTACACGTTTCATTAACATGCTCCTCGGCTCTGATGTGTTGTAGGTGCCTCTCAGGCTGATTGAAGGTGTGGAGAGCAGAGATATGTTCCAGCTGCACATCATCTGTAAGGACTCCAAAGTAGTGAGGTATGCGCACACACACACACACACACACACACACACACACACAGGGTTTTGGGTTTGAGATTGCAGGCTGAAGCTTGAGTGCCACACATGCAAACAAATATATATGCAAAAGGCACAAAGCTTCCAACTTCAGAATGTACTAAAACCATGTAAATTACAGGTTTTATGGTTAACATAAATAGACATTTTGGCTTGTGAAAACACTTCCCCCTCTGTCCTTTCTGCACACTGTAATTCTTGTATATGAATTAGAAATCCACGGATAAGAGAGAGACGTGCAGGTGATCCTCGACCGCACCTTTGCAATATTTACTCAGTGTTCTGGTTGATTGCTAATGTGCACACACTATCAGAAGTTCATGTACACACATGGATTAAATTGTTGGTGCCCTTCCATTTAAGAAAGAAAGAAAATCCCACAATGGTCACTGAAACAACTAATGAAACTGGCCTGGACACAAATGATGGTACCCTTAACTTAATATTTTGTTGCACAACCTTTTGATCAAGCCATTACTGTTACTCTCGATGAGACTTCTGCACCTGTCCACAGACATTTTGGCCGACTCCTTGTGAGCAAACTGCTCCAGCAGTCCCGGGTTTGAATGGTGCCTTCTCCAGACTGCATGTTTCAGCTCTTTCCACAAATATTCAGTAGCATTTAGATCAGGGCTTCAAGTTATTTCAGCAACCATTGTGGGTTTTCTTCCCCTGTTAATGGAAGGGTACCAACAATTTTGTCCACGTGTTTACTTTTTACAGCTCTCTGGTCTTGTGGTTTTATCCTTTGTAAAAACAAATGCAGTCTTCCCTGGTGAATCCCAGGGCTATGGCCGAGAGTAGATATTCTGAGCTACACTTATATTGCCAAAAGTTTTGGGACACCCCTCCAAATCATTTAATTCAGGGGTTGGGCTCGGCCCCTTAGTTCCAGTGAAGAAACTCTTAATGCTTCAGCATACCATGACATTTTGGTCAATTCCATGCTCCCAACTTTGTGGGAACAGTTTGGGGATGACTCCAACATGACTGCACACCAGTGTACAAAGCAAGGTCCATAAAGACATGGATGAGCGAGTTTGGTGTGGAGGAACTTGACTGGCCTGCACATAGTCCTGACCTCAACCTGATAGAACACCTTTGGGATGAAGTAGAGTGGAGACTGAGCCATTCCAAAACTGGGGCATCTGGCATTACATATGTGAATTTAATATGGAGTTGGCAAACCCTTTGCAGGTATAACAGCTTCAACTCTTCTGGGAAGGCTTTCCACAAGGTTTAGGAGTGTGTTTATGGGAATTTTTGACCATTCTTCTTGAAGTGCATTTGTGAGGTCAGGCACTGATGTTGGACAAGAAGGCCTGGCTTACAGTCTTCAAGGTCAGGACTCTGTGCAGGCCAGTCAAGTTCCTCCACACCAAACTCGCTCATCCATGTCTTTATGGACCTTGCTTTGTACACTGGTGTGCAGTCATGTTGGAACAGGAAGGGGTCATCCCCAAACTGTTCCCACAAAGTTGGGAGCATGAACTTGTCCAAAATGTCTTGGTATGCTGAAGCATTAAGAGTTCCTTTCAGTGGACCTAAGGGGTCAAGCCCAACCCCTGAAAAACCACTCGTGAATTCACTGAATTGGAGGGGTGTCCCAAAACTTTTGGCAACATAGTGTATTAATTGTTATTCATTATCAATCTAGCAACCAGAGACACTGGATGGTCACATGTTTTAGTATTTCTGATCGTTAGAAAAATGGGTTCAAGCAAAAGGCCTGCAAGTAGCCAAAAATGAAAGCTGAAATTCTGATCAGTCCTTTATATTTTAGTTCTCAAACCCAAATGTCTTCAGTGTCTAGCAAAACAGTGACGTTTTAATACTTTCAACCGAGACGGTCTCAGTCGCTGTGGACTGGCATAACTACGTCATTCAGAGAAGCATAAATGAGCAAAAATGAGGATTTCAACTGAAATGATAGATTTGAGAACACGTGGAGAAGCCCGTGCACAGCTTTTTGACCCGATTTCAATGTTTGTAGTTGTGCAGTGGAAATAAAGCATGCATGGATTAAACTGTAACAGGAAAAAAGCAACCTCTAATCAACTCTAGTGTTCATAACTCTGAAGCAGAACTAAGCCTCCATCCAAATCCTAACCCATTTTCTGGATTAGAGCACTGTATCCTCTGCTCAGCTGTTCAGCCTTTGCATATCACTTCATCATGTTATCTCACAAGAGGAATGACACAATAAGTGTTCCATGTTAGGATTGCTTCATTTTCATAAGAAAACAGGCCAGTAAGATCTGAGCTGCTTCATGCACACAGCAACCTGTAACACACCACACACACACACACACACACACACACACACACACACACACACACACACTAAACAACATATCTAGATAAAATATGAACTTGGGATGATGGGAGTAATTGTTATATTTTAGATGACCACCTCAGCAGGGTGGATACTTTTTCATTTCTGCTGAATGACATGTGAATAGCAATGTGTTGATGATGATGATGATGATGATGATGTTTGTGTCCTTCAGGTGTCACTTCTCCACGTTTAAGCAGTGTCAGGAGTGGCTGAAGAGACTGAATCGAGCTATAGCTCACCCCTCCCGCCTAGAGGATCTGTTCGCTCTGGCCTACCACGCATGGAGCCTCGGGGGCTGTGCTGACGATGAAGATCAGCACCTACATCTCTGCAGACCTGGTACACACACACACACACACACACACACACACACACACACACAAACAAATGTGGACTCTCAAAATATAACATGTCCAATGGACTATGATTTATTTATTTATTTATTTTCTCATTTTATTTAGAGCAACAACCTGATTTTAAAAACATTTTGTAATGATTTGTATTGACTTTCTTTTTCTTTCTTTCTTTCTTTCTTTCTTTCTTTCTTTCTTTCTTTCTTGCTTTCTTGCTTTCTTGCTTTCTTTCTTGCTTTCTTTCTTGCTTTCTTTCTTGCTTTCTTTCTTTCTTTCTTTCTTGCTTTCTTTCTTTCTCTCTCTCTCTCTCTCTCTCTCTCTCTCTCTCTCTCTCTCTTTCTTTCTCTTTCTCTCTCTCTCTCTCTCTCTCTCTCTCTCTCTCACTGCATAACCTACTCACTCTTTCATCATTCCCTACTATGTTTATCGCCCTTCTTCTTTATGCTGATCTCTTTTCCATGCGTCTCTGCTTTTCTTTTCTCCGTCTCAGGCGATCATGTTCGTCACAGGATGGAGACGGAGGTGAAGAGAATGGGCTTTGACATGCAGAACGCCTGGAGAGTGTCCGACATCAACAGCAGCTACAAGTACGATTCCACAAACTTTGTTTCCTACAAGAAGGGCTGTGCAGAATGGCAATATTATATCTTTAAAATGGTCTTTTAATCAGTGTTGTGAATCATTATCTCACACCCCGGCCCATTTCTCTTTTCCGTGACTGTCAGGGTCAGGGACATTTTTCTGCTGCTACGGTTGGCTTTCAGACAAGTGTAAATGGTAGAAGTGTGAGGATGAGAGACTCTATTACACAGACTTACACACAAACAGGAAAGCGGAAGAGCATCAGCTCAGACATATAACAGATGATGTGGTATGTCTGTGTGCACGTGTGTGTGTGTGTATCAGCTGGAGGTACTGCCACAGAGCCCTAGAGGCAATGGCGTTAAATGGAGGTAATCATTTTGATGGGAACTAGCAGTAGGGTTGAGTGTGTGTGTGTGTGTGTGTGTGTGTGTGTGTGTGTGTGTGTGTGTGTACTGTAGACGTACCGTAGCAGTAGATAATTAAAGCAGGCCAGGACCTGCTGAGATCAGTGAGTCAGCAGTACACCACAGCCAGAGGAGTGTGTGTGTGTGTGTGTGCGCTGTTGCTTGTTGTTTTCTCACATTAACCTGTGTCATGTCTGCAAGATGCGAGTGCGAAACCTTTTGAGGGAATGAACCAATCAGTATGATTATAATCTTGATCTCATCTCGTCTCGTAAAGAGACGGAAATGCAGTCATGATCTGAAGACACTGAAGCGGTGCTGTTCCTGTTCATTTATCCCAGGGGTTTTCAGGTTGTTTTCTGGGGTTTTGAGTGATGCAGAGGAAAGTCTTCGCTCCGTCACTCAGAGGTAAAGGAGTAAAATTGGCCATGGGGCTTGTTTTTTTTACCTCAACCTCCCCATCTGCTAGCTGTCATGTGAAGGGAGAGAGAGAGAGAGAGAGAATTGGGCAGAACAACTTAGGGAGAAATATTATTAATTATTAATTATTATTGTGTGCGTTTGTTAATTCTCAAACCTCTCTTGCATTTTTTTTGTTTGTTTGGTTTTTTTTTTTGCTATCTTCAGACTGTGCTCCAGTTACCCCCAGAAGATACTGGTGCCAGTGTGGATCACTGATAAAGAACTGGAAAGTGTGGCCTCTTTCAGGTCCTGGAAGAGAATTCCAGTAGTGGTGTACAGGTAAGGCATGTGTAACAGGTCAGTCATAGGATAGAAAACACATTGCCCTTCATCTTTCATAAAAACTAAACACAGGCTCAAAATCATCAGCTTCCTCTGTCCCTATGTCTTCCGTCCTCCCTCCTTTCCTCCCGCCTTTCCTTCCTCCCTTCTGTCCTCCCTCCACCCCTTCTTCTTCCTTTCCTTTCCTTTCCTTTCCTTTCCTTTCCTTGCCCTTTCATTCCCTCTCTTTCTTCCCTCCCTCCCTTCCCTCTCTCCCTTCTTCCCTTCCTTCTCATTCCCTTCCCTCCCCTCCCTTCTTCCTTTCCTCCTTTCTTCCTTTCCTTCTCATTCCCTTCCCTTCCCTCCCTTCTTCCTTTCCTTCCCTAATTTCTTCCTTTCCTTTCCTTTCCTTTCCTTTCCTTCCTTCCTTCTTTCCTTCCTTCTCTTCCTTTCTTCCTTTCCTTCCCTCCCTTTCTTCCTTTCCTTCCCTCCCTTTCTTCCTTCCGTTCTCTTTTCTTCCCTTCCCTCCCTCCTTTCTTTCTCTTCTCTTCTCTTCTCTTCTCTTCTCTTCTCTTCTCTTTTTCCTTTCCTTTCCTTTCTTTCTCTAAGCACAGGCTCAAAATGATCGACATCCTTATAAGTAATATTTTGCCACTCCTGCCCTGGATTAAATAAAATTAGTGGTTTCTTCTTGTACTGTCTGTAATGTTCAGAGAGGTAAAGAGAATTTTACTGGTCTGCAGTGTGTTCTCATTCCCTCTGTCTTTGTCGCAGGCACCAGAAGAATGGTGCTGTCATAGCACGCTGCAGTCAACCTGAGATCAGCTGGTGGGGCTGGAGGAACACCGAGGACGAGTACCTGGTAACGTCTATCGCCAAGGCCTGCGTGTTGGATCCTGGACCCCGAGCATCCTGCAGGACACGAGGGGAAGGAGCTGACTCTTCTGACTGCGACTTCGGTAACATGTTCCTCTATTTACCCAAGGAATAATCGCACGCACGCACACACACACACACACACACACACAACTGCATGCTAAGCAGGGTGCAGCTCCCCTGTGTAGAGATTACCACTGTGTCAGGATTCATTAGAACAAGCAAATGATGTGGTTTCTCTTTAGTGTTTCTTCTTTTAGCGCTTTTGTTCATTTTTGTATTTATTTTCGGCACACTTGGCTACGTAATCGTAAAGGGAATCCAACTCTAGTGATTTTCAAGATGGAGCAATTGTGTGAAGCGCCAAGTGGTCATAATGTAGGCCAAAAATCCAAATGCACACAGAATTGATTTATAATCACATTGTGGCACCGTGAGCTGAAACCGAACTAAAAATCAATTCTCTTGAGGTGAATTGCTGGAGATTGCTACCCATAAAATCCCGTCCGAAATGTTCTTGGGTGTAGACATTATTCTCACCTCAAAAATAACAAGCTGTTCTATTTCAGCGAGAGGTGAAAGGATCACCATTTCTTACGCCGTATAACGACGATTCTGGAAACAAAAACAACCTCGGATTGTACAGTCCATCCCGAGTCAGATAAACATGCTGTTTTTGTCTTAGTTAGTTAGTTAGATAAACACACACGTCCTGTTTTTCTCCATTGTTCTTTCACTGATAGTAAATGAATGGGAATTGACGGTGATGAAAGCCAAGGATCATACTCCTTCGAACCGAATCAAGTGCAATTAAAATGCAGCGTCCGTGCCAATTAATTTGCTAATGGTTCCAGTTCCCTCAATAACGATGGCACAATATAGATTATTCAGGCAAGAATAGCGATTTGGTGGGGAGCCATCCGTAATTACTTAACAAACGGGGACAGAAACTTTTTGGGATACTGAAGACAAATGGCTTCCTGTTTCGAGCAGATGCAGTGGAGCAAAGTGGAAACTGCCCTTTTGTTTCTGACCCTGTTGACAGTGCTGGCCAAAAATATTTGGGGTGGCTTTTCCACACTCCCAGTTTCAGCATTCCTTTCAAATGAGTTTTGAGTATTAAACATTTGTAATGTCCAGTTACTCATGGACCTTAAGGATGTGTAATTCTTAATCAACCGATTTAGCATCAGTTTGTTATCCTTTAATACGTCTTCCTCAGTGCTCGTCAGCTAAGCGGATCGTTTTCAGCTTTATCCTATTTATTTATGCAGATTAGTTGAAGACTGGTGGTTAACGTGGCCTCCGTTTGAGGGAGGCTTCTCCAGCACCTATTGTTTTGTTCTTTTCCCACACGCTGAAGCACACCGTCTCGTCACAGCGCAAGGCAGACGCTCTGCAGTGTTTCACCCGTTTATTGTCTAACGGGCTTCCTGTCTCTCTGTCTCTCAGACTCCTCCCTGACGGTGGGTTCAGGTCCTGATGCCAGCACTGCACCACAGAAGCTGCTGATCCTGGATGCGCGATCCTACACTGCCGCAGTGGCCAACCGTGCCAAGGGGGGTGGCTGTGAGTGTGAAGGTAAGCAGCGGTCGTTATCCCCACACACACACTCCGAGTTCACACAGGGGACAGTGCTCCTGGGTGGAGACATGTTGATGCACAGCTGTGCCGTGAGTCAGTCTAGCTGCCACGCTGTGAAGACGAGCAAATGCAGTGGTTTCTTTTCAGCCTGTCTAATGTTTAGCACAAGCAGAACAGGTCGCTTTGAAAGGGTTAAAGGGCTTGAGAAATCTTTGCTCTGAACATCTCTTTTTGCATGTCTAATGGGAAACTTTTGGGCTGCATTCACCTGTCAGGGACATGCAATAGTCTGCTGGATTAAACCCGCTGCTTCACCATCTGCTGCTCTGCCCTGTGTTACTTCACCTGCCTCTCATTGAATATAATTGAAGGTCTATAATTATCTCATATAAAAGCCTTAAATTGAAGTTCCTGGCAGGACAAGAATATAACACCAGCCTTAAACTTCTACTCATGATGCACCAATTGCATCATTATTGGAAATGATCCAGATCTGATCTGATTCCAATTTTTTTTGACCGGTTTCAGTTTTGCTTCGTCTCTGAATACTGCCAGAACATTTTGTAACGATGCCTTCTACATGATGTAAGGTTCTAAAGATCGTCACTGTGTGTGTGTTTGCTTGTGTCTACAGAGTACTACCCAAACTGTGAGGTGATGTTCATGGGAATGGCTAATATCCACTCCATCAGGAACAGTTTCCAGTCTCTGAGAGCTGTGTGCAGCCAAATCCCCGATCCTGGCAAGTGAGTATACACTGCTGACCTGAACCGTTTTTCACCTTCTCATTCAAAGTTTATTAGCAAATCATGGTATTTCCCAAAATAAGGACTCAAGAGGATGTGAAAGGAGCAAGAACAATAGTATTATATTTTAAAAAAAAGTTCACATTTTATTGTACTTTCTGCAGATGATTACTGTTTTCTGGCAGTGTGATGGATATTGTAATTTCACGTAAAAACGTTCTGATTTATGTGGTCCAGAGCTAGTAACGAGACATCTTATTCACAGCTGTAAGCTATATTTAGAGTCGATTCCATCTACAGCTCTTATTCAGTGTTGCTTTCTCTGTGGTGTGGTTCAGATTAACTGGGTCAGGCCTAAATTGGGCTCAGAGATGCTGATGTATTCCTTTGCACTTTAAAAGGTTAGCTTTATATGGGACTTTTACATGAGGCCCGGTTTAGGCTGATTGCAGGGATATCGATCATTTATACTAGATGCCAAACTCATGTAGCAAAGGGACCAAAGCTCTGCATCTAGTATTGTACAGTAGAATTTATTTATTTCCATGACAAAGATATCGTATTATATGATTCTTTACATATAAAAGTCTCAGCAGCAGCAAGAATAACGCAACATGTAGACGAACATTTACGTCGGAAATTGGTATAATAATAAAATAGAAAAAACTCATCGTCTGGAATTGATTTTGCATTGATAACAAAAGATGAGGATAACTCCAGTTTGGTAATTATTTTAATTCTGTTTATATTCTCATATTATTTTATGTTATTAATTCTATTTAATTATTGATAAATATGTATTATATAGTATTTATTATTCTATGATTTATTATTATTTTATTTCTATTTTGGAGCTGGTGAAATTCTTGCAGGTGCCCTTCGACTTTTGGCCCCCGTAGTAAACTAAAGGAATGCTAATGCTCTGTGTGCTACTTCCTGTCCCCAGCTGGCTGTCTGCACTAGAGAGCACACGCTGGCTGCAGCACCTGTCGGTCATGCTGAAGGCAGCCACCCTGGTGAGTTCTGCCGTGGAGAGGGACGGACGTCCAGTGCTAGTACACTGCTCCGATGGCTGGGACCGCACGCCTCAGATCGTGGCTCTCGCCAAGGTCCTGCTCGACCCCTACTACAGAACTATCGAGGTAAAACCAAATCTGTCAGTACATGTAGAAATACATGAATAAAGCGGTGAAATACTGAGGGCACATAAATCGGCACCACAATCTAATAAACACGGGTGATTTTGGTAAATATATAATGCACACTAAGTATACAGCACATGAGGACAATCTAAAGGACTTACTGGTGCACGGATAAGCAAAGTGACTTGAACCACGCCGGAGAGAAAAGTGTTATTCTCTCTGATCTTTCATTGACTGAAGGCAGTTTGTAGTAAACCAGAGTTATGGGATTCGCCCTAAAATTTGGCCAAATTAAAGGAAATTTCCTCTCTTATGGTTCCTTCCAGTTGTTCCTAACGATATCTTATAGTGTCCTTGATGGAGCGGTCCGAACAAACTTCTCTATTCACTCTGTGTGAAGAAACAAATCCAAATTAACTAGTATACCCCATGCTCTATATTTATTCTACTATATCTATATAATCTAATTCCATAATCACACTGGATACTGTAGATCTGTACCCAGGAGCTGCTGCTGTAATTATCAATGTTTGTCCCAGGACTCTTAAATACATACCGAACATCATTTCGTTACACTTGGTACTTCCGTCTTCTCCACCTGTGTAACGTAACGATTTAGAAACCCCACTGTCCGTGTCACCCAGATGATGACCATTCCCTTGTTTTTTCTTACAGAATGCATGTGCAGGTTTGATTCTCACAGTGTTTGTCCTTTTCACCGCAGGGTTTAATTATAGTAGTGCCGTTAAAGAGCAGGTACTGTTACTGCCCGACTTTGAACCACGTTTGTTTCATCTCGGCAGGGTTTCCAGGTGCTGGTGGAAACGGAGTGGCTGGATTTCGGTCACAAGTTTGCGGACCGCTGCGGCCACGGGGAGAACGCCGAGGACGTGAACGAGCAGTGCCCGGTTTTCCTGCAGTGGCTTGATTGCGTCCATCAGCTCTTAAAACAGTTCCCCTGCCTGTTCGAGTTCACCGAGGCCTTTCTGGTGTGTGTCCTGTGCACTGACCCATTTATTTTATCCATTTGTTCCCATACTGTATTCCATCGATCTCACAATCCAGCTTGTTTTTGGTTCAGATTGTTAAGATGCGAGTATAAATAGATTGATTGCGCTTTATTTCTTTAGGCTATATTGTGTTTTTCTTATAATGACCATTTGCCAATTATTTATATTTTATTCATATTGCTACTGTTTAATGAAACACTGTAAATGTGTATGCTTGACATGCATTCAGGTGTGGCATATATACAATTTTTTGGTGCAATAAAAAACCAGGAGTAATGCAAATGTGTTGCAGGTGAAGCTGGTGCAGCACACATACTCATGTCTGTACGGAACATTCCTGTGTAATAACGCCCGGGAGCGAGAATCTCGAAACGTCTACAAGCGGACATGCTCTGTCTGGTCCCTGCTCCGTGCCGGCAACAAGAACTTTCAGAATTTTCTCTACATCCCCTGCCATGATGTGGTAATCTCGAAATAACTATTTAACGAGCTATTTAATTGCTGATTTATTGCATACTTTGATTTTTGAGTAATTAAATAATTATAATTATCTGAAGCGTGTTAGTGTATTCGCACAGTGTTGTTAATGGGGCTGACTGAAAGCTTTAAGAAGATTATTAGGAAAGCGTGTGTACTTTTTAAAGTTTTAATGGACAAAAATCTGGACTAAGATGGGCTTTTTGTAACCTCTAACCCCGCGACAGATCTTGCAGCCAGTGTGTCACACGCGAGCATTGCAGTTGTGGACCGCTGTGTATCTGCCCACCTCGTCCCCATGCACCGCAGCCGAGGACACTATGGAAATCTACCTGAGCCCCTCGTCTCAGGGAGAGGAGCTCACCTTGCGCTCACTCGACAGGTCAGTACAGTAGTCGCTCTGGTCAAAGAGCTGAAACAGGATACTGAGTGTGAGGAGAATCTGCCCTCTTCTGGACAGCTGTGGTAGCAGAACATAAATAAAACAGTAAATCACAATATTAGAAAATTATTTTATATGTGAATTCAAGAGTATACCTGCATATGGAAATTACAAGGCTGTGGTATTTTATTACAGGCTACCTAAGACGCGTTCGATGGACAACTTGGTGTGCCCTTTCGAGAATGGCGTAGCCCTCACACGCACCTCCAGTGATCCTAACCTCAACAAGCACTGCCAAGAGGGAAGGCCCCCTCTGGAGCCAATGATGGGCCAGGGTGGCAGTTTTACAGACAACACAGAGTTTACCTCTGACACCAAATCGTCTAGTGATGACCAGGACGTGGGTACATGTGAGGAGACCCCACCCTCACCCTCCTCCTCCGAGTCTTATCAGGACAGTTGTGTGAATAACAGGCCAGAACGATGTCTCACCACACAGCCTTTGCCATCCTTGCCTCATCCCTTAACGTTAGAGCCCGGTTCTCCCCTGTCACAAGTCCCACCTGTTTTACACCAAACTTTGCTCCAAAACACCAGCCCTACGCTTCCGCCATCACCACAGGAAGTACATGCTAGGACTGATCATACCACTTGCACATTCACTACTACTGAGGATCCCCCTAACACACCCATCTCAAATGGCATAGAGAAGGAAGAGAGCATCAATGAGACGCCCGACTTCCCTTCACCTACCGCTGGGGAGCTTTTAGAGATCAAAAAACTCACTACGCTTGTCCACTTGGAGGACTCCACTGAAACTATAAAGGATGAGTATGGTACTGTGGCTGACCTACATTCTGTTCAAAAGGTCTCGGCCCTGGCTACAAATGATGAAAAGTGGACTCAGAGTGTTAAGAAACTCCTCCGTGCCCAGTCTAGTAGTACCAACGGAGGGTACAGAGAAGTGCCACGAAATCTGAGCAGTCCGGTCCAGCCTGGTTGGATGTCAGCGGTGAAAAACGCTGCACTGTACACGTCTTCATCCTTTTCGTCAGCCATGGGACCATCGCTCCGGCAAATTCCGCCTTCAGTTCACTGTGTGGACGATGACGGCCTGCCGGTGCCTCTGGATGCCGTGCAGCAGCGTCTACGCCAGATCGAGGCTAGCTACAAGCAGGAAGTGGAGGTGCTGCGGCGGCAGGTCAAGCAGCTGCAGATGAAACTGGAGAGCAGGCAAAACAGCTCACCACCATCTGAGCCGGACATCTATTACGAGGACGACATTGTGAGTGACGCCTCGGTTCCTGGAAAAGGGCTTGATATTGTTTTTGACTGTTGACGCACTAAGCTCTCCAATCTCCTTGTTTCATTACAGACATGCCTCCGAGAGTCAGATGATGGTGACGAAGAGGACTCTCTCTCAGCCCACAGCGAAGACCGCCTCAGCGAGGGCAGCTGGGATCGAGTGGAGAGAAAAGATACCGAGGTGAGTCTCTCTGAAATTTAAATTTGCTCTCTTTGAATTTACCATAGCGAATTTCCCGTACCCAAATTTTGGAATGATTTTGGGCGTATCCGAATGTGATTTAATGGAGAAGAAAAGGATTAAAGCAGTAGTGAGATCCAGAAAGTGTGTAAGAAGAAAATAAAGGATCATTTCTGTGCTGTATAAGCATTAGTCTGACTCAGAGGACTTGTTTTAGTCATATTTCAGCCATGTGGACTTGTATTGAGTAAGTTAAATGCGTCTATTGCTATATTAGGATCTCAAATCTCTTTCCGACCCACAGGTTACCAGATGGGTTCCAGACCATATGGCCTCACATTGCTTCAGCTGCGACAGTGAGTTCTGGATTGCTAAGAGACGCCATCACTGCAGGTAAGATGCACCACACTGTGCTTTAAATTAACGTCTGATGGTAATGAAATTATGCTTTAACCCAGGATATATAGCTCATGAGTTATTTTCTAGTTTTGATATCTTACTTATTCTGAAACATACCAGATACTGAAAATATATCCAGGACTATGACTTTCGATTAGTGTAATTAAATTGTTAAATTTATATGATCTCAAAAAACATTATTTGTAGGTACAGAACACAGTGAAAGATGCCGAGTGATATAAAAGTAGAGACCTGGCAACAATGAATTAACGTAACCTGGATTTTACCGTTCTTTACACTTGAAGTCTTCTCAGTGTCATTTCTTTTCAAGTAGAAGTTGTCAACGCTAATTTTGTTTGCTGCAGATGGACATTATGATGATGATTATAATGGTTATCATTTAATAAAAACTGTCTTATGCAACCATTCGGACATTAACTATAATGATGTGTGTGTCAACAGGAACTGTGGAAACGTGTTCTGTAAAGACTGCTGCCACCTGAAGTTGCCCATCCCCGATCAGCAGCTTTACGATCCGGTGCTGGTGTGCAACTCGTGCCACGACCTGCTGCTGGAGAGCCGAACAAGGGAACTTCGCTCTCAGCAGCTCAAAAAGCCCATCGCCACAGCCTCGAGCTGAGCGTCTTAATCAGATTCCCACCCTGTGGGCTTCCCAGGCCCCCTTATGTAGGTGCCATGAGAGTCACCTGCTGTTTTTGGCAGAGATGCAACACCCACACTGGTTAGTGAGGATTCATGGGTTGTCGTGCGCTGAAGCCCCTGCGAGGTGGTGGGCGAGCAAAAACTGTCAGGGAACGGATCGATGACTTAACGGAGTCTGAAAAAGTGAAAGAGGGTGCAGATTGTTTTGTTGTTGTTGTTTTTTTTTACTCGCACACAGGCGAGGAGCTGAACTTGACCGATCTCCTTTCTCGCCGATGGAAGCGATCCTAACGGCGAAAACCTCCACCAGAGGGCACTGTGACTAAAGTAACCCTGACGTGAAAAGCTGTTTCATCTCAAAAAGAACTTGCGTTATATTCATAACTCTGTAATAGTCTGTGTGTCATGGTACGGACACAGATTTTAAGCCCTCTTCGAACTAAAACCAAAACACCGATATTCTTTAGAGGACAATCTCTCGTCTGCCCTTGAAGCCAGTGACTCCAAGGTCTCATGCTCCACCCAGAAGCTTGCCGTATAAAAGATGATGATGATGATGATGATGATGCTGCTACAGTATTTAAAAAAACAGAAAAGAAATCTAATTTTGTATGATTTATTTTGTGCACTCTAAGCTGTTGTAAAATTTGAGGGAAATCCGAGACCAAACCGAGGGTGAAAGGGAGAAAATGTGCGGTTTGTTTACTCTGTGGTCTGAACTTGAATGTAGAGTTTGTCGTTTATTTTATTTCCTTTTTGTACGTCTGCGAGGAGTCACTGAAGAGATTGACGTCATTTTAAAACTGATCCGAGGCCAGTTATTAATGTGGGGAAAAATCTTCGCGTCGGTTGTAGGAGCTCGTCATTGTGTGAACGAAGAAGCTGCACAATCCGTTGTCCTTGTTTCTTCTGCCCTTAATGGAGGAAAAGAGTGCACGTCGGTGTGGGTTACTAAAGGGTACTTGAGCAACGTTGTGGTGTTCTTCCTTGTTGCAATACTGTTCTTAACATGCTCTTGTCCATTTAGTGGATTCCAAATCGCCACCGTTAATGCTTAGACAGTTTAACATAGACGAAGGAGGATCGTGTATTTGAATGGAGTAGTTTGCAATCCCCTCCATATAATATAGAATTATATGATTGTCACTAAACATCACAAACGGCACCTTTAAAAACGGTCGGAAATGTCACGTCAGCCGATTAGTAGGCTAGTTCACTAAAACTGTGGTAATAAATGAAATGGGCTGTATGAAAATGACAATAGAAATCACTTCTAAACTTGGCATGTTAATAACAGTGTTAAACTCAGGGAGAGAATGATGTTGGGGATGTTAAGAAAGTTCAGGGTTCAAACCAGTGAATTGTTCAGACCCGAGTAAAAGTTCTCTGAATTGGAACATGCAGAATAGCATTACACATTAAACCCTCACAAAAAAAAACAAATACTTTTTTCATTTTTCTATCAGAAATGTTTCCTAGGTGTACATGTATGGTTTTACTGTGTTCCTTGAAATACTAGTGCCATTTATTTTCATTTAGATTTATTTTTTTTTCTTCGTTTTTCCTTCTCTCGTGGAATGCACCATGTCACTTATCAGTAACGACTAAACGTAGAAAAAGGTACGAATACGTAGCGAGTATTTTCTGAGGTTCTGCGATGCCTAATGACGTAGGTCTTTTCATTCAAATGGCAAAATGATGAAGGAACACTTTTTTGATTTAGAGAAAAAAACAAATCAACCAAACCCACTGTAATATATATATAAATATAAATATAAATGTATAGTTATCTGTACTAGTGGCTGGAATTTGTCACTTAGTAAATGTTGTAAAGAATTGCACTGTTCAAGTCCAGTCCCATGGCGCAAATAAAAAAAAAAAAATGTCTGTGGGATCTGCCTTCTCTTTCCTCCCCCACTGAAAATAATACAAATAAATCTTCACTATAATGCATTATACACAAAGCTTGAATTTCAGTACGTAGTTATGGAGTGTTGAATTTCTCATACACTACAACATTTTGTATTACATCAATTACGCTGTTTTTATTGATTAAACAAACAGGCTGCTTAGATACACTGTATTGCCAAAAGTTTTGGGACATCTGCCTTTACATGCACATGAATGTAATATGGAGTTGGTCCAACCTTTACAGCTATAACAGCTTCAGTGCTTCTGGGAAGGCTTTCCACAAGGTTCAGGAGTGTGTTAATGGGAATTTTTGAACGTTCCTCTAGAAGCGCATTTGTGAGGCACTGATGTTGGACGAGAAGGTCTGGCTGTCCACTCTAATTCATCCCAAAGGTGTTCTATGGGGTTGAGGTCAGGACTCTGTGCAGGCCAGTCAAGTTCGTCCACATCGAACTCCCTCATCCATGTCTTTTATGGACCTTGCTTTGTGCACCGGTGTCCAGTCATGTTGGAACAGGAAGGGGTCATCCCCAAACTGTTCCCACAAAGTTGGGAGCATAAAATTGGCCAAAATGTCTTGGTATGAAGCTGAAGCATTAAGATTTCCTTTCAATGGAACTAAGGGGCCGAGACCATGATTTAGAGGGGTGTCCCAAAACCTTTGGCAATATAGTGTATATTTAGTATTGTGGAAAGTCCTGTTCACAGTTGTTCCGTCACCCACCTCTTTTTTTTCACTTAGTTATTATGATAGTTATTAAAAAAAACAAAAAACTGATGACCAAGACGCCACAAAGGCACAAAACAAAAATGGTCAAAAAGAAACTGATTGATTATACAGTGTATGCCTGGTTATTTTCTTTTACAATCTGCTGGATTGTGTGGAACATAGGATGATCTGGAAAGAGGATGATCAATTGGTGCAGCAAAAATAATGCAAAAAGTAGAACACCAGGTATGGATGGATGGATATACAAGATAAACATGTTTTTTTAAAAATATATATATATTAATATGTACACAAATGCTTGTAATAATCTGAATTATAGTAACCATTTAACTACCAGATTTATAACAATACATATAGAGTATATATATATAAAGAACAAAACATAAATCATACTGATATAGGACAATAATCTACAACAGGGTGATATGCTTCTGCCAGACACAATGACAATGAGTCACTGTCACTGAGCCAAAGTTGATTATTTACCTATAAATCATACCCCAATGTGTCGTACTGTACTTATCAGTTTTTAGTTAGATTTAATGTTTAACCTAGACTTTCAGGTTTCTTGTCATGTGCATACAGAATGCTGGTTGTGTGTGCAGTCATGGAGTGGTACAGTGTGAGGTATTACACATTCCATACTATATACATTATATTGCCAAAAGTTTTGGGACACCCCTCCAAATCACTGTATTCAGGTGGTGTTTTTGAGGGGTTGGGCTCGGCCCCTTAGTTCCAGTGAAAGGAACTCTTAGTGCTTCAGCATACCAAGACATTTTAGACAATTTCATGCTCCCAACTTTGTGGGAACAGTTTGGGGATGACCCCTTCCTGTTCCAACATGACTGCACACTAGTGCACAAAGCAAGGTCCATAAAGACATGGATGAGTGAGTTTGGTGTGGGGGAACTTGACTGGCCTGCACCTCAACCTGATAGAACAGCTTTGGGATGAATTAGAGCGGAGACTGTGAGCCAGACCTTCTCGTCCAACATCAGTGCCTGATCTCACAAATGCGCTTCTAGAATAAGTGGTCAAAAATTCCCATAAACTTATGGAAAGCCTTCCCAGTAGAGCTGAAGCTGTTATAGCTCCAAGGGATGGGCCAACTCCATATTACATTCATGTGCATGTAAAGGCGGACGTCCCAAAACTTTTGGCAATATAGTGTATTCCTGTGAGCACTGGCGTTTAGTTATTACACTGTCAGTTAGTTATTACATCATGGATTTGTTAATAAGACAAAAATGAAATAGCTTGGCATGTTACCAATAAACCACTACATCCTCTGTCCTGAAGGCTTTCCCATGGATGGTGTACTGTGATTTGCCCTGCATCTAGAACTACTGTCAGACTGCTGTTATAGAAAATTAATCAACACCCTCTGTCCTATCAAAATCAGGAATTCAGCAGTGCTGTGGTATTTCTTTAAAGCTATTTCTAGGTGCTTTCCAATCAATCTTAAATGACGTATAAATATGTAAATAGCATGATTTGATTCGGTTGTATACATTTTAGCCCCTTTTACCCCTACCTTTCAACCTTTTCACCATGCCTGGACCTCTATTTTAGATTGTGCTTCTAGTTTACTTCTAGTAATGTTATAGATGGGTACACTGACGTTTGCATAGCCTCAGGACAAACTGAAGAGGAAGAAACTGAATTGCTAGCAACACGAAATTCAGTTTGTTACAGATATATTGCTTCATTACAAACTGTTACAGAATATTACATATGTTGAATAAGGAAGTGACTATAATAATGACCCACCATGTTAGAGTATTTTCCAAAAACAGCACAACATGAGCATCTCTTAGTCTATTAGTCTTGCTTAACAACGTGGAACGTCTATAAAATAAGCAAGTTCCTGTTTTCACTTACACTGTAGCAGCTATAAACACTAGCCTCCATCCCAGATAGCAAAATAGGTCTGGCCCAGAACTGGCCCACACAATGCACTTACACTCAGCCCACATACCACAAAGAATGACGGCCCTTTGGTGGCCCATGTCTGGTGGGCCAGCACAGGGCCAGCAATGGGCCACACCACATAAACCAAACCATAACCGGGCCAAATGTGGCATGCCAACATATAAACAGTGCCATCACTGCCAGACCTGGTCCGCATCTGGTTGACATACCACTTGCCATGCCAGAACTCAGCCAGCAGTGCCGGCTTAATGCCATATCCGGCTCAGACCCGTCTATGTGGGGTTTCTTCCTCTCTCAACGTACTTTGTCCTGAACTCTGAGACTCAAGACTGCTTCTTAAAATACTATATAATCATAATTTGACAGAAAACTTCACTATATCAACATTTTAAAGACATTTATGAGTTGTGTCTGTCTTTCAAATCCGTATGTAAGCGGTTAATACAAGTTGATACCATATTACAATGAGTGCAATAATAAAACATAGCCCCAAAATATGATCTGTTTATCAGGTATTTCCTCTGACCCTAATAAGGAAATGTAATCATGTTATATTACACTGAGTACATAACAATAAGAGTCAGAGTCTATTGTTTGAGGACTTCGTTTGGGCGGGTTTCAGGATATTGTCTGAGGAGAGAAACCGGTGGCGACAGCTGTCCTCCGGTCAGTGTCCTGTCCCTGTGTCTCAAAGGTCGTATCGCCCAGTCCTTTAGTAAGTTTACTCAACGGCTTGAATGTAGAAGGTCTTGTGATAACTGCTGATGAAAAAGCAAATAAGCAGAAGTACGAGCGGTTAATGAATAATGAGAGATCAAGGTGCCCAGCATCACTACAACTACAGCTAGGATCGTTTCATGGTCAGACGTGACCAAAATCAGACCTGCACACCATCAGTGTTGATACAGTGGATTGAAGACATACACTTTAACGAGTTGTGTTAAAATTATGAATCTGAAATGTATTTTTGAGCTTGAAACTATCACCCATTGCTTGCGTTGTTTATTTTACAGTATATATGAATTTTTGTGCTTATTTTCCTGAAGGTAGCAGTTGACTGTTGACTAAAGTTAGGCATAGACGATGAAATCAGCAAGAATGTATTTATAAGAACAAAAATTGCAGCATTTTTAAAACGGAAAAACAAAAAAATTGTTAGTTAAATGCTGATTAGAACACTGGGGGGATAAACTGAACTAATAATATAGTATAATCTTTAATATACACCAATCAGGCATAACATTATGAGCACTGAGAGGTGAAGTGAATAACACTGATGATCTCCTCATCATGGCACCTGATAGTGGGTGGGATATATTAGGCAGCAAGTGAACATTTTGTCCTCAAAGTTGATGTGTTAGAAGCAGGAAAAATGGACAAGCGTAAGGATTTGAGCGAGTTTGATGAAGGGCCAAATTGTGATGGCTAGACGACTGGATCAGAACATCTCCAAAACTGCAGCTCTTGTGGGGTGTTCCTGGTCTGCAGTGGTCAGTATCTATCAAAAGTGGTCCAAGGAAGGAACAGTGGAGAACCAGTGACAGGGTCATGGGCGGCCAAGGCTTATTGATGCTCATGGGGAGCTCATGTGTGATCTGATCCAACAGACGAGCTACTGTTGCTCAAATCGCTGAAGAAGTTAATGCTGGTTCTGATAGAAAGGTGTCAGAACACACAGTGCATGACGGGTCAGGGCTGTTTAGGCAACACGATGGGGACCAACACAATATTAGGAAGGTGGTCATAATGTTATGCCTGGTTGGTGTATAGGCTAAGTACGCGACCATATTAAAAAAAAGCCCTAAAAAAGGCGGGAACACAAAAGCCGCTAAACAGCTAGCGGTCTCTGAGGTACTGATGATTCGGAGTCTGTTCAGTGAGTTAGATCATTTGGCTCACGTCACTAATAGGAGCCGACTCTTTCGGACACCAAAAAGCTCGTTAATCCATATAGAGTTTGTGACATTTTCCACCCATGTAGCCAGTAAAGATTCCAGTTGAGCATTTTAAAATAAATATATAAATTACACTGCGATACTGGCTTCGTCTAAACAACAACCCGCAAACGACTCGTATGTGAATCGCTTATCGAAAGAGCCGAATCGACACCGTGACGAATCACTTTAAAACTGATCGGCGGTCGAGTCATTTGTGTTGTTAGCTGCCTGGTGGAAAGTTGTGGAAATTATCCAACATGAGGCGTCTGCTTTTGTATTTTATTCTATTTATAGTTTCTAAATCCTGCAATTGTGAGGGTGAGTGACGGGAAAATGAGCCAAAAAAAATTAAGCTGTATTTTTCTTAGTTAGTTAACCAAGTTAACTAGTATTAACGAGTTAACTAACTGTGTTAATATTCAAAACGACTATAGCTTACCTCAGTAAATTTAATTATATAATATATTTAACTATAACTTCAGATATTTAGCTATGTCACTGACTTTTTTTTTACTTCAAAGATTTTTTTTGTCTAGTTAGCCGTGGCAAATGTAAGCTAGCTTAGCTAATTTACCTCAGGCTCGTGGTTCAGCCACCAGAGCAAGTTTAGTTAGCTTGCTCCTCTGGTATCTAAAATTATTTCCACTTAGTTGAAATGTATACTGATTAAAAATGAGATATGGTTTTAACATTTCAGTTTTAAACAGAGCTGCTAGTTAGAGTTAAGTGAGAGAGGTCATTTGGCTCAGCTCTCTAATATGAAGAGTCGACTCTTTCTGCTCTCAGATGCTGTATAAAGAGGGAAAAAATGACAGAAGAACTGACAAAAAAATTCACCAGTAAATACTTTCCTTTGTCTAGGACTGATAAGATTGTTAACATCTCTTTTTTAAAATAGCAAAAATGATATAATTATTCATTAGATGTTTATAAAGTCTGTTTAAATCAGTGAAAATCAGCAAGGCAGTACGAATGTGTAAGCATTACTGAACTATTATTATTATTATTATTATTATTATTAATGCGCCTGCTGTGTCTGCGTTTCATTAAGACTCATTGGTAACTGATTTTCTTTCCTAATACACCTGACCACCTCCTGGACATCTTTATCTAGCAGCAGTGCAGCAGATGCTCCTGCCTCATTCACACACCTAGGAGTAAAACACATGGCTCATCATCCAGATCCAAATATTGTAAAGCATTTCACAGCATTGCACGCATGTATTTCTATCCGTTTTGGCCTTCCGTCCACACGGAGACGGCGTTTTTAGTCAACGAAAACACTCTCCAAAAGCTGCGTCTACACTGATAGATAGATAGATAGATAGATACTCTATTGATCCCGAAGGAAATTCCAGATATCCAGCAGCATATTTCTCTACACGAATCCGGATAGATTTGAAAATGGTGTTTATGAAAACGCTCACGTCCCTGTACCGTGCATGAGTAAAACGTAAGACGCTTTCCACCATTTTCACAGTCCACACTGCGACGCGAAAACTGCGTTTTTCCGATGAAAGAAAGAGAGTTTTTAGACGAAAACGCCATTTCCAAATTTTTTTGGATTAGTGTAGACGTAGCCTTTGGAGAGTGTTTTCAAAAAGACACGTTTTCGTTGACTAAAAACGCCGTCTCCATGTGGACGGAAGGCCAAAACGGATAGAAATATATGAGTGTGGACTGAGAACGGAGGCTTTCGAAAACAATGCCGCATTTTTAGTCCTGTGACCAATTCAGCTAATTTCCTCGACATATTTCTGCGACGTTTCAAAGAGCCGGAAAGTAAATAAACCCCAGGCGTAAATCGCACAGTGTCTTATGTTTTACTCCTGCGCAGTACAGGGACATTTCAGTGTGGATAACCAATTTTTGGGAAACGATTAAAAAAAACTATAATGTGGACGCGGCGCGTTTTTAGACGAAAATGCCGTTTTCAAATCCATCCGGATTAGTGTAGCCTTAGTGAGTCGGATGTTAAACTTGTTTGCAAACAACACTGAACATCATTGAAGCTTGAGCCATCTGTCTTCTGCTCTTGTGAAGAGAAACAGGCCAGAAATAGGATTTTAACAAGGTTTAAGAAAGAGTCTGGCAACAGAACTGTTTGTATTTCCCAGACAAATGGCAAGGCCAACATCCTGAAACAAAGCGATGAATTGATTTTTATTAAACACACGCTATATTAAAGGTTCACTCTGCTGTTTAAACAGACAAGCTCTGTTTTCTGCAGTTGGCAGAAATTGAGCTCCTCTGAACGTCATTAAAAAATAAAAATATGAATCACGTCCTTTTTTAATTTTTGCAAATTTTACATTTCGATTTAAGCCAAGAGGTATTTAAAATGCAACCAGATCAAACACAAATCACTTTAGCTGAATGAAACTGGAAATCACTAATTGGCTTTTGGACAAATAGGACAGAAGTAAAGGGTGTCCCAAATGTCAAAAGCAGATCACATTGAAATCATTCCCATGGAAGTCGTTGCAAGTTCGTGACAGCTGACCCGGTGTGTGTTTGCAAATAAATGGACATCCCCACCCCCATGTATGGAGACTTTTGGGAGGCCCTGTAGGTTAAGATTTTTATAGTGTGTTCAGTTCTTACTGCCTGACTAAACCTGAATTCACAGGTTGTGTAATGTTTGTTAGAGATGAAGGGGGAAAAAAACCCTTATTTTTGTGTCCTTCAAAAGTTCAAAGCAAGACTGATGTATAAACAGCCAATATAATATGTTGACTGTGGACCAATGAACAAACTCACTGTAGTTAATAATATGCCAACATGTGTCGCCCATCAGAGACGGCACGGTTCACAGCACAGGGCCATATGCCCCATACGAGTGTCCTTTATGTACAAAAAGGCTTCCGGATATTGCAGTATATCTTTTAAGTGCCGTTATAAACTGTTTGAACTCAGATTTTGTAAACAAATGACTTAACAGAGCTCAGCAAGCATGCATGGAAAGACAGACCACTTTCTTTAACATCTGTATGTTTAAACAGAACAGGGGAAGGGTTAAAGAAGTGATAGATGCACTTGTGCCAAAAGAAGCACCTTTCTAACATCAATTTCTCTGATTTGCCCATTGTCAGGTTCGTTGTTAGCTTAATCTGAACTGCTTCTGCCTTTTAACATTTGTATGTTGAGGGCCTTTTCTCACATAAATATACCATTGTATGTTTTCTTCATGCAGGTTGGTGCTACCAGTCCCAGATGTCATGTGATCAACCTTGCAAAGGTAATAATAGAGAAGTGAGCGTTGTAGACTATTTTTTATATACAGTAGATTCATACAACTTTTACCAGCTAACATCTGATCTAATCCTGTTAAACCTCTTTGTTGTGTGCAGGGCCAGCAGCTTGGAATGAGGTCAACGTTGTGTGTGGTGGTAACAAACAATCTCCCATCAACATAGTGACCAAGAAAACTAAGCAAGATGCCAGTCTTACTGCATTCAAATTCACTGGATACAGTGGAATGTTTACCAGCAGACTGAAGAATAACGGGCAAACCGGTAATCCTGGACTTTACATGCACTTCATGTACTTTAGAGTGATAATAAATAGAAATGGGGAAACATATGGAAAGCACGTGGGCACTTCTGAGACTGACAGGTATGTAGGAAGCCCTGAAAAAGAAACCTGGTGGGATGTGTCACATGTTCTCCCCATATCCACTCGGGATTTCTCTGGGCTCTCCATTTACTTCTGTTCAGGAAGTAACTGCAGTGCCTTCAGTAAATGCAGCTGATGTAAAAATTAAACATAGTATGCAAATTCCATAGATAAGGGGCATTTAATCATCAGTCCTTCGAAGTGCTTGCAAGGATTCTATGGCATTGTGCTTTTTTAGGACACAGGGAAATGAATGACTTTTTAACATATTACTTATTTCCTTGTAGTTTTTCTGGACATTCCTCTTGGGGCCACTGTGACCGGGGCAAATCTCTCACACATCTATAAGGCTGTCCAACTAGATTTCCACTGGGGTAGCAGTGGAAGCCCTGGGTCTGAACACACCCTTGATGGAGAACAGTATCCCATGGAGGTGCAGTCATGATTCTCTTTAGTACTCTGATTACCAAGCCCATGCTTTTTCCAAAGAGGTCTTTAAAAAGCAAGAGGAATGTATAATAATGTTAAATACCTGTTTAGACATGGTATAACACCATTATTACATGGTATTAAATGTTATGTTTTGGGACAATGTTATAGGGAAATAATCAGTGAACTTTGTTGTGTGATTGGAAACTCATAAATATACATTCACAACAGAGCTTTTTTTACTCTTGATTATTCTATGGCTATTCCAGTTAAAGTTAAGTCATGACATTCTACAATAATGCTTTATCAGCTTTAATCCTAATGAAAACGTCTCTCGCTCCCTTTCAGCTTCATATCCTGCATATAAAGGACAAGTTCCTTACTTTAGAAGAAGCACAGAACGACACAGCTGGACAAGCTATCTTGGGATTCTTCTTTAAGGTTTGCTTTTAACTGTCTACTGTAATTTCAAGCCAATTCACTTTAATTTAGTTAATGTTAAGTCCTTATAGCCATCACAAAGGAAAAGCAACATAAAAGTCTCTTAGTAATGTTTTGGGCCATCACATGCCAGCAGAAATCCTGCAACTCTCTTGAACTGTACTGGAGGAATAAACATTTTTCCTTAGTTTTGAAGATCCTCAAATTTTATTCTTGTTTTTAATTCTTAATTTTTCCTAGGTGTTTGATTGTGTTTAGATCTGGTAACTGTGAAGATAGTTGTATATAACTTGCATCATGTTCATACTTATTAAAGCATTTAGTGAGTCCTGTGGATGGAGACGCAGTCAACCTGTAAGCAGCTACTCGCATCATGATCACTCTGCTTTTTCAGGCTGAGGTGACTCAGTGACTTATACTTTATGCTGTGAAGCCTTGTACTGTCATTCATGCAGTGTGAGCACTTGGACCATGAGGTATACAGTGTGAATACCATTCGTCTTCTGCATCAACATATTGAGTACAGTGTGAGCTATAACCAGATTTGCCTTATCGTCTACTGAAAACCTGGCTTAAGTGGACAAGTGGACCCCAACTTTAGAAGAACAATACTCCCACAGTATAACAGAGCCACCAGTTTTGTCTCCCATCTGAATTTTCCCACTGTGTTTTCTTGTACATAAAATGTATAATGTTGCTATTTTTATGGCAGGAGTCAGACATTGAAAACAAGGAGTATGGTGCCTTCATTGCAGCTCTAGCTAAGGTGCAAAATGCAGGTAGGTACTTTTCAATGTGACACATGCTTTTTTTTGCCCATATCCAACAGTCAGCAACTGGTGTGAAGAAATGCTGTAACATAAGAACATTTAAAAACAATAGATATTTTAATTGTTTATTTTTATCTATTTATAAAATGCAAAGTGAGCAAACAGAAGAAAAACTTAAATCAATATATGGTGTGACTAACCTTTTGCTTTAAACCAGCACCAATTCTTACACTTGCACAAAGATCAGAGTCAGGTGTATGGTTAACCAGTTACACTAAACATGTGCTAACGATCATGAATTTGATACATAGGTTGAAACACTGTCATTAAATGAAACAGAAACAGCTGTATAGGAGACTAAATACTGGGTGAGGAAGAGCCAAACTGTACCATGGCAAGACTGAGCACAGCAACAAGGTAGAGCAAAGATTTCAAAGCAGACCGGAGTTTCAAGATGTGCTGTTCAAGCTATTTTAAAGAAACACAAAGAAACTGGCAATGTTATGTACCATAGACAAAGTGATCGCAGATACACAGTGGTTGCACAATGCAGCAGATAAAAGACACATGCTTACTTCCCTTCGACACTGGAAGATGTCCAGCAGTGCCATCAGCAAAGAACTGTCAGAAACCAATGGGACCCAGGTACACCCATCTACTGCCCGGAGATGTCTGGCCAGAGTTGTTCTTCACAGAAGAGCTGTGGCCAAAAAGCCAGACCTCTAACATGGAAACAAGGCTTAAGCGACTTAACAATGCATGAAAACATAGGAACTGGGGATCAGAGATATGGCAGCAGGTGCTCTGGACTAATGAGTCAAAATTTGAAATATTTGGCTGTAGCAGGAGGTAGGTTGTTTGCCGGAGGGCTGAAGAGCGTACAATAATGAGTGTCTGGAGGTTCCTTGCAAGTTGCAAGTTTGGAGCTGCATTTCTGCATGCCAGCGGAGTTGGAGATTTGGTCAGGATTAATGGTGTCCTCAATGCTGAGGAATACAGGCATATACTTATCCATCATGTAGTACCATCTGATTGGCCCCAAATATATTCTGCAGTAGGACAACAACCCCAAACATACAGCCAATGTCATTGAGATATATCTTCAGTGTAGAGAAAAACAGGGAGTCCCGGAAGTGATGATTTGCCCCCACGGAACCCCAGTCTCATCATCACTGAGTCTGTCTGGGATTACATGAAGAGACAGAAGGAATTAAGTCAGCCTACATCCACAGAAGACCTCTGATAGTTCTCCAAGACGTTTGGAACAACCTACCTGCTGGGTTCCTTCAAAAACTGTTTGGAAATGTACATAGAACTGATGCTGTCTTGCAGACAAAGGCTGGTCACACCAAATATTGATTTGATTAATTCTCTTCATTTACATTTCATTTTGTTAACTGATAAAGATAAACTATTAACACTGTTTTTTAAAGCATTCCTACTTTACAGCATTTCTTCATACCTGCTTAAAACTACCAATGAGTGTAATTTCACATGCTAAGATACCATTTTCTGTAGAAATCCTCTGCTGTCTGAGCTGGACTTGACCACTGGTGACTTGACTTGGATACGAAACAAGGGATTTGACTTTATACACAAGTAACTACATTTTTAATGTCATTTATTTTGTCTAGAAAACCACACGGAACTTAACATCTCCCTGAACAAACTGATCCTGTCTGAGACGAAGATGAGCGACTACTATCGTTATGAAGGCTCTCAGACCGTACCGGGCTGCTCTGAGACAGCGATCTGGACCATGTTTAAGGAGCCTGTTCCGCTTAGCAAAGCTCAGGTGAGACTCTATTTGACACTGTATGAGATTTTTAAAAAAGTAGAGCTCACTGATTATGTGACAGTAGTAATGGTATAGTTGCGTAGTTTAAAAGAACTGGATGTAATTGTGTCTGTATTTCTCTATTTCTGTGTTCTACAGTTTGCAGCTTTTTACAACCTGAAGTTTAAAGATGGTAAGCCCATGGTGAACACATTCAGACCAGTGCAGCCTCATAAAGGGCGGGTAGTGTATCGTTCCTTCTCTGGTGCAGCTGTAACTGCTGTAGAGTTCAGCTTCACTTTCCTCCTGCTGTGTTTGGGTACAGCTCTCAGCTGTTACCAACTTTACTAGAGACGGCCAGGCATTAACACACAGAGTTCTTGTTTAATTGAAAAGCAAGCAAATACTCAAAGTATTAGAAAGTCAAAGAGATTGAACACATAGATGATTCATCTGTTATGGGAGTTTTTAATGTTTTTATTTTTTGTTCAGGAAAGGAAAAAAAGTAGTTTGCGGACTGTTTATTTGTCATTTCTGACTTTTTCTGTTCATATTGTTGAATTTTGTTGATCTCTTGTCCTGTAAATCAAAATTAGATATAATTATTTTCAAATACTACCAGATTAAAAACAACTAAACATACTTTCATAAGTTCCTAAGTACTTTTAATACCATCAACATTTCATTCCTTTTGTAGACATGCATTTCTTCAGTGGTATAACTGATTTATTAAAAGAAAAGTCATGACATTGTAGACACCAGCTTTGTGTTTGGTGGCTTTGTTTGGAAAAAAAATAACCCTTTTCAATAAATGTTTTACGCATGCAAGTAAAAGCCCTTGGGTGTTTATTGACTTTTTATGTGCAAGAAAATCTCATGCACTTGTGTTGAGGTTCTCTCAGCGTTAGTGGTGAAATGGCCAGAAATGGCCAAAACAAAGACAAAACTAGGGATTGACCAATCAGGTCTGATCAACTTTAAGTGTCTAAACGAGGGCTGACAAAAGTGAGTTGTACAGGGATTTGATTCGTGTTGTCCTTCTTATAACACATTCACACCCTAGGAGTCTGACATCCTGATGTAGTTCCCACAGTATCCCAGTAGATGTCAGCAAGCCTACATTAAAGTGCTTCACACTCCTGAGCTATGATCTGTAGGCTACTGGGTGACAGTTCCCACAGGATCACACCAACATTTAACCTTTCGAATCACCTTTACTAGACACTGCTGCAGTAGATAGGAACCCTAGATACATAAACACAGTGTAGTGATACTCTATGCTAGTGATCCTATTAATACATTTACATTTCTGGCATTTGGCAGACGCTCTTATCCAGAGCGATGTACAAAAGTTTCTATCAATGAATACATTAACACTGGTTCAGTAGGTCACAGACTTAGTATAGTAGTACAATACTATATAACACTACAGCCACAGTGCAGATATTAAAGTATTTGTGAGTAAGTGTAACTGCTAGAACTGGATTAATATATATATATATATGTTTAGTGAGTTTGAGTTTCACCTGAGAAAGTGAACTTAACTTATTTAAGCCTCAGCACTGGACTGCCATTTATGTGCAACAGTGAAATTCAATTATATTTTGCTATTCCTTTTTTGGTATTTTATTATTTCGTATTTAGATTATTGATACAAAACAGACAATGAGCATGAGCTAGTTCGGAAAAATCAACTTCACTGGACGTATTCTCTGTTTCATTTATTGTGTATTTAAAGCAGAGAGCATTAAGGACTGATATCTGATAGCAAAATCAATACTCACTATAAAAACCACACTAATGAGACATTAGACAGTTAATCAAAGACATTAGACACTGGTAGGAGCCCTGTGCTGAGAAGAAGGGCAGTGACTGTATTTATTGTGGATAGTAATAAAGACTAAATAAATCCCAGCATTTTATTTGATTAGAGTGACTGATTGGGACACAGGAAACCCCACCTCAGTTTTGTTGATGTGCTGATTGGCATGGGATTTCCTTTTGTCAAATGTTTTTGATCTTTTGTCATTTTCTCCTTTTGCTGACATTTCCAGATAGGTCTCGGTAACTTTTACACTGGTATAGTTAGACCAAAAATCTGAAATGATAAAAAAAAGAAAGAAAAAGAAACATACATTATATCACTATATTGCCAAAAAGTTTTGGGACACCCCTCCAAATCATTGAATTCAGGTTTTGTTTTTCAGGGAGGTCTCGGCCCCTTAGTTCCAGTGAAAGGAACTCTTAATGCTTCAGCATACCAAGACATTTTGGACAATTTCATGCTCCCAACTTTGTGGGAACAGTTTGGGGATGACCCCTTCCTGTTCCAACATGACTGCACACCAGTGTACAAAGCAAGGTCCATAAAGACATGGATGAGTGAGTTTGGTGTGGAGGAACTTCACAGAGTCCTGACCTCAACCTGATAGAACACCTTTGAGATGAATTAGAGTGGAGACTGTGAGCCAGACCTTCTCGTCCAACATCAGTGCCTGACCTCACAAATGCACTTCTAGACGAAATGGTCAAAAATTCCCATAAACACACTCCTACGCCTTTTGGAAAGCCTTCCCAGAAGAGTTGATGCTGTTATAGCTGCAAAGGGCGGGCCGACTCCATATTACAGACGTGTGCATGTAAAGGCAGATGTCCCAGTTTAAGCCTGGCTCGCAGTCTCCGCTCTAATTCATCCCAAAGATGAGGTTGAGGTTAGGACTCTGTGCAGGTCAGTCAAGTTCCTCCACACCAAACTCCCTCATCCATGAACCTTGCTTTGTGCACTGGTGTGCAGTCATGTTCGAACAGGAAGGGGTCATCCCCAAACTGTTCCCACAAAGTTGGGAGCATGAAATTGTCCAAAACATCTTGGTGTCCTGAAGCATTAAGAGTTCCTTTCACAGGAACTAAGGGGCAGAGACCAACCCCTGATAGATTGGAGGGGTGTTCTAAAACTTTTGGCAATATAGTGTGTATTATATATGCTCGTGTGATTTTGTGAATTAGTAGCTTGGTTTGGAATTTGTGAATCTTAAAACTAAACTTTCTTTTTTGAGCCAAACTAATTATACTGTTTCGCTGAAAGGCTGTGTGCAATGAGCCTGTCAAATAAAGCTAAACGCAACAAGTTATTATTAGATAAACAGTAGCTGAGGGAAGAGAATCAGACGGGCGGAAATGACACTGGCTCTTAATTTCCTTGTGGGTCATTCAGCTTTAATTATCAAAACATTTGTCTGATATGAGAGAGATAGAGTGAGGAATTTAATATGAATGATGTTTTATTCCAGGTTGTTATAGTGTATGAGTGTGTGTGTGTATGAAAGTATA
This sequence comes from Hemibagrus wyckioides, assembly GCF_019097595.1. Classification (NCBI taxonomy): domain Eukaryota; kingdom Metazoa; phylum Chordata; class Actinopteri; order Siluriformes; family Bagridae; genus Hemibagrus; species Hemibagrus wyckioides. Next base: position 13,647,196 of record NC_080737.1, on the reverse strand, counting down.
CAGTTAGCTCAAGGCTCTGGATTGTTGATCAGAAGATCCCACCATTCAAGCTGCCACAGTTGGACAGTCAAGCAAAGCCCTCAGCCCCATTCCTGCTCCAGGGGTGCTGCATCATGGCTGACCCTGCGCTCTGACCCCAACCCTCTAAGGATGGGATATGTGAGTAAAAGAATTTCACTGTGCAGTATTGTATATGTGACAGATAAACACAACCTCACAATACACCTAATTCCGTATTCTTTATTCCTCATAACCGGCATGCACACCAAGCGTGAACTCATGACCACACTTGAAGATGAAGGTCATTATCATGTCATCTTTTCATTCAAATTAAATAAACAGAATACAGTTCTGTGATGCAGGAAAGCTAGTGGAAAATATTTAGTCTATGTCTTCCTTAATGCTTTTTCACTTTTTCTGGGTCAGCAACTTTAGTGCAGATGTCGGGTACAAAACTATAATTTTAATTAGCAAGACACAAGTTTCTGCTCAGTGGACAGGCTGGACTGTTAGACTGTATAGTTGGATGAATCGGTAGCACGTGCGCAGATGAGTGTGTGAGATTAGCTATACTGTTAATTCATCTTTGTTGCATGTTGGCTATTTGATGCATGCATTAGATTGAAAAATATATACAGAAGTGCTGGTAGGCGGGGCGCAATGTGTAATTGGAAATTAATAGATTTTTGATGTACCTTAACGCAATAATGCAGTGTAATCGGAGCGCACGAGAAGGCATTGTGAGTGTGTGTGTGTGTGTGTGTGTCTTGACGCGCTCCAGTGAAGCATCACACTGTGCAGGTGCAAATTCCCACACAGGTCGCGCGCGCGTGTCTCCGGTGACCCTCAGCTACCTGTAGGGGTCCGTTAACCGAAACCACCTTCATTTTATTCTTCACCTTTATTCCATCACAGAGCGCGCGCGCTCGCACGCACGCACGCACGCACCCACACACACGCACAGCAGAATGTGAGGAACGTGCGTGATATAAGCGCATCGATCAGCAGTCATGCTCTCCGCCTGCGTGTTTATTGGGGGGAGGTGTCACCGGAAACGCACTAAAGGCTAATAAATAAGCGCGACACTCCTGAAAGCCGATCACTATCAAAAAGAAAAGAGGAGAAAAACAACAACAACAACAACAACAAAACATTAAAGATCCCATTGTGTGTTGGTTCGGCTGCTGAAGCTCCACAATGCGCGCGCACATTTCGCGTCTTCTCCTTATCGCATCGGTTTGGAGCATGTGCACCGGTGCAGGTGAGTCTATTCTTTATCCGGGATTAATTCAGTCTGATGGCTTTTTAGATCAGATTAAGTTTGTATTTATTTCAAGGTGCATTGAAAACAAACCGTTTAGCTACAAATATTTGTTCTATTATTATTATTATTATTATTATTATAGCAAATATTTTCTCACAGATGTAGATTAAGTAATCGCTGGCGCTTATTGTTATCTCTATTACGTAGACAAACTGGAAAGACACCGGGCTCATTAACTGGTTTTAATCTCGCGCACACTGGGATACAAAAGCGCACTAAGATTTCTCCATTTCCATTGCTATCCTTGGGATTAGAATAGGTTTAACTCTTAAATATTCTTATAACGTTCTTACGAGCGCGTAAAAGCTCGGACACACCTGCCACGGTCCATCTGGAAACATCCCGTTCCATCATCCTCCTTCATATTCTCTCATCAGTCATCGATCACAACCTCTTCATCCTCCATGACACGGACATAAGCGCGTTATAAGCTCTGAGAGAAAGTTAGAAAGTGTAGCAGAAAAAGCGGGACATGTCGCCGCATTGCGCAGCTGGTGTGACCGCCGAGCCTCTCCTGCTGCACCTGCGCGCGCTGTCTCACCCCAAACTCTGCCGTGGAAAGCCAAAAGGTCCATAAATTCATCCAAAATTCGAATTTACCAAGCGTATATAAAATATTTTATAGCAGTAAAAAAATAAACGTAGGTGCTTTCGGTGTGAGAGAAAAGGTCAGGTATTTAAAAAATAATTAATTTAATATTTTTAAGAGCATTATTAGTGGCTGATTGTGTTCTGTACTATAAACATCACTAAAAATCTGACATGCCTACACTCTCAAAACCTGCATTTTGCGTGCCAAGATCCAAATGTTTATGGACACCTGACCATCACACACACCCATATGTCCTTTTTTAATATCGCACACATGATTTACTGTTACTCCACTCTACTGGGAAGAATTTCCACTACATTTTGGAGTGTGTCTCTGAGGAATTACCCACTGAGTCACTAAGCTCACAATTAGTGAGCTTATGGCACTGATGTTGATTGAGGACTCAAAGTGAAAGCCACTTAAGTTCTTCCACTCCGACTTTGGCAAACCGTGTCTTCATCAAACTCGCTTTGTGCACAGGAGCATTGTCATGATGGAACTGGATCTTTGTTCTAGTGAAGGAAACTGTAAGACTACAGCATACAGGCTACAAGACCGCCTATAAGATTGAGTGCTTCTAAGTTTATGGCATTAGTTTGAACCATATATAGGTGTGACGGTCAGTTGTCCAGGAATTTTGGCCATATAGTGTATATACTGATGGTATCTAGTTTATTTTGGCAGTTTATATAGATAGATAGATAGATAGATAGATAGATAGATAGATAGATAGATAGATAGATAGATAGATAGATAGATTTAGATACTAAATGCTAAATAATTTGGCACCTTTAATTGTTATAGTATTGAAGCTACTCAGATAATTGGACACATAAAATCATCTTCACTTTAGATGAATTTATGTCTCTAATTGCATGTTTTTGTAATACTTTTATGTTTCCAGATGCTTTTATGTTTACTTGCTCATGTCAATCGTGCTTGATGCGCAGTTTGCACCCCTGCTCGAGCTATACACATCAACCGTTTATGGACCATTTGGCTTTCTATAAAGCGAGCTCCGAGCTTTACGCAGACTGAACAGCGCGGCTTGCTTGGCCCGGACGCGTACAAGCGCCACATCCGCGAATTGAGCATCCAATATTTATAGCGCCGTGACCACGGGTTTCCGAAGTGTAACGAAAAACGGCGCAGACACCGGGGCTGTGCGTCAGACGAATCAGGGATGATCTGTGTCCTTAGCAAGCAAGCGAAATGCTGAGCTCAATTCTGTGTCATTTTGTGGTGGCATGTTACAACAGCAGGTGAGGTAGCAGGCGCGTCTCGCGCGTTGCTCGTTGCGCACGGTGCGTCTGATCAGGTGACGTGATGATGTAGTGAAAGCGCCGGAGCGACGTTCACGTGCTCGAAGGTTCCTCTGATGTGACGTTATCTGAGCTCATTGAGTTAAGGTACACTGCGTCCTCTAGGTCCTCGAAGAGACAAAAGGTAGGTGAGGTAAGACGATGTGTACCAGCAAAGGTGTGTACACACTCCTTTAACAGTCCAGACTATACATACCCTTGAGTAGACATTTCTCAGAAAACATGCATCACCCTGTACTTTATTAGAGATTAATCTCAGTGTTCGGTCCAAGCATCACTTCAAATGAAACAGTCAACATGCACATTCCTCGTGTTCCATATACAGTAAGAAGAAAACTAGATGCATCGTTCAAGCTTTGAATCTCTGTCATGATGAACAGAGAGATTTTCTGTCATGTACCGAGAAAAGCAATTCATGCAGGAAACTGAGGTGGAACATTTTTATTGTTTTTGCAATAGATTGAAGTAGTTCAAGTTCAGGTTTATCATTGATTAGAATGATCTACACGTTTATGATGAAAGAAAGTGATAGAGGACGATTAGAGCGTGAGTGCAATACGGGAAAGCAGTTGGGCAAGTGCAGAATGACAAGTATAACTGTAAGCATGTTGTAAAAGTGTAGTAATGATAATAAACTGGAGATGTTTAGTGTCGTACAGCGGAAAGTGATTACTGCGAAAGACGATTCTGAAGATAAGGAGACATTTTGTCAGTGAAGTATTATATCTACCATTTGGTTGCTTTTTTACCTCAAGGGCCACTGATGTGAGCTTTCTTGGTTCTCAGAGTTTATTAACTGAGACATTTTTCCTCTAATTGGTAATGCAGATATTGACAATTCAGCTATACCAGTAAAACCACTATCCAAAGTGACTTACGTTTATCTAAAAATACAACTGAGGTCTAACAGCAGCAGCTTGGTGGACCTGGGATTTGAACTCACAACCCAATGAACCATTAGTCCCACACCTTAACCACTGAACTGCTACTTCCTCCCCCACCTGCCTAATGTTGTGTAGGTCTCCCTTTTACCACCAAATCAGCTCTGACACATGGAGACTTGGACAACACTAGACCTCTGAAGGTGTGCTGTGGTATCTGGCACCAAACAGATCTTTTAAATCCTGTAAGTTCTGATGAGGTGAGGTCCATGGATCAGACTTTGTTTGTCCAGCACATCCCACAGCTACTCAATCAGACTGAGATCTGGGGAATTTGGAGGCCAAGCCAACACCTATGACTCCTTCAAACATTCCTGAATAATTTTTGCAGTGTAGCTGTGAGCATTATCCTGCTGAAAGAGGTCATTAAGGTGTGTACTTAATGTTTAGGTAGGTGGTACATGTCAGATTAATATTCACATTAATGCCAGTATGCTACCTCCACCAGCTTGCCTTCTCCCCATAGTGCATCTTGGTGCTATCTTGGTGGCACACACAAACATCCAAAAGATGTTAAAGACAATATGATTCCTCAGACCAGGCCAGCTTCTTCCATTGCTTCATGGTCCAGTTCTGATGCTCACTTGCCCATTATAGCTGATTTCAGTAGAATGAAGGGATCAGCACAGGCACTCTGACAGCTACGCAGCCCAAGACACTGCAAGCTGTGATGCACTGTGTGTTTAAACACCTTCCTATCAACTACGGTAACTCTGTGGGATCGGGACCAGACAGGCAATCTTTCCTTTAAAATGATTTATTAATGAATCATGATTAAAATTCGAACATGTTCAGGGGATAGTTCAAGCTGACCCAAAAGAAATAAATTTAAAAAAATACTTTAATAATACCACTGATGGTCGACGTGCAGAACGTCGCCTTTTATCAGCTCTCTGGAATTTGGTTTATTTTCCTAGACAGCAGGAACCAGCTGCGAGGGCCGCCGTATTGTTGGCCTTTCTTTTGTTCTGCAATGCTCAAAAGATCAAAATGACCACTGATGAGATGCGCGGCTTTCCAGAGGCTCAGTACCGAAAATCTGCTTATTAAATGTTCATTACAGACACAAGATTAACATTGATGCTCCGTATGAACATGATAATAGACTACGAAATGTGACAATTTATTTGCCTAACATGAGCTAATACAAAACAATAATACAAAATTTCATTTGGAATGTCATGCTGTAGCCAGGAACATCTTTAACTAGAGATTTATTTAATCAACATTAGATAAATATGTAAAAAAATATTTTTATTACAGCCATTGAACTTTTCCTCAGACACATTAGGTCCAGTCTGATGTTATTTATAGGCTGTTTGTATTAAACGGATTCATAAACTATAATAACTCAATATATAAAATAATAAAAATACTAAAAGCACAGACCCCCTGCTTCTGCTTTACAGACCCCCCTGTGAGTCCCCAGGCGCCACTTTGAGACTCACTGACTTTAATAATGGGTCAAAATAAAAGCTTAAAAGAAATAATTAGGTCCCTGCGATGAATCCTATCCATGCTGTATTCCACACTGTTTCTGGGAAAGGCTCCAGATCCACTCTGACCGTGAGCAGGATGAAGCTCTTCCCAAGGATGAAGGAATGAACTGTTATGTCTCGTCTCCACAGTGACTCTGACTTTCACAAGGTTCTAGTTCTCAGACTGAATATAAAGCAACCTAAAATGACTGGATTTCCAGTTAATCAGTTTCATTAGAGTTATTTTTCAGCCCAATTATGGGTTAGAATTGCAGTTCTCACTCCCATATTTAGACGTTTTATACAAGTGGTTTGGGCTACATGCTTGCATTTCCCCTTGACAGAAAATGCATGCAAGGTATTTTCAACATCAGTTAAGCATGACATGGTGTGGGAATGATTTACTGCATATTTGCCTTGCTCTTTTGGTGCAAGGGTTGACCAATCAAGGTCGTCTATGAACTCGAAGGGGCGGATAGTGCTTTCCTTCTTGCATGTTGCGCTGCCCTTTGATGTAGGTGTGAAGTGACTGGCTTCATGTGTGTTAGAGGAAGCCTGTGTTAGCCTTTGCCCTTTCTGGATGTTAGCTGTTGTATGATGAGGAGACCTACCTGGTGGGTGGGAATTGGTTAAAACAAACAAAACAGAAATGAAAGCACAATAGCTACTTGGAGTAGTGGTATTGGTGCAGTATTTTCAGTGCAGTATCACTTCGGTTCCTTCCCTATACACAGCTTATACAAGTAAACTGTAACGCTATATATATATATATATATATATGATGTAGGCGATAATGATCAAGCCCTGTTAAAACATGAAGGCTAAACAGACCAACAACACTATCTCTCACGTAGGATAAAGCTGCACTGAGTCTCGGAAACGTTCTAAAGCATCCTGGCTCACATTCTGCCGTTTTGTTTAGTTGTACAGACTGAATTTCAGTGTTGCAATGGAGAATAGCGGCCGGGATTAACTCATTGGTCAGCCAAGTAAGCAGAGAAAGCTAGCCAGCTTAACACACTTGCAAGGATATGACTGGGGGATAAAGTGATCTTAGCTTGTGTTTAGGAGCCTGGGACTGGCAGAGTAGACATGTGTAAATATATGAATATCACACACAAATAGGATCAGTAACTCTGCTGGTGCGTAAGATGTGGAAAATGCTCACGTCTGCTTGAAGTGGCCTACATATCAGTTCCTTTCTAAAGTGCGGGTCAGATGACGTGGTGTGATTAGATTAGCTGGGCAATTCTTTATTTCTTATTTAAGTCAAAAAATGAAACTTGCTTGTTTTTCGATATTATATAATTATTACAGATCTTGACACAGAAGAAAGGGCGGGGGGTGTATGGGGGTGGCTTAATGGTTAGTATACTTGCCGAGGGGGTTGGGGGTTCGATTCCCACATCTGGCTTGTTTTGGCAGAGTTTGCATCTTCTCCCCATGCTTCAGTGATTTTCCATGTCCAAAGACACAAGCCATTGTATCGGCATCTTTAAATGAACTGTAGTGTGTGTGTGTGTAATTGTGCCTTGTGATTGGTTTGCACCTTATCCAGGGTGTCCCTTGCCTTTTGCCCTGAGTCCTCTGGGATTAAAGTGATACAGACAATAGATGGATGGCTGTATTTCTATGAGACAGAAAACAAGAGATATAATTTGAGAACGATATAAGAAAAGCAGGATCAGATAGAGGCACTCTTACCAGCTAGATAACACATTTATACACATCCATGGCAGTGAATGTTTTAGCTGACAATGATCCACATGCTAATATGTCTCTCTCTATCAGGAGATTGGTGTTACCAGTCCCAGGTGACCTGTGATTCACACTGCAAAGGTAAGGTCATCGTTTCTGTGCTGCATAATTGAACGAAGTTCAGATAGAAATAACAGAAGAGTTTATAGAAGACATAATCATGGGAGCAACACTATACGTCATTACGTTTCCACTGTGTTTGCTACAGGACCGGAGTCTTGGCATGAGGTGCATGAAGATTGCATGAAAAATAGACAGTCACCCATTAATATAGTGACCAGGAAAACCAAGCTGGACCACAAGCTCACGCCATTCGCTTTCCAGGGCTATCAACAAGCCTTCAGCAGCACCCTGAAAAACAACGGACACTCTGGTAAGGGGTTAATCAAGCACATAAAGCAGGTTAAAGTCTTTTATGGAAAGGATTTTGAGAAATAGTATAGCAGAAACCGTTGGTGTAAATGGGCTAAACTTCTGTCTTTATAGCGGAAGTTTAAAGAAGATCAGAACAAGGTTACGACATTTTTCACACCACCAGTATCCAGCTTCCACTGATAGAGTGATATTGGAATATTAATGTTGCCATGAAAGTATATAAGCCTCCACATGAGTGTAACAGAGATTGATATTCGCTACACATATTATTCACAGTATGTCAAAATGTTTATTGGATAAGATGGACGAGCTTCCCTAATCTAATCAGGCCTTCTTACTTGTCCTTGATCACTTCACCTCACAGTGTTTATGTCAATAGTTTGCATCCTGCACTCAAACACTGACCAGGCATAACATTATGACCACCTGCCTAATATTGTATTGGTCCCCCTTCTGCTGCCAAAACAGCCCTGACCTGTCGTGCACTGTGTATTCTGACACCTTTCTATCAGAACCAGCATTAACTTCTTCAGTAATTCGATCAACAGTAGCTCGTCTGTTGGATCGGATCACACGGGTCAGCCTTCGCTCCCCACGTGCATCAACGAGCCTTGACCGCCCTGACCCTGTCACCGGTTCACCACTGTTCCTTCCTTGGACCACTTTTGATAGATACTGACCACTGCAGACCAGGAACACCCCATAATTTTCCCATTTTTCCTGCTTCTAAAACATCAACTTTGCGGACAAACAGAGCAGAAGATAAATGGTAGAAATGTTTCATCCTCATTGTGTGATCAGTTAAAAGGTTCTACTGGCAGTGAACCAGAAAGTGTCCCTATAAATAAACTGTACATCTGTTCAAAAGATGATGCACTGGCAGCTCTCCAGGAGAAGGTCAAACCACATGCAGAGTGATGCTGAGCTTGCTGCTGTGTTGTGATATGAGCTTTCTTCCAGATCACTCTCCTACACCTTTCATCTTCTCCATACAATCAGCTCAGGAATAAAAAAAACATCTGTGCTGATGTTCTGGTGGCTTTCAGGCCCTCAACAAGCTTTACATGGTCTGAGAAGATGACTCAGGACCACGTTTTCTGGCCAAAAATCATTGCTTGTGCTCAGAGATGCTTCTGTGAGGTTATTAGAATTTCACCTGATAGGCAAAAGTCTTTACAGAATAAATAAAGCACACAATGACAAATATCCAGTAAATCATTCAACATTTTTCATCTTAAAAATGGAATGCTGTTACATCTATGGATTATTGTGACTGTTAATGTAACTTAATAATTAAGTCCAAAGTTACAAAGTCAGTGAGTGGAAGTCTTGACCCCCAGACCGATCACCAGAATGAAAAGGATTTATCCATTCACAAAGAGTACTGAGTAAAAACCACAAAAATGTCTACATAGTCTTTCATTAAACAACACCCAGGGGAATTATCAGGAGTGCCACTGCAGGAGTGTTTGATTAAGGTTGGATTGACATTCCACAGGAGGGTTTCAGTTTCAGGAGCGAGTGGGAGCTCAGACTGAAATCTGAATTAATCATATATACTATAAATATACAATGATCAGGCATAACATTATAACCACCTGCTTAATATTGTGTTGGTCGCCCTTTTGCTTCCAAAACAGCCCTGACCCAGCATTAACTTCTTCAGCAATTTGAGCAACAGTAGCTCGTCTATGGGCCAGCCTTTGCTCCTCACGTGCATCACAATGAGCCTTGGCCGCCCATGTCCCTGTCTAGCCATCACAATTTGGCCCTTCGTCAAACTCACTCAAATCCTTACGCTTGCCCATTTGTCCTGCTTCTAACATCAACTTTGAGGACAAAATGTTCACTTGCTGCCTAATATATCCCACCGACTAACAGGTGCCATGATGAGGAGATCATCAGTGTTATTCACTTCACCTTCATCTGTCACTGCTCATAATCCTATGCCTGATTGGTGTATTCTATACTATACATTTCGTCATGTAGCTGTAGGTGAAATCAGGTTTCACAGATAATTGTTTTAGTATATCATTGATATAGAATAAGAGAATAAGAATAGATTAGAATGAGACCACTACACTAATATATATATATACGGTATGTATTACTTGCCTCGCAGACAGCCCCAGTGTCTGAGCTTCTGTTATAGAAAATAAAGTATGTAATGTAGTTTGTATGTGAAATAAAAAGTCAGGTAAAAGAAAGACAACAAATATGGTTAGATAATAAAAAATAAGCAATCATTTTAAAACTAATACTAATTTAAAAACAGGTGCTGTGTGAAAATGTAATCTGAATCTGCAAAGACATATCAAGGTCTGCTCCAAAGTTATTATCTCCTTAGATTTGTGAATAAAAATGGCATAACATTCAATCCGCAGGCCACAGCTCACAGCAGGCTCAGTGGGGGTCTGGCTTTAGCACTTTGGAGGATAGTTTGTCCTCTAACTTAGCTGACTGCTGCTGCTGCTGCATAATTTGATTCCAAAAAGCATCCTCGACGTGAGCCGCATTCAAGCTCCGACTCAAAAACATGAGAGGCAATCGGTTTCACTTTTCTGCACTTTTCTTCTGTAGTGAAGGTATCTGTGCCTCATCTGGCCACTGTGAGCGGAGGGAACCTCGGAGCCAAGTACAAAGCCGTGCAGTTTCACTTCCACTGGGGAGACAAAGGAGGCCCCGGGTCTGAACACACTATCGATGGAGAGCAGTACCCCATGGAGGTGACACACACACACACACACACACCTATACTATAAGACATATTGACCTCACAGATTATTAAGATTCTGTCAGAAATCCCAGTTTACATGTATTTTGTAATTTGAACAGAATTTATGCGGGTGTTACCATAACAACCACAACTACTGATCAGCTTTTGTCATGCAATAAGGAAATTGGTAAATGACCAATTTTTTTGAGAGAACAGGGTGAATAAAATAAAATAAAATAAAATAAAATAAAATAAAATAAAATAAAATAAAATAAAATAAAATAAAATAAAATAAAATAAAATTTAATTTAATTTAATTTAATTTAATTTAATTTAATTTAATTTAAATAAAATAAAATAAAATAAAATAAAATAAAATAAAATAAAATAAAATAAAATTTAATATAATTTAATTTTAAAAAATATTTTTTTTAATTTAATTTAATTTAATTTAATTTAATTTAATTTAATTTAATTTAATTTAATTAAAATAAAATAAAATAAAATAAAATAAAATAAAATAAAATAAAATAAAATAAAATAAAATAAATGGCAAGGAATCATTATATACTCCAGTGATGAAATATTTAATTTAGTACAAGCATACAGTTTTTCCCCATGTAGGTGATTACGCTTGGAAATCGGACTCTAATTCACTTGTAGAGGTATCAACAATTATTTTTATCATACATATTATTTTATTTAGAGTGCCATCAATCAATTTATACTAAAGTACATGTGTACCTGAAGGCTATTTATTAAGATTGTTCTAGCAATTTCATTAGTAGCCATTAGGCTACTATGTACTCCACATATCATTACTACAATGTTAAAAAAGTCTTTGTCAATATTAATGATCCTCATTCTCTCTCTCTCTCTCTCTCTCTCTCTCTGTCTCTCTCTCTCTCTGTCTCTCTCCGTCTCTCTCTTTCTCTCTCTCTCTCTGTCTCCCTCTCTCTCACTCTGTCTCTCTCTCTCTCTCTTTGCCTCTCTCCGTCTCTCTCTCTCTCTCTCTCTCTCTGTCTCTGTCTCTCTCATTCTTTCGCTCTCCTTCTCTCTCTCTCTCTCTCTCTCTCTCTCTCTCTCACTCTCAGCTGCATATTGTTCATATGAGGGAAAATTTTAAATCTTTGGAAGAAGCTCTGAAGGACCCAACTGGAGTGGCGGTGCTGGGATACTTTTATGAGGTATCATTGTTATATATTTTTAATAACAGTCACTTTATAATGTTAGCAGTTTTAATTCATTATGGAATCCACCTGATTTTTTGACCACTGGAAAATAAAAGTGGGGTGAATTTCATTTCATTGGTTGTTCAAAGTTGACCGGTTTCCATCTATAGTATCTGAAGTATCATAAAGTATTGCATGATACCTGGCAAGTGCATCGTACAATGAGTTCCTCAATCGCTTAGAGTGTGTGAAAATATTAAAAATCATACTACATGTGTTTTGTTTTTTTTTTATGACAGGAATCAAAGAGTGCGAACAAAAAGTATGATGGACTTATACAAGCTCTGACCAAAGTGGAAAGTGCTAGTGAGTAATATATCTTTATATATTCTGGAAATATGTATGTCAATGTGAATCAGCCATTAATAATGTTAAAGGTTCAGTAGTAGTATCTCATTCTGTTAATTAATATAATGAATTATGCAGTAAATCAATTTACAATGCATTTTGTACACAATATAGGTTAGCCCAAATCCTGATCATAATATAAATGCATAATATAATAATAATTATTATAATGATTTGCAGTATTATCAAAATGAGTTATCTGATATTTATCTAATGAGCAGAATATATAACTTAGATCATTATTAAAGCCTACTTATACATGACTATGCATGTACACTGATCAGGCATAACATTATGACCACCTGCCTAATATTGTGTTGGTCCCGCTTCTGCTGCCAAAACAGCCCTGACCCATCATGCACAGTGTATTCTGGCACCTTTCTATCAGAACCAGCATTAACTTCTTAACAGTAGCTCGTCTGTTGGATCGGATCACACGGGCCAGCCTTCACTCCCCACGTGCATCAGTGAGCCTTGGCCGTCCATGACCCTGTCGCCGGTTCACCACTGTTCCTTCCTTGGACCACTTTTGATAGATACTGACCACTGCAGACCGGGAACACCCCACAAGAGCTGCAGTTTTGGAGATGCTCTGATCCAGTCGTCTAGCCATCAAAATTTGGTCCTTGTCAAACTCGTTCAAATCCTTACACTTGTCCATTTTTCCTGCTTCTAACACATCAACTTTGAGGACAAAATGTTCACTTGCTGCCTAATATATCCCACCCACTAACAGGTGCCATGATGAGATGATCATCAGTGTTATTCACTTCACCTCGCAGTGCTCATAATGTTATGCCTGATCGATGTATGCTTCATTATTTCCTGATGTGTTAATGAGATTTGGCTTGAACAAGTGCTACATATCATCATAATCATAGCACAACATTCCTGTATTTTTATATAAATATACTCTGACTCAGATTGTTTTTTTGGTCTCTAGATTCAAACACAACGATCAGTGGTATCTCCCTGAGCAACCTCATAACCAGTGAGAAGAACATGACCAAGTATTATCGCTATGAAGGCTCTCTGACCACACCTTATTGCACTGAGGCAGTGGTCTGGACTGTGTTTGAAATCCCCATCCCACTGAGCAAAGAGCAGGTGAGATGCTTATATTACAGATACTAATACACACTAGTATGTATATATATATATATATATATATATATATATATATATATATATATATGGAGACATCAAACTACATTGTGAGTTTAACATGCTGTGTGTGTGTGTTTCTCACTACACAGCTCTCAGCATTCTCCTCCTTGAAGTTCCTGGATGGTAAGCCCATGACTAAAACCTTCAGACCAGTGCAGCCGTACAAGGGCCGTACTGTGTACCGCTCTGGCAGCGCTGTAGTCATGCTCAGCTTCAGCCTCTTCCTGGTGTGTGTATGTATAGCTCTGGGCCTTTCTCAGCTCTACTAGAGCATGAGCCAAGCTGCAATCTAACAGCAACATGCACAGAATCGATTAACGCCAAACGGATTGACAGACACTTCTGTACGTGCATATCACAGCGAACACACTTTTGTTTTGGCCTCCGTCTCGGAGGTGAGACTTCATTTCGACGTAGGTGTGTGACATGCTGATATTTTGGATGGCTGATCTGGAAAACAGGACTGTGTTCATTGCTATCAATAGAAACCCAGCTAAGTCCTCTAGAGAGAGACAGGGAGGTTATAAATGCCTGGCCTTTATCTATCTGAGGCACAGCCAAACTGGAGCCTCATGCACATACACACACCGACACACACACAGCATGTGGCCATTCATCTGTCAAAGTAGTGTAAATTGGGTTATTTATAGGTTAGGACTGTACACACACACACACACACGGCTAACGAATGATGAACACCCCATCGGGATGTTCTGAGATTTAGCGGCATTTCTGAACCGAGCAACTTCGCCAATTACACATCGCAGGTCAAATCTGAGGTCATTCTTTACATCCCCTCTCCTCCGAGCTTAAATTACAACACTGACGCAGGCCATAAAGGTGACCGGTCACGTACACGCGGTATAAATAGAGAGGAGCGATGGTTTAAAGTGCACTGTTGCTTATTTTACACTGCATATATATACGTAACATTCTTTGTTTGTGCAAGACTTCCATCTCATTCATCTGTCTTTACTGGTGGAGGCAGCGCGGCAGGGTTTAGCCGCACAAATAAACCGTTTCCTTTTATACTCATGTTCAAAAATTCATAGAATTTCTTGGTGAGTTGAAATATTTACAAGCAACGTTCGGATCCCTGTGGGTTTAGTAATTCTTAGGGTGGCACAAAAGTCTTAAAGTAAACATGCTGTGTTTTCCTCAGGGTCATGGGGCTTTAGCATGTCATATTTTTTAATCTTTTTAGCATTGTTCAAAACAGCAATGGTGTAAATCCTCAGAAACTCTAGATGCCAACACCCAAGATTTCCTCATCGACAGTGCACCAGTATGCAAAGGACACTGGAACAGTTTTTATAGAGCCTATATTTGTTATAGATCTGATCAGCCCAATAACCCGAATTAACCAGAATTAACAGCAAGCCACGTAGACAGCTCAGCCGCTAGCTAACATAGCTAACTTGTGACTGAGTAGCAGGCTATATAATAAAAACACAAGCAATTTGATATATTACTAGTTTATATCAACTGCCGGTTAGCAACAGCAGCTGAATTAGCAAACTCAGCTAAGGTATTGACTCAAATCGGACAAGCCATCACCTCAGAGTTTTCACTGAAGCAGCACAGTCTATATCTCCCACAGGTTTTCTGTCCCCAGTGTGGCGTAGAGTTGCTCTTTCAATTCCACACTGAAGAGATTCTCCTTTTTAGATAGTAGATAGGCACCTCAGCAGTTGTTGTTGTTGTTGTTGTTGTTTTTTTTCAGTGCTATCAGAAATGCCACACTGTGCTGGTGTTAGCTTCTTAAATGAAATCAGATCAGCTAAAAATAACCAAACATGGTGGAAGTCTTACACAAAACATCACAGAGTCAGCCGGTGTCCTGAGAGAGCCTGCAAGTTCTATTAAAACATATGTAATAGAATAATGCAAACGGAGATGTTATTGTCTCTCATAGGTGTCCTTCATACTTCTCAGTAAAATCGCGCATCATTTTAAGACACTTGAAGCTGATCTCCGAATCTTCCTCAGACCTACTGCTACAACACACATATTTAACGGTCTCTCTAGCAGAGTGACGTGGCTGATTTATTTATTTATTACCCCCCCCCCCCCCAATGTCCACATGAGATAGGAGAGGAGAGGATCAAGGTCACATGACCAGAGTTCATGTTCATGTTCATGGCCAGATCTCTGTGGGTCTCCGAAGCCCTGATTATGACTGTACTGTGAATCTATTTGGAGAAAACTAGGATTTGCAGGGGAAAAGGGCGTAGAAGCAGGAATATGATATAAAGACGCACATGATTTTTAAAAAAAATTGTTTTATTTGTACACCTTTAATGTATTTATTTTGGCGTATGTTGGTATGTAGAGCACTGTTCTAATCAGTGATGTTATTTGTACTAATTCCTGCATTTTGTTCCGTATAATCCTATGGACTGTTGTTTCGTGATTTAGTTCATGCCAGATATTGAATGATATTTTCTGTAAACATGTATTTTAAATATATAGTGTGATAATATAAAAACAACCGAGTTCCCAATTCATTAACGAACTACTGAATTGCATTTCATGCACAAATTATTATTATTACTGTTATTATTTTTTAAAAAATATCCAGATTCTATAGACTCTAGATGAAAATGCATGACGTTTTCCTAAATATTACTTATATTAATAAGTAAATGGATTGTCCTTGTGTAGGAATACCATCATGCCTGGAATAAAACAAATTAATATAACAATATTTTTGTGACATGTAAAATGTGATTTCTGCTGTTGCATGATGCAGCTGATTTCTAAAATTAAATAAACAATATTTTGAGGATGCAGATGGAGTCTGGATTTTTATTTATTTATTTTTTATTTTTTTTTATTTTGTGATTTGAAATACCAGAGACATACTGCAAGAGAAATCAGCCTCCTGTTGTATGTTAAATTACAGATATGTGTGATCATCAAGTGATCATTTATCTCCTTAAAGACGGCCTTAAATGTGGAGAAAATGCATGAAAGGGTTAAATGTCCATGCACTCGAATATAAGACAAATTTAACCGTTTAAAAACATGAAAACCACTAACATGTTAGTATTATAATAATATGAAAGAACACTGAATATCTCAATGCAATGGCACTTATGATGAAGAGGTATGATATATTATTATTCAGCGAGTGAAGCGGACACGTTAGAAGCAGAATAAAATGGCCAAATGTTGTGATGTATGTCTCTAAAGGCCAAACAGTGATGATTAGATGACAGAGCATCTCCAGAACGTCAGGTCTTGTGGGGTGTTTGCTCAGTTGTTGGTATCAACCAAGAGCGGTCCAAGCAAGAACAAGTGGTGAACCAGTAATAGGATCTGATCCTACAGAAGAGCTGTAGGGAACCGTTTCTGAAAGCATTTACATAGCTCTGATCAGAACAGCTTGAAACAGAACAGCTTGAAAGCACCTACAATGGGGCATCAGAAATGGACCATGGAGAAGTGGAAGAAGGTGGCCTGAACTGATCAATAGCATTTTCTTTTCCATCATATGGACGACTGGGTGCGTGTGTCACTCGACTGGGGAAGATATAGCACCGGGATGCATTTTGGGAAGAAGGCGAGCTTGTGGAAGCAGTGTGATGCTCTGGGTGATGTTCTGCTGGGGAACCCTGAGAGCTGACACTCATTATGACACGTACTACCAACCTAAACATTGCTGCAGACCGAGTACACACCTTCATGGTAACAGTATTCCCTAATGTCCTCTTTCAGAAAGGATATAATGCTCCCTGCTTCACTGAGGAACATGACAAAGAGTTCAAGGTGTTGACTTGGCATCCAAATTCCCTAGATCTTAATTTGATCAGGAATCTGTGGAATGTTCTGGACAAATCCACAAACACACACACACACGCATACATACTTAAACTCCTTTGTTTTTTATTTTACAAAGTTCCTTCAAACTTTTTGTCCCACTATTTTCCCTTGTCCATATTTCCTCATAGCTAATATTATCACAAGGATCAGATCCATTTTTCTGCCCCATCGCTGTTTTACCAGGTGCCTTGGGGAGAACTCACATGCACTAGCCGAGTGTCATATTCCAGTCTAAACAGCAGCTGATTAAAAGAACAGCGATGCACATTACACCTAAATGACTTTTAAATGAACTTAATTCGAGAGCACAGACTCTAACCCCCATAATGGCATTTAACCGAAGACAAGCAAATACTTATTCATACTGAAAACTGTCTTCCTTACGACCGTCATATTATCATTATTGTTAGTTTTTTGAATATATATATATATTAAATATATATCCAAATATATATATAAAAATATATATCCAAAGTTCATTGCATCCTCTCTATTCCTCATTAGAGATTTCTGTGCAACACAATACCCTCCTGAGGATCTTTGCATTGCACATTTTATGGCAAGCAAACTGAAGACTCTGACCTTTCCAGATCCCTATCTGATGCATCAAGAACCTTCTTCCACTTTAGGATTACATTGAAAAAACAAAACAAAAAACAGGCCACGGTCTCCCCAGGGAACAGTCTATCTATCATCTTCAGACGTCATTCAGCCTTTTTTTGCGATTGGAGAGCAGTGAAAGCAGGTGGTGAATGCGAAATCTCTCTTTACCCTCTCACTTTCTTTCCATTTCTCAGCTGCAGTCCGTATCCAAGTGATTCCCATTCACCTAGAATGATGGCTGAGCCACACGAGTAAAGACGGCCATTTTATCGCTTTCCTGATACATACCAATCAGATAAGGGATGTGGGGCAGACTTTAGAAAAGGCCAAAGGCATTATCTAAAGCATTTTCTCTTAAAGACCCTTCAGGAATTTTCCTCTGGTACTTCATCCACAGTAACAGAAGGAGTATGCTAGCGTTAAGAAGGTCGAACAAATAAATGGACCACAGAGTACTATAATCACTACTATTGCGACACATCGGTGAATACAATGCAACAAATAACAATGCAACGGTGTGTGTCGAGATCAGAGCATTGACCTATAATTATGACCTGTAACTGAAACACTACAAGAATCTGATCCTTTCCTGGTCTTTCAGAGATATTTTCACAAAACATTACAGAGAAACCTGCTCCTGTTAATGACATACGGCATTAGATGTACAAGGCCAGTGCTGTAAGAGATAATGAATGCTGTGTAGATAGCAGTAATGGTCTTTGCTACAAAATGAGCTTGCAGGATGAGAGCCAAACATGGTGTGGCTTTGAGGAAATGGTTGTAATGAATTGCATTTAACTGGGGAGAATAATATGATAGTCAAAGTGAATTGATTCATTGATCTGTTAACTATTATTACTGCCTCAGTTACTGCTGCTAATGCTGCTAATGCTACTACAACTCCCACGACTACTACTGCTCCTACTTCTTTTACCTCCTACTACTTGTACTACTATCACTTTTACTACTACTACTGATCTTAGATAGATAGATAGATAGATAGATAGATAGATAGATAGATAGATAGATAGATAGATAGATAGATAGATAGATAGATAGATAGATAGATAGATACTTTATTCATCCCAATAGGAAATTTACAACTTCCAGCAGTATCCACAAACAAAATACTAATACTTCTTACTACTACTTCTAGTACTAGTACTAAAATTACTGCTCCTACTGCTACTTCTTCTCCTACTACTATTACTCCTGCTACTACCAGCCTGACTACTACTCAGTAAATCCTCCTCCTCCTCCTCTTCCTCTTCATCTTCCTACTACTACCAACCCCCAAAACAATGCACATTATGGGAAATAGTGGACAAATTCAGAAACATGTGTATTAATCATTCTACCGTCATTGTTTTCTATTTTGTCTATAACCTTTTCTGATTTTTGTTTATTAGTTTTTGATCTGATTTCTTGTCATGTAATGTTTACATACAGTAAGAGCTGTCTTATGTACAGAATTAGGGCTTTCCTGCACCACTAATTACAGAACAGGCAATTGCCTTGTTTTAACTAATCGCTTTGCTAAACATATTTAGGTTGAACGACTTGGATCAGGCGCTGTGTTCAGGTTTCAGATCAGTGGAGACTACGTTAGAAGAGCCCCGCTTTCGTTCCTCATCCACAGGGAGCGGAGATATGAGCTGCAGAAAAGTGCACATTCCAAATGACTTTGTTTCAGAGCCGCACTGCAAGCTGAGATAAGAGCAGTGTGTTTGTCGTTGTGTGAGGTAAAGTGCGAGGGAGTCGCTAGATCTATAAAATATGGAAGGAGATCAATGGGAAAGGAGCCGTAAAAGGAAGCAGTGTTTAAAGGGGAGAGAATGAGATGGAATACCAGCAGGGGTCAGCGAGGAAGTAGACTGAAGCACCAAGAGTGTCATGGCTAGGTCATCACTCCAAAACAATTCTCACTATTTCCCACCCCGCTCGTATCTCATATGTCACCTCTGCAAAGTACTCGCTGACAGCGCTACACTTCTACACACACACACACACATACACCAGATACCCTAAAGGTGAACTGAAACACAGCTAATGTCTCATGTGACCAAGCAAAACTTGGTCTGTATGCAGCAGAAAGCAGACACTTCTCTCAGACACTGAATTTCTACCGTAACCGGCTCTGGATCTAGAGAAAATGGTTCAAAATTGGCGAGGGCTGTGAACTTGGAAGCCACTTAAGGAACCCTGGCTCCACAAACGACACAACAAGCACAACAGGATGCTGCCAGTCTCTAGGGCCTGAACGATGGAGACAAACAAGTACTCAGCATTCTTGTGCTATTTTGGACAACAAGCCTATTGTTTAGGGGACACAGAGGGTGGTCTGTTTTCACTGGGGCCGAAATATAGATAAGTAATACTGATACTGGATCTAAATGCCTCTATCTGTAGTCATCTCTATTAGTATAGTTAAGAAAGAAAATGAAACAGCCCCAGGAGAGATTTCTAGGCTGTGATATCACAATCCGGTGAAGGATGTTCTTTAGGGCTATCAGAAGTTCAGGAGTTTAAATGGAGGGGACGATGTAGAAAAGCAGCGGTTAGCTAATATATTAGTTGTCATGTTATGCTGTGTTATGTACAGTAGGACAATATTGAAACCCAAGTGTATTCCAATGCTCTACCACAATCCTGACCATGATCAAACATTTACAGTTGATCAGGGAATAAATGATGAGGATTGTACTTTTCAGTCACAAAGCATGTATTACCCAAATATATAATACAGTCGCTATCGATCCTCATGTAATGTTATAGCGCTTGTGCTTGTGAGTAAGAAGAGCTAACCAATTGATATGGGAAATTACGATCCACCATCCAATCCAAACTTGTATATTTAGTTGTATATTATAGTTAAGTGCTAGTTTAAGTACCTCAGGAAGAGGTAGGTCTTTAGACCGGGTACGTCATTTTTTTGAAGACAGCAAGTGGGACCAGTCGAGCAGTGCTGGAGGATCTGAAGGAGCATGGTGCAGTGCAGGGTGCTGGGTGGATAAGTGCTTCGAGGTAAGTGGGTGCTGATCCATTTTTGGCTTTCTAGGCGAGAGTCAGGGTTATAAATCAGCTTCTAAAAGCGAGGTGGACGAGGCGTAGTAATGGGGTGAGGTGGGAGAACTTTGTGGGAGAAGGTTGAAAACAGGTCACATTCCGGATGGGTGCTCAGAGGCAGACCTGTCAAGAGCGAGCTGCAGTAGTCGAGACTCGAAAAGACAAGGGACTGAACATCAATTAAATGGCCTGCAATACAAAATCGATGCAAAGTAAATGGACAGAATATTAAATATTTGAGAGGAAGGTCTTTAGCCAAAGAAATAGAAGTGCAGGGCTATTCTGGACGCTGGATTACACTATAGAGCCAGGACACTGAAGCCAAATCTTGCATTATAATAATTATGCTTTCCTGCTAGTTTGAAATCTGAAAAGGTTTTTAATTAAATTATTTTTATACAGCTGGATATTGGTGTTCAACAGTAGTTAAAGACAGTCGAATGTTAGAACACCAATAATCTTGATTTTAAAAAATCCCGTCTGCACAGTGTATTTACCACCAAAAGAGATTTTACTTCATTTTCATTAACTGTATTATAATGTTTAAGGATTACTCTGGATCAGGAGACTCTCCCAGGAACACTGGGTGTGAAACGAGACTACACCCTCAATGGGATGCCAGTACATCTTACACAAAATGTTATGTGGACAACCCGGAAGAAGCCGGCGTGAACCTGTGCAAAACTCCACAGAGACAGTAAGTTCAGGATCAAACTGGGGACACTGGACCTCCAAGGCAGCAACACCACCTGCGGTGCATCAAACACAATTTGTTTTGGGCAATGGTGGCTCAAGTGGTTAAGGCTCTGGGTCGTTGACTGGAAGATCAGGGGTTCAAGCCCCAGCACCGCCAAGTTGCCACTGTTGGGCCCTTGAGCAAGACCCTTAACCCTCTCTGCTCCAGGGGTGCCGTATCATGGCTGACCCTGTGCTCTGACCCCAACCTCCAAGGATGGGATATGTGAAGAAAGAATTTCACTGTGCTGTAATGTATATGTGACAAATAAAGGCTGTTTCATTTTTATTTTAATTTAGTCTTTCCATCTCCATCATGTGTTATCAGAGGGAGATGCTGCAGCATTCGCCACTTCAAACTGGGAAATCTTGCCTTTGGATATATGCACTTTTCATAGAATGCTTGCTTTTCACTAGATGTTGGCGAGATGGGGTTTTATGTGCATTCAGACACAAGAGCATTAGTGAGATCAGACACTGATATCAAGTGAGGAGGTCTGGTGTTCTAATGTTTATCCTAAAGTTCTTCAGTGAGATTAAGGGGTCAGGGGTCTGAGTTGTTCCACATCACCCTTGATAAATCATGTCTTCATGGAGCTCGCTTGATGCACAGGTGCCTTCATGGATGCTGGAACAGATTTGAGGCTCATAGTTCCTTTGGAAATCTACAACGTACAAAAGACATCCTACAGAATTACAAATTCATTCGAATATTTGAGAAAGAACCAGATAGGGTGTCCTCAAACTTTAAGGTGTATAGATTTTGATGTTTTATCATATTTAAAATGTCATAATGACCCCTCAGGCACAAACACCTCTTCAGGAAGGCAGCAATTTCTCAAGTGTGGACTCCCTGGTGGACACTCAAGCTTCCTGCCATTAAGAAAGAACCTGACATGGTGAACCTTCATGGAATTTGTGTTCCTTATCAGCATCTTACCATTCTCACTAATGACCAGATCCTAATCTCACACTCGTCTTCTCTCCCTCAGGGTAGGATTGCGTTGCGATGCATTAAAAAGGAAGCAGCATCCTTAAACTGATCAAATTCTTTTCTAAT
This sequence comes from Hemibagrus wyckioides, assembly GCF_019097595.1. Taxonomy (NCBI): domain Eukaryota; kingdom Metazoa; phylum Chordata; class Actinopteri; order Siluriformes; family Bagridae; genus Hemibagrus; species Hemibagrus wyckioides. The sequence goes on along the minus strand of NC_080737.1, from coordinate 13,624,654 downwards.
CACATTATTAAAGACAATACAAAGATATCAAAATAATTCTTATTGATGGTTTGCTAACATTTTTGCATATGCTTACGTATGTATGCATGAGCAAATTAATCTGCAAAAAACACCAAAACACACCACATCCACAAACATACACAGCCTCCTGGTGTGGGTTAGTATCACTTTTTGCTGGGATATTTGCTCCAGAACCATTTCAGGACAACATGGGAAGAGCAATCAGAGCTTGTTCCCACTTAGTAGTTATATTTATATCTCGAGAGGAACAGGCTTCTGCCAGATACCTTATGATTCATAGGACTATGGAAATGGGAGTTTAAAGGTACTCAGGCAAGTACTGAGGAAGGGTGTATTTGTATTTCGTATGAACTCTTTAAAAAGGACCGAGTGAAAGACATTGTGCTGTGAAATGTTCTAGGGAACTTTAAGACATGTCAGTATTAAACATATCGCATTTCCTATTAATTCTTTATTGCATGGGTAACCTAACAAAAAAGGGGGTTTTTCAATCAAAAAAAAACAGTTTAACATTCCAACAGATTTACACCGTAACTCAAAACAGCCTACTGAAGTGTACAGCAGAAAGGAGTATACGATATCCTATAGAAGCACAAAAGAACCAAAGAAAGAGCTTATAGTCGGTGGAGAGAGAAAAGAAAGACCATCTACAGATGGTTTCAATTACTCAGGTTGTGGAGTCAAGTGTGCATCAGCCACACTCAATAGATTGTTATTGTTCTGTTTTCTTAAAGAACAAATAGGGTCAACTGTGTGCTGAATAAGGTCAAGAGTATAATTTCTGTGAATGGTAACTAGCAACACAAGGTGCATCGTCAGGCCCACCGGGGTCGCTGCTTTTACAGCACATTAGGTTCGCTTTCAAATAAGGATATGAGTGGAAAAAAATAAGTCATGTGCAAGTTTTTATTTGGTCTGTGGGCCACCAAGATCTTATTATAAATAATGGGGATTAAATCAATTTGAGCAAATATAGCTTTGAGCTGATGTAAACAAAGGGAAGGCGCTAATAGTTTGTCTAGGATGTACAAAACCATGTGCGCTGTAGTGAGAATAGTACAGATATTACTGTGATTAGGGTTGAGGTGATTACACAAGTCTGTAACATATTTCTTTTAGCCCAGAACAGCTCTTTTCCATATAATAACAATTGAAATGTGTCACTTCCAGGCACTATAATGTAGCAGAAGCCATTATAATTGCATTAAACTATACATTACACAATACAACAAATATATAAAGTATACTTGTTAAGCACTTGTTAGCTAATTTTACAGGGAAGTATAAAAACTTCCTGGAACATATTTGTATGAATAAATATTAGTATAAATAAATGCTCAATTGAATTTTATTTGTATAGTATTTTTAATGATGGAAGAAGAGCAGCTTTACAGAAATCTGGATGTAATTTTAGATCCCTAATGAGCGGATCAGATGTGACCGTGGCAAGGAAAAATCCCCCGAGATTATTTTTAGAGAAAGCAGACTAAAAAAAAAGGAATGCATACTCTTCTGGGTAATAGGAGATGGAATCATAAATCAATAAACTCTTATACACCTGTCTACTGTGAAGTCGAACAATACGCTGTTTACAAAGGAAGCTCGGTATAAACTAACTGTGAATGGTGTTCAGGACAAACAAATAAGAGTTGAAGTATGGGTGTTTCCTCTCTGACCAGACAGCAAATCAATATAACTGCCCATAAGATAAGACAAAATCAACAGAAATATAGTTTGAAATGTAGTTCATGATAAATAGATGGCAGGATTAACTGATATGGTTGAAGAGAGTATATATTGGAAGCTGCTATAAAGGCTAAGAGGGAGAAGACAAGTTATATGTTTAATACGTTTTTAACCCACTTACTGGAAAACTGGAAACAACAATATAGTATGCAAAGGAAAAAGGTTAGCATTTAACCATATATAACTAGTTAAGCAATCCCAGGTTCAAACAGGTAAGGGCCTTTCTGTGTGGAGTTTGCATGTTCTCCCCGTGCCTGCATGGGTTTACTCTGGGTACTCTGGTTTCCTCCCACAGTACAAAAACATATACATTAGGTTGACTGGTCATTCTAAAATGCCCATAGGAGTGAGTGTGAGTGTGTGTGGTTGTCTGTCTATATGTAGCCCTGTGATGGACTGGTGACCTGTCCAGGGTGTACCCCTGCCTTTCGCCCAGTGTGCACTAAGATAGGCTCCAGCTGACCCCCGTGACCCTAATTAGGAATAAAGCAGGTATAGAAAATGGATGGATGGATGGATGGATAACTAGTTAAACATCAACCATGTGCAAAGAACATGTCCCGTAATCTCAGGAAATATTATATTCGTTTTGTACATTTAATACATACCTACACCAACGGCATCAACAATCATCCTGGATCTCTCAAAAACAATTCCGGGACAAACTTCCGTAAAACTATAAAACAGTGTGTGGATCTAAATATCCCACTGAGCACCATTAAATCCATTACTAAAAAATGGAAACTATACGGCCCAGCAGAGAATCTGCATAGAGGAGGTCGTCCACTAAATGTCAGTGATTCGTCAGAGAAGCCAGGGATTAGTCAGAGAAGCCACCAAGAGGCCCAGTTAAAGTCCATGTCAGTACCAGGTTGTAATACTCCAGAATGTGGAAAAGTTGAATGAGGTGAATATTACAAATCACTGAATATCACAATTAGAAACAGAACTTATTTGGGGTTTTTTTTCCAGTATTCATATCTTGATATTTCTATCATTTGACCATTTTTGTTACTTATAATGAAAGAACCTCTGTGAACCCTTAACACTCCTGTCTTTCTTTTCTCACTTTTATCCTAAACTTTTGGTCTTGTATTTCTTGACTGTGTGTTTCTTCACTATACTGCCAAAAGTTTTGGGACACCCCTACAAATCATTGAATTCAAGTGATGTTTTTCAGGGGTTGGGCTTGAATCTTCAGGGAAGGCTGTATATGCTGTATATATGCTGTAGTGCTGTAGTGTATAAACATCTTATATTACAGAGCACCCTAAACCCAGAGTATCTTCTTAATTTAGACTAAGCTCTGACCTTTTTCAGAACAAGAACAAAAGTCCTCCACGGTTTCAAATGTTCAGCTAGTAACCCTTCTCATGAATGACACCAAGCTAGAGTGCTTATCCAGATGACCCAGAGAGCGGGCTGAAAGAAGGGGGATAATGACCTGACATTTTATGGTAACAGGAAATGTGCAAAGGAAGGAAATAAAGTGTCATGGAATGAAAGTGAATCAGTGCCCAAGGTTGTAATCAAGCTACTTTAGGGATCAGGATTCAGGAAGATTTTATCTAGCTCATAAACATCCAGAAAGGAAAAAAAAAATATGGGGGCTTTGTTATATTTCCTCCTTCTCGAAGAGACATACGTTGTTTGTTTGTTTTGGTTTTTTTGAGCGGTGTTCATTGTTTTTATCATGTGTTATGTTGATGGAGACACTATATCCTCCTCCTCCTCCCTGGAGATTAGATCTGAGATCTGGTACTCCTTATATTTAGCACTGAAATGGAGCAGCTCTCCAAACACTAATCAACTAGGGCTGTGAATTAAAAAATACACACCTAGACACACTCACGCATCACGGTTGAGCACCACACTCCCACCTAGAGATATCGAAATCCACAAATGTCTTTAGGACTTCCACCTGTGGCAAATCCAGTTATTGAGAAATCTAATTTATAAAGGCCCATAAAACTATACAAAAGTGTATATGGTCCATAAACGTTCACAGTGTATGTCAAAGTCCAAGCAACTCCATATAGACCTCAGTAAGCGACATATATTCGGGTAAAGGATTAAACCAGTTATAATGTTGTGAAGCAGCACAGTATATAGCTTCATATAGCTGCCCATCCACCCAAAGCCAGTATCCAGACTAGAAGGGCTGTGGCCATGGAGGTGACCAAGAACCCAGTGACCATATGAATACCTGCTGAAAGGATCTCAGAAATATTCCAACCATCAGGCCTTTATGTTACAGTGGCTAGGCTTGAGTAAAAGCATATGTTTAGTCCCTAAATAATTTTGAAAGCATGAATCTCTTCATGACTTTTTGGGAAGACCCTTAAGTGCAAAACAGCCACTGCTCATGAAAGGGTTAATACCTTCCCTACAAATAATGGTTTTGGGGTAGTGGTAAATATGGGCAGACTGGTCAGAATTGATAAAAACAGAGTGGTCTTGATGAACACCGGCTCCAGAGTGCGAGGATACTGTGGCATCCAGAGATGGAGATGGGTTCTGCTTCGTGAGGATTTGTGTATATCAAAGCAACGCTGCCAACCCTATGTGGACTTCAAGGATGACAACAACCTCCTAATTAATACACACACTAACATTATACATCACAGACTGTACATAATTGTTTAGAATAATTTATAATCACACTCTCTGGTGTCATCCAAATGAGCATGAGGTTCTCTTTTGAATTCCTCTCAAGGTTTTTTCCTCATACCACCTTGCCACAGTCGCCACAGGCTTGCTCACAAGGGATGATTTTGTCCAACATCTAGGACTTTTTGTATGTTTTTTGTTTCCTATTGTTCTGTAAAGCTGCTTTGAGACAATGTGCATTGTCCCTATGACAATGTTCATTCATTCATCTGGCTCCTCTCAAGGTTTCTTCCTCATACCATCTTGCCACAGTCGCCACAGGCTTGCTCACAAGGGATGATTCCGTCTAATATCTAGGACTTTTTGTATGTTTTTTGTTTCCTGTTGTTCTGTAAAGCTGCTTTAAGACAATGTTCATTGTTAAAAGTGCTATACAAATAAAATAGAATTGAATTGAACTGAAACTGCCCGAGTCTAGGTGTGAAAGGTGTGTAAAGCTTGCTTCAACAAAACACTGAACAAGGATCTAATTACATACACTACTCACAAAAAGTTCGGCTTTCGGGTGAAATTTCAGGATGCACCTAAAATGCACTATAACCTTTACAGGTGAACTTAATTTGACCTTCTCTACACTTTTGAATGCACATGTCCAACTGTTCAGTGTTTCAGTACTTTTTGCATAACTTGCTGTCACGTCAGACCAATCGAAACCGTTTACATCAGCGTGGTCTGAGTGCTAGACAACCTGCAAGGGTACCTGACCACACCACCAGGCACAGGCGTCGGGCCAGGGAGCATTTACGCTGGACGAGGGACCAGTGGGCCTCAGTGCTGTTCTCTGATGAAAGTCGATTCACGTTGAGCAGAAATGATGGCCGCCAACGATGTTGGAGACGTCAAGGAGAGCGCTATGCATCAGCCACTGTTGTGGAGGTGTTACAGTCTGGGCAGGTGTGTCTACTCAATACAGAACTGCCCTACATCTTGTGAATGGTACAGTGACAAGCCAATACTACCTGAATAACATCATTAATCCAGTCATTGTGCCCCTGCATGAACAACACAGGCCTAATTTCATCTTCATGGACGACAACGCTCCAGCTCATCGAGGTCGCATCATTAGGGAACGGCTGCTGGAGGCTGGGGTACCTCAAATTTAGTGGCCTGCACTTTCTCCAGACCTATGGAGATCAGCTGAGTCACTGTGTAGAGGCTCGTAACCCTGCACCCCAGAACCTCAATGACCTGAGGGCCGCCCTTCAAGAAGAGTGGAATGCCATGCCTCAGCAGACAATAAGTCGACTCGTGAACAGCGTGAGACGTTGTTGTCAAGCTGTAATTGATGGTCAAAGGCACATGACAAATTATTGAGACATTGCCATTTTTTGTTGTGGTATACCCACCACTGTTGTTGGCTTTTGTTTCAATAAATTGTTTGAGATGAGGAAATCCCCATTGCATGCTTCTACTTAAATGGCCTACTTTCATGATATAACATCACTGTAGCGTGAACTTTTTACATTTTCACCCAAAAGCCAAATATCCTTAACTTTTTGTGAGCTTTTTGTTTACTTTGTCATTCAATTCAATTTTAAATGAAATCTGTAACACAGTAAAGTATACAAAAAAATCCCAAAGGGGCTTGAATACTTTCTGAAGCTTCTGTATCTACAGTTACACTGCCACAAAGGAAAGTGCTGTGGCTCTTTGCATAAACTAAATCAGCTATCTGAACTTCACAGTCACACATTCCGTTAAGCAGAGTAATCCAAGCTGCTCCTCATGATTTATTCAATATCGGTATCTAAGCTCATCTAAAGGGACATGATCTCCTGTCTTTGTTTGTTACCTGAAGTTTGGATTTGGCAAAGAAGGATGTTGGCGTGCCATCAGTGTGGCACACAGACCCTTCATAATAACCAGCGACTGAAACAGCGCCAGACTGGTTTCTTATCACACCAGTCAGCATTACACAGCATGTTCCTCATGGTAGTCCTGGGTGTTGATACAGACTCAGTCAAGCACGTGAATGTTGGATAATAATGACTTGATCGTAAATCGGTTGGTACTACAAGATCTAAGATAAGACAAGAAAACGGCAAGACAAACGTTTATTAGTCCCTCTTGGGGAAATGACAGTTTTATAGCAGTGTGATAGGATATAACGTGTGAGAAGGTAAAAAAAACTATCGACATGAGAATACAAAAAGAATGGTACGAAAATACTGAAACCATTTTGTGAGGTATTTGTATTGTATTGTCTTCAATTTATGACTCATCTCCTTTCTATTTTCTTTTCTGGAATGAATGCAGCATGTAGTTTAAGATTACTTTCTCAGTTTGTCTTCAGTATTTTCTCTTTTTTCGTTCTTGTCTCTCTCATTCTTCCTCTTTCTTTATCATGTGCACCTTTCCCTCTATTCCTGCCTTGGTCTCACTTCTTAGTTTCTTTAACAGGAAATGCAAATCTATAGCTATTGACTATTTCTTTTTATTCCTACACACATCTCGAGCTCCAGTGCCACTGACTGGCCTACTTCCTCCTCCTTCCTCTTTCTCAGCAATCGCCAATCTGGGTGACCTTGCATCCTATTTAGAAGGTGGATGCAGGAGAGGAAAAGGGTGCTCTAATTTTTTTTCTTGTTCTTTATTTTTCTTTTTGATTCGTTGTTCTGGGTTGTTGACCTGCAGAATCCAAAACTTAAAGAGAAGGCCACATTAGCCAGCATTTACTTTAATCACTAACTAAAATTTTCATTAAGACTGGGTGTAGCTTGTGTCACTGTTTTTATTTTTTTAATTACATGTTAATCGATATATATGTTCTTACAGACGTCAGGCGTCATGGCTAATTGAGAGAAAGGAAGAAACATTACAATAAAAAAGAAAAGAAATATTAATATCAGTGTCAGCTACATGTTTTGGACAACAATATTGTTTTTTATTTTAATACATTTTCAGAACCTTGAACCTATTGTCACAGCCTTGCATATCGGCTTGAAGAGATTAGAGACGGTTACAGTTTTATATCATCTAACATCTTATTTATCTACAGTACCACCCTCCATATTTAGAAGAGTGCGCTAATGCTAGCAGGCCATCTTTATACCCTGTGACTTATTTAAAACGTAAGTAAATAATAAGATTTATAGAATAATACATTTCAACAGCAGTAAAAGCTCATAGTTTTCACCCAGTACCTAAAGTTTTATCTCCAAACTTAAACTAAACTAGCTGTCACATGCCATCTTTTACCCTGCACTTTCACAATAACTTTCCTTCACTTTTGGTTTCTTGAACTTTTCTTAACTCTGTCCAGACGATTAAAAGCAGTCGGGAGTGAACGCAACCTTGATGAAGGAGAGAAGCACTTTTTTTGTTTTTTCACAACATGTTTTATTTAGGTTGGGGAACTTTTAAAAGGGGGCCACTGTGTCTGGTGGACTGAGAGAAGAAGTAGGCTGATGGAGCACTTTGTCAATAAGGCCGAAGCGAGACACATTAAAAATAAATACAATGAGTTAGACACAATAACCGGGTTTTGTATTTTATTTTGACATTTTGGTGCTTAAGTGCTTCGAGCATACAGTACAATGACAGACATGTGTAAGGCAAGGCAAATGTGCCATCGTGTTGTGTAAACCCTGTTATCTTTGTTTCTTAACACAGGAACTTAGACGTGCAACCGCTCATCACACAGAACTGAACATTAGCACCGGCGATCTTCACCTCCTCGCAACTTCATCAGCAAAATCAGAGCATTTAATGTGCTGTTCAAACATTTATTAAAACATTTATTTATTTGGATTATGCTTCATTTGGATTAAGAAGCATTCCAAATACACCGATCAGAGATAACTTTATGACCACCTGCCTAATATTGTGTTGGTCCCCCTTTTGCTACCAAAACAGTGCTGTGGTATCTGGCACCAAGATGTTATGGGGCCACCATGGCAAAGATGTTTACAGGTCTTACAGGACCTAAAGAATACTTTTGATAGATACTGACCACTGCAGACCGGGAACACCCCACAAGAGCTGCAGTTTTGGAGATGCTCTGATCCAGTTGTCTAGCCATCACAATTTGGCCCGTCGTCAAACTCGCTCAAATCCTTACGCTTGTAAATGTCTCTTACATTTAGTAAAGGTATGAAATAACAAGAAAGAGCCAGAAGAGAAAAGGACAATTGCCTCAAATCATGTGCTGTGCTTCTTATATCAAGGAACTAAGAAACATTGGAAAACTCACAGTAGCTTTATTCCTAATCTCTCAAATGTTAACTGGATCATAGCATCAGTCCATCCATCAATTAACAGGCGAAAGGCAAGCAAAAAACATAAAACATAGGTCCCTGCTGGATCATTTGAACTTCAGTCACCTCACTAAGCAAAAAAGATGGCCTAGACTGTAAAAACACACTTTTTTGTTATCTAGATCTTCACTTGGTGTCCTGACTGCATGCCATCAAACTGAAAGAAGCTCTACTGATGCCTCAGCACACTTCAATATCAATGTCAAACTTCTGGCCAGAGTTTGTGCTTATACACCGATCCTTCTCCCAAAAACACACATCTAGCATTATATGGCTTGGAACATTATTGGTAACTCTGTCTTTATTAACTCTATAAGAGGCTATTTTGTAAGTGTATACTGCTGTGTTCAGTACGGTTATAGACGTAAAAGGGAAAAAAGTATATAATAGTATCAATATTTCTGTGCAATATCCTTTTGCATATTTAGAGGCTTGTAAATACTCACCAGCAACCAGATTTCTTCATGCAATTATCCGACCAGACAATCACTCAGCAGCAGCACAATCCATAAAATTAACCATATGCAGGCCAAGAGCTTTAGTTAACATTCACACCAATCTGATCTCAGTGATTTTGACCATGAAATGTTTTAAGAATTTGATTTTTGAGCTACAGTGGTATCTGTCAAGGAGTGAAATACATTACGCACCAAGCGAACATTCAGTTGGAAGAAGGAAAAATGGGGAAGCATAAGGGTCTGGGCATCAAGGGCCAAATTGTGTTGTTTATATGATCGGGTCTGAGCACCTCTGAAACAGGAGGTCATGTGGGGTGTTCCCGATATGTAGTGGTTAGTACCAACCAAAAGTGGTCCAAGGAAGGACATTCATTGATGCACAAGGTGAGTGAAGGTAAGTTCATCTAGCTCATCGAGCTGTGTAGCTGCAGACCGTTCAGAGTGCCCACGCCCACTGCCAAAATGACCTACAATAAACTGGACCATGGAGCAGTGGAAGAAGGTGGATCACATTTTCTTTTACATCACATGGACAGTTGGGTCTTTGTATGTCACTTAACTGGGGAAGAGATGGCACATCACTTAACTACGGGAAGAAGGCAATCCAGCCGAGGCAGTACGATGAGGCTCTGGACAGTGTTCTGCTGGGGAAAAATTGGGTTGCGACATTCATGTGGATGTTAGCACCTACCAAAACATTGCAGCAGACCAAGTACACACCAAGTAAGAGCACTGGGACAATGTTTACTGTTACACTGCAAAAATTGTTCAGGAAGGGTTTGAGGAACGTGACAAAGAATTCAACGTGTTGACTTGACCTACAGATTCCTCAGATCTCAATCTGATCGAGCGTCTGAGGGATGTGCTGGACAAACAAGTCCGATCCATGGAGGACCCAACAAGATCCACTTTGGTGTATTAGTATATCCTTCCTATATCTCTACCAACTGGCACTAAGGCAAAGGGGCTATTTTTGGGTCCTGATCAAAGCATTTTAAAATGAGAAGTACACAGAGACTGGGAGATTCAGTGTTGGATGTTGATTCGTCTCAGAATGTGGGGAAATGCCTTCAACAAAAGGGTGAATTCTGTGAGGTCACACTATTCAGATGCATCCTGGATATTAAACATCCTGCTTCAAAATACAAGGAAGAAATTAAAATCTAATAACTCTCTGTTATTAGATTCACATAACACAGTGCTTTGTTAGATTGGAACTGTACTTTGGGCCATTTGAGGATTGTACTTTAATTTTTCTTTCACCTATTACTTTGGACTTCAAAACAATTTCGCAAGTAAAATCTCATATGTGATCGGAATATTATATATCATATAAATCAGGTAGCTTCCAATAATCTGAACTTAAATAGTAATCTATTTGTTACTATATGCACTTTGGTTTATGATAGCCAGCAATTAGCATCTAGATAATAACCTCAACTAGATAACATTTAGTGTGTGTGTGTGTGTCAGAGTAGGTGTGTGTGCCTTGTTTCATTCATAGTCTCCACTGAGAAATGTAAAGGAAAGCAGGATCTCCTGCATTTCCTTTCTTGTCGCACTTTCTCCACAGTTTGATGTATTTTCAAAAAAAACAATTGTATGATTTAATCTGTTTCCTTTTTTGTCTGAAGTACTACAGGGTATATCCTTTTACAGTGCCCTTTTTATCCCTGTGACAACTTACCTGCTGTAGAAATGGATAAAAAACATTCATTTCTTGTCTCTTTAGGAGTTTTCCAAATGTGCTGTTCGCGGTCAGGGTGGCGAGTTTTCAGTAAGCTCCACAAAATGTGACCTAAAAGCTGTGCTGTAGACACCATTGTCTCAGCAGGTGGTGTCTCTGCCCTTCTTTCTGTCTTTATAGTGCTTACTTTTCTTCAAACAACTGTATATTTCCACCACCGTTTTTAAAGGAACAATGCAATTTGGAGGAATCTTCATGAAATTCCCAACGATGTTCCATTTTATTGCAAACCATAACAGTTAACATGACTATGATAGTAAGCCACACACACCCACTGTCTCACACGCAGATGCGCATTTACAAACATCCCACCACAGCAGGGGACTAATGGTAGACGCCTTGTCTCCTTCACAACAATAAGCCACAGCATTCCAGGAACACTTCATCATGCTCAAGGAAGTGATGGAAAATTATTGAAAAGATCACTCTGAAGTGGCAGCATAACAAATTTTGACTCGAAGCCAGCCAACAGATTATAGTTGAATCAACAGACCATGTGTGCGTTCAGATATTAAAGCTAAGGTCAGGAGTGACGTGTGTGATAAGACACTCCCTTATCTCTTATTGTGTACTGTTCCCTGTGGAGTTCAAAAGTTACTGTTGTTCTGACAGACCTCCTGTTTGGCCTCTCGTTGACCCAGGCCTTGTAGCAAAATTAATCCGACAAGTAACCAAATCTTTTGTTCTCCTTGATGATTAAAAAATGAAGGGCAAAACAAATTCGGTCGGAGCTATTCAACGTACGTCACTCCTGCAGAAAAAGCCAGCTTGGGCTGATACCACTTCCAGAACAAGGCCTGTGCTGGTCAGAATGCGAGACCAAGTAATAAATGACCGGCATTAATATTGCTTTACAAAATTGATCAATAAATGTTAGAGATTTCAATTCAATTAAATTTTATTTGTATAGCACTTTAAACAAAATTTATTTGTATTTCTCCCTATTGAGCAAGCCTGAGGCGACTGTGGGAAGGACAAACTCCCTTAGATGGTAAGAGGAAGAAACCCTGAGAGGAACCAGACTCAAAAGGAAACTCATCCTCATTTGGGTGACACCGGAGAGTGTGAATTACCATAAACACAGAAAGTGTGATCATAAATTATTATAAACACCGGAGACTGTGTGCAACCAGGAGCTCAACATCTGAGCTCATTATAGATTCAACATCAACTCCTCCATGCTGAAGCCTTTAAAAGCTTAATGATGGAGATACAACATATATATAGAACGTTATTTTGTGTATTGATTAGAAGGTTGTTGTCCTCAAAGTCCACATGGGGTTGGCATCTTCTCTTCGAATTTCTGAAATCTTCATGAAGCCTCGGGATCCTAGCGGGGTTGGGCTCTTCTCACTGAAGGTACGAAATCTTCATTTTTGAAATCTTTGTCTGTTGTAGGCAGTTACACCCTGGTGCAAATACTCTACCAGTCTGACCTGCTCAGTTTGAGTTTTTATAATGTCAGGGATTCACAAAGGCAAGAGATGCAAGTGCAGACCTTTATTGTGCAGAATGTAAAAATAGCAATTAAAGTGATGAGTACACACAATATAGCACACAGACTATGGGCAAGACTATGGCAGGCAAAGCAACAAACAGAGAACAGAAACATGACAATGAGGTCCACAGAAAGCAGAAACAGGAGTGAGTGATTAGTGCATTATGTGGCAATGCTGAGCCTGATGTAGTTTAAAGCCATTTTAGCGTTAGGATAGGTAGCTGAACTCAGATCAAGACCCTTTTTCTAAGAGATGATTTCAAAAAACAACTAACAATGATGATGTTTTCATAGGATGGTTTTCCAGAGCATCAGTTTTCTGCATTTCAGCATAAAATGCTTGATAGTGTAAAGTTTACCATTTAAAGAAAATAATTTGGACTCCAAACAAGCCTTGGTCTGTTTGGAATCCTCTTGTATGGTGTTATGACTCCTTATGTTTCTGTTGTTGTGGCCAGTTAGCATGCAATGTTCTGTCTAACTGGGGGGAGACAAAAACAATGTTCTCGTGTTAAAGCCTTCAAGAATGAAAATGCTCCCTTTGAATTAGCTTAAAACTCATGGAGTAAAGTAAATATATCACTTCAGTCACATGCTATTGTTTTCTCAAGCGTAACACCAATCTCGTGTTCACCTCCTGGTCTTGCCCGACATGCATTAAACATGAACACCACTGAAACCAGTAACCTAACAATAGCCTTCCAGCCTTCCTCTAGATGCTTGGCTCCATTACAAACAAGATGAGATACAATCTTCAGAGTAAATTCCAATGAACAACAAAGTTCACAAATGAATATTATTGTGCAAGACTTGATGTGCAATTTCCTGTGTGTATGATACCATTTTCCCTTGTTTTATTTTTTCAAGGCACACTTGCTTTCTAGTGTCCAAGACCCTTATTTACGAATTAGAGATTAAATATGTCACATTGTTAGCTCATCACAATGGCCATTAGGCTGTTTGGTCTTTGTCTGATGTTTAGACTCTGCTATCTTTATAGATAGATGTTTATATACAATGTCAGATAGTGCTTTCTGATCACTGTGGCTATTGTGAGTAGAAGGAAAACAAATGAATGGAGACAATACGTACACTAAAATAATATAAATTACTTATATTTTGTTATAATTAGATATAATTTGTATATATTTGGAATTTTGTTATAATTACACCACTAGGTTAGAGCAACAATACAAACTTCTCAAATGATATTGATGGTGTATTTAGTAGTTATAGTAAAAGTAGAACTGTTCTATAAATCAGTTTTCTCCAGCATTTGTAAGACAGGGAGGGAATCAGCACCATGGACAGAGCCTCTGTACTTCATCTCTGTCTTTTTATTTTCAGACACTGTTTATATTGAGTCCTTAGAAATGTATACAGCAGTTCTAAGCTAAACATTAGCTTTCAGTTTTTATTAACTTCCTTGTGTACTAGGGTATTAATAGTGGTTGTGGTGATTTTGTGTGTTCCCTTTCTTTCTCCCGTACAAGAAAAAATGCATTTATGTCAGAGCCAAGCTTCATGGGAACTAAGTGAGTACTTTCTGAGGGGAAAAAATCATTTGTTTCCTTTTAACCGTCATATTTACATTTACAGGAGGCACTCTAAACCTATTCTTATGCAAGTACAAATAAGTCAGGGTCTTTTCCTTTAAACCTGTACAATAGGAAGAAGGCATGAACTGTTATATTGTTTCACATAATATAATTGTTCATCCAAACACCCAGCAATTGATTTTTTATCCCAGATTAATAATATTTTTGCTAAGTATAAAAGCTAGCAATACCTCAAGGTACTGAGTGTTCTAACAGCAAAAATGTCTGCTGCCGTATACTGAATCCAAACAGGCACACCTAAAACGTTCATGTATTGATTCAACATGGTGGTCAAATTTAGCGGCAGCAGCAGTAACAGTGGCTCGAGGTGTAGAAAGAAACTGACGTGTTAAATGCTATGTGTTTGACCCTGATCTTTTTCCCACTGAACTTTCCACTGTGTGATAGAGATCAGTCTGGGTTTTATGGTTCTATTGTTTGAGAATATGGTTATCTAAACTTTGTTCTGTCTTTAATCAAAGAATAATCCAGAAACCCTGGATACAATAGAAGGTAATTAGTGGAATCTACATGAGCATATGCAGCAAATTGACGGAGATTGTTTTCACTTAAAATCAAATCCTGTCTTTCTTTTTCCCCAATCTTCTTCTTCACAGCTGTAATCATGATCATCAGTAACCTAATAAACATTATTCTGGCATTGTTGGTTAATGAAAATACTTTCCAGCTCCTGCTCTTGGCAAGTACACGCACAAATTCCTCCCTACGTCCAGACTAGCACCTGCCCACACTTACCCCACATCTCATTACAGCAAGAGGAAGTCACGATCTGCCGGTGCTGATGAGGCTTGGCTTATCCAGCAGGCAGAAAAGTGAGGAAACAGACATGTAGTTCAAGGACCAGGAGGTGAAAGGTCTTTTTGGGGCTTATTGTTTTTTACATGACAGAATCTAGTGGTTCTGTAATTAATTCCAAGTATTTCTAAGACTCTACTCCTTCACTATACAGTATGTCTCTGCAGTGTTATATATAATTAAACATTTTTGTGTAGCCTCAGATGATGCCATGAGGTCTGGCCTACTGATAAGGTCTATAATCTTTTCACACTTACTCTCTTAATCCTTTGGACTCCGTATTAATGAATAAAATGTTAATAAGATTTACAGTACAAGTAGATATTTGGGTCAGTCAGGTACATTCAATGGATAGAAGTGGCCTATTATGCATCTTGAATGATTTCTCATTACACTCAATTTCCCATCTAACTAAACGTCTCATTCCAATGGCAAGCAATTAACATTGAATGATATTTCAGTTCTCTTTGTTAAAAAACATATATTGGTTTGAACAGCTGTAATATAAAGCCAAATGCCCCTCGTGCCATGGCTCACAAACCAGGGGATCATGATGTATTGCCAAGCCATAATATGATGTTAACTTGCATAACTTGGTGGTAAGTAAGTAAGTTCACTGAAGAAATATTCATCACTTCGGACCTGCCGTACAGTACTGGAGTATTAAAGTGATATTTCTGACCGGCAGCCAGTGAATGTGGGCGGATTCCAAACAGGTCCGATCTGATCCAAATTTGCATGCGATTATCACAGCTAAGAATATTCATGAATTTCAATATCAATAGGTATCTATTAATATCAATATACAGTACAGTATTATTAATATATAAACTAGGCTGCCATTATATACTAATCAGGCATAACATTATGACCAGCTGCCTAATATTGTGTCGGTCTCCGTTTTGCTGCCAAAGCAGCCCTGACCTGTCGAGGCATGGACTCCACTAGATCCCTGAAGGTGTGCTGTGGTATCTGGCACCAAGATATTAGCAGCAGATCCTTTAAGTCCGGTAAGTTGCGAGGTGGGACCTCCGTGTATTATCCAGCATATTCTACAGATGCTTGACTGGATTGAGATCTGGGGAATTTGGAGACCAACACCTCAAACCGCATCATCCTGCTGAAAGAGACCACAGCCATCAGGGAATACAGTTTCCATGAAAGGGTTTACATGGTCTGCAACAATGCTTAAGTAGGTGGTAAGTGTCAAAGTAGCATCCATATGGATGGCAGGACCCAAGGTTTCCCAGCAGAACATTGCCCAAAGCATGACACTGCCTCTGCCGGCTTGCCTTCTTCCCATCCTGGTGCCATGTGTTCCCCACGGTAAGAAACGAACACACACACATTTAATATATAAACTAGACTGCTATTATATATTAATTTAAAACCATTTGAATTTTTGATATATTATTTTGCCATAATCAGCAAACATGCAATCTGAAAGAAGACTGCTGCTGTACTACTACTACTCCTACTGGTCTGAGAGTACCACTCAAGATAAATGCAAGTATTTTCAATTACCTAAATCAGCCACCCAGAAAATCAAGTCAGGCACATACATATGCAATTACTGATTAAGGAAAGAGCTCCCAGTGTAATTACTGACTATCATTTAGGATGCGAGCTTTGATTATAGCCTCCAGTCCTATACAAAAAAAACAACCTTCATATAAAGGCGAAGCTGTTGATTTTTGCTGATGGTGAAAATGTTTCTAAAGAATATTCTGTAATTACACTGAAACTAATAGGAAACATAAGTAAATACAAGAATGAGGAACTGTCAGGAGTGTGAAACTGCAGGTCAGCTTCCAATGTAGCGGTAAAAGTATCATGTTAGTATCTTTTGTAAACTAGAATTACGATAATTCTGATAAGATTAAGATTTGGAAATCGTTCTGAGTCTTCAAGCACATTTCTGCAATCGTATGACTAATTGCAGAAAGAGAAAGAGGAAGGAGGAAGGGAGAGATACAGAGATACGAGAACAATGACTAGACAAAGATAAGAGCAAAAGTGTTAAGTGTTTCCTCCTAATCTTCTTAGACTGATAGTTAATCAAACAAAGAGCTTAACCTTAATAATAAATAAAATGATATTATGCACATTCCTAAGAAGTGCTGCGGTCAAAAAGGCAAGCGCAGGAGCTACAGCGTTTGAAAGAAGAATGCTATTATGCTGCACAGCTGGAATCTGAGGCCCTGGGAATGGAAGTGTGGGGTGTTTGTGCAGCTGATCAGGCCTGTGGAGTCGGGATCAAAAGAGCAGGACACTCTGTGTCTGTGCAACATGAAAGAACGCACTCAGATAAGGTGGCCTTTGAATGCACTATCTCATCTATTTAGAGAAAAACACTTCAGCTTCCCCAACGGACTGAAGAAGGAAGAAAGATTTCTCTGAAATGAAACGCAAGAGCAAAGTATGTGAAACACTTCGCATGAAGCTACTTTTACGACTCGCACGCGTCTTGCTCAGTCTACGATAAGATAAGATAACTTTATTCATCTCAAAGGATGGGCCTGTGGTACCAAAAACCCCACAAGAAAGCTCTGATCAGGTTACCCTGAACAATAAGTATAATTTGTGGTCATTCAAACATTTATATTATCCACACATGAATTTATCATGTTCTTCGGTGTCTATTGGTTTCCCTTCTACCTCTCAAAAACATGCCAGCAGGAGGATTTGATTACAAATTGCCTTCTCGGTGTGAAAGAGGGTGTGAATGTATGTACGCAATGAAACAGCAACTCATCCCATCTCAAGTCCAGCGTTTGTGGGATAGGCTCCTGACCCAGATGTAGGATGAATGAACAAATACATCAATGAATATATATTATTTTTGAACAAACTAGTCCTGATTTTGATTTGAGAGTATAAACGTATAGACATTTAGATCCTCATTCAGCAAATGCTTATAGGGACTGCTTAAAAGTACACAAATAATAAAGCAGAGGTTTTGAAGCTAAGAACTATCAAAGATCCCTCCAGGAACCTGTTCTCTAAGAATGAATCCAATCAAAATGTCAAGCTGAGCAAAAAGACCCAGAGAGTCTGGGTAAAAGACCCCTCAGTAGCTCTTTGTCAGTCCTTGGGTTTGAACTCACAGCCTTCTGGTCAGTGACGCAGAAGGCTATTTGATAAAAGGCTTGATGTTGTAGATTCTGGACAGTTGCACACATAATTTAAGCCCAGACATGCTTTATATACTGTATATGTAACAGACAGTGGTGTTTCTGTCACATGTAGCTATTACAAAATGCCGTCCTAGTGTGTTTAAGGCCAAGGGTCAGTAAGAGACGTTGCTCCTACTGTAGATGAGTGCAAAAGGGCAAATATTACTCCTCAGACGCTCTCTGAAGCTTTCTATTTTCTCAATACACTTCTTTAAAGGTCACAATAACAAATAACACAAATAAATACACACCCTGTGTATACAGAATTAAAAAGCATAGGTGTGAGTGTGCGATAAGTAAATACACACGAGAGAGGGTTATTGCACTGTCTGAGAAAAAAAGGGAACTAAAACATGCAGCATTGTTGGATGTAAAGCACATTACTGATGGACTGCAGGAATGAAGAAAGTTCTAGAAGGACTGAGAATGATCTGAGGTTCTCACAAATAGATTTACTTCAGTTGAATTAAAAGGGGAAAAAAATGATGTTGTGTTCAAATCTTGATGAATCTTCTAGTTCTTAGAAAGTATTTGCTGCTTTAAAACATTTCCTTTGTCCTCAAAGTTGCTGTTTTAGAAGCAGGAAAAATGGACAAGCGTAAGGATTTGATTGAGTTTGACGAAGGGCCGAATTGTGATGGCTAGATGACTGGATCAGAGCATCTCCAAAACTGCAGCTCTTGTGGGGTGTTCCCGGTCTGCAGTGGTCAGTACCTATCAAAATTGGTCCAAGGAAGGAACAGTGGTGAACTGGCGACAGGGTCATGGATGGTCAAGGCTCACTGATGAACGTGGGGAGTGAAGGCTGGCCCGTGTGATCCGATCCAACAGACGAGCTACTGTTGATCAAACTGCTGAAGAAGTTAATGCTGGTTCTGATAGAAAGGTGTCAGAACACACGGTGCATGATGGGTCAGGGCTGTTTTGGCAGCAAAAGGGGGACCAACACAATATTAGGCAGGTGGTCATAATTATGGCTGGTCGGTGTAGGTTCTTTAGGAATTAAAGGGTTCTTTGCTTTCTAAAACACTTAGGTTTACATAAAGTGTAAGTAATATTACACATGATCATTTTCCATACTCAATGAAAACACTGCGCTTAAAAAAATCCTCTGGTGTTTTCTACCAGGGTTCTACATGTGGAAGGCAAATCATCTGTACGGCTCTCTAGTTGAGGTCTTCAGTGCATGTCTAATCTATTGTTCCCCGATCAAAGGTTCAACATTCAGAGAGTCCAAGAATCCTCCAATCACCCTTAAAAATCCTCTAAATCCAAAGAACCACTCAGGAAGAGAACCCATTTTTCCTAAGAGTGTACAAAATACCACCACATTTGAGCAAATTTTTGTAATCGACCCATCGACCACAGTCCCGTGTTGAAGCCGAAACACACTGAAGTTCACTACCGGTTTATTTACTTCTTTTATTCTGTCTTTCTTGCTCTTGTTTGTGTTCCAGTGGACTGCTGATTGTCATTAACACACTTAACAGCCTTGACTTGTTGAAGGGTTTTCGGTTTAGCTTGTGAAGGAAGAATCTCTCACATTCACATTCCAATATGGTGTGGTGAGTTTCCTCTTGATCACAAACACTGCAAAATTAAAATCTAGTCATGGATGTATATATAATAATATATATCTATTAAGTAGGGAATAAAACACAAGGGTGTGCACTGTTATAAGAAAATGATCAGTGAAAGTTGATTTTTCAACAATGGCATGCCACAAGGTGTTTTATGTCTCACATACCACAACATTTTTTTATTCATTAATAAATGAACCATTTATGATTACAGATAACATTGTGGATTATCTCCGAGAGTCACTATATTGCCAAAAGTTTTGGAACACCCCTTCAAATCATTGAATTCAGGTGTTGTTTTAACCCGATAGAACACCTTTGGGATGAATTAGAGCGGAGACTGCGAGCCAGTGTCTGACCTCACAAATGCGAGTCTAGAGGAATGGTCAAAAATTCCCATAAACACACTCCTAAACCGTGTTGAAAGCCTTCCCAGAAGAGTTGAAGCTGTTATAGCTGAACCCTGACGTCTGACCACTACACACACACACACACACACACTCACACTGCTTTAGCTTTTTTACATAACACATCCTCTCTGAGCACTAAGCAGGAAGGGGATACGGCTTCTAAGAAAGACAATATCCCGATTTTTCTGCATCAGCTGCTAAAGTGAAACTCAGCAAGATCATTCAGGCTCTGGGTTTCCCTCAGCCCTTTTTACCCCGAGTGTCAAATAATGATGACCTGATCACTGCTAAGATACATATCTTCACTATTTGTCCACTGTTTATGATAAGGATAGAGATACGTGTCCTTTGTTTCTCCTTAACAGCGATTTTTTTTTTTCTAAATTTGCAGATAAAGGCTCTAAGACACACACATTTGGAGGCAAATCCACACACTAATTAGAATCACTCGTTATCACACTCACACTTATTTATTATTCATCACCAAGGCACCGTGAATTATTCATCATCTGCCGATCCATATGGGAAGAGAGGAAGGTTGCGAGGGATGTGTTATATTTGTTTTTGTTTTTTTGTTTTTTCACATCTCAGAGAATTCCTCTCTCTCTCTCTCTCTCTATCTCTCAGGTCAACTTGCTTCCCTTCTCCTATATACACCACATTAAATGTTTCTACTTTTATCTGTTCTCTCTATCACACCCCTCGTTTCTCTCCTTCGTTTCTTTCTCAAAAACTCACAAGGATAACAAGCAAAAGAAGAACATGAGGCATCTCCCCGTCTCATTACTACAGAGGCGATGCTGTGCTATGAGGGCTTCCCTCATTCTGTTTTTTTTCTCTCTCTCTCTCTCTTTTCATCAACTGAGCCATCTGTGTCGAAACATTTGCATAATCCGCCAACAGTTTCTTTGATAGCGAAGAGCCTGACATGTGAAGCGGAGGAGGAGGAGGGAGGATCCTCATCTGTCTTTAGAGCACAGCACAAGTGACAAGAGAATAAGAATTTCTGTAGGTGTGAATGTAATGCGCAGGAGTGAAGCTAAAGTCTTTTCCGTCCGCAGATGTCTGTGGATTCAGTCTCACGAGCTCCGGATGTCAGGGCACACACTTTCCTAAACACTGGGCCGCTCAGGAGCATTTGTCACTGCACTTTTGCGTAAGTAAATAAGTAACTGAGTAAGTAAAAAAATATATAGAAATAAATAAGCTAATACAAATTAAATATAGCTGAAACATTTTCTTTGTAACTAAATGCAACAGTTGACACGTCATTACACACAGAACATGATGTACTCGAGACTTGTCTGAGTGTTCCTTCAGGGGAAACCTTCTGTTCTACCTGAATCCCTTGTTGGAATCAGAGGACCCTTGAGTATCCGGTTAACACTTAAAGAGCCCTTGAAGAAGTCAATAAAGGGGATTAAGAAATGTAATGAATTACCACACTCAGCAAATTGACTGCCATCATAGAGTCAAAGATCTAGCAGTCCTAGGGTTAGGTTAGCTCAAAAACCCTTTTTTTGGAATTTAGAAATAAAATATTTGAAACATTTTTTGGAATAAAATAAAAAATATATTCTTATTACAGGCTTAAAACTAAAAATGCAGGCAACAAAATTGGGCGGCTTATCTTAGTTGTCACATGGATTAGTTCTTACTGAAGCAGATTTCATTATTAATTATTCCTCATGACACAATTTATAGTTTAGTGTGCAACACAATAATTAATGAGTATTAATAATTAAGGCACATAAATCATTCAAGTAGCTAAATTTAGACCCTTACAATGACATCATGAGAAACTGCTTCTGAGGAACATTATCCTGATGGTAAAACAGCCAGCTTATGCAGAATCTCAGTCATCTGCATTTCGGGGAATTTACAGGGGGAAGTCTCCTGCGGTGGAGAGAAATGATGATAAGGTCTAGCTAATGAAGTGAGAAATGAACAGTGATGGTGCTGGGGTTAATGGAAATGGAGAGAGAAATACAGCATAATGATGCCCTCTTTACAGACACACAAACAAACACTCTTATAACACACTCTTGCGTCTCTCAAAGCCAAGTTTCTCCTCTGAGTAAACGAGAGCAAGTTACGACGCCGACCTTTCTACATCTTTTCTGACACCAGCTGCATCTGGTGTCGATTTAATTGGATCTAACTCTGTAACAGGTTTTGTATGAGGCTTTTAATTAGCTCCCGAAGTCTCTGAAGAAACGTCAGGTGGCTCAGGTGGTGTATTAATGGCGTTCGTGTTTGTGAGTGTGTTTCAGCCTCCTACTCTAAAAGGGAACACTGTACACCTCCTTCTTCTGCTAAGACGGTGCAAAGCTCATGAGCGAAGACAGACATCCGTCTGTAGTTTCTGCACAGCAGATGGACACTTACAGGGGCATCAGACCGTATACCAAACATCTGGTGGTTGAAGTTGAAGATGGAAAGAGATGCCATTAATAAGCAGAAATGAAGAGAGAGAGAGAGAGAGAGAGAGAGAGAGAGAGAGAATTGGAAATGAGAGTGAGAGGAAAAACAGTCCCAGTTTAGATATTTCAAGATATTTTTACAATTAACCTGGACAGCTGTGTGGCATAACATTATGACCACTGAGATGGAAACTGAATAACACTGATTATCTCCTCATCATGGCACATGTTAGAAGCAGGAGAAATGGTCAAGCGTAAGGATTTGAGAGAGTTTGACAAGGGTCAAATTGTGACGGCTAGACGACTGGATCAGAGCATCCCCAAAACTGCAGCTCTTGTGGGGTGTTCCCGGTCTGCAGTGGTCAGTATCTATCAAAAGTGGTCCAAAGAAAGGAACAGTCGTGAACCGGCGACAGGGTCATTCACACACATACCAGAGTACCCAGAGTAAACTCACACAAGCACAGGGAGAACATGCAAACTCCACACAGAAAGACCCCTGCCTGTTTGAACCGGGGATTCGGACCCAGGCCCTTCTTGCTGTGAGGCAGCAGTGCTAACCACTAAGCCACCGCGCTGCCCACTGAGTGAACATAATTTTTTTAAATCACACTTCTCTTCCATAGCCATTGTAAATGAATGAATCTATATAATATGTGTGTATATGATTTGTCTGTCTATAGATGTTTGCATATAAATAAATTACTGTAAAAAAATATGCAGCTTTCTTACATTTATTTTCGATCACCATTACAGAGTAAACAAAAGCATTTGGCCAATTAAAAGACAGCATGTGCAAAGTTTAAATCATTAAATTGCAAGTCCCAATTAAAATTAAAAAATACTTCAGGCGCCAAATGCTCAGTCAGCCACAGCATCGGATGAGACGGCGGAGACAGATGAGAATCCATGGCCCAATTATTCAGGTATCTACAGCTTAAACGCTTCAGAGGAAAAAAACTTGATAATGATCTGCAAAATTATCTGAACCAAAACTTTTTTCTGTCTTGGTTTTATCTACTGTATGTAGCAAGAATCATGTATGAGCAAGCTACTGAAACCCCAACAGTACATTTCTTTACATACTTGGTGTATAGCTTACATTATTATAGATAATTGTTTAAAGATGAAAACATTAGATAAAGATGATTATTGGATCGGCTGTGCCAAGTGCATACGTATTAAAAAATAGTAATTTCTATGTAAAAGTAATCACCCAAGACGTCTTTCACCAGATGGCTCATTTATTTGAACCTTAGTCATTGATCCCTTTTAATCAAGTTCCCAAAAAGCAAATTTTACCATTAATTAATCAATCCTTTAATCTGAGCAAAGTTTCCGTGTTTCTTCCCAGCTGTTAAAGCTGAACAAGCTCAGTGACTCAGTGTGTTTGCAGGGAAATTCCAAAACCTACACGGACATCCTAAAGGATCGTCAGTTGTATAAATAATAACCCATATACATTTTTTTACTTTCTTTCCAGCTGGAAATTCACGCATATCAGCTATAAAATATTAAAGTTTAGTAGTTTATAGTATTTTCTGCTATGATTTGCTTTGTTCAGGTGACTGTTGTGCTGAATGGACTGGATTTTTTGGAAAGCCTAAGCAAAGATTACACCAATCAGGCAGAACATTATGATCACTGACAGGTGAAGTGAATAACACTGATGATCTCCTCATCATGGCACCTGTTAGTGGGTGGGATATATTAGGCAGTAAGTCAACATTTTGTCCTCAAAGTTGATGTGTTAGAAGCAGGAAAAATGGGCAAGTGTAAGGATTTGAGCGAGTTTGACAAGGGCCAAATTGTGATGGCTAGAGGACTGGATCAGAGCGTCTCCAAAACTGCAGCTCTTGTGGGGTGTTCCCGGTCTGCAGTGGTCAGTATCTATCATAAGGGGTCCAAGGAAGGAACAGTGGTGAACCGGTGACAGGGTCATGGGCGGCCAAGGCTCATTGATGCACATGGGGAGTGAAGGCTGGCCCTGTAATAATAATAATAATAATAATAATAATAGATGACCACTAATAACAAATTTTATTTAATGGTGTTTTTGTCACAAGTGATGATGTCTGTGGTACGAGCAGAATAGACCTGCACCATATTGGTAATAGTATCAAATGACTTTTTGCCTTTTTGACTATTCTATTTGATTCTATTTTTATGGTATGGACGGTCATATTGTATTTCATTTCATACTGTATATTGGTGCTTTTCTACGAAGCCTTTGTTGGCAGTTAAAACCTCGACAGTGAGAAGTCATTAGGTTTCTGCAGCATTAAAAGGGTACTTTGGATAAAATGTTAAACTTCAAAATACCTCCATATAAACATTTAGGATCTTGCAGACCATGCAAGCACCTCTGCATTCTTTTTTAAAAACTAGTCCTGAATTATTTTGGTTGCATGTTTAGGAATCTTCTCCACTTCTTCATCCCTTTTCCTACTTACATTCTAGTCAGTTCCAGTACATCACTCCATTCATGTTTCCTTTGGTCCCTCAGTAGTGTTTACAGCCTCCTTATCATGATGCTCCCACTTCCGTACTTCACTGTGGGGATGATGATCCTGTGGTTTTAATGCGCAACCGCACAAGCTGGATTATTGCCAAAGACTACTTTTCCATAAGAGCTTTGTATGAGAGTGCTTGCATGAAAACTTTCTCTCCGTGCTTCTTTTTTTAGCAGAGTAGGATATAGGAACAGAGATCATTGCTGTTCAGTTCACTGCCTGCTGTTATTGACAATAAAATGTTTTGATGTTTTGAGTAGCTCATCAGGAAAAGACTAATGGAAAATCTGACTTTTTTGTGCTTTTTTGGTCAGTATCACAGATTTGCTCAAATTACCAGGTTCGGTAGTGACCTAAAAATTGTGCAACATCTTCCAAATTGATTTCCAGTTTTAAATTAAATCCCAGATATTTAATGTGGTGTTAGACATTTGGACCACAATCTATATAAAAATGTACAGATTCATGATCAGATTTTATCATTTAGCAAATCTTATTATTATTTTTAATATTAAATATTAAATATTATAAGAAAGATAAGATAAGATAAGATAAGATAAGATAAGATAAGATAAGATAAGATAAGATAAGATAAATAGAAAAAAGAAATAGCCTTTATTTGTCACATATACATTACAGTACAGTGAAATTCTTTCTTCATATATCCCAGCCTTGGAGGTTGGGGTCAGAGCGCAGGGTCAGCCATGATACAGTGCCCCTGGAGCAGAGAGGGTTAAGGGCCTTGCTCAAGGGTTCAACAATGACAACTTGGTGGTAAGATAAGATAAGATAATATAAGATAAGATAAATAAATGGAATATAAATGAAAATAAATGAAATAATCTAATTGTATTCAGAATGTATTAAAATATATATATATATATATAATATAAATGAGATAAAAAATAAATTGATGAAATATTCTGTATATACAAAATGTATATAAAATGTTTTCAAAGTACTAAAAGGTTTTTAGGGAACTAGAACATATGGCACTGCACATGATGTAATATTGCACATGGTATGGTATTGCACATGATCTTATATTAACATACACTGTAATTATTGTGGAATTTTTAAACAGTCAGTGTTGATTGTGTCAGCTCTGCTCCCTACTGAAAGGAAAGGAGTTATAGAGCTTGATGGCCACTGGTAGGAAAGACCTCTTGTGGGATTCTGTGGTTGTCTTGATGATCTCAGTCTACGGCTGAATGTGACGCGTTGTCAAGGATACTGAGAAGTTTCCTCAGCATTCTCCTCTCAGACACCATCGACCAGAGACTCCAGCTCCAAGACAGAGCCTGCTTTCTTAATAAGCTTGTTGGCATCGGCCGTCTTCACTCTGCGACCAAAGCACAGATGATGCTGGCTACCATCGAGTGGTAAAACATCTGCAGCATGGTTCTGCAGAGAAGGATCTGAGTCTCCTGAGGAAGTACAGTCAACTCTGACCTTTCTATATATATATAAGTATCCCTAAATCCTTATGTATTTTGAGTCACTAAAAAAAGAGTTCTGTCTATCCACGTGTTGTCATCTTGCCAGGTACAATACGATACAGTGAGGAAATCCAACCCACTCACTCTCTACCTGCCAGCTTAGGTGGTGATACCATGCTGGGAAAGCCAGTGTGCACTGGCCTGGTCACATCTACACCCACACAAACAATCTGGCACCAGCTGGAGCTCCATCTTGGCAGCCTAAGCTTTCTCATATGCTTGAATGATTTGGACCTGTGGTTGTAACTACTCTGCTGGAGGTCACCCTTTGACCATTTGGCTAGAGATCAGGGTGGTAGAAAGGAAGCGTTTGGTATCTTTACATCTGTGAGCGTGTGCTCCTTTTCTAGTTCAACGCTATACCTTGTAAAGTACTGATGGGGGAGAAATATGGAGGTTAATTGAATATGATGGACTACATAAACACCTACTTACTGGTGAGTAAAAGGCTAATGAATGACACAAAATAATAATATAAAAAAACAGCCCTATAGGCTACTTTACATAAAAAAATATTTGTTGTGCTCTCCTTCACAAGGCTCCTTTTGAACACACATTTATTGGTGGTGAGCGAAACTGATGAGGGCAGGGGTGCCAATACTTTCATTTTACATTGCATCACTTTATGATTAATCTGTGATTAAGCAAACTGATTAACTGCCAGTCACATACATGTGCCTCAGCCAGTGCGCATGGAGCATTGCACTCTGATAATGGCCAGCCACACAAAAACACTGAAAAGCGTATGGAAAGGAAGTGCAACCTGACTTTTGTTTGTATAAACATGCAGGGTTTTTTGCTTGCACTTGTGATAAGGAATTCCTTGTTTGCTCCTACTATGAAACGAAACAGGATGCTTTTAGGAAGCTGGGCCACGCACTGAACAATGATAAATGTTGATCATTCTCCCCCCAGGCCATATCGATAGACCCAAGGTCATCTTCCCCAGTATTGTGTTAATTACAAACGGCTCAGAAAAAGAAATAGTTAAAATAAATATTTATAACCCTAGCGCGGTGTCAGTGCTTCCTTCCTGAAAGTGTATTTCTGAGGATAATAAATCAGATGCCAGAGGGTTCAAGGATGGCGGTAAAACCGAAATAGTGTAAATGTGTAGGTTGTGTTCATGTCAATATATTTAAGACCTGGCCCTCGTATATCTAAAGAAAATCAGTGGTGCTTTTTAAAGGATGATTAATTCTCCCTCCTTCTATCTATTTCAATAATGCATGAACAGACTGAATGAATGTTTTAAGCGGTGGTCTCTGGGGCTACGGCTTTTCATTTTCCATAAATATTCCATTGAAATTCCAATCCACTGTCACGTGGTGAAATAACAAAAGGGTTTGTCAGGTGGAGAAGGGGTTAGAAGAAGCTAAAAAAAACAACCTTTGTATAAAGAAGTGAGAACAAGGAAGGAATAAAGCAAGGCAATGTAATTAATAATTAATGAAGGAATGTGGCAATGATAAATTGCCATGATTGTCAATTGTCCATGATGCTAATTAGTTATAATAGTCATCTTAGATAGATAATAGATAACAGTCGTTCCCTCTTTTGATGTTCATTAGACTATTCTTCTTTGCCTCTGAACATGTTTTTTTAATGATTTTTCAATATTAACCAGTGATCTGAATTACAGCTGGTGGTGTTGTCTGAGCTGCTAGAAGATTAAGCAACATGTAAGATTTGAGAATTTAACTTCATTGTGATATTAAAAAAAAGTGTCAATGCCATCTGTCAAAGGAAAGAACACTCCAGCTGAAATCAAGCCATCTTCAGTAATCTGTGTAATACAGATTCAGTATTACACCCTGGACCTTCTCACTTATTTACGCAAACATGAAACACTTCACCCTTAAGGAGGGATCTACGGTATGCATGCGGCTTGAACAAAGCTCTAAAAGTGCATGCGTAATACATACATAACATCCTGCATTACACATATGCCGCTGAGGTCAATGGACCAAAGGTCATCCTTTCTGTCTGCCTGCCTTGTGGTTCTTTCATAACCCTTGCCTTAATCAGATTACAGCCTTCGATTCGGATTCGTGTTAAATATCTTCATTAATTGCCACTTAAATATTTAAAGCCCCCGATGACCTCATAGATGACCTCAGGCGAGCGCGATGTGGTTGAATGGTTTACATTAAGAACGAATGAATACACAAGACACAAGACACCCGCTGGTGAAAACACGAGCAGCTTCCATACTTTCACAGATGCCCAAAGCGCTTACAGCTTCTCATTTTAATCACATATTAAATAAATTCATAAAGTTGTTCTTATCATCATGCTTAATACATAGTTCTAATCCAAGTTTAGTTTCAGAATGATAACAGGACATGCTCCTGCTCAACCGCTTAAGAATATCAAGACATTTTGCATCAGACTGCATAATAAAAATGAAACTTTATATGGGTTCTCTGTGTAATTTAAGTGTGCTGAACCTTGTGTGTAGAAGCATGAGCATGCTACACACTTGATCCTTTTATAATTCATGTGTTGCAATGATGCTCTACGACATTACTCAGGATCAGACTCCCTAGCACACACACACACACACACACACACACACACAAAACTATTGGAGAAACTAAAAACGTTCCCCCCAAACCCTGAGCTAAACAAAAGGATCAGGAACATGATCAGTGTTGAATTAAATTTAATGTGTACATGATATTCAGTAGCTCCCAAGACAAACAATACCATTGGAACTTTCTCCAGAGCCCACGTAATCAAGAGGCTGTGAATTAGTAGCACTGAATAGCTTGCATTTGATGAATGAATCCTTATTAGTGTAACATCTAGCAAATAACTGAGACAAGTGTAAACAGTTACTTCTTAACAGAAGTCAGAGGAGAACTTTGACTTTGTTAAAACATAATCTAATTGTCTAAGGGACAAATAAGTAGCATTTTGGACTACACAACAGTTACACAAAACACAGAGGCAAGACATAAGACATGTCTTTTTGGAGAAACCAGAAATCCTCTGTCCTGAAGACTTTTATAAAAACAGCTGATGCTATAAACTCCTTCTATATGATTCTTCTTCCAGACGTACACTGACCAGGCATAACTTTATGACCACCTGCCTATAATATTGTGATGGTCCCCCTTTTGCTGCCAAATCATCTCTGACCCGTCATGCACTGTGTATTCTGACAGCTTTCTATCAGAACCACATAGAAAGATGAGCAACAGTAGCTCATCTGTTGGATCGGACCACACCGGTGTATATACGTATATATACATATACTGTATATATATAATCTATCTGTGTTAAATAACATGCTGTTAAAACTGTCTATTAGCGTTAGATGATGTGACCAACTACAAAAGTAGTAGAACAAGTACATTAATATGTAACGTAAATGATTTATTCAATGATTTAACCATTAATCAAAACCATTGATTCACCTAATAGCTGGTCCTATTGTAAGAGATGATGTCATAGAAAGTGAATCAACACCTACAGACCAATTAGATTCGAGAATTGGGATAAAATGTGTGAAAAGGCTCACACATCGATTCACACGTGAAAGTTGTGAAAGGAAAAGAGTAAAATTCCTTCTCTGAGGACGAGCCCTAGCGACATTCTGTAGATAACACAGCTAACATTACATGTAATTAAATCACACACTAATTTGATGGATCATTTGTAAACAAACTGACTTTCTCAGAATTAAAAAATGCATTGAGGGTTATAAGCTAAAAGATAAGTGAAGATAGCGAAGAGAGACCCTCGAAGAGAGCGTCTGTGTCTGTATCCATAACGTTTTTACAGCTGATGCTAATAAAATTAAATTAGTTTGGCTTGAAGGAGAATTCTAGTTTTAATTATTATTTTTTTAAGCATTGCATAACTGATGTCCAAGAACGATGATCCGTTTCTCGTCACCCCACTTGGGACCTGGCCCGGATTTCCATCATCCCAGCAAGACCACAAGGACTACAGCTTTCCCAGGTTGTCTAGCCTAAAGTGTATTACCCAAAGTGCATGATTCGTGATCTAAAAATAATATTTTAATAGCAGAAAACAGTTGGCTCACACAGCATAAATGGGTGACATGCCAAACATTCCGTCATGTGCATCATGCTGCCAGAGAAACAGAGTGAAACAGACACAAGCCAAGTCTCAAACAACTTCATTACGTTATTATACTGTTTAGTGCATTCTGACTAAGAAATACTGATAACTACATCCCCATCGTGCACCACAGGGAGGGTCTGAGCCTGAGCAGATCCTAGTAAAGTAGAAAAAAATCTATATTCAACTGAAAATTAAGCATAGCTCAGCAGCAATGTTTGAGAAATTAGCAAGGTAGCAATAAACATGGCATTTATTGATTATAGTCCATAAGTTCTATGCTCTATGCTCATTTCAGGACCTGTTAATAAGGTGAGTAGCTGGATCAAGTGGGATAGATCAGGAACAACATAAGGATCTATGCTGCTATACAGAAGTGTATATGTTTACAGGAACCCTCTTTGCACATTGCACTGCTTGCAGAATGTACACTGGTCAGTGCTATTCTGTCTATATTGTGTATTCTGTGCATGTGTCCTGTCCTGTTTTGTTTTGTATTGTCTGTATTTTTGCCTTGCACTAGGTTGCATACATTGCACTTTATGTAGCTAGGACGAATTATTTTCTGTCCTTAGCTCCGTGTTGTCTTGTAGCTCTATGTTGTTGTGTTTTATGTAGCACCAGCGTCTTGGAGAAACATCGTCTCATTTCACTGTATACTGTGTCAGCTATATATGGTTGAAATGATACTAAAAGCTTCTTGACTTGACCTGAAAAATCTGTAAGAGTTTCTCTGTGAACTTTGTGGGTACAGTTTGGTGATGACCCCTTCCTGTTCCAACATGACTGTACACCAGTGCACAAAGCAAGGTCCATAAAGACATGGATGAGTGAGTTTAGTGTGGAGGAACTTGACCTGCACAAAGTCCTGACCTTAACCTGATAGAACGCCTTTGGGATGAATTAGAGCAGAGACTGCGAGCAAGGCCAACATCAGTGCCTGGCCTCACAAATGCACTTTGGTCAAAAATTCCAATAAACACACTCCTATACCTTGTGGAAAGCTTTCCCAGAAGATCTGGACCTGTAAAGGATGGAGAAAAGGAGACAAAAACCTTCTGGTTTACTCCTTACTCTTTTATTTCCACCCTCAAAGTTCTCTTTACAAATCTCAAAAGGTCTCCTCTTCTCTCATCCAGCTAATATCTGTATATCAGTAGAATGGACTCATTTAAATTTCACTGATATTTCAGTTTAAAGCACGTCAAGTTGTTATCAGCTGTTCATGCTACACAATGTAGTTAAAGCTTTAGCTATTTGTGTGTATTTAAAGATGGATAATTCTCCAGTCTGCAGTGTCTGAAGTTGAGGATGAGCACCCTGGCTTTACTAAACTCAAATGATTCAATAATGCTGGAGTAAGCACTTCATGTAAAATGAAGAGTCTGCTTTGCCTTCGAATGAAACTACATGGTATTTGAGAAATCATGTAGAAATTGGTTTCACTAGTTTGCTAATATTGAGCAATCTATATTGCCTGAGCTAGCTTGTTTACTTTGCTAAGGCCTAGTTAGATTAACATCGATTACAGTAGCTGATGTAAAGCTAGTCAGATTCCAGCTAATGGTATGTATTGGTTATTTTCATACCAGCATATGCTCAGAGAACTTTGAATGAACTATAAGCAAGAAAGGTTTCACGTAACAACTTGGCAAAAACATTTTTTTAATATACTTTTTAATACATTTGAAACTATAGTATGAGTCTATAGTAGGAGACTATAGTAAAACCCCTAGGAGTCTGAGTAGTATTTGTCTATGCAGAACCTGATGCTATAAATTGTGTCTTGTTCTTCCTCCAAGGACTGATTTAGGCTTTCTATCTTTCTTTCTTTCTTTCTTTCTTTCTTTCTTTCTTTCTTTCTTTCTTTCTTTCTTTCTTTCTATTTGATTTGATGTTTTCATACACCAATCACACCAGATTCACCACATGGTTCCCCAGACAGGTTAAGACACACTGGTTTTGTGTTAAAAGGGACATTCCAGTAAGATATTAGATCTGTCATGATGTAAACTGATACGTGGTACTGATGGGAACAAATTGAAAATACAGTGTTTGTCGGCCCCTTGTGGCCATCTGTCCTTTTTCACTCACCTAAAAATTGTTCATTGATCCATGAATTCATCTTCAATTACGCCTTTATCCTGGTCAGGCCTGCGGTGAGTCCAGATCTTATTCTGGGGTCACCAAAATAAAACTATAAACATCAACAAAAAAGTCTAAGAACCAAAAGCATGGTTGAATTGTTGTGCTCGTAATACAATATGGAAAATTCATTTGACTGAATCTCAGATGTTAACCAGGTGGATATACAGTATAGTGAACTCCATATACATACCATTATTTAAAACTTACTGTAATATACACTGACCAGGCATAACATTATGACCACCTGCCTAATATTTTGTTGGTCCCCCTTTTGCTGCCAAAACAGCCCTGATCCGTCATGCATTCTGACACCTTTCTATCAGAACCAGCATTAACTTCTTCAGCAATTTGAGCAACAGTAGGTCGTCTGTTGGATCGGATCACACGGGCCAGCCTTCACTCCCTACGTGCATCAATGAGCCTTGACCACCCATGCCCCTGTCTCCGGTTCACCACTGTTCCTTCCTTGGACCACTTTTGATAGATACTGACCACTGCAGACCGGGAACACCCCACAAGAGCTGCAGTTTTGGAGATGCTCTGATCCAGTCATCCAGCCATCACAATTTGGACTTTCGTCAAACTCGCTCAAATCCTTACACTTGCCCATTTTTCCTGCTTCTAACACATCAACTTTGAGGACAAAATGTTCACTTGCTGCCTAATATATCCCACCCACTAACAGGTGCCATGATGAGGAGATCATCAGTGTTATTCACCTGTCACTGCTCATAATCTTATGCCTGATCAGTGTATATATAATAACCCTTTTGGTCAGAGAACCTTAATTACAGAGAGTGATGGGTATAATATCTGTTTTTGGACAAGAAATGAAAATAAACCAGACAGACCTGAAGAAATATTACAATGCAAGTATAACAGACATTACCTCTTGATAGTAGTGTTTGTACAAGGCCATGTTAAACCATTTTTAAAGCAAATCTTAACTAATTCCCCACAGTATAGTTGACTAATCCATTCTGCTTCTGATTTGAATATTCCCAATTAGTACTTTAGAAAATTTGACTATTCCCCCTTACTCATACAGAAACACACACACACACACACACACACATTTAATTTTGTCTGTACTTTCCTGTAATGTTTTCTTAGTTGTTTCAATTACAAGCAAATTACTAACTTAAATCACAGCTACTAGGAAAAAGCAGTTTCTGAAGATGAATACATGAACAACGCTTATTTATTCTATTTATTTTTATTAAGTTTTTTATTGAGAAAATGTAATGTATCTTGTCAATTAAAGGTCGAAAAAAAATGTTTGCGGAACGGTTTTTTTGTTTTCTTGTGTTGTGTGTATTTCGGATATTCTGTGGCCTTAGCAATTTACATAAGCCTTGGCATATGTCTTTCAACGTATATATTCCCTGAAGTGTTAAAAATATTAAAGTAACTATTTACAAATGTGACAAATACTTGAACTTGACTAAATTCAAAGATACATAAACTTGTTAGTAACCCCTTCAAGATGGCGGCGCGGTTGACGTTTAGCAGAACCGCCCCTAGTCGTGCACTGAAGTATCACGTGTCATGTGGCGCGCGTGTCATGTGAAAGGTAGCGGAAGTGAATAGGGGAAAACGCACAGCTCAGCAGGCGAGGCAAGGTCCAGATCCTCTCTGCAACTCTGCATGCAAAAAGAAAAAGTGCAGAAAAATGTGGCTGGTGAATTTCGTGTGTCTTGCTGCTGTGTGGAAATGGTGCGAGTCAGTGGACAGCGGGATGCTTTTCCCTCGGGAGTCTCTGTCGCGAGAGGTGAAGGAGCTGAACGGACTGTGGACATTCAGAGCTGACCTCTCTCCCAACAGGAACCAGGGTTTCGACCAGTTTTGGTTTAAACGTCCATTAGCAGAGGTATATATATATATTAAAAAACACGTGTGTTTATAACTCCTACAGATCAGCCGGTGCAGTGGTGGGACGATATGACTGACGATTATATCGCGATATTTCACATAACGATATGACGATATGTGTTACAGTTATTGGAGTGGGGTACTGTTATAAATTGTAATGTATGGATCCAAATTCTAGTCCAATCCGAATGAATACGGATTTTTGTGCAAGGGTACCTCTATTGAGTTTGAAAAGTTTTGCCAAGAAAGTAAAAATCAGATTGAAATCTAGGTTCATCCTGCAACAAGATGAACAGAGTAAAGTTTTGGCCTAAACGTTGCCCTGTTATGTGCAAATCTGGCCCAGTGAATGCCAGGAAGATGTGCTTTTAGTCTTATTTTGGCTCTTTTGTGGGAAAGGTGTACAAGCTTTTGTATTATCCGTAGTGATAAAAATGATAGCCTTGTGGTGTAGGAGGTGGTGTAGCGTCACTCCATCTCTAGGACTGTACTGATCTGATACCAAGTTGTAGGATGCCTGGGTCGATCCTGAATATGTTATTATCCCAGAATTCAGTGCAAAGGTGCTCAATTAACACGGCAAAATGTTTATCTTCACCACAACTCACACATGCTCACCGTGTCCTTTTCTGTGCTTGTGTCAAACTCCAGTCTGGTCCGGTCATTGACATGCCAGTGCCCTCCAGCTTCAACGATTTAACTCAGAGCCCTAAACTGAGAGATTTCATCGGCTGGGTGTGGTACGAGAAGGAAGCATGGATCCCTCAGCGCTGGCTTCAGGACAAGGACACCAGGATTATGCTCAGAGTTGGAAGTGCTCACTACTATGCAGTGGTTGTAAGTTCAGAGAGTTTGTGACTTGCTTGTTGATGCACTTCGTTCACAATGCCATTTTATTTGTAGGACATGCATGTGTGATGGATGGATGGATGGATGGATGGATGGATGGATGGATGGATGGATAGATAGATAGATAGATTGATTTGATTGATTCTTTATTCATCCCAAAGGGAAATTTACAGAATCATCTACAGAATTAGATGCACACACTCTTTAAAAAAAATATCATAGTTATACAGTTTTTGATTCATTTTTCATTGAAGTGATTGAAGGAAAAAGGGAATTTTTGGGGATTTTGTGTGCAACCTCGTACTTATTCCCCAGAGGCACAGCAGATAGTCAAAGGAGTTCCTGGAGACGAGTTAGGAGAAATATGTATATATAATATAATTTTTGCCATGTATCTTTTGTGAGAAAGTACCAAAAGAAAATAATATTTTTCCCTTAAAGAGTGCTCTTAATTTTGGAAACGTAGCCATCATTTGTATAAGCAAACAGAATCAAAATCTTTATTAAATTTATTATTAACTGTATTATTAACTTATTATTTATTATTAACTGTATTTGATTCAAAATGAATCAAAAACTGTATTTATAATAATGAGGCTTGAATTAATTATTGATGCCAAAAGTCATCTTTCAGGCAAAATGAGAGAACATTTTTCGTAACTGTTTAATAACAGATTAGCAAATTATTTTATGTTGCCAGTGGGTGAATGGGGTCCAGGTGATGGAGCATGAGGGCGGCCATCTTCCCTTTGAAGCGAATATTAGTGATGTGATCCGGATGGATGCGAGTATGCCGTGCCGTATCACCATCGCCGTTAATAACACCCTGGATCTGCACACTCTTCCACCGGGAACCATCCAGTACATGAACGATCCTACCCGGTAAGAGCTTTACACCATTACACACGGACCTCTGACTGGAATATGACGTGTGACAAAATCCCGAAGACAGATTTATACCTTTTTATATACAGTTATGTTTAATGTTATGAAGACACGTTGGTTCCTGTTATCGCTTACTTTATAGCAGCTGTTAACAGTCTCTGTCTCTCCTGAAGTTAATATATTAAAACCTGCAGCATGGCGTGTTAGCAAGCACAAAGTCCTGAAGACTTTTCTGTCTGCAAAACCCTGATACTGGAAAATCTCCTTACTAAAAGCACCACCGTATCGACAGTTATTATTTTTCTTAAATAACAAATTTATTAACACATTTATTATTAGCCTTAACAAGTGCAGATGAATGAGCAGTGACTATAGAAACAGCAGATTAGATGCAATATAATGCCAAAAGTTTTGGGACGTCATGCACATGAAATTAATACAGAGTTGACCCGCCCTTTGCAGCTATAACAGCTTCAACTCTTCTGGGAAGGCTTTCCACAAGTGTGTTTATGGGAAATTTTGACCGTTCCTCTAGAAGCGCATTTGTGAGGTCAGGCACTGATGTTGGACGAGAAGGTCTGGCTCGCCGTCTCCGCTCTAATTCATCCCAAAGGTGTTCTATCAGGTTGAGGTTCTATCCGCCTCCTTCTGTAAAAAGCGTCCACGCTTCATTTTTTGGATATAGAGCACCATCTGGGTATTAGTAGGGCACGGAATCTCTTAATTTCCCAGGATGATCACGCTACATGAACTGCACACACTGATGCTAAACATTTTCTCTTATTTTTCTGTTGCCAGATATCCTGCAGATTACTTCGTTCAAAACACCAACTTTGATTTCTTTAACTATGCGGGAATACATCGCTCTGTGTTATTGTACACAACGCCCAAGGCGTACATCGATGACATCACTGTGACTACTTCCTTCTCAGACAGTACTGGTCAGTGATATAAAGGTTTTCTTCTTGCATCAACTTGATTTGTTAAGCAAAGAATAATCTTAGCATTTTTTGAGGGCTTCCTCTGGGTTGTCTGGTTTCCTTGCCTATTTCATTGTGGGGTGTTTAGAATCTGTCCCTAGTGTATGAATGGGTGTGTGATTGTACCTTGTGCGTTGTGCCCCGAGTCCACTGGAATAGGCTCAAGGTTCCCTGCGACCCTGTGTAGGATAAGTGCTTCAGTGAATGGACGGATTGTTCACAAAATGAGCAGATGTTTGTTTGTTGCAGGGTTTGTGAAATACAATGTGACACCAGGGGGCAGTGCCAAGCCCTCTGTAAAAGTCACTTTAATGGATAAAGATGGAAAATGTGTGGCCACTGCGAATGGAACCCTTGGAGTACTCAAAGTGCCCGAAGTCAACCTGTGGTGGCCGTATCTGATGCACCAGAACCCAGGATACCTGTACTCCATGGAGGTAAGGGAAGTGTGAGTGCTGGGTGGAGGTGATGGTCAGATTTATGAGCTTATCTGCCAGAAGACCAAATAAATTATACAGGACAATGCTAAATAATTTTTTTGTGGTTTAGTTCTGGCTGTAGCATGTATTCTGAACCCATATTGACACTATTAGCATTTAGATTCTGAAAATGTGGGAAGATTAGGAAGCCCTGCCTTAATAAATTATGGAATACGATTGCATTGATGCTCAATCAGCACTTTTAGATGTCTGACATGGATTATCTGTGCGTCACACAGGTTCAGCTCAAAGCGGAGAGTGGTGTGGATTACTACACGCTGCCGGTGGGTATTCGCACCGTCAGCGTCACCAGTACACAGTTCCTTATCAACAACAAGCCCTTCTATTTCCATGGAGTCAATAAGCATGAGGATTCAGATGTGAGTACCACCAGAGGGCAGCAAAACTCCTGTTATACATTTTATGACAACCGTTTGAGCTGGACTAGAACCAGTTCTCTATCATTTAACGTGTTGAAGTGAATCAGTAAACTGGGTTTCGGATTGTCTGAGATGAGGCGACGGCATCTCTTCCTCTTTGTGTCTATTATTTTACTATCTTTTGAGGATATGGTGATCAGTGTTGCAGTGTCTGACCAAAGAATATACACTTATATGGCCAAAGGTTTTGGAACACCCATCCAAATCATTGAATTCAGGGGTTGGGCTTGGCCACTCAGTTCCAGTGAAAGGAACTTCATCATACCAAGACATTTTGGACAATTTCATGCTCCCAACTTTGTGGGAACAGTTTGGGGATGACCCCCTTCCTGTTCCAACATGACTGCACACCAGTGCACAAAGCAAGGTCCATAAAGACATGGATGAGTGAGTTTGGTGTGGAGGAACTTCACAGAGTCCTGACCTCAACCCGATAGAACACCTTTGGGATGAATTAGAGCGGAGACTGTGAGCCAGGCCAAAATTGGGACGTCTGGACCTTGCTTTGTGCACCGGTGTACAGTCATGTTAGAACAGGAAGGGGTCATCCCCAAACTGTTCCCACAAAGTTGGAAGCATGAAATAACCCAAAATGTGTTGGTATGCTGAAGCATTAAGAGTTCCTTTCATTGGAACTAAGGGGGGTGGGGGGGTGTGTGTTCCAAAAACTTTTGGCAATATAGTGTATATAATTAGCTGCATCCTTAATGACAGACTACACACTATGTATGTACGCTACCATCTAGTCTAGTCTACGAATTTTAGAAGATTAATATAATTTCAAATGGAACACTTGCTGTTCTTTGCTAACAGGAAGTATAAGCCATTGAAGGTAGTCAAAAATAACGTCAAACATGTAATATGGCGCCGCTAGATTTAGCTGGAATATCGTGAATTTTTAAAATGATGAAAAGTAAACACAACGTGAGCTAATTTTAAAGACATTTGAAAGATGTCTTGTCCACTGGAGTGTCCTTGGCTATCTTTAAAAAATTCTCATCCAGCATCAGCGCCTGTAGCTCCGCCCCTTTTCTGCTGCATAAGCAAAGCTGAGAGCATGAAGTGTCCAACACTTCCTTTTTTTTTTTCCGTTTGAATAAGTAGTGCATCGTCATCATCCAGGTACCTGAAGTGCACTTCTTCTTGTTGAACACACTATTTATACTACACAGTGTTGTAGAATTGTGCATAAATTTGCGAATTAGGATGCAGCTTTAAATGAATGCTCCAGCAGTTTGTAAGCAATTACTGCAGCTCCAAAATCTACTAGCTGTAAACATGTTTCCTCTTGCGCTGTAGATTCGAGGAAAGGGCTTCGACTGGCCTCTCGTCGTGAAAGATTTCAACCTGATGAAGTGGATGGGTGCAAACTCGTTCCGTACTAGTCACTACCCGTATGCTGAGGAGATCCTGCAGATGGCTGACCGCCATGGCATCGTGGTTATTGACGAGTGTCCCGGAGTGGGCATCAAAGACATGTAAGCTGTGTTAAGTACGACACAACGTTTAATATGTATAATTGCTTGATTTAACGATTTGCTTCCTCCTCAGACGCAGCTTTGATAATACGTCACTGGCCCATCACCTTGTCGTCATGAAGGAGCTGCTGAGACGGGATAAGAATCATCCCTCTGTGGTCATGTGGTCTGTAGCCAATGAGCCGGCGGCTGAGATGCCTCCAGCAGGCTACTATTTCAAGTATGAATTAACAGTAATACCTAAAAGCTCATTATATATTATCTTTAACATTTCTTTTTTGCTCAAGAAAGACATTTCTCAGATCAGATATTGAATAGAATTCACAGACAGGGCTTTAAAGTGGCAGTGTGAATACAGAAAAGATCCCAAATAAATGATAAACATTTTACATTTTCATAAAGTTTTATTTTTTATCTAATTATTAATAAATATTCCAGTTGCTTAATCATAGGTCATGATTAGTCTCTAAAGGTTGAGCTGTGGTTTATGTGGTATTATAATAATTTTTATAACGTATTATACTAAGGTAACTAATCATTTATGTCTATGGGCTTTAAAGAAATTGTTAGTCATATTTGTTTATCACCTGCAGCTCCTCACAGTCAATTTCCAGATGTTTCCCCATTTTGTCGCCTTGAGGCTCTTGATCCACTTGGATGATGTTTTAAATGAGCTGAATCAAAACATTTCCTTGAATAGGCTAATGTATCCGCTCTTTATTTTTTAAACATGAGCCCTCACTTCCTGTCATGGAAAGGCTTTTTGAAGGATTTTGGCTTGCGTTCAAACTTCCTGATTTGTTGTGTGTGAAACGTGTGAAAGGTGTTTTAATTCTTCAGGGGAATAGAAAATAGTGTCTGATTTATGTACAGCATTTCTGTAATGCACTATTAATGCCAAAAGTTTTGGGGCGTCTGCCTTTACATGCACATGAATGTAATATGGAGTTGGTCCACACTTTGCAGCTATAACAGTTTCAGCTCTTCTGGGAAGGCTTTCCACAAGGTTTTATGAGTGTGTTTATGGGAATTTTTCACCGTTCCTCTAGAAGTGAGGTCAGGCACTGATGTTAGACGAGAAGGTCTGACTCGCTCTAATTCATCCCAAAGGTGTTCTATCAGGTTGAGGTCAGGACTCTGTGAAGTTCCTCCACACCAAACTCACTCATCCATGTCTTTATGGACCTTGCTTTGTGCGCTGGTGTACAGTCATGTTGGAACAGGAAGGGGGTCATCCCCAAACTGTTCCCACAAAGTTGGGAGCATGAACTTGTCCAAAATGTCTTGGTATGCTGAAGCATTAAGAGTTTCTTTCACTGGAGCTAAGGGGCCAAGCCCAACCCTTGAAAAACAACACCTGAATACAATGATTTGGAGGGGTGTCCCAAAACGTTTGGCAATATAGTGTATTTATTTGTGTGTATGTTTACATACCTTCATCTTTACATTTATATAACTAAGAGACAATAAGCTTCCTATTGTAAAGCATAATAATCATTTATTGTGTGTGTGTGTGTTTTGAATACATTCTTGTTTACATTCATATAACTTTGGAATGAAGCTTCCTATTATGAAGCTTCTTTGTGTGTGTGTGTGGGTGGGTGGCTCCAGTTCAGGTTAAGTGACTACAGGAATGCTTTCAGGTCAGATGTACACACCCTACGCTTCTTATTCACACACAGCATTAAACAGGTGGAGCTCGAATACCAGCACAGTCACAGGCCACCCTGCTGGGATTATTCCTTAACACAAGCAGCGAATTCGCAAAGGCATTCAGCCGTCATTAACGTGACATTACGGCTCAAATGAGTGGTTCCTACGTTGATCCAGCAGCCTGGGGCTAGTCTGCAAAAGTGCTTTATAGGCAATTTAACAGCACAGCACGCTGATGTTTTCTTTTTTCTTTAAGGGAAAGAAATTGAAATGCATTCGTTTGCTTCTTATAAACCAGCTTAAACCCTAAATGGAATGATTTTGAGTCGCTTTTCTTTTCTCTCTGCAGACAACTGATAACGTACACAAAATCTTTGGATCCGACGCGTCCGGTGACCTTCATCACAGACAGTAACTATGCCAGAGACCAAGGAGTGAGTCTGTATTGTCGCTTTTCATTTTACATCAGTTCTTCCTTCTGTCTTTTATAATAGTTTATATGAATATTGAGTATATATTGAGAAACCTACTACAGTCCATGGCCATAAGAGCTAAGAGTTGCATAAGAGCTATCTACTACTGTCTGCGTTATTAAGAACACCATCCTAATACTGGATAGACTGTCTTCAGTCTCAGAGCAACCTCAGATTTATGTGGCATGAATTCCAAAAGGAGGCGATAACATTCCTTTGAGATTGCGTTGACATGATTGCTGCAGATTCGTCACACTTTTGCACGCAGATATTACATAAAGAAGTCCAGCGCGTGCAAGAAATACATTGCCCACACTGATCAGGCATAACCATTATGAGCAGAGAGAGGTGAAGTGAATAACAATGATGATCTCCTCATCATGGCACCTGTTGGTGGGATATATTAGACAGCAAGTGAACATTTTGTCCTCAAAGTTGATGTTAGAAGCAGGAAAAATGGACAAGCGTAAGGATTTGAGCGAGTTTGACAAGGGCCAAATTGTGAGGGCTGGACGACTGGATCGGAGCGTCTCCAAAACTGCAGCTCTTGTAGGGTGTTCTTGGTCTGCAGTGGTCAATATTTATCAAAAGTATCCTTTAAGTTGCAACTTGCAGAATTTAAAGGATCTGCTGCTAACATCTTGGTGCCGGGTACCTTCAGGGATCTAGTGGAGCTTTTGACCATGAATTCGGATTCCATATCATATGTCTACACAATATATTTATGGAAAAAATGAGTCAGCACTTTTTACTGCTCAGTTTCACTTCCTCATGCCAGAGTTGACCAAGGCTGAAACGGCACGCTCGGTATCACGTCTGTCGACATGCCCGCAAGCTAGCTCAGGAATTTTAGCCTGAAACTCTCCGAACTCTGATAAGCAAATTGCTATGGTTAGCAAGACTGCATAGAAATATGGTCATGCTGGACTTTGTGTATTTTTTTTTGTGTGCATTTTCTAAAATTCGAAACCAGAGCACACTTTAACTTACTCTGGCCTTTCAAACTTTTTTTTTTTTTTTTTAAGCCAATGGGTCATTTCTAGGTCATATGACATTAGTATCAGGTGTGTGGTGTAGCATGAACCAAAAAGTGAGCAGAAACTGAATTATGTGGTTTTATTAGATGCATGCTAATGATGATGTTCTCCATCAAGTCATAATAGAATCGGTTCTGTCTAAAATGCAAGTACACCTCAGAAAAGGTTTTGAATCTCTTGGGGGAAAAAAGAGTTTGTCCTGGCCACAGGAGATCATGAGATGGCATCTTGATGACGTCATGACTATCTAGAAGCCAAAGGAGCCAATTGTGCTTTCTGGTTGGGAAGGATGGTATGATCTGTCTGTCTTTCTCTCTCTCTCTGTGTCACACTCAGTGACTCTGGTCAATCATGGGTGTCTATGAGCTCATGTATGTGGAAGAGGGCAGATTACACTTTGCTCTGAGTGTGTTATACTGACTTGTGGTCCAGCACGAGTCAGTATTATGATTAGAAGAAGTTGGCTGGCAGCATGCATCTAGAAGGAAGAATGTGATTGTTCACCCTCAAATGTGGTTAGCTGTCAGGTGACTAAATTGGGGTGAAAATGGGGAGCCCTCTGGCTTGGGTTTTGTGGATAGAAAGTTCAGGAAGCTGAAATGCGGCCATTATATGGGGATTTTCATACCGTAAGTAGTCCTCAAGTGTGATAACCTGTCTTTAATTTCATTTTATTAACCTTACAGACAAGACTGAACCTTATGTTTAAGCCTGTACTGTATTTCCTCAGGCTCCCTATGTAGATGTGATCTGTGTGAATAGCTACTTCTCCTGGTACCATGACCCTGGGCATCTGGAGGTCATCTCCATCCAGCTACAAACTCAGTTTGATGACTGGTATAAAAAATACAAGAAACCCATCATACAGAGCGAGTACGGGGCAGACGCTGTAGCAGGCCTACACAATGTGAGTAATAATTCTGTTGAAATCATGTATGTAGTAGCTTGGGGGATTCCTCTACATGGTGAAATTTTGATATTTATTTCTACATGTAGTTCCTAATAATTATTATAGACCTTCCTAAATGAAATGTGTCTAGAAAGTTATATATTCTAGCAGTTTGTCTGGATACTCCTAAAATGAGACGAGCGTTTTAAAGATTTCATTCCAGTTGCAGCACAGGAGCATTGTGGACATTTTAGCTGGAGGTTTTAGAAATATTTAGGTTGAGTGGTTTTAGCACATTTGTCCATCAGATTCTTTATTTTATATATATTCCTTATTTTATTCTATATATTTTATAAATTGTTGTATTTTAAAAATATACAGATGATATAGATGTTAAATTAAATAGTAAAAATTTATAAAAAAAAAAAAAAAAAATATATATATATATATATATATATATATATTTTACAAATGTTGTATTAAAAAATATACAGATGACAGACATCAAATTAAATGGAAAAAAAAAGAATAAAAAAATTATAAAAATATTCAAAATTATATTTAAAAATAATTTTAAATTTATAATATTTAAAAAAATTATATATTTATATATACTTCAAAATGTTGTGTTTAATATAGTATTATAGGTTTATATTATAGTAATATTGTATATTTATTGCGTGTAATTTTTATAAGTTTTTTTTTTCTATTTATTTTTTTATGTCTGTATATTTATATTTAAATTGTTCTTATACATCTGTTCTAGCCCTAACATATGTTTTAGTATCCTTGATACTACAGTACAAATCAGTACTGTTATTATAACTAATATTAAGTGAAATCTTAATCTCAGATGACCAGTCCACATGGTCTACAACTCAAGCTTTGCATTTTAAATGACTTTTCCTTTTTTTTTGTTTTGTTTCTTTTAGGATCCCCCGTCTATGTTTACTGAGGAGTACCAGAAAACCGTCCTGCAGAACTACCACAGAGTGTTTGATCAGAAGAGGAAGGACTTCGTTGTGGGAGAGCTCATCTGGAACTTCGCAGACTTCATGACAGCTCAGGGTAAAAAAAAAAAAAATAAATAAATAAATAAATAAAAACCT
Organism: Hemibagrus wyckioides; assembly: GCF_019097595.1. Classification (NCBI taxonomy): domain Eukaryota; kingdom Metazoa; phylum Chordata; class Actinopteri; order Siluriformes; family Bagridae; genus Hemibagrus; species Hemibagrus wyckioides. Next base: position 13,579,859 of record NC_080737.1, on the reverse strand, counting down.
TTTTCTGCTTATTAGCAAGAACTGATTATTATTCTGTATTGCTCCAAAGCTATTGTAGTTAGCGGGAGCTGTGTTTGCTACAGCACATGGACTACTTCTTAATATAAATGCAACTTTAAATATCACCCTGGCCTGGTTTTTTTTTTTTTTTCTTTTTTCTTGAGTCAGAATAAGATTAGTCTCACAGAGACTCTCTAAGTGGAGAATCAAGTTGATTTGCCTGGAGTCTGGGTGAGATTCTCAGCATGGTCAAATGAGTGTCACGGTTAGGATCTTAGTGACACGGTTATTTAGTACAGAAGTAGTAGATGATGTTGCAATGAGTGTGGTAATTGGTGCAATTTAGAACTGCATGAATCCCATAAGAGCAGCGTCATGGAGAGAGAGAGAGAGAGAGAGAGAGAGAGAGAGGACAGGCTGCAGTTTTATATTAAAGGAAGTTAAAGTAGTAAGGAAATGACTGTTCGTATCTGCTGTAAGATAAGTAACCTGTTTTCAGGAATATTCCACAACACATCTATAAACAGATAATCGTGTCACTTTTCAAGTTTGATTTAGACTGAAAGGGTGTCCGTCTGAGCCTAGATACCATCGGGACTAGGATCCTGATGTGTAGTGCCAGAATGACCTCAGTTTACAAATAGACCAGTTTCATTAACATACTAAGGTCTACATAAACTGCCTGCTCTGGGTCATGGGGGTTTAAAATTAGGCAAGACTTTATTCTTTCTTCTTCTTTTTCCCCTAAATGATCTAATAAAATGTCATAGAATATAGCACAGACAGCTACAAATAATAATGTACTAACGATGTAACAGAAAAACCTTTGCCCTATATGAAGTTTTAATGCCTCTGCTCACTGGGTGAGAGGGAAAGCGTTCCCCTGTCAATAACAGCAAGTCAATAGTGGGCATCTGTGGGCTCATGAGGGCAGATCCAGAGGGCGGTGTTTTCCTCTGCTTTAATTCAGTTATCCAGTTATCATTATATTTTCATAGCCAATAAGATTAATTTTTAAAAAAATTTCCGATGGTGGAAAGAGAGAGCCAAATATTCCTGTAGATAGTAGTAGTGATGTGATACACCCTGCAATGTTTATAACAGTAATAAATATAACTCTGTGCTTCTATGATTTATGGCTTAGTTAATCCCCCTTCTCTCTCTCTCTCTCTCTCTCTCTCTCTCTCTCCAGGTATCACTCGTGTGGTGGGCAACAAGAAGGGCATGTTCACTCGGCAGCGGCAGCCCAAAGCAGGAGCTTTCCTTCTGAAAGAGCGCTATTGGAGGATCGCCAATGAAACAGGTGTCCTGTCTACATGGGCCAGATACCCCTGCCTGTGAAGCCTCCACTCTGGCTGCCATGTTGTGTGTGTGTGTGTGTGTATGAGAGAGAGAGAGACTACAAATATGAGCTGTGAAAAAGAGTCGAAATCTTTCATACGGTGCCTTTAAATTTAAAAAAATTTTAACATCATTTTTAATAAAGCAGTAAAGCACTTCATCTTACTGTGCACAAATCAGCACGAATGTCGTAGGTGTTAATGTAGGAGGTTAATAACACTAGTACTGCTTAAACAATGGCACATTACCCAAGCTGGGTCAGCAGATGCACTATATTTTCTTCTCACTATATCCTCAGGTACCCGAAAATCCATGTTCAGTGACCACGCAATGAACTTTCATCACTGTAACATGACCAAAGTGCATGATTAGTGTTCTCCGAGACCTGCATTTCTGTTTCTCCCCTAATGGTTTAGATTCACATTGACATTTTGTTGTCGGTGTCAAACGAAGACTTTTTATCTGAACAATGTTATTTTGAGGCATCTCCGTTTTAGGAACATAATCCGACGTGACTGTTACATCTCCAGTTATAATAAGTATTTCACTTCTCTCTTTGTTTTTTTTTTTTTTTGTTGTTGTTTTTTCCCGTGACGTTCCAGACATGACTTGCATTCCGGCCTTGTTCCCGACCCTGAGAGCAGTAATTATTTATATATATATATATATATATATATATATATATATATAAATATATTTATGTATATATATAAATAAATAAATGCCTACATGCAAATATTCAACATTGCTGTTTAGTGTGAGAGGAATAATGTGACAGGTTTTATCACCTCTGCAGTAAGATCAAGGTTCTACACCATTATTTTTAAATGCACATACAATTTATGTTAAAGGAGTTCTGGAAACCCAGTTAAGCCTACACATGCTGCCTTTATTTGTGCTTCGACTCTTCCAACTTGCACACATTCCTGCCCAACAGGTGAAGACACACCCTGTGATGCTGTATATCATTATGCTGGTTTACTAACGATTTACTCACTAAGTGACTCGATATTCTTCTTCTAATTTGTGAGGATTATCATTGAACCAGGACCAGGATTTACTAGTAGTCCTGCTTTTATATGACGTTTCTGATGGGGGAAAAAGGTGTATTATTAAATGTGAATGATAAAGCTGGGCATGATTAGCAGATATGGTTTGGAGGAAAAGGGCAAAATGTTCTTGCTGTTTGTTTCATTTTATTACATAAAAGGCTTTTAAAAAGCTAATAGTATTTACCTTTACCTTTTATAATCTAATCTGTTCCAAATGGTTTTAGACTAAGATTTGGCTTTCAAATGTGGGCTTTAATTTTCTTTTAGATATATGGATCATGTATTTTGGGTTTTTGGGTATTGCTTTGTTTTGCTTTGGTTTGTTTTAGTTTGTTTTTTATGTTTTGGTTTGCTTTGGTTTGTTTTGCCTTGTTTTTTGTTTTGCTTTGCTTTTGTTTTGGTTGGTTTTTGGTTTGTTTTGCTTTGCTTTTGTTTTGGTTGGTTTTTGGTTTGTTTTGCCTTGTTTTTTGTTTTGCTTTGCTTTTGTTTTGGTTGGTTTTTGGTTTGTTTTGCCTTGTTTTTTGTTTTGCTTTGCCTTGTTTTTTGTTTTGCTTTGGGTTTGCTTTGCTTTGTTTTTTTTGTTTTGCGGTTTGCTTTGCTTTGTTTTGGGTTTTTTTGCGGTTTGCTTTGCTTTGTTTTGGGTTTTTTTGCGGTTTGCTTTGTTTTTGCTTTGCTTTTGTTTTGGCTGGTTTTTGGTTTGTTTTGCCTTGTTTTTTGTTTTGCTTTGGGTTTGCTTTGCTTTGTTTTTTTTGTTTTGCGGTTTGGTTTGCTTTTTGGTTTGCTTTGCTTTGCTTTCGTATTTTGTTTCATGTATGTACGTTTTTAAAAAAATTGACGCCAAACAAATTTGTACAACTTGTAAATCTGTCAGCCTACTTCACAGCTCTGTAATATATTGCTACGGGCCCATGTGCAGCTGAGTGCAAAACTTTGCATTGTCCATGAATTCCAGGTGAAATAAAAGGATATCAAACTCTGCACATGTCTTTACATGATGACGATCTAAAATATATAAAGAACTAGAGGACACTGAAAAAGGGAATCATTGACTAATAACCTATTTAAAACTTACTTGTGAGGTCTAAAAATACATGTCTAAATAGGAAAAATACCTTCTTCTTTTTTCCAGTTTTAGATGTGGGTTTTTCACTCAGTTGTAAATGAGCTCTCTGACCACTCGTTTTTTTTATCCTGTGCTGTAACGTTGGTTTAATACATCTTTAGCCACACCAATTAATATTTTAATACTTAAAACATCATTTCTCGCATCAGTACATCACAAGCTAATGAATGCTGCCTCAGTAATCTTCAAAAACATTTAATATTTGGCATGGCTGGACCTGGTTCCAGATCATCTACTTATAATCATCACATCTGATCAAAAGAGATTCCAAAGAGAAGCAATAGCTGAGGGAATGTTTTAATGGTAGACCAGTTCCACACAAAGACACTGTTTGTACGTCACTCTTCGGCCTGAGCTTCTCGCTCACACATTTTGATCAGTTTAATCCAAATGCTTTTTTGTTTCCTCTGCGCCGTCGTACTTTATTACTTGTCGTTCCTCATCCTTGTCATAAAACACATTTTTTTTCCCCATTTTGATTTAAAACATATTTAGAGGATATAGAAACAAACCTGAACACAAACGTCTTCCATTAAATGTTCCCAGGAATCATGAAATCCATCATCCGTCCCTTCTCTCTTAAATACGCGACAACGTTAAGGTTCTGTACACCGTTTACTTCAAGATAAATACGTTTTTGCCTGCCATATCCTAGTGAATTCAACACATGAAACCTTTTTCCTAGATCAACAGTGGCATGCTTCATAAACATGGACATGAGCGTGTCTATTCCCGAACAAAACACAGCTAAAGATGACAAACGAAAGGTAATGGGGGGTAATAGGAGTAGGGTAAAAACGTATAAAAGGTTTGTTTTGGAAATCAGGTGTATGTGTTTTTTTTTAGATGGCAAGGTGTGTCTTCACCCAGAGGAGAATCTAATACTGCATGTATAAGGGAACACTGTAGTTATTCTTAACTGGCCCTCAGTTAATTCTCTCACCTCTCTTTGCATAAGCCAAGGCTGCACAGTCTACTGAAGGACAAACAGAAGGCACTTTTATTAAAGTATAAATCGGATGCAACTTTCTCAATGTTGGCGTGGTCCATAGTAACGTTATTATATTGTTATACACTGATCAGGCATAACATTATGACCACCTGGTTAATATTGTGTTGGTGCCAAAACAGCCCTCCCTGACCCATCATGCACTGTGTATTCTGACACCTTTCTATCAGAACCAGCAAGAACTTCTTCAGCAATGTGAGCAACAGTAGCTCGTCTGTTGGATCGGATCACACGGCCCAGCTTTCACTCTCCACGTGCATCAATAAGCCTTGGCCGCCCATGCCCCTGTCTCCGGTTCTCCACTGTTCCTTCCTTGGACCACTTTTGATAGATACTGACCACTGCAGACCGGGAACACCCCACAAGAGCTGCAGTTTTGGAGACGCTCTGATCCAGTCGTCTAGCCATCACAATTTGGCCCTTTATCAAACTCGCTCAAATCCTTACGCTTGTCCATTTTTTCTGCTTCTAACACATCAACTTTGAGGACAACATGTTCACTTGCTGCCTAATATATCCCACCCACTAACAGGTGCCATGATGAGGAGATAATCAGTCTTATTCACGGCAACTATCACGGTCATAATGTTATGCCTGATCCGTGTATAATACAATTCTCAGGGAAGCATTGATTTGCACGAAAAGATCTTTCTACGTTCTTGATTTGTTGATCGTTACCACGATTTGACTCGACGTCTCCGGAAAGGAAGTGTTGAACTAAAGAAAGCAATAAACAACCTGGACGTCACACAGACATTCAATTTTTTGTGTACACAGATGCTGAAGTGATACAGAACACGTACAGCAAAGACCTCGAGAATAAGCACGAACACAATGTCTGACTTAGAGTGGTGAAGTAAACTCAATTCCTCGATATCTACTCAAGAACTTGCTGGGTTTTATGTCTGTTGAAAAACCTTCAGTGACAAGGACACGGTTCAAGGACTCACAGTCACATAGTTACTAGATAGCGGGAAGAGACAACTGGCCTTATGCTTAAGCAAACATTTCAGACAGAAGGTGGTCTGTAATATTCAGAATATTTTCTCATGTATAGATGTTCTCATTAGATCTGGCATCTTCGGAACAAATCACCTGCTCAGACAGAGAACTTTGGCAAACCAGCAACATCCAAGCAATCAGGACAATGAGGCATCTTTACATGCCCGACGACTCAGGAAACTTGGTCTGTAGCACTAGACGTAGTGGTTTTATTTGTTTGACCTTGTCTGTTTTTGACTGTGTCTGAAAGTAGGAACATGAAGCTTTATCAGGTTTGCGTGAATATGGTACAATCATGACTTTGTACCATGCTGAAGAGCTTCATCAAGCATTCAGTTTAACAGTAGGCTATTAACAAGACCAAACACACACACACAACACCGAACCACACCACACTATGCACTCAAACATAACACTGAGAGACAAGGGACAGACCAGATTCCAAAATTAGGAATGGGGCCAAGCAGAACAGCTTGCTTGTGTTCACTGTCTTTTTGGACAATGCAAAGGAACTCGGACGGGAAGATTTAAAGGAAAACACTGAGAGGTAGAGGCTGTAAATGACAAGTAAAAAAAAAAAAAAGTTCTACTTCCTATGTTGAGGTGAGACGTTACCTTTAAAACTAGAACTTCAAGTGTGCTTGTTTCCTTGAGTACCAAAGGCAAACTCATCACATTGTGACCCTTAGCCCGTGTGTGTAGCCTATAAAACGTCATCTCTTTACCACCACAATGGAGGTGTTACTATTGACACCATGGTTGACTGTGTCCTTGGTACAGACACATGGCCTGTTGTTGTGATGGTGTCTAAGAGCATGGGTGGAACCCCCCAGTATCTAATTCCATAAGTGTACGAATTCACGTGAAGCTTTTATTTTTGACCTCTGCTCTATTTCAGAGCAGCATGGAGAGCTGTTTGCTCTGATGGACTTGGATGATGGACAAAATCAATGCTCAAATTGTCTGGGACCAGAACCTTGGCCTTATGGCATCATTACGCTTCACTACATGAATATTAAGGGCTAGTGATAATCTTTTCTTTTGTGCTGCATGGAATGCTTTGGACCAACATGCATCGATGCCAAACGAGTGTGCCTTTTCATTCTTGTTAATAACACTGAAGCACATCCATCTATCCCTGTCAAGACACTGGGATAGATCCCAACATACTGGTGTTTTTGCGAAGGCGTGCAAAGAGTGAGCGTGCCCTCGACCTGTGTATGAAGCAAGTGGAATGTTTGTTTACTATTGTCCAGTTTAATTGGGTTTTTACCCCATAGATAAATGTGGCACCGTAATCTGAACAGAGTTCTGGTTGGTTGGTTGCCACTGGACACAGCACGTCTCCAACGTCCATGCAAAACTTTGTTTCAGCAGATGACGTTCTGCAACAAAAGTCGTTTATATAAAGCGTCACAGCATTTATGGTGACCATCAGCCGTGACTCAGATCAACCGGCACATAGCAGAACAAACTCCTTCCCTAGTAAGGGCTGTCAAGAAGTTCTAGGCAGCTATGGGGTCAGGGACCAGCTGATTGAAGCACCATACAGAGTATCAGTATTTTGAGCTATTTTCAGTGTTGGTATCAGTATAATGATGTCATTACTGAAGTACTTAAGAGGGCTGCCTTTTGTTGCGTGGCAAGGTGCAAGCAAGATGACCCTCATGATGACTGATATATGGCTACTACTAGTTCCAAATGAAATGTCAGGAAGTGGACAAGAAGGGTACATATAATGCACCATGGTTGTGTTACCGACTGAAGGTCGGCCGTGCCATTTCGGACACTCGGGGGGTGAAGAGACGCAGACTTTTTATAGGTTACGCGGTTATGTGGGGTCACTGTCTTGAGGTCACAACTTTGGTAGTGTTACCCAGCACTAGTTCCCAAGGAGACCTTTCTGGAGGTCACTTTTCAGTTTCTTTTACAGAGCAGTGTAAACAGACTCAACACCATTATTCCAAATACTGTTATTTGTAGAAGTACGTAGAAGAAGCGATAGGAGACGTGGCAACCGATACCTAACTTTGTATCTTTGTACAAGGATCTTGAATGGGTATGATGTTAGAGACGGGCAATGAAAACAATGTAGAGCAGTGAAGGTTTTAGATGTGGGCTGAAAAACACACAAGAAACAGGGGGACACAATGAAATACTTTTAAGTACAACACATTTCGAGTCAAGGACAAAAAAAAAGAAAAAGAAAAAGAAAAGAAAGAAAGAATTTTAGGCACATTATTCTCTAGTGAATGTTACTGTGTGTACAGGAATGCTGACATACAAGAGTATTTACAACAGAGTACAGAAAAGGGAGCTTGTCTGAAGAGCTGTCTCAGCAGGGTAGAAGAGAGAAGAGCGCAGACACGTCCACCGGTTAGCCTTCCGACGGCCGTGAACTCCGAGTCCCCTCCCAAAAACAAACACTATGCCTGACCTAGGACTAAGAAGGATCTTTACCCGACTTCTTAGGTTCAATTCAAACAAATGAATAAACTCAACAGACGCCTAGTAATCGCTACGACGAGTAAAAAAATAAACTGGAATGTGAGAGCTTGGTGCAGATCTACGACACAACTGTAAGATGGAACCATTTCAAGTCAAACATTTTTTTTTTACTCGTCAGACATAAGATTGCTTTACTGTGTTGGATTTTCTTTAAACGCTAAAACAAAAAAAAAAACTAACACAATACCTACCTAGAGAACTGCAGGATAAAAGAAAATTGTAGATGATCTAATGATTTTGATCTACACAACCAACATCTCACAATTCTCCCATACTTTAAAATTAGTGGTCTTACTCAAAATAACTAAAAAAAAAAAAAAAAAAAAATACTGTAAACATAAAATTACAATTTATTTGTTGTTGAACAGTTTTTCTTCTATCCTTTCTTTTAATGGAATTACCTCTGTGAACTGTACATAAACCTCATGATCATGCACTTTTGTTTATTTAAAGAAAAGCCCATAATTCAGTCGATGTACCGTTCTACAAAAGGAACAAGACTTCTCGACTGGATTCAAGTAAGCACCATGTGACAGGCTTATTCCTTCTCTACACTTCTCCTGTTCGCTTTGTTCTGCACTGGACTTCCCTCCGTCCGTACTCGTAGCTGAAGTTTCTGCAAGTGCTTTCGTGATCTTTCTTCGACTCCGCTTATCCTAGCCCCCATCCATCATCCCTCATGAGCAAGAAACACAGAACACCAAAAAAAATAAAAAATAAAAATAAAAAAGTGAACAACCCACCCTCTCTCATTTTTTTTTTCTGTTTAAATCCTTCCTTTGTCAACACAAATGAACTTGTGATCTGTGGCCCTAGGATTTTAATTTTCTTCAGATTGGGTATTTTCTTTTTTTTTTTTTTTTTTTCTTTTTTTTTGTACATGTACGCAGAATAGACACTGGTTTGAAAGCAAGGTCTCCCGGTGGCAAGTCAAATGTTCGGAGGTTCACATTTCTCTTTTCCTTTTTTTTTTTTCTTTTTTTCCTCTCTTTTCTTTCCTTGTATTTTCTTTTTCTTCCTTTTAGTCCCGCTTTAGCTGTTGCTTCCAGGCCTCGTTCAAGTAGACCAGCCTCTTGTAGTTGAGCACGAGTAGAATAAAGTTCAGTGCATATGTGGTAATGCAGATGATGCAGAAGTCTTTCAGGACAAAGTAGAGGATGTAGGCCAGGTACACCGAGCCTATCACTGAGACGATGGACGTGGTCATGAGAATCAGGGCGGCCATCGCGCTCACGGTCAAGCCTAAAGGACACACATGTGGGCTGGTTAATGACAGGAGAAAACAAACATGGTAATGTTACAAATGAGCCCCTATGCTTGTGCTTCAGGTCTTAACATGAAAACCTACAAGTTAAAGCTCCTGATGTTCAGTTGCCTGAATTTATTTTTATATACACGCACACATTATATTATATATTCTATTCTATTCTATTCTATTCTATTCTCTCCTCTCTCTCTCTCTATATATATCTATATCTATATCTATATATATATATCTATCTATCTATATCTATCTATCTATCTATCTATCTATCTATCTATCTATCTATCTATCTATCTATATATCTATCTATCTATATCTATATCTATATCTATCTATCTATCTATCTATATATATATATATAGAGAGAGAGAGAGAGGAGAGAGGAGAGTTAGTTTTTGGGGTATTAATCCAGGAAAAAAACTATTAAAATACTTCAATAGCAAGTATTACAATTATTAAAATGTATTTATTTATACATTTTTTTATTTATATTTTTATAAATATAAAAAGTGTAAATTTTATAAATATAAAAGTGTATATTTATATATATATATTTTTTTTTTTTGTGCTTTTTTTTCCTATTTACATTTTATTCCCCAATATTTAAAACCTCAAAAAACAAAAACAAAAAAGCTGTAATTATGTATTTTTATATACATTCATATAAAATTAAATTTTTTTTAAATACATTTTTTTTGAAGAATTTTTTGTTGTTTTTCAGGAAGAATCCTATTAAAAAACTTCAATAGCAAGTATTAAAATTATTTTCCAAGGGAAATTGCTTTTATGTATTTATATTTATGTACTTTAAAAACAGACCTAAGTGAATTCTTTTCATCTTTTTATTTCAGCCATTTAAAAATAATTTGACACGTTTGTTCTTTAAAAAGCGATCCACCAAGAAAAAAAGAAAAAAAAGAAAAAAAAAAAACACATTTCCAAAGATGTTATAAAATATGCACGACACTTGTAAATATGACATCATGGTATTTCGTCACACCCGAACTTGCACATAAAAAAAAAGAATCTGGGAATGAAAACTTTCCGAAATGAAAACGTCTGCGGAGAAACATCGGCATGCTGACAGAGGGAAGAGTGACCTTTCTCCAAGTGGCACTGCCATGACCCAAGTACACACAAGCCCTTTGCATTCTCTTCTCTCCTTTAAGGTCAATCTATTCATAGATGCAAAATTGTAATAAGGACAAAGGGACTAACAGTGAGCGCACACAGAGCCAAGGAGAGACCAGGCTGAAATGTGCAGTGGTAACAGTGTTAGGCTTAAAAAAAATAAAAATTCTAATTCATTAAATTAAAATTAAAGTTTTCAGGTCAATATAACTTCTGCTGGACAGATATTATTAAAAACCTGGACAAAGTGAAGGAAAGATCAGATTGACATACATATTAGAAAGAAATAAGCTATATTCAAATAAAAAAAAAATTTAATGGTCACACAATCATGCAGTGAAATGCTTTTTATGAAAAATAAAAAAATAAATAAAAATAATTAAAAAAAACAGGTAAATAAAGGAAGATGAAATGGAAATTGAGCAGAATAGAGTAGTAAATAAAATACAGTGGCATTAGCTGTATAGTGGAAAAATAAATAGACAAAATATTAAAAAATGCAGCACAGGAAACAGTACAGTTACTGATGAAATGTTATGAATAAAGTGGAACAATGTGTCAGGAATAGCAGTAAAAAGCATTTCATATTGAGCAAAACTAACATAAGATGGGACTTTGGTGTTGGAGAGACGTGCCTGCTTGTTCCCAACAACCCCTTCAACAGGGAACAGTATCTGCCTGGACAATGCATCGGTCTGTTTATCTGTAACAAATCGAATCACTGAAGGTGGTGAGAAGATCCGTGACAATGTGCTGTGTGTTAGGTTATGTTAGACGCATGAGATCTGGTAGAACTCGTGGTCCTATCAGCTGGTCACGGAAGCCTTACATGTGGGAGAGTCTGAGTCAGCAAATGCCACCGCTCTCAGGGGAAGAAGGAGAAAGAAACAGTACAAAAAAAAAAGAGAGATGTGACGGAGGAAAAAAATGAGTCATTTGACTCAAATGGAAGCCCAGGAGGCGGCCAACGATACCGATTTCAGCTGTTTCCTGTAGACTTTGGTGCGAGGTTTTATCTGAGGAATGTATTATTTTTATGCCATGAATTATTGTTTAATCCATCAATTATTTAAAGAAAATGTTTTAAGCAATATTTTGGTGAAATCCTTTTATATAACTATAACCGGCCAAATGCGTCACCGTCACGTCTCTTGTATTTTCCGATGATAAGAAACGATAAACAGGACAAAAAGATGTTTGTCACCACACCCATCCGAGTGCCTCCCTACCACACATACAATCTGTGGTTCAGTTGGCTGTGCCAGGATATTAAAATCCACGTATGAAGTTTTCCCTTTAGGTAATCTAATTGCTGCACCTTCAGGATGTCCAATAGTGGGAAAATGTTTGAGTTTAGACTATACCTTCTTGAAATCTGAGTAGAACTGTATATACACTATACCGCCAAAAGTGTTGGGACATCTGCCTTTACATACACATGAATGTAATATGGAGTTGACCCGCCCTTTGCAGCTGTAACAGCTTCAACTCTTCTGGGAAGGCTTTCCACAAGGTTTAGGAGTGTGTTTATGGGAATTGTTTGACCCATTCCTCTAGTAGCGTATTTATGAGGTCAGGCACTGATGTTGGACGAGAAGGTCTGGCTCGCAGTCTCTGCTCTAATTCATCAAAAAAGGTGTTCTATCAGGTTGGGGTCAGGACTCTGTGAAGTTTCTCCACACCAAACTCACTCATCCATGTCTTTATGGATGTTGCTTTGTGCACTGGTGTGCAGTCATGTTGGAACAGGAAGGGGTCATCCCTAAACTGTTCCCACAAAGTTAGGTGCATGAAATTGTCTTGGTATGCTGAAGCATTAAGAGTTCCTTTCACTGGAACTAAGGGGCCTTGAATTCAATGATTTGGAGGGGTGTCCCAAAACTTTTGGCAATATAGCGTATACCTGATTCAATTCTAAAGAGTTAACCAGTTTTTATTAACCACTTTTCAAATAGTTTGTGAAGGTTTACACGTGTTTTGTTCTTTTTTTAATTTTTGATTCTCATGTACTTTTGTTAATCTTATGTAATAAACTTTTGTTGCATCTAAATCACGAATCAAGACTGTAGTGCGCTCTCGTCTTCACCAGGCCCTTGGTGGAGTACGCTTGATTAGTTCAATCCCTCAAGACCGACATAATTAAAACGGTGTCATTTCATGCTGGCGGGAGGCCAGATGTCTTGGTTTTATTATAACAACTGTAGTGAGAGGTATCCGGTTCTGGATCAGTGTAAAGGGCAACTCCAACATGTCTGAAAAGTAAACTATTTGGCAACATGAGTCATTGGCTGTCCTTCAAAAGAAGCCACACTGATGTCGGATGACTTACCTAATAACAGCTGAAAGACGTAAAACAACAGTCCGTAGACACTGTTTGGCTGATTTATTGCACTGTTGTTACCAAAGATGGACCCCAACAACCCGAATCCTCGACCCCATCTAAAGAGGAAAAGAGAGAGACACATGGAGAGGTTTAAGTGCTTAATGAGAACGATCAAAATACAGTCATTTTATCTAAAGATTAATGTCAATGCCCTCTCTATTTGGAGCACAAAGAAATCTTTGGCCTGAATAAGAAAAAAAAGTCACAAGATGATGAAAGAAGCAGTGAAATGTAATAATCAAAGTGGAACAGAGCTTCCCCTTGAGCAAGCCAAATGTCACCTTTAGCCCTAATAACGTCATCTGAGATGAATAAAGGGAAACTTTGAGCACGAGCAACTCTCGAGAGCATCGGATTCAACACTCGCGAGCGACCTGTACAACAGAAGCAGTGCTTTAATCTAACCTGATATCATCACTGTGTGTGGAGGCACGTGATGGAGCTGGTAAACATGCCCCTGCTCCCCTCCCTGATAGACAGATCATGCCACTGCATCGTTAAAGATGGACTTTAAGCATTGGTGTTGCTTGAGTCCCAAATCTGTATCATGTATCATAACGCCAATCCCATTACAACAGGACTTATCAGCCTCCTGTATCTGGATTCCACCCTGACCTGAGGAAGAGCTGCCAAGGTACAATGTGTGGATAAAACCCATGTCTGAGCCACTCTTTTTTTTTTTTAATTCATAGTTGTCTGACAAATAAGTAGGTTTAACAACAAGGAAAAGGTTTTCTCTTGGTATGTAACATCTTGGTGTGACGCACCATATACACCGATCAGGCATAACATTATGAGCAGTGACAGATGATGAGGAGATAATCAGTCTTATTCACTTCATGGCACCTGTTAGTGGGTGGGATATATTAGGCAGCAGGTGAACATTTTGTCCTCAAAGTTGATGTGTTAGAAGCAGGAAAAATGGGCAAGCGTAAGGATTTGAGCGAGTTTGACAAGGGCCAGATTGTGATGGCTAGAGGACTGGATCGGAATCTCCAAAACTGCAGCTCTTGTGGGGTGTTCCCGGTCTGCAGTGATCAGTATCTATCAATAGTGGTCCAAGAAAGGCTGGCCCAATCCAACAGACGAGCTACTGTTGCTCAAACTGCTGAAGAAGTTAATGCTGGTTCTGAAAGAAAGGTGTCAGAATACACGAGTCAAGGACCAACACAATATTAAGCAGGTGGTCATAATGTTATGTCTGATCGGTGTGTAATGTAGTTCAACTTTGCAGTTGAGTAAAAAATGAGCAAATATTGGCCAAGCAACCTGACAGAATTATCTACAAACAGTGAGACAGATATTAGGGCAGATATTAAAACTAAGAGATTCCAGAAAGTGTGAATTATGTATTATGTATAAACTGCAGCTCTTGTGGTCTGCAGTGGTCAGTATCTATGAAAAATATACTTGATGTCCTGTAAGTTGTGAGGTGGGGCTCATGGAGTTTCATGGAAGCCCCACCTCACAACTTCGAGGACTTAAAGGATCTGCTGCTAACATCGTGGTGCCAGATACCACAGCAAACCTTCAGGGATCTAGTGGAGTCCATGCCTCGAAGGGGTCAGGTCTGTTTGGGCAGTAATATTTAGGCAGGTGGTCGCCCCGGGTTATCATAATTCTTAACCCCGCTTTTAGCTCCAGGTAGGTTTCATACTTGGCATTTCGAAGCAGGGTTAGCACCCGGGGTTATGTAACCCTGCTCCGAAGCTCTGAGGCAGGGTTAGCAGCACTTTTAAAGTGTTAACCCTGTATTACGCTGCCAAACATGTACAGTGTGAAGCGATAGTGTTAGGATGTTGGGGCTAGACGCACAGCAGCAGACACTCGATATAATCGTGTGTATAATCAGTAGTTGTAGTGCTTGAGGAAAAAAATAAATTATGTCAAATGATGATGGAAAACAGTTTCATTTTTACAGATATGGTCAGATAAGTCTGTTCAGGACAAACTGGATGGTACAGTCAAAAATATTAGAGAGAGAAATATGAGGAAGTGACTGAAAAAGCAGAAGCTGGATATCAACAAGAGGCTAGTTTAGCATAAACATAAAAAAAAATAAAGCTGTGAAAGCCGTGTATTATTTTGTATTTTAGGACCAATTCTTAAAGCCTTTTCTGTCCCTCACTGATGTGTGACGGTTGTTGACACCATAAATATGGAAATAAGAAGGTTAACCCAGGGTTGAGGGATGTTCCGTGTGAAACGTCAGATTACGAACAGCCAGAATGAAGACACAAGACAACTCAGGATTTTATTTCCCTGGGGTTTGGTGAGTCAGGGTCAAAAGGCATCAGGAAAGCAAATTTGGCCGTGCTCTGAGAGTGGGAGGGACGTGGTCATTCTCACTACCCTGTCAATCACAATGTCACTAATCAAACATGGACAAGTATGTGGAAGAGGGCAAACAGCACAGAGAGCGTTGCATTGCCAGCAGGAGCAGCAGATTGGCTGACTTCGCGTATCTATGAGCCTTCAACATTCACGATGGGGTAGATCTGGCTGGTGGGTGGAGGCTGACAGGTGACCAAACTGGAGGAGATAAAGAGGGGTATGGACCCACTGACAGCCTGGACATATACACTGCTTCTCACAGGCATTTGGGGAGCCGACCTGTCCATCTCCGAATTATGTCATAAACCAAGAAGTACAAGAAGACAAAGAAGAAGATGGAGACAAAGAAGATGAAAAAGAAGACGACGAAGAAGGTGACGAAGAAGGCGAAAAAGAATACAAAGAAGACAACAAAGACCACGACGAAAAAGAAGACAAAGACCACGAAAAAGAGAAAACCGCTAATTAAAGCCGCCTACACGTTAGCAGGTTAAATTCCACTTGTTTTTTGTACTTTCTTAATATACCAAACCTATGTGGTAGCATAAACATGACAAGACTGAAAGAAAGCAAACTATATATTGCCTTTTTACACATCTATCTGTGTTCTCTTTATTCGTTATCTCTGTCTCATCTGTTTTCTTTTAATCACAATTTTGCACACTGTAGTGGGAGTAAAGGCTTTCAATTTAGTCTGAGAAAGAAATTAGATAGATGGAAGGAAGGAAGGATGGATGGGAGGACAAAAGGAAGGAAGGAGGGAAGACTGAATGAATGAATGAATGAATGACCAGGCCATGCTGTTCAGCTGTTTCCAGACTGTGATCTGGTGTTATCCCTTACACAATCATCCTAAGTGTTTGCTTTTAATCAATCCAAAGAAGAAGGAGGAGAAAAACAGCTGATAATAAGGCGACTCTACTTTCAGCAACTCAGCTGTTTACCCTGAATATCTGCTCTGCAAAGGAAAGCTGTTTCCTCTGGTGGAGATCTGGTAACCGCCACTGGAAAGGAAACCACAAAGCGACAACGCAGCAAACGGCGATGTCTAACACCAGACACGGCAGCGTGCAGAACGTCTCTGTCTCAAACCTGCTCTGTTTGGCGGGAACTTTACAGATTTACGCTGATGTGTGCGAGCCAAGACAAACAGTCCACAGATCACATCAAAAACTATCAGAGTTTGGGGTGGAGTGTTATATTAAGATGGCCAAACGACTGCAAGATAAGCGAGTGAGTAACTAAAATAACAAGTGTATCGCATTCGTGCGTCTGTAACATATTGTGAAATCTCATTACGCAACCCGTAACGTTATCGGCTTGTTCCCGAGCTTACAGCAGCGAGCTTTTTAATAAGTGTAATGAAGGCTGCGTTTATCACAATGTGGACAAATACACCGATCAGGCATAACATTATGGTGAAGAATAACACCGATTATCTCATCATGGCACCTGTTAGTGGGTGGGATATATTAGGCAGCAAGTGAACATTTTGTCCTCAAAGTTGATGTGTTAGAAGCAGGTAAAATGGGCAAGCGTAAGGATTTGAGCGAGTTTGATGAAGGGCCAAATTGTGATGGCTAGACCACTGGATCAGAGCATCTCCAAAACCGCAGCTCTTGTGGGGTGTTCCCGGTCTGCAGTGGTCAAACGTGGTCCAACAGTGGTGAACCGGTGGCCAAGGCTCATTGATTCACGTGAGGCGCGAAGGCTGGCCCGTGTGATCCGATCCAACAGACGAGGTACTGTTGCTCAAACTGCTGAAGAAGGTAATGCTGGTTCTGATAGAAAGGTGTCAGAATACACAGTGCATGACGGGTCAGGGCTGTGTTGGCAGCAAAAAACCAACACAATATTAGACAGGTGCTCATAATGTTATGCCTGATCAGTGTATATTGACACAACAGGTTTCAATTGACCTTTTAAAACTACACATCCCAGATAAAGTGTATCAGACACTTTGTGTACGTTGTGCGGTTTTGCAATATCGTTACCAACATCTTATTCAGCCTCAGTGATGATCAGTAAGAGGCGATTTGACAGGTCTAGGTGTGGGCAATACTGCCTTCAACTATCAGTTTTGTAGCGTGTTTCTATTAGTATCATCGTGTATTTATTATGTAGTGCAGCCAAATCAGCAATGAGCCAATTAAGCATGAGTGAATCAGGCTTACGTGTTTAATAGCGATTAAACACTTGTCATGCGTTAAATATCAGATGGTGTGAGCAGGTGTGAAAAAACACAGGCTGAGCTGGTTAAACAGGTGACTTCACCAACGGCTGGTTTTCGGCTTCCTTATTATTTAAGTAAACTGATTAATCGTCGTCTCAGTACTGTTGTTGGAGACTCTCCAAACCACTCGGCTACTGCGGTACTACTTCTACTACTCTTTCAACCTGGAAACATAAAAAAGGTATTAATCTGTTAATGAATGGTACAGAGAGTCGCGATCGCACGCTGCAGTGGGATATCCAGAAAGATCTGTTGTCTGGTCAGAAGCTCGTACTTTTCCTTTCCTTTTCTGGAACCGAGCTACCAATTTTTTAACTGGACATGCTTCAGGGAAGTTTCTAAATTTGTAATGTTTTCATACCCTGTCAACAAAATGTGCGGCTTACACAAAACTGCAGCCTTTTCAACTCTTTAAAAATTAAATCAATAATAAACATAAATTAAATGAAATTGTATGCAAAATTAGGCAAATAAATAATAAATAAATAGAAAAGAATTGCAATCCAGTATCATGTTTCATGCCAGATACATTTAATATTATTATTTTTAATATTTATTTAATATTAATATTATTTTATAATAGCGTTTTTTGCCCACATTAGTCTGAAACGTTAACAAATATCCAAACAGTACCATCTCTAGTTCTTTTGATCATTCAGTAAGTCCCCGTCGCACATGGACGTATGTATCCGGACTAACCGAGGAGATGCAGGGGATGAAAACGTACATTTTTTTCCACATCAGTGACTAACGTGAAGCGGGATCAAAAGCATCCAGCTTTGATTAGATGAAAAGGCTCCACAGCCATCCTTACACAATCGTCTCACAGCCATCCAGCCACACAGACCTTTACCCAAGATACCATTAAGTGCAAAACTCAGCATTGAGTGTCTCGCATGGTTTGGCATAATAACGACGTAAAAAAAAAAAATAGACTTGGTAAGCTGATCTGTGTAAGTGAATCTGAAGTGAGAGGATGTGAGCCTTCCCGTTACATGCGGTCCTCCGTATTTGACTGGCAAAGTGGTCGCTACGTCGCCGAGATCTAACCGAGCATCTCTTCTAATTTCCACATGTGGCTTGAAGTTTGAATGAAAAACAAATCAGCTCTCGAGAGCTGAGCCTGGCCTGCTGTAATGAAGCCTGGTTTACCAGCACAACACTGATCACATCTTTTTGCTTTTCGAAGTGATCCTGAAATCAGAGACGATATCCGATATCTCAGCATCCTCGCAGTAATCAAGTGACTCTCTCTACCGAATCGGTGTGTGTGTAACGGCACACACGTGAGGGCAGGACCTTCCAGTGTTTGTGTGCATGATGCGTGTTGTCTCACGGCGTAAAATTAATAAATAAATAAAGACACAACCTGTCTCATACCGAAGCACTGCTGAATTCAATTTACAATACTGCCTGATACATTTCAAATGATGGGCTTTTATCAGCAAGCATGATCTAATACACTATATTGCCAAAGGTTTACGGACATGCACATGAATCTAATATGGAGTCGGTCCGCCTTTTGCAGCTTTAACAGATTCCACTCTTCTGGGAAGGCTTTCCAAAAGGTTTAGGAGTGTTGTTTATGGGAATTTTTGACCCATTCCTGCTAGACGCACATTTGTTAGGTCAGGCACTGATGTTGGATGAGAAGCATTAAGAGTTCCTTTCACTGGAACTAAGGGGCCAAGCCCAACCCCTGAATAACATCACCTGAATACAATGATTTGGAGGGGTGTCCCAAAACTTTTGGCAATATAGTGTATGTTCTCATGTTTATATTTACAAATAATTCATAGGGATATGTACGGCTGACCCTCCGGATATTCGAAGAATGACAGATGTTTAAATTGTAACAGAGCTGAAAAATGAAAAGCATGTAACTACTGATATACTGAAAGTCCTCTGAGAGACGTTTATTTAACCATATCGGCGTCCCGTAACGGTTTACTCTAACAGGGACGTCTTCCGGTTTCTTGCTAACATGTCAAACTGATTTTTTGTCGTATCAGGCTTAAAAAAAAAAAGAGAGAGAGAGAAAAAGCTGGTGAAGAAATGCCTCTTTATACCGGCTGTATCATAATCGATAAAAGGACCTGAAGTTATCATCAGTGGCAAATTGCTGAGGTATAAGACAAATAACACACTTTGATGTGATTGGAAAATAATCCATTTCGAGGCACTTCACGCCCGGTTCTATCACACGATTCTATCATTGATTATTTTCCTATAATAGCATGTCTCATTGTGATCTAAAGTACATCACGTTCACAAATCTGCTGTCTTTAAAAGAATAATAAACCTTTGAATGACAATCAGGAGGTCACTATGTACCCAGGTTCAGATATTGACCAAGATGTGTCTGGTGCATACTTGCCTAATTTCTCAGTAGCTTGTGTGTTTAGAGATTAGACTAAAGACAAGTTAAGTTGTCTTTGTGTGTCGTATATACATTACTGCACAGTGATATTCTTTCTTCACATATCCCATCCTTAGGGGTTGGGGTCAGAGCACAGGGTCAGCCATGACGCTGGAGAAGGGTGGGTTGGGGGGCCTTGCTCGAGGGCCCAACGATGACAGACTTTCCAGTCTTCCGATCAATGGGGCCTTGCTCGAGGGCCCGACGATGACAGACTTTCCAGTCTTCCGATCAATGGGGCCTTGCTCGAGGGCCCAACGATGACAGACTTTCCAGTCTTCCGATCAATGGGGCCTTGCTCGAGGGCCCGACGATGACAGACTTTCAGGTCTTCCGATCAATGGGGCCTTGCTCGAGGACCCGACGATGACAGACTTTCAGGTCTTCCGATCAATGGGGCCTTGCTCGAGGACCCGACGACGACAGACTTTCAGGTCTTCCGATCAATGGGGCCTTGCTCGAGGACCCGACGACGACAGACTTTCAGGTCTTCCGATCAATGGGGCCTTGCTCGAGGGCCCGACGATGACAGACTTCCCAGTCTTCCGATCAATGGGGCCTTGCTCAAGGGCCCGACAATGACCTTCTGGTCTTCCGATCAGTGACACCACTAGAGCTACCACTGCCCAGGTTACTGCACAAAACAGCTCGTCTACAGGTGTTACGATTAAGCCAGTACATAAACTTTAATCTATCCATACCACAAGTATGCAAAGCTGAAAGCGACAGCCTGAACATGTCTGTCAGCCTGAGGCTTGTCCTCTGGTGGTTCATTTGAGCTGTGGCTAACCACCAAAAGCAAAAAATAAAAAATAACGCCCTCCTCAGTTCCACGTCAGTAAATTACTCACAAATGACAATACATCTGTGTCAAGGCTAATGCTCAACACAATCCAAGGTGTTCAGACGAGAGGACTTAAACAATCGCTTTATTTACACTTTTATGGATCAGAATTTCAGCACCACCGGGTACTAAATAAACAAACAAACAAACAAATAAATAAATAAAAATAAGCACCGTGTGGAAACGCCTTAGAAAATAAAACCCGAGTCAGTCTGACAGCTAGCTAGCATCACTACCGCCTAGCATTCCCAGTTTAGCTAAATAAGAAACGGAAAAATTACAGATACAGGACGGAAAAATAAACTATAACCAGTTTCATAAACACTGGTGTATATTATTAGAGCTGGGTTTTATCTCTCTCTCTCTCTGTTTCAGTTTAGACGGCTAAATGGCTCGGAAGCTAGTTAAAATGTCACACACACACACTCACTCCTGCAGGGAAAATCTGTTTAGTCACTATACAGTGAACGCTATTAAGGTTTGGGGAAAAATATTTGATATTGTTATATTTGTATTCCAGGGACAAGCCTGATAACTGTCGCTATCGATGCTAATTAGCTGCAGGCTTTATCAGTTATTCGTTAGCTAAGCTAGTTCCCTCCATTCAGCTCGATAAGTTGTATGTATTATTTACATTGAAACGCTAGCGTCAGTTTTAAGCAAATCAGTAATGCACGTGCATGATTAGTATTACACTGAGCTAGCCAGGTAGCTAACACCCAGGCACATCAGTGAGCCAGTCCACATTACAGCGCTATGAACCTGGTACAGCCATGCTACTCTACCGCACTCAGCAGTACGCACTCGATAAACACTAAGCCCGCACCGCGACCGTACTCGTCTCATACTCTAGTATGAAAGTAGGCGGGTTTTTCTGCACCTAGCCGCTTAGCTTAGCTCGGTGCACTTACCTTGAGCCGAACACTTTGGAACAGCTTATAGAGTTGCTCAGGTCGCACATGGCCTGATAGTTGGCATCCCGGGATTTCTCCCTTTCCACGTGAAACGCGTATACCGACAGTAGTATTCCTAACAGGCAAACGAGGAACCTGGCTATTCTTTCCCATCGAGGGGTGGACACTCTCAAGACGGGCGCCGCCATGTTTTTTCCCGGCCTTGCTCGCACACACAGCCTTCTCCGACCATTGGGCCCGCGGGAGCGGAGACGTGGAAGAGCGTCGGCGCGCGCCACAGCGCCAGGGGCGTGTCCACCCGCGTCAGCGCTCTGTGGTCGGCAGGGGGCGCGCGTGCGCACTCGGTTTCAATCAGACGGATGGGTGCAAACGTTTGTGTCCCCTGAGGAAAAAAATAAGTATCAGGCATAACATTATGAGCACTGAGAGGTGAAGTGAATAACACTGATGATCTCCTCATCATGGCACCTGTTAGTGGGTGGGATACATTAGGCAGCAAGTGAACATTTCGTCCTCAAAGTTAGAGGCAGGAAAAATGGGCAAGTGTAAGGATTTGAGCAAAGGGCCAAATGGTGATGGCTAGATGACTGGATCAGAGCATCTCCAAAACTGCAGCTCTTGTGGGGTGTTCCCGGTCTGCAGTGGTCAGTACCTATCAAAAGTGGTCCAAGAAAGGAACAGTGTTGAACAGGTGACAGGGGCATAGGTGGCCAAGCCTCACTGATGCACGTGGGGAGAGGAAGCCTGGTCCGTGTGATCCGATCCAACAGACGAGCTACTGTTGCTCAAATTGCTGAAGAAGTTAATGCTGGTTCCGATAGAAAGGCGTCAGAACACACAGTGCATGATGGGTCAGGGCTGTTTTGGCAGCAAAAAGGGGACCAACACAATATTAGGCAGGTGGTCATAATGCTATGCCTGATATAGTTCAACTTCTGAGTAAAAAATGAGCAAATATTGGCCAAGCAATCTGACAGAATTAAATACAGTCAGTGAAGAAGACAGATATTAGGGGAGATATTAAAACTAAGAGATTCCAGAAAGTGTGGAGAATATTATGTAGATATCACACAGACAGTTAAAGTCTGGCCTTGATGAGACACATTATGCATCAGGTATTATATATAATAATATAATTTGATTAAAATATAATATTAATTATAGTGAATCTTAACATAACATCATAAAACAATGGTAGAGTGGGGAAACTATATACATGAAATAAAGAACTGCACTATTGTGTGTGTGTGTGTTTGTGTGTGTCTCTTTCTTTTGGCTTTTTTTCGTGATCCTTTTTAATATAAAAAATTTCCAATAACTTGATGATTGCCTTTGCCCATTGCTGTTTCTTTTAAGGTATTTAACCAGGTCTCACACACACAATTCCTTTGCCATTAATACTCAAGGAAAACAGACAAAACGAGCAAAAGTCTGGAACAATATAAATGCCTACTGAGAAGACTAACTGCATGTGTTATTTATTTCCTATATTATTAATTGCTGAGTGCCATAAAACGAGGCAATAATAATGGAGCTGACTTTGCTAATAACATAATAATTAAATTAAATATTAGACCATATAATATTATAATTGCAATCTTAGCTAAATTTCATACTTATCAAATTAACTGTAACAGTCATTCATAGACTAATTACTGGACACGCAATTAAATGTTTCATGTTTATTTTTTCTAATGATGAAAACGCAGTGAATGAATGGAATTTGTTTGTGCTTGAGTTGTCTTTAGAATTTGATCTCCAGATGAACTTCCAGTATAATGCTCATTGAGAACAGGTGATAGCTAATATGAACCCAGTTAAGTTTTTTTGTTTGTTTGTTTGTTTGCTTGCTTGCTTTTTTAATCAACACTGCCACCATGTGGAGAAAATATATTCTCGTCGAATTTTGAGACTGTCCTATTTTCAATAGTTTTTTTATTGTTTGTTTTGGTTTTTTACCATGTCCCTTTTTATATATTTTTTATTTATTTATTTTCTTCTCTTTCCTACCTGTATAAGTAAATTAAATTTCCATTTTTATGTCACATATAATGTTTCTACTGTATCTGGCACACACAGATCAGGCATAACATTATGATCACTGACAGGTGGAGTGAATTAGACTTATCTCCTCATCATGGCACCTGTTAGTGGGTGGGATATATTAGGCAGCAAGTGAACATTTTGTCCTCAAAGTTGATGTGTTAGAAGCAGGAAAAATGGACAAGCGTAAGGATTTGAGCGAGTTTGATGAGGGACAAATTGTGATGGCTAAACGACTGGATCAGAGCATCTCCAAAACTGCAGCTCTTGTGGGGTGTTCCCGGTCTTCAGTGGTCAGTATCTATCAAAAGTGGTCCAAGGAAGGAACAGTGGTGAACAGGTGACAGGGTCATGGGCGGCCAAGCCTCACTGATGCACGTGGGGAGTGAAGGCTGTCCCGTGTGATCCGATCCAACAGACGAGCTACTGTTGCTCAAATTGCTGAAGAAGTTAATGCTGGTTCTGATAGAAAGGTGTCAGAATACACAGTGCATGACGGGTCAGGGCTGTTTTGGCAGCAAAAGGGCGACCAACACAATATTAGGCAGGTGGTCATTATGTTATGCCTGGTCTGTGTACATTTGCATGTATAATTTTCAAATCTTTGAACTAATACCACCATCAGTGCCATCATGGTCTCTATCTTGTACATCCCTTACTTGACAGGTCTCAGCCATAAATGAATCATATACCCACAGTGTTTTCTACAACCACTTTTTTTCATCATTTGGTTTGCATTCCAGCATGAAACATCACCAGAAAATGGTGCATGAGAAAAGAAACACTCGACACCTAGCACTCATCTCTTATTTTTCAATTTTTTCTAAATATTTTTTATTGACTTCTCTGACACCTCAGCTAACACGAGGTTCATGATATCTGTGCTAGAAATGTCTCTGTGTGACATCACTGCAATACACAATCAATTCTTAAAAAGGGAATTATGAAAATACAGCACCAAACAATATCTTAGCAATGCAGTCACTAACCACACAATAAAAATCTCAATATAAACGTGTTTAATATATTTAAGGGTGGATTTTTTTTTTATCTCTCATTTCGCATACACTGATCAGGCATAACATTATAACCACCTGCCTAATATTGTGTTGGTCCTCCTTTTGTTGCCAAAACAGCCCTGACCTGTTGAGGCATGGACTCCACTAGATAGATCTCTGAAGGTGTGCTGTGGTATCTGGCACCAAGATGTTAGCAGCTGATCCTTTAAGTCCTGTAAGTTGCGAGGTGGGGGCTCCATGGATCGGACTTGTTTGTCCAGCACATCCCACAAATGCTCAATTGGATTGAGATCTTGGGAATTTGTAGGCCAAGTCAACACCTCATTCATTGTTGTGCTCATCAAACCATTCCTGTACCATTTTTTGCTTTGTGGCACGGTGCATTATCCTGCTGAAAGAGGCCACAGCCATCAGGGAATATCGTTCTCATGAAAGGGTGTACATGGTCTGCAACAATGTTTAGGTAGGTGGTACGTGTCAAAGTAACATCCACGTGGATGGCAGGACCCAAGGTTTCCCAGCAGAACATTACCCAAAGCATGACACTGCCTCTGCCGGCTTGCCTTCTTCCCATAGTGCATCCTGGTGCCATGTGTTCCCCAGGTAAGTTATGCACACACACTCGGCCATCCATGTGATGTAAAAGAAAACGTGATTCATCATGTTCAGACCAGGCCACTGTCTTCCATTGCTCCATGGTCCAGTTCTGATGCTCACGTGCCCATTGTTGGTGCTTTTGGCGGTGCACACTGGTCAGCATGGGCACCCTGACTGGTTTGCGACTATGTACCCCATACGCAACAAACTTCGATGCACTGTGTATTCTGACACCTTTCTATCAGAACCAGCATTAACTTCTTCAGCATTTTAAGCAACAGTAGCTCGTCTGTTGGATCAGATCACACGGACCAGCCTTCGCCCCCATGTGCATCAATGAGCCTTGACCATCCATGACCCTGTCTCTGTCTCACCACTGTTCCTTCCTTGGAGCACTTTTGATAGATACTGACCACTGCAGACCGGGAACACCCCACAAGAGCTGCAGTTTTGGAGATGCTCTGATCCAGTGGTCTAGCCATCACAATTTGGCCCTTCGTCAAACTCGCTCAAATCCTTACGCTTGCCCATTTTTCCTGCGTCTAACACATCAACTTTGAGGACAAAATGTTCACCTGCTGCCTAATATATCCCACCCACTAACAGGTGCCATGATGAGGAGATCATCAGTGTTACTCACTTCACCTGACACTGGTTATAATGTTATGCCTGATCGGTGTAGAGTGTAACGTCTGTTTTTCACCAATTTCATGCATTACATTATTTCTTTTCTTTAGTAAATTTCCTTTGTCGTTTTATCCCTCGTGTAGCTGTATGGCGTCTGCAAAAAATAAAAAATAAAAAATCCAGATGGACGTGAGAGAGATATAGAGAAGTGTTGACTGTAGGCGTGAGCGATCGAATTTCCAGCCAATCAGCGACCGAGGACGTGAGCACGTGAGGCGAAGGCGACTGAAAACACACATAAAATCACGTGACATCATCTGTTGTTTACGCACAGAAGTGAGCTTGTTGAGGCGCATAGTCTGTGCAAAGCAAGCAAGCAAGCGAGAAAGAAAGAAAGAAAGCAAAACAAAACAAAACATGGCCACTGACATTGAAAGGCTGGTTTTGTTCGAAGAGGCGCACTATGACCAGTATGAGTATTACAACTTGGATGAATATCCCTGTCATGCAGGGGGAAAAGGAAGGACGAAGAAAGAAATCGGATTAAACACCAACCGCCATTGTCCTGCAGGACACGAGAGGAAAATCGCTGAAAAATACCGTAATTGTGAAGTGAAGCGGAAGAGAACCAAAAGCTCTTCGTCGTGAGCGATGTGTAAATCGGTAAGAAAGCCTAGAGATGTGTGCATTACATTGCTATTTACACTTCTATCCCATTCGTATGATATGTCCTGGCATGAGCCTGTTGTGCAATAAACTGCCATTGCAGTCCTTCCCTTATTTGGTGGTGTTGTTATTTTGTCAGTGCAACAAAATTGGTCCAATTCTTCGACAAGGCTGTTGTTCAACAAACTTAATTTTTGTTTCTTTCTTTAAACCATTTCTATGCAGAGCCAGGAATGCCCACACTGGAGATGACTTGAGAAGCGGATCGTGGTCTAAATGTCTTTTAAACCTTTTCCTGCCTTGTTGAACGAGAACGCGCGCACGCGCCACTGACGCACCTGAAGCCACGGCCTGTTTGTTTGGGGTTTTTTTTTTTCTTTCTATTTTTGCCTCGTGAGCGCGCATCCCCGATTCCGCGTGTCCGCGCCTGGACGCGGATCTGTCCAGTGGAATCAGGCTGCGGCTACGCGCACGAATAACCTTGTTTTGCTTGGGTGTTGGCCCCCCCTTTTAAAAAGGTGTTCTTAAGCAGTCTATTGTGGTGGTGTGTTTTAAAACGTCGTGTTGGTGTCACTTGAAGAATAAAAATAAAACACTGATTTAATCATTGGTATATGTGGAGGTTGTCCCTTTTTTTGTTTTTTTTTTTGCTTCTTAATACTTACATAACATGCACATGAAAATAACCAATACAAATGGTAGGGGTCATACCAATAAAGATACAATTAGGCATGTTTATCGTTTACATTTGTTCTAAATAGATGACCTTGCTCCTGCATGTTAATAGAAATAATAATAAAATACTTGCTGATGCAGGCAACATGATTACAAATGCATCATGCATGGAACCCTTGGTTTTATATCGGAAAATACATAAATACATTCACATAAAACGGTAATATGTGAAAAAGCCCACAACTTGTATAACGCAGATGTATAATTATTTCTTCACTAAACATTTATCCAGCCAGTTACATAATTTTCCCTTAATTACTTGTACAAAAGTAATCGCACATACACTACATTGCCAAATGTTCTGGGGTTGGGCTCAGCTCCTAAATTTCATGCTCTTTAACATGGAGTTGGTCCACCCTTTACAGCTATAACAGCTTCAACTCTTCTGTGAAGGTTTTCCACAAGGTTTAGGAGTGTGTTTATAGGAATTTTTGACCATTCCTCTAGAAGTGCATTTGTGAGGTCAGGCACTGATGTTGGACGAGAAGGTCTGGCTCGCAGTCTCCACTCTAATTCATCCCCAAGGTGTTTTATCTGGTTGAGATCAGGACTCCACACCAAACTGGAACTAAGGGGCCATAGTGTAAATGATGGTTCTTCCAGGAGGGTAAAACTTATTCACTGACAACTTACTTACTTGCTAATAAATACAAACTAAATCTATATAAAATGTATCTCAAAAGCTTTATAAGATAATTAAAAAGACTGGAAATGAGATTAGAGTCAAGTGGGGGAAATTGCTAGCATGAGTAATCGGACTAGACAGAGAGATAGCCTTCACTCCCCATATGAATCCATGAGCCTTGGGCACCGATGACCCTGTCCATAAAAGCAGAAGGCTGCTTCACTACATCAGTTCTTGTTGACTTTGGAGACATTTAGCAAACCTGCAGTACTTAGTGAACTATCTAAGTGAATGATTTAAAGCATATGAAGAGAATCAATCTACACTGTAATGATGATACTAATCCATTCGCTCGCTCAATTTTCAGTAACCCACAAATATAAATCTGCAATGTTAAATAAGTCTGGAATTAATGTGCGCCCTTATTTGTAAAAGTGCCCACACCGACCTTTGTGAAAGTCATCTCAGTTGTCATTTTGAAAACATCTAATCATATGAAAAGACAGAAACCTGCCTCGAAATGTTATTTTACTCCGTAACGAATAGAATAAATAATTTGAATATTAAAACTCGCTCTAGTCTGCTGTAGCTTGGAAAGAAACCATCAAGCCTTAGCAACATGAAAACTCTCAGCGGCTAAACACTCTTGTACCCGTGCAACTTAATATGTTACATGACATATGAGACGTGCAGCGATGGCACGTAACGTTTCTCATCCAACTTTGATCTCATGTTGCTAAACAACCCTGAGTGGAAATGAATGGTGTTAGTGAATCATTAGCAAAGCAAAGACACAGTGCAGATAGATGAAACATATTAAATACATTTATATTAAAATGCTGTATTTACGACGTGTTTATTAGCTTGTTCCAGTGCTGTACTTTTATTACTCCTGTAAGTCACTCTCTTGTGATATCCAAGGATGACATCGTAAGAGCATTTATCATAGGATTAAATAACAGTGATAAAAAAAAACAATAATCTCAGGCATAACGTAAGAAATTTTAATAAAGCAGTGGAAATTTAGAATACGATGCATCTATACAATGCAGTTGTATCAGTTATGGCTAGACTATGTGGTAGATCAGTGGTTAAGGTTCTGGACTACTGATCAGAAGGACTGTGAGCTTGAATCCCAGGTCCACCAAACAGCCACTATTGGGCACCTGAGCAAGGCCCTTAACTCTCAATTTTGCTCAGTTGTATAAAAACAAACAAAATGTAAGTCGCTCTGGATAAGGGTGTCTGCCACATATCAGAAATGTAATGGACTTGGCTAATCAGTGATTGGCATAATGACAAGCACATTAGCCTTGACGGCTGTGTAAGCATGTGACTTTGGAAGAGTGTACAGATGAGGAAGTGAAAGAGCCGGACAAACCGAAGGAATAAAGCGTCACTGCATCGCTCTCTGTAAGTGGACATGAAATAAGCGCTAAATCCTACTGGCTCCTCTTTAAGATGGTAGTCGGATGGAATTGTGGGTAATGTAGGAAACATTTAACAAAGGTTAATCAGGCTCTGGGTCATTGACCAGAAAATTGGGGTTCAAGCCCCAGCACCGCCAAGCTGCCACTGCCTGGCCTTGAGTAACTCACTCTGCTCCAGGGGCGCTGTATCATGGCTGACCCTACACTCTGACCCCAAGCCCCAAGGATGGGATATGCGAAGAAAGAATTTCACTGTGCGGTAATGTATATGTGACAAATATAGGCTACTTAAGCTGAAAATGTCTGTGGGGAAAAAAAAAGTTTAAATTAAAGAAAATCTTTAATATGCAAGCGGTTTAGGGTGGATTTTTTTATGATGCAAATTTATTTTGCTGCCTTATAAGGACATGTTTCACTAAACCTAGGTCTTTATCAAAAATTCAAGCATGTTCAGACAGCAGTATTCTGTACGCAGAAACAGACAACACCCGAAGAAGACAAAAATAAGTAAAGCCATGACTCATGCATTTCCTGAAAACCTCGCACACCGCCTTCCTCCTGTGGAAAGTTCCATGTTAACAGAGAAGCGGACTGCCAAAGAAAATCCACATTGCTTTCATGATGTCATTTTTTGCCTGTCATTTATTTGGTAGATTATTTTTGAACAACCTTCTGCGAAGGCACAAGAACTCACCCTATCATTTCGAAAGCTGCTTGAGGGGGGGTGGGGGTGTAAACAACAACAACAACAACAACAACAACAACAAGAAAGTAAAAATGAACATCGAGCATATTTGGGATGTGGAAGTGTCAAGTCATAGCTTGGATAGTTTAAATGAAGGTCCATGCTCTCTACACGATAAACAAAATCTCTGAACCATTTTTATGACTATATACACTAAATATATATGTATATTTGAGGTATATTCAGCATTCCAGAGAAACCTGAGTGGCCTTATTCTGTGTTAATCATACATCATGCATAGCATATCGACCGAGAAAGTACTTGTAATGTGTAGCAGGTATATCGTGTCAAGATAGAGCGAGTGTAAATGATGTACAAATTTTTATAGAAAGGCATGCATAGCTTAGCAAGAGTGATGCTCTGAATCAGTCCAGTGTAGCACATAAAAATCGTCAATAAAATCTGCTTCGAGGAGAAACTCTGGTCTTTTGTGGCTCCATAGGATTTTTAAACCAACATCCAAATAATCAGAGCGGAGTTCTGGGGTGAAATGGTAGAGTGGGCATCAGATTCAACCCTCTCTCTATCCGGATTATACGATTTAAATTTTGAGATGCTTTAGGGGGCTGAGGAAAGGACTTGTTTTTTAAGTTCGGTCTGGCTTTCTGAAGCTAGAGGATATAATTCTTTGCATTTCTAGTTACAGAACAGCTTCCGCCAATTTCATCCACATAAGGGTGCAGCAATCTGATGATCTGGATCAATGTATTGATTTAAAAGGCAAGGATTGAAGTAAATCAATGCAACGATCATAAAACGATGTTTCCAATTATTATAAATCGATCGTTTTCGAAAAAAGGATCAACTGGTATATGTTTTAAAAAATCTATGAATAGCCAATGAATAGGATAGCAAGATGATTTGTGTGTAACTCTGATACTTAGAAACTAATCCTTCTCTATGACCAATCAATATTTTGTTCACGTATCGATGATATTAAATTGATGTAGCAAATCATATTCGAGCAGATGAAGAGGGATCATCAAATGGCAAATCGTTGCCTTAGGACTCGAAGCCTGGCCTTTAACTTCTAGTAGAACACTGTGGTTTTCTCATCCATCATTTCTGTCCTTCACAACCAACAACGTGGGCATACAACACTGTTATTTTCTATAAAGTGTACAAAGTAACTGCATCTCGAAATTCTCTGTTTTTCATTAGACATCAACTACGCGTTAGCCATTAATCAGCTAGAAAGATCTAGTGGTGTTTCAGATCCCGTTTATAATAAATGCCCGTATAATAGATTCAGTATAAAAAAACAAAGTTTAAAATGGTCTGAAACTGGGTGTCGGTAATACGAGACGTAATATTAAGGCCGTGGTTAAACACCAAGCATCCAGTCAACATGTGGGCCCCTGCTCACGGAAACACACGGGTCAGCAAACTAGTCTGAGAAACTAGTCCGGCCGCTCGTCATGAGCCGAGGCTGCCACGTGATTAAAGTAAACATGCAAGCATTCATAATTCATAAAGTAAGCTCACCTATTATGCATCCAACTAAACTGGCTGTAGAAACAGGCAAGTAGAAAAAAAGCTTCCGGTATCAAACCACCGGAGAAGCCACAAATTAGTCAAAAGCTATTGGAGGATGTGCAAAATGCATCGTTTGTACAAAGAACAGCAAAACTAGTTGTTTTAGGAACGTCATTCCCATCAACTATTCATGTTTTCTACTCTTTAAAGATGAGTACGTTCAAGCGTCGCCTTTATCCATTATCCAGTGTTCGGTGAAAGGTGAACAAATCCTCTGTTATGGCGTCAACGTGTAGTCGAATGCATCGGGATTTCTGATACCTTGAAAAGGTTTTGCCAGTCCTCCGAGAGGCTTCGTTAAGAGGAATCGTCAAAAATCCCCCCCCCCCGACACCCTGTTCAGTATTCTCACTCAAAACAAAAATATATACGAAGCGTCTCAGACGAACGGCGAAACATCTTCAAGACCTACTTGCGCTATCCGTTCCAACATGGTCTGGATGTTCATGCAATTTGCTTTTAAATTCGATAAAGCACCCCTGAGGTGTACTAGCTCTTCACTGTGTGGAGTTTACGGCGGAAATACTCCGGCGCTGCTTCCTGGAGCCAGTCGGCGTCCACCAGGCACAGGTCCCGCATGTAGCAGCGTGACGTATGCAGGAGCTCGTTGAACACCACGTAGGCCGGCTTGGCCTGGAACAGGACGGAGGACGGGTGGATGGCGATGGTCTGGTGGGTGTCCAGAGCTACGTAGGAGCCGTCTGGCTGTAGCTCAGCTGCGTTGGCGAACATGCCGTGTGCCAGGCAGCGCCGCACGTTAGCCAGTTCAGACAGTGAGGATTCTAGCTTCAGTCCCAGCTTGGATACAGAACAACAAAAAACATCATGCTCCTGATTAGATTTATAGGTTTATTTGCTGATTAATTTATCACATATCTCTATAAGAGAACAGAAAAATGATCTACAACATGTTAATAGTATTGAATCATTTAGTACCTTAAGGCAAATGTCCCTCAGCTGGGCTCGGACTTCCGCAACCAGACCCATGTTTCTGCTGTTGACAAAGTTCTCCCTACACCACTCCTGCATTAACAAGCAACACCAAAATATAAGGAGGTGACAGTTTACTGGATGACTTTTTCTACAATTTTTGCCCATTTTTAGGTGCATTTCCCATAAAAGTGACTTTAGGTGTTTAATTCTTTTTACCAGAGGCCAATATGTTCAGCATTGTCATGTCACACTACACAGTGGTGGTTAACATTAAGCTCATAGACATTTAGAAATTTCTCAAGTATTTCTGTTTTTATCTAGCCTATGAGTGGCATAATTTCAAATGTTTATATCTTCAATGTAAATTAAGATGCCCCACATGTTGTTGTAGTTATTCCTTCGCCTGCTCCCTGTTCAGGGTCGCCACAGCGGTTCACTTGATCCGCATATTTGCTTTGGCACAGGTTTTATGCCAGATGCCCTTCCTTATGCAACCCTCCCATTTTTATCCAGGCTTGAGACCAGAACTGAAAGTTAACTCTTCAGTGGCTGGGTTAGCTGCACACGAGGAATCGAACCCGGGCCGCGGCAATGAGAGCATGGGATCCTACTGCTGGACCACCAGAAGGCTTTCTGAGATGCCCCACATGCTTGTTCATAAGCCTCTCAAGGTAAAAACAACCAAGGTAAAAACACCTTACACTGAAAGCCAACAGTGTCCTGACTCATTTTATATTTGTTTATGTAAATTAATAACGTCCCATAAGTCAACTTCCATTCCACGGCAAAACTGAACACCGGTATACTGGTAAAAAGGCTTAATTACCGAGAACAGTTCAGCTTTGCAAGGCACATGTCAGAACCCATTTTATTCAGAAAAGTCACGAATATAGGACTACTGATGAAATTCCTTCAGGCATTAGCATGGCAGTGACACTGGTGTGGAAATCTGTGTAGCTCTGCAACCAAAATATCTGTTGCAGCAGTGCTATTGGGATTGAAAAACTCTTCAATGTCATGGCTGTACCAACCCAATATAACCAGCTACCAGAGACGAATCAGTGTCTACAATCTCTGGTCAAAAAATCTCTAACTGTTCCTACGATGTGGCCCAGCAAGGTAGGTGTGTCGGACCCTTGAAAGAACAGAAGCACCTACCTTATTTCCACTGACTTTCTTGAAGGCCCTGTAGATGTTCAGCAGGGTCATGTGATCTCCTTCGCTGGAGATGAATTTTTTGCGCACAGCAAGCACCTCGTCTCGGCGGGCAGGGGGGTTGTAGAGCACGGAGTCCACAGAGAGCAGAGAGACAATGGTCAGAATCTCCTCGGTACAGGAAAAGTCTGGAGAAATCAGGATGGTCTGGAAAATAGCGTTAAAATAGATATGTCACATGGTCAACTATAAACATAAGGAACTGTTCGATTTTCTCCATACAATAGTGAAGCCAAACTCAAGGGAACAGGATGCACCTCCAGCTCAACTCAAAGTGCCCAAAGGAGTTAACATGCATATTAAAATATAAGGAAATTCAGCACAGATTCTCCTCTCTGGAGCATTTCAATATCACTTAGGGGGCCAAGCATGCAGTACTCCCTCTCTCTATTCAGATAACACAACACATATAAACTCCTACCATGAATATATCGGGCTCGATACCTTGGCTTCACACAGACTGATTGACAACCGAAAAGCAAAATACCTCTACAACCGGCAGAGGCATAAATTCGCTTGCTGCAAGAAGATAATCCCAGCTTACTTTAGCAAATCGAGGTTCCAGGGGAAAGTAGGCCATCTTCTTGCCCAGAGGAGTGAGGAAAACCTGATCATCTTTTCTATCCACAGCTCCGAGGAGATCTAGCTGCTCCACAGCCATTCGCAGCGACTCTGTTCAAGGACACAAGTGTCAATATGGCTGCAGATACAAGATGTATTACAGAATAATATTTTCTTTCAAAAAAGATATAATAATAATAATAATAATAATAATAAAATAACTATAATAACAGTTATTATTAAATATTATTTAATAAATAATATTATTAAATATTATTACTATTCATAACAGTTCATCATATTATAATAATTTTATAATACCTATATTATAATAATAATAATTATTATTATTATTATAATCATCATTCACAGTAGTTCATCATATTATAATAATAATTATATAATAATATTTATATTATTATAGCTATTTTATTACACTTAATTTAAGTAATTTATTAATAAATAAATATTTAAAAAAACAACAACAGTAAAGGATGTTATTATTAATTATTACTTAATATTAATTATTTAATCATTATTAATTATTAATATTAACCCTCATTCCCAGCA
Organism: Hemibagrus wyckioides; assembly: GCF_019097595.1. Taxonomy (NCBI): domain Eukaryota; kingdom Metazoa; phylum Chordata; class Actinopteri; order Siluriformes; family Bagridae; genus Hemibagrus; species Hemibagrus wyckioides. Next base: position 13,545,000 of record NC_080737.1, on the reverse strand, counting down.
GCACATATTAATTGTGAGGGTGCTAATCATTTTAAAATCCTCGTTTTTCCAAAGGAAATTCACTACTTTATAAAAAAAATAATTTATGAAAAATAAATCCACCCGGCTCAAAATATCAACGTAGTGCAAGCATTATTCATTTGTAGATTCAATGGCACGAAGGGTGCCAAATAATTTTGCATATATGAAAACCATTTGGCTCTTACCAGGTGACGGCTTGGACATGAAGTCAAAGTTGAGCACATCAGGAACACCCAGAGCCAACAGCTGCAGTATGACACCAGCCAGATTACACCTACAGAGCAGATTTTAATCATTATTATGAATTAATATTACATTTTAAAAAAAACACGACAACAAAAATGCATGGATGTAAAAGGAACTAATATTATTATTTGGCTCTGAATAACTACATACATGTAATATACATCTATTTAATCCTGAATGAAGAGAATTGAACAGAGAGTCTGCACAATACCGTTGTATTTCAGGTACAGTCATGTTTGCGAGGTTGTCGAACTCGTCTTCAGTGTAGAGGCGATAACAGGAGCCGGAGTCCTCTCTCCCTGCCCTTCCTGCCCGCTGCCAGGCCTGCGCTTTGGACACCCGCTGCACGGCTAACACCTCCAGACCGCTGTCTATCGATACACAAGACAAAAAAAACCAGCATATCACATGAACTATGCACATGGAGACTTGCAAATGCAATCTTTATTTCTTTTATGGGCGGGATTTTACACTATCAGTGTATCAATCGTGTATTAAAATATCAATTACTGCTGAAATATCTATGATGTTAGTTTACATTACGCTGATTATTCAAAGCGTAGAAGATAGTACAGCTCCCCCACGTGGCATTTGGATGGTATTGCAATCACTCAGACTGCATGTGGAAATATGGACAAGTACTATATACGTATATTAAAAAATATCAATGAAGTACTTACATTTTAATTACAATTGCAATAGAAGATTTTTATGCTACAGATATCCATATTTGGATTTAATCACAACGTGGGCGTGGCCTAAACACAGAGTGAAACCTGGCTCAACATCAGAAAGTGTTTTTTGGGATTGTTGAGGTCAAAAAAGCTTGATTTTTTCAAGCTTGTGCCTTTTTTTAAATCCAAATCCCTCGAATTGGTGAAACTGCAAGCAGAGGATACTTCTTTTAACCTACCAGTGAAAACACACATGTAATTGCTTTCCATGATAGATATACTCATGCTCAACAAACACGAAACAAAACTCTGGCTGGAAAGCATTGTGTTGTCATTATTTCATGCGACACGTCTTGGCGCAAATCTGTGGTAAACCTGCGGCAATTTGGAAAAAAGCTCCTACGAACATGTGAGAGTTTGCTTGATCCTGTGTTAATTTCCCCAAAATCAGGAAGTCCTGGAGGGACTGATTATGTTTTATTTACTACAATAAAACCCCGGTGTTTTAATAATACCGTTTTATGCTGGACAGCAGAGCTCTCACCTGGGTTATAGCGCTTTGCCTTCACCATTCCTGTATCAATGACGTATTTAATTCCAGAAATAGTTATGGACGTCTCTGCGATGTTGGTTGACAGGATGACCTTCCGGCAACCCTGATACAGAGAGAATGAGAGAGAGAGAGAGAGTGAGAGAGAGAAAGAAAGAGAGAGAGATAGAGAAAGTTAATACATATGACATAAAGAAATAAAAATTCTGGTCAACAAGGTCAATGGTTGACCAAAAGGAATAAAACACGGGGGTCTGTATGATAAGTCGTTTTTTAACAATCAGGGATCATTTCCTATTATTTTTCTGTATTTATAATGAAACATAAATATCCTTACATTGGGGGGGTGGTGCAACATATCTGTGAGCAACCATCAACAGGGTACCTTAGGTGCAGGTTGAAAGACCCTGAGCTGCTGGGCAGGAGGAAGTGATGCGTACAGAGGGATCACAATCATGGGCCCGCAGGTTTCAGGCAGGTGTTTGGCGATGTCCCGACACGTTCGAGCCAGAGCTTCAATCTCCTCCTGCCCCGTCATGAACACCAGGATGTCATGAGACAGAGGAGCTTCCTGGAAAGCCAACGATACTTGTTAGAGACACCAAAGATCAAAATAAACACAAATATATTCATCATCCCTGAAAGAGCCATTAAATGTGAGTTATACATAATGTTTAAAAGTTCATAGCTTTATATTGGACAAGAGAAAACAGAGTCAATATCAGAAAAGGATACAGTAGCTACATAAAGGCACTCGTCTCAGATATTAAAAAGTGCTCACTCATTTTCTATACTCTGTATTAAAAACTCATTCTGTAGTCCACATGAGAAAGTGACTGACCTGGTGAATCTGAAAGATGGACACCAGCGCCGCGTGCAGGTAATCAGACTGCGGCTGCTTGGTATAATAGATCTGAATCGGGTGCTGGCGACCCTCCAGGTACAACACAGGAGACTTATTAAAATATTGAGAGAACAGATCCACGTCCATGGTGGCGGACATCACGATGACCTGGAGATATAAAATACATGAACAATGGGTCAATAAGCAATTTGATGATATACATCTGATGATATACATCTTAGCAAATGAATTTAAATATAGTATAAATTTATATAATATACATAATATAATATTTCCTCTACTGATACCTGTTGCAACTGAAATTAAATAATTACATTTATTTCTAAACATTTGTACTGATTTCAGCCCTGAAAAAGACTCCGCTGGCAGGTAATGGAGCTCATTTTGAACATTTGGAAAGATTTCCTAGAAAGAAACTAAATTATACTCTAAAAATTAAGCCTGAAATTATTGTATAATTAAAAATATTAGATAGATGAGACTACATACACACATTTTCACTTTTTTTGCAGTGTTGATATTGTTGTTATTTAGTTTCACAAATGAGTCTTCCTTGTTTTTGTAGTTTATTTATATTTTATAGCCATTAAATCAAAGTGCACAGTGGCTGATTAAAGGTATTTAAAGTTTTGGACTGTTTTGTATATTTAACAAAAAAGAAATAAAGCTTTTCTGTAAAAAAAATATGTCTAAAAATGTACTTAAAAATACAGATTTTTAAAAATGATTGCTCCGTTCGCATTATCCGCATTATAAAAATAGAATTAAAAAATGAATAAAAAATATCCTAAAATAATTACAATAAAAACAGAATTTAAATATACAAGAGGAAAGCAAAAAAATATAGGGAAAATATAATAATAATATATAGGTCAGTAGTAAAACATTATGGTATGATATTTTTTATACTGCTCATCCCTTGTCTGATGCCTCAAGCTCTTTATTGACCCATATTCATGGCTCACCTTTAGAGGGATCTTATTATGCTCTCTGCGTTTGCGCTGGGCGCTCTTGACCACGCCAAAGAGGACATCAGTATGGACGGTGCGCTCGTGAGCTTCGTCTAGGATCACAACCGTGTAGCGCAAAAGCAGGGGGTCTCCAATCGCCTCTCTCAGCAGCATGCCATCAGTCATAAACTTCAGTTTGGTTTCCAGGGACGTCACGTCCTCGAATCGTACCGTGTAGCCAACCTGTGGACATGTTGGCATTGTAGTTTATTTGGGAAAAAAATCAATAGGTACCAACTATATGAATGACATCACACACTTCCAAAACATGTGTAAACAGTTTCTTAACCCACCAGTTTTCCAAGCTGAGTTCTCTTTTCCTCGGCCACTCGTCCCGCCAGCGAGATGGCAGCCACACGTCGAGGCTGAGTGACTGCGATGATGCCCTGCCGACCGATGCCTGCTTCATAGAGGTACTGTGGGATCTGTGTGGTTTTTCCCGAGCCTGTCTCTCCTGGATAATAGAGCAGACAGATCACCAAATAGTGGGGTACTTTGTAGGAAATGTATGTAATGATGTATGGTTTTGTCTTTTCTTTTCTCATAGCAATTCATACTGCATGGTCATGTCAAGGATGCGGTAGCTTAGTGGTTAAGGCATTAGACTACTGATCAGAAGGTTGTGAGCTTGAATCCTGGGTCCACCAAGCTGCCACTGCTGAGCCCCTTAACCCTCAATTGTGTAAATGAGATAAATGTTAGTCACGGTGGCTAAGGGTGTCTGCCAAATGTGAATGTCTGAATTAAACTACTTTAGAGATAGTCATCCCCTTGGTCTCAGAAATAAGTCTTTTCTATGTAAACACAAACACCACTACACATTAAATGGAAATCTGCAACACACTAGGCAGTCAGTATCAGAAAATGTGTATAAAAGCATGACTGAGTAAGTTTATACAGTGTTAATAAACAGTAAAGCTGATACACCAGTTCCAGATAAGGGTCCACAATTATGTTATATGAGGTAATAACCTAATAAAACATCCTTTGAGCATAAATCCAAGTGGTAACTAACAGCTGTCAGGGAAATGTAAACCCCACAAAGTCACCATGTGCTTTCATGGTTGTTCACCTTGCTACCATGCTTTCAACTAAAAACTTTGGAATTAATATTGCTGCTTTAATTTATTCCGTACATAACTTTATTTATTCAGAGATTCCAGCTGTTGTTGTAATTTCTGTAGCAAGGAAGAGATCAAATGCTGATGGTGTCTGTGTACAGGCTAGGTACAGGCTAAACTTACCGATTAACACCGCATTGTGGAGCTGTCTGAGCTGATCGATGAGCTGAGATTTGGCCTGGTAAATAGGAAGCTGTTTTCTTTGCACGTCTATTGGACTGGGCGCATTTCCCTTCTTTGGGAGCAGCATTCCAGGCTTCTTGTTTGCTGGGAAAAAAGGGGAGCCCGGCTTAAATTTCTTGGCCGGTGGAGGATCGGGGTCGTGGGGCATGATCCGGAAAAAGCGTCGATCCGATATTAACCCGTCCTTCTCGCAATTCACGTCCGACTCGGTACTAAAACAAGCAAAACAACACGTTTGGAGGTGTAAAAAGGCCTTCGCCACTGCGGTTGTTTATCTAATCTTCAAGGGAATCGCCTCTCACATGGCTCACACTCCGACGTCGCAGGGAATTGACGTAGGAGCTGGCACTGCCTCGTTCGTGAAGGAGTCGATTCTTTAAGTTTAGGTAGGTAAACTCTGAGAGTCGACTCTCATAGAAACCTGACTTATTCCCGTTCAGTGTGTGTGTGTGTGTGTGTGTGTGTGTGTGTGTGTGTGTCAATGGTAAGAAAGAATGACAGGATAAATGGAAATAAATATTTTTAATGAAGTACAGACACAGCAGGCATAACAATATAAATGCAGGGATTCTTACGCACGCTTCATATATTGCTGATTTTGTTTATTAGAAGATAAAATATTCCATTGTTCAGTTTCAGTCGTTATACAGAAAAAGAAAACTTTTGTTAAAAATATTAAAACCCGTTAAGAGTATTAAAAAAAGAAGAAGCAATGAACCGGTTAGGTGCTGAAAAAGTCGACTCTTACTGCTTACCCGAGTCGTATGAAATGATTCATTAAAAAGAGACGGAACCAAGAAAAGCCCGGGGTTCGTCCCAAATCGAGAATAGCTTTCTAGGCTTCATATTCCATAATTATTCACAACACATTTATTCATTCAATCCGTAACAACTTCCCATACAGTCAACCTGGTCAGGGTCCCTGTGGAGTTATCCCGGCTTAGAGTCCATCACAGGGCCCTATATATTTATGTTGGTTTTGCCCATTTATTTGTAATATGTAAAATGGCGCCTTTCTGTTCACAGTAGCGGTATGGAGTTGGGGGCGGGACAATATGAGTGACAGCATTGACGTCCAATCAGAAACAGCACTCGTGTTCTATAATACCTCCTGAATGCCTCTTTCGGTCTCTTTTCTTTCACGCGTCCCTACTTGAGGTGAGGTGTGCTCCGTCACAGCATGAAGTTTTACTCTCTTTCCCTGTTTTACCGATGGTTAAATGTTCAACTATACTCGAAATACGTAGGGAAAGTTTATATTCAATGATTCGCCGTAGTTGTATATAATAAATAAAGCCACTTTTTTGCCTGAAGTGTGAATAGAGTACAGAGTTAGCCTGCTAGCTAAAGGCCTCTCGGCGCCATGTTGCTTCGTGAATGAGGTTAGCGCCATGTGTTCAGGATTGGGCGAATTTTCACTTCTCAATACTGGAAAATTAAACATTTTAATAGTAAATAAAACCTTTTGGGTTTTTCTTACGAGCTCAGAGGGAGAAAAACGGTTAATCGGTAATGACTTATCTCGCGAATGGCTAATTATGCTCATTCTTTGTATTCTCATCTGGCGCTTGATGTAGAATTATGTTCTGACACATTTGTCTTTTTTAAAAAATAATAATTTGCTGTTTTTCTCTAAGATAGATCACCTTGTCTTTAAACCGGCTCTTTAACCGATCCTTGGAAGCACTGCAAAGATGCCCAGGGAAGACAGGGCCACGTGGAAGTCCAACTACTTCCTGAAAATCATTGTAAGTTTCTTTTCCCTTTCTTTCCCCTTTATTGTGTTGTTGTTGTTGTGGAGTAATTTCTTCAATCTAGGATTTCATACTGGTGTTCGCTTTCATCTTTCATATTGATTGAAAGTCTTCCCTCTAATTCACCTTGATGTGAAAAAATAACAAAAACAAAACAGGACTCCAGAATAAAGGGTAGAGACTTCTGTTACTTCCTCATTTTAAAGCTATTTTAATAACCATACTTGTATTACTAATTTCAGCTGTAGAGTAAGGTTTGTTTCCTTGTTTTAGAATAAAACTTTCATTTCTGTGTTGATTCTCAGCTGTTTCAACTGCTTCAGTTCTGTTAAGAATCAGCCTCCCAATGGCTCGTCATAGGCTACGTCTACACTAATCTAGATAAATTGGAAAATGTTTGTGCCTAAAATGCTGTTTGTCCACGTTATTGTTTTCAGTCGTTTCCCAAAAGTTGTTCATCCACACTGAAACCTCTTTAAAAAAAAAAAAAAAAAATGCTTACGTCCCTGAACTGACACATGAGTAAAATGTTAGACTCTTCGCCATCTTCAGCTCCTGTGTCATTTCTGTCTGGCTGTCCAAAACAACTGCTCTACAATGTCCTCCACCATCTTGGATGAATTGATCACATGACTGCCACCGTTTTCCAAAGCCTCTGTTTTCACAGTCCACGCTGTGACTGAAAACGGCGTTTTCAAATTTATCCACCTTGGAGAGCGTTTCCAAAAAGATGTTTTCATTGATTAAAAAAGCATCTCAGGTCAAAAAGGACAAAAATGTGTTGGTGTGGACATGGCTGTAATATTTGTATTTAAAGCATAGAGTTGTGCAAGTAAGTGCAAACTGTCTGTCCAAACATGGTCTTTGCAGGATCAGTTACGAATCAGCTGTTGCAGTGCTGATTGGTCGTTCCCCCTGCACAAATCAAATTGTTTCTTACTATCCCTGCCTGCCTGCATCCCACGGCTTGCAGGGACGCTTAGTCTCAAACATTGCACTAGAGGTGTATGCAGAACTATGTATTTCCTGAGAATTCCTTACTGTTCTTACTTACATTTTGTCTTCTGGTTCACAGCAACTGTTGAATGACTACCCGAAATGCTTCATCGTGGGCGCAGACAACGTCGGCTCCAAGCAGATGCAGACCATCCGTCTGTCTCTGCGGGGCAAGGCAGTCGTGCTCATGGGCAAGAACACCATGATGCGCAAGGCTATCCGTGGCCACCTGGAGAACAACCCGGCTCTGGAGAAGTACGTGTGTCTGTTTAGTCTTTATAGGTTATTTCGAGATTTAAGTGCGCCGGTCAGCAGCTCAGTTCCAGAGCCTTTTGATTTTTCTGTTTTAATAAAGCAAATGTTAGAAAGGCAAGTACTAATATTTAAAATGATCTTTTAAGAGAGCCACACCTTTTGCCAGCTGCTGACTTTGCAGGATCAGTTACGAATCAGCTGTTGCAGTGCTGATTGGTCGTTCCCCCTGCACAAATCAAATTGTTTCTTACTATCCCTGTCTGTTTGCATCCCACAGCTTGCAGGGACGCTTAGTCTCAAACATTGCATCCTTATGCTGGAAATCTATAAGCATGTTTTTGATGTCTGAGTAAACACTGGCTGACCTTTCTTTAACAGGCTGCTTCCTCACATCCGTGGAAATGTGGGCTTTGTCTTCACGAAGGAAGACCTGGCTGAGGTCAGGGACCTGCTGCTGGCCAATAAGGTAATTTTCTGTCTATCCCCAACATCTATTTTTTTTTTTATTATTTTTAATTCAATGTATGAAGTTAAGTCATCCTCTCTTTAGGTGCCAGCCGCTGCCCGTGCCGGTGCAATCGCTCCTTGTGAGGTGACTGTGCCTGCTCAGAACACTGGGCTGGGTCCTGAGAAGACCTCCTTCTTCCAGGCTTTGGGTATCACCACCAAGATCTCCAGAGGAACCATTGAAATCCTGGTGAGTCAAAACAAGTGAGATCCTAGGCAACTGTCATGGTGTTTAAAGGGATTAAAGGGTGCATTAGTTGTGTAGAATGAATCCTTGGGTCACTTTGTAGGTTGTTGAATCCATTGGTTGTCGACCGTATATCTAACATTGTCTTCTCTTTCCAGAGTGATGTGCAACTGATCAAGCCTGGAGATAAGGTGGGTGCCAGCGAGGCCACGCTGCTCAACATGCTGAACATCTCGCCCTTTTCCTACGGGTTGATCATCCAGCAGGTCTATGACAACGGCAGCGTCTACAGTCCAGAGGTGCTGGACATCACTGAAGATGCCCTGCACAAGAGGTTCTTGGAGGTGAGTGGGACTTGTCATTTAATTCTGTGAAACCTGTTTCTTCTCTCATGCAGAAGTTGCTTTTCCTTGCATAAATTCCCCAGCCAATTTGTTTGGTTCTCAGTTACTAAGTCATGTTAATAGTGTAACTCTTTCTCTGTTTTAGGGTGTGAGGAACATCGCCAGTGTGTGTCTGCAGATTGGCTACCCCACTCTTGCCTCTATCCCTCATTCCGTCATCAATGGATACAAGAGGGTTCTGGCTGTCGCTGTGGAGACAGACTACTCCTTCCCTCTGGCTGATAAGGTAAAGTTCTCTGCTTTGCAATGGGGTGGGCACCACTACCAATGCAGGTTAGGTTACAGGGCAGCTGTTGCGGTGCTGTTCTGTCGTTCCCCCTGCAAACAGAGACCCGTTTCCTCCTATCCATGTGTGCCAGTGTTCTCCGGCAGACAGGGATGCTAGGTTTCGGACACCACGACCACTTATTTGCTGGACAATAAAGGCTTTTGTTTAAATGATCCATGCCTGCAAAATAAGCCTATTGAAACTTTTGCCCTTTTTCAAATAGTACCCACTAGGTTTGTACAGCTGTAAGGGTAACAATGAGTCTGTCTACATACAGTAAACAAATTTTGTGTGATTGAGTAATTGCAGTTTCAGGACTCTAGACCAGTATTGTTGTATAATTAGTAACGCAGTGTCCACGCAGAATACGCTGGTACCTCAGTGACTTCACTGAAGTCTGTATTTAAAGGAACACTGGGTCCCATTTGGATCATCGCCTCTGTTTGTACATCCCTGGGTGCATTTGATCACGTTCAAAAACTATTCAAAACGGGATACGGGCCGGGAAATCGTCTCTCTGATCTAATGAATATAGGTGGTTTGGTATTTGGTTAAAAGGAACTCTGAACATTTTTGTACCAAGTGTGGAAACTCCCTTAGATTAAATATGGTGCACGATAGGTTTCATAATGAAACTTCCTGCATTTTTCTGCTCTTCTCCAGGTGAAGGCCTTCCTGGCTGATCCCTCTGCTTTTGCTGTGGCTGCAGCTCCTTCTGCAGCAGCTGCTGCGCCAGCTGCTGCTCCTGCTGCCGCCGCGGAGCCGGCCAAGGAGGAGTCCGAGGAGTCTGATGAGGACATGGGCTTTGGCCTGTTCGACTAAGAAAGAAAAAGCAGTGATTATCATAACCTGCTTGACTTGAAGATCAATAAAGAAAATTGAAACTGATATGGTTTTTGTGTGGTTTGTGTATAATGGTGGTTGGGGGCGGGGTTCTGTATAGCTGACCAGTAACACGTAGTGGTTTTTTAGTAGGATTTGTGCATTAAATTAAATATAAAAAAAAAAGAGGAAGCGGTATGACCGCAGATTTTTTTTGTCCCCCCTTGCCGTGTGCTTAAATAAAACGGGATGCTCGTCATTCGTGCGATTGTGTCCGCGCATGCGCAGTGCCTGTTCTTCGCTAGCAGGGCGGGTGGAATTATAAACCGCGGCTAGCAGTTAAGCTAACAGCCCCAAGAGGAGCCGAGGGCAGCCGCATGTCTTCTGGGTGTGAGCCGTTGTCAAAGCGTCGAAAAAATACCCGCCGGCTAAAGGGAGACATCTCCGTTTCGGAGAACGCGTATAATCTCTCAGCCGGGGGGAGGGAGACACCGGTTTACACCCAGCATTGTGTTTTCACACACCGGACATTGAGACGGGAAACGACGCACAGACGGGGAGCTAACGAGCAAGTAGCATGGCGCGGGACTACGATTACCTCTTCAAGCTGCTCATCATCGGCGACAGCGGTAAGGAAACAGCGGGGACGCGGAACGGGAAGCGGGCCTCTGCTAGCCAAATTCGGCGGCGCGCTGGAAAATTCGTCTCGGATAAGCTTCGCTTTCGATGTAACTCGACACGTCGTGGAGTAACGTTACCTCGGAGTTGATAAATATATATATTTTGCGCGATACACCCTAGCTTGCTAGCTCGTAGCTTAGTAACACTCGGTGTAGCTGGTTAGCGAATGTAAGTAGCACAGGGCGGGAAGTGGTGTTAGCCGAGCCGCTGTAGCAGTAAACACAGAACCGGCGATTTAAAAAGAAAACGTATTATTACTTATCTTGATATTCTGTGGTAATGTAGCTTCATGCTTACTGCTGCGCTGGGGAGCGAAATGTTAAGCTGTGATAATGCTAGCTAGTCAGAGAGGCTGATGATTATAGATGAGTGAATGTTGGATGGTTTTCATGCGCAAGTGGAAACGGCATCTGTGCTCTTAATTAATTTCTTTAGCACGAGCAAGCCAGCTAAAGTCTATATTTGTCTTCACTTCAGCTATTTGTGTAGATAAACAACTCGGACCGCACTTTAGGAGAGACCAAAAGTTCAGGGTTTTTTTTTTTTTATTCAAAATGTTGCCTCTCAGTTTTCCTTTAAGTTAAAATGATATGTTTTAAAGCTCGAGCCGGTTGATTTGTGGATGTTTTGCTACTGCCTTGTCAGAGTAACCTGATATTCTGGCACTAGAGCTTGAATATTAAGAAAAGGTATAAAATATCACTGAGTAATGTTATCACTGGATATTGTTGGATATAAGCACAAAGGCAGAAATCATGAAGGAAATCAGTTATATCGCAGCTGCGCGTGCACTTTTTTTTGGCAAGGATTATAAAATATGAATTTGTTATTCTAGACAGATAAGTGCCTTTTGGATATTTTTATGATATCAGAAGTTCACGTCTTAAGCGGAAATAAGGTTTTAAGCTAAGTGTGTGTGTGTGTGTGTGTGCGCGCGCGCGTGCTTGTGGTAGATCTGATCCGTCTGTGAAACTTGCATACATTGACACTTATCTTCTCGGCACCTTTCAGTCTGGCCTAATATACTGAAAGTGAAAACGATCAAGTTTTCTCCATTTTTTTTTCTGTTTTGCTTCCTTTAATCTAGTCCAGATTAAATGAAACACTCAAATAGTATACACCGGTCAGGTATAACATTATGACTACCTGTCTAATATTGTGTTGGTCCCATTTTTGCTGCCAAATCAGCCCTGACCCGTCATGCACTGTGTATTCTGACACCTTTCTATCAGAACCAGCATGAACTTCTTCAGCGATTCTTAAGCAACGGTAGCTCGTCTGTTGGATCGGATCACACTGGCCAGCCTTCTCTCCCCACGTGCATCAATGAGCCTTGGCCACCACTGTTCCTTCGTTGGACCACTTTTGATAGATATTGACCACTGCAGACCGGGAACACCCCACAAGAGCTGCAGTTTTGGAGATGTTCTGATCCAGTCGTCTAGCCATCACAATTTGTCTCTTCATCAAACTCGCTCAAATCCTTACGCTTGTCCATTTTTCCTGCTTCTAACACATCAACTTTGAGGACAAAATGTTGACTTGCTCCCTAATATATCCCACCCACTAACAGGTGCCATGATGAGGAGATCATCAGTCTTATTCACTTCACCTTTCACTGCTCATAATGTTATGCCTGATCAGTGTGTGTGTATATATATATATATATATATATATATATATATGCTGCATCAGTACAACTCTGTACTCCAAACACAGTAAAGTAAACCACAGGGGAAAGTGTATTAATCTGTGTGTTTATTTCATATTTAAATGCTGAAATCTTTCAAAATGTGTTAAAGATTACATGTAAATCAAGTATGAACTTTCACGTGGCTGTAAGTGCGTTGACATCCGCTTTTACTTTTATTCTCAGTCGAATTTCTTATTAAAGCGTCAAACTGTTAAGACGAGACAACATTCTAGCGTAAACAAAACCGACATGGTTCTTAATATCCGTAGATTCAAACTGTTAATGATGTAGATTTTATTGTTCAGTATATTTGTCATGCGCCTACAATTTGGTACTTAAAATGTAGCCGTGAAGTTATACAGCACCAGTTCATCATCACGTGTTGTTTCGGTCCAAAGTACAATGTATGTTGAAGTATTCTGTCTCATCCTGCTGTAGAAATGGCCCTCCCTGTCCTCTATAAACGGCAGTCCACAGCGTAGGAAACTAAAGCAGTGTTCAGTGAAATTCACAGAGGTGTTCAGACTTGCCTGCAAAATGGCTTCTCAGAACGGTGCACTATGTAGTGAATAGAGGGCAGGTTCGGTTCATTCAGTAGGTGTAGGTCAGTAAAAGGCAGTCTATTAAACGCATGTGACTGTTCTCATTACTTTCACTTTTTTTGTCTTCTAACCGCAGGTGTGGGGAAAAGCAGCCTACTGCTGAGGTTTGCAGACAACACGTTTTCAGGTGAGTAACCTCTCCTTGTCGACTCTCTTTTCCAACAAGCAATAAGCAACGTATAACCCATTTGGTAACTTTAACGGAGTTTACGATCAGAGATCATTTGTAAAATTTCACCTTTCCACTCGAGGGTGTGGTCTGGTTACTAATCCAAAAGGCAGACCCATCTGTGGTTCTCCAGTTGAATACCTGTGTGTGTATTACAGCACATAACAATACCTGGGTACATCAAAGGAGCTCTGTGGAAGTTGCGTTCTAATGGACACCATTAAAGGACTAATTTGGTATTCATTATTTAATAAACCGCTTAACCGTTTTGATTGTAGTTATTAAAAGCAGTTTCAGTTTGCGGCACTGTTTGTCTGTCTCTCTCTCGCTGGGATTTCATAAAGCAGCTGAGGGTGCCAATACTTTCATCATAGCATAGACTTTTTGCCATGAGTCACTTGTTTTCTGTGGTTGTGGCAGAATGATGCCTTATGTAGTGAGAATGTACAGGGAGTAAGATTCCACTTGTGTTGAGGATGGATGTTACAGATCTGGAACAAAACCTGAAATCACAGTGCTCCTGTGTGTTTTAGCGAGATCAAGTTTAAAAATCAATGATGCCTAAACCATCTGTCCCCGGGAGTCCAGGAAAGCACACTTGTTCTGACTAGATGGTAGGGATGGCGTCACTCTGTTTAGCTGCCCTGTGACGCAGCAGTTCAAAAAGATGCAGTTGGCTGGTTTCACATCTCTCAAAGGAACTATGTTAGCCTTCGCCCTTCACCAGTTGGTAACTCCAAGGTAATATCCAAGGGCCCGCTAGGAGGTGGGAAATGGAACATTGAGCTAAACGCACTCTATAGACAAACGTTTGTTGACACCTGACCATGTGGGTTTTTTGCCACAAAGTTGGAAGCACACAGTTGGTTTGGATGTCTCTGTATGCTGTAGCATTACAGGTTCCTTCACTAGATCTGAGGAGTCCCAGACCTGTCCCAGCATAATTATATCCCTGTGCACAAAGCCAGCTCCATGAAAACATGGTTTTTCAATGTTGGAGTGGAAGAACCTGAGTTGTCCTGCATACACCTCAACCCACTGTTCATCCCCACCTTTGGTACGAACTAGGAAGGACAACAGCAACACAGGCCTCCTCACCCCAAATCAGTGTCTGACCTCACTAACACTCATCACTGAATGAGCACAAATCCCCAGAGCCATGCTCCAAAAGCCTTCCCAGAAGAGCGGAGGTTGTTATAGCAGCAAAGCGGGTAACAACTCGGGCTGCCATGGTTTTGGAATGGATTATTCACCAAGCGCATATGGGTGTGATGGCCAGGTGTCCAAATACGTTTGGCTGTACCAGTAAACTTTATGGTGAAGAAATAAATTAAATTTAGCACAGGTACTTAGTTATAGCCAAATTTTGTTGTTGCTTTTGTGTGCTCATCCCCTGCAATATCACTCTGTCTGGAAGTAACATACAGGAATGAGACAATATAGACTATATTGCCAAAAGTTTTGGGACACCCCTCCAAATCATTGTATTCAGGTGTTGTTTTTCAGGGGTTGGGCTCGGTCCCTTTGTTCCAGTGAAAGGAACTCTTAGTGCTTCAGTATACCAAGACATTTTGGACAATTTCATGCTCCCAACTTTGTGGGAATAGTTTGGGGATGACCCCTTCCTGTTCCAACATGACTGCACACCAGTACAAAAAGCAAGGTCCATAAAGACACGAATGAGCGAGTTTGGTGTGGAGGAACTTGTCCAGACCTCAACCTGATAGAACACCTTTGGGATGAATTAGAGCGAGCCAAACCTTCTCGTCCAAGATCAGTGCCTGACCTCACAAATGCGCTTCTAGAGGAACGGTCAAAAATTCCCATGAACACGCTCCTAAACCTTGTGGAAAGCCTTCCCAGAAGAGTTAAAGCTGTTATAGCTGCAAAGGGATGGGCCAACTCCATATTACATTCATGTGCATGTAAAGGTAGCTGTCCCAAAACTTTTGGCAATATAGTGTACTTTGACTTATATGTATTTAAAGAGCTGAAAAATAACTGATCCCTCCAAATTCAGATTATGACAGAAAATTGTCACTACTAGCATGAACTCTGAGTTCTTTGATGCTCTCCAAATTTCAGGTAGTTACATTACCACCATCGGCGTGGACTTTAAGATCAGGACGGTGGAAATAAACGGAGAGAAGGTGAAGCTGCAGATTTGGGACACGGCGGGACAGGAACGGTTCCGTACCATCACTTCAACGTAAGTACCACACCCTCAGGCCACAGCGCTAGTCTGTTACAACTGACCTGCTTCTTTATTTGCTTTATGTGAAACTCATATGTGTGGAAAATACTTCTAATTTGGAATACTTATAATTCAGCGTATGGATACGAGAGAGGTTACATTATGATCGAGCGTCGCTCTTTGACCAATTGACTGACTATGAAACCATCGTGTTGGTTTTCATTGAAAGATTTTGCAGCTTTCTGTCTAGTTGCAGTTGGGCTGGACAATATTAGACCATTGTTCACGTTGTTTAGAGGCCAGCTACCTTTTTTAATTCCCCCCCCCCCCAGTCTTTTTCTGGCAAATTTTTTACATGAACGCCACCTCAACAGTTGAGAAACAGTAGATCAAATTGTCGCACTTCCTATTTTCAGACAGAGTAAAAACCACAAGGTCTAAACAACCTTCCTTTTAGTGTGTAAATTGATTGCATGAAGATTGGGTTCAAAGTATAATTTTTAGCTCTGGTTTATTGCTGTGTTCTGCTAAAGTCTGCTTCGTTTGGTTTAGATTTTGCTCAAGCTACCCCTTTTGGCCCGATAGAAATATCAAGGTATCAAGGAATATGACACCGTTTGTGTGTGCGCGCTAGTATATAACATACAGAAATATTTCTCGATTTATTTATTTCTGTTATTTAAATTACACGCATAATGACACAGACTGCAGAAATCTTAATACATCTCAGAGCTTGGGCTGTGTGCAAGTATTTTCTACATAACCAATAAGCCCTTCACAATACTCTGAGCTGTTTGCGTCAGATAAACGAGCTAAATAGATGCTGTTGTTGTTGCCGTCGTTGTTGAGGTTTGTTGGTATGCAGGAGTGCGGTGGTATGGTGTGTCATTAGAGTAAGTGAATTTGAGCCTTGTTTCACAGGCAGACAGCAGTGAGAATGACATACCAGCCTCAAGCAAGGCTGCTGACTTTCCATATCTAAATAATGGAGTCTGTGGATGTGTTAAGCACGCATCTCTGTCAGATTTCACCGGATGTGTTCTCACATTTTAAGCCAAGGAAACCTGAAGCACAGGATGACTTGAGTTTTTACGTTCATCTCAGGTGACCACTTCCTGTTTGTGGAAACGATCACAGGAAGTGATGCAGCCACAGGTCACCTCAGCTGTCACTCCTCCCACTTCCTCTCTTCATCTTGATAACAGCCTGAGCGCTCCATATAATGTGTGTGTGTGTGTGTGTGTGGAATCTAAAGCAGGTGTAACGTAAAAGTTCAAACTGTTTCTCTGCAGGTATTACCGAGGCACACATGGTGTGATAGTGGTTTATGATGTGACGAGTGCAGAGTCCTTTGTAAATGTCAAACGATGGCTTCATGAAATCAACCAGAATTGTGATGATGTTTGTCGAATATTAGGTAAGTGTTGAAATATATTTAACCGTTGTAACGATATCGTTTTCTTTTCTAATCGTCAACAATATTAGGGCTTATCTATCATTAACTCTCCTCTTTATGGTCCAGTGGGTAATAAGAACGACGACCCCAACTCGAAGGTGGTGGAGACGGCCGACGCACAGAAGTTCGCCGAGCAGATGGACATCCGGCTGTTTGAAACTAGCGCCAAGGAGAACATCAACGTGGAGGATGTAAGTAAACTGTAATGCAGCATGCTTTAAGCTAGAACTGTGCACAGGAGGCTTTTTATATCCCACTCTCACAGACAGTATTACTACTCCAGCAGTTATTTCCGCTCGAAACTGGGCACTGGGTCCAATTCCACCAAATATAAACGAGTCATTTAATCCCTTTCTGAAATAGAGTTTCTTTTTCAAGAAGCACAATAAACAATTCAGCCGCTGCGTTTGGGCTTTAACAAGCCAAGAGGTCAGATCAGAGACCTAGAATGTGGTTAAAGTAAAAACGCAATGCAGTCTAATAGGAAGGGATGTGAGAGAGGAATTTCTCTTCATGCCAAGTTCATCTAGAGCTTCAGCACTACAAAGCTGCATAGTTTGGAAGCCAAAACAAAGAAGAGGGCGGGCTGAGGAAGACAGAAATAATCATAAATGAATTACTTATTACTGTAACAGTATAATGTCCTACACAGTTATTTTTTGTTGCAATTAAATAAATAAATAGATAAATAAACAAAACACGCTTTAGCATTTATAATTTATTAGCCACATTGTGAATGTAGGTCAAAGTGTTTTTGTAGCTATAATAAAACAATGAATACAAAAGGTGGATAAATAAAACAAAATGCTGCAGTTAAATGCAGTAGCAAAGTAAAACGAAAGGGTGTAAAAATTAAGGTTGAGGTTAAACAGCTTAATTTTAGCCATGAAGAAGGAGAGAAGTATTTAATTTTAGATCGTCTGTAGATAAACATCTGCATCTTCTACATCGTACAGTTGTTATCTGACAGGCCCTAGCATTAGATTATATAAAATCATACACTATATTGCCAAAAGTTTTGGGGTGCACATGAATGGAAGATGGAGTTGGCCCGCCCTTTACAGCTCCAGCTCTTCTGGGAAGGTTTTCCACAAGGTTTAGGAGTGTGTTCATGGGAATTTTTGACCATTCCTATTTGTGAGATCAGGCACTGATGTTGGATCGCAGTCTCCGCTCTAATTCATCCCAAAGGTGTTCTATCGGGTTGAGGTCAGGACTCTGTGAAGTTCCTCCACACCAAACTCACTCATCCATGTTTTTATGGACCTTGCTTTGTGCACTGGTATACAGTCATGTTGGAACAGGAAGGGGGTCATCCCCAAACTGTTCCCACAAAGTTGGGAGCATGAAATTGTCCAAAATGTCTTGGTGTCCTGAAGCATTAAGAGTTCCTTTCACTGGAACTAATGGGTCAAGCCCAACCCCTGAAAAACAACACCTGAATTCAATGATTTGGAGGGGTGTCCCAAAACTTTTGGAAATATAGTGTCATATAGGTACTTACATAATCAAGTTATATTTTCCTGCTATGTGTTAGTGTCGTATCAAGTACTATTAATCCAGTGAACCATGTTGGATTGACAGACCAGTTTCTCCTAGACACTGACATGATCTACATCAGTGTATCATCTGACAGCTCATAAATTTTCAGCACCACAATGCATCATATTACACATTACACAAAAGATGACATGCTGAGATGTATCAAGTTCAATAATGACATTAAATTTATAAATGAGCTGTTTACATGGGAACTTTGAAGATAGATCTTGTGTTATTGTTTCTCTTATCTTTACCCCCCCATCTCAGATGTTCAACTGCATTACCGAGCTGGTCCTCAGGGCAAGGAAAGAGTCTATGGCCAAGCAGCAGCAGCAACAGCAGAGCGAAGTGGTCAAACTCAGCCGGAACAGCAAACGCAAGAAGAAGTGCTGCTAACAGACTGGAGTTGTAGCGCTACACTCTCAGAGCCAACTAAACATGCCACTGAACTGACAAGAGCCAGAGAACAGCCACAGAACGCAGCATCCCGAGAGAGACGAGCCAAATCAAATCGAAAGAGATGTATCTATATCTATATAGAAATCTACTAATTAAAAAAAAAAAAAAAAAAAAAATTTCGGACTTTCTATTTACACACACGATAGACTTCTGCAGACTCGAACGTAGAGTTAAGTGAAAACGGATTCAGGTGGCCACCGCGTCCTTTTTCGCAAAGGTCGAGGAAGTCCACTGCCCCGATGACCTTTAAAGGAGAAGTCTGTAATCATGCCAGCCCTCAGATAAACACCCACATTTTTGAAACCCATTGACATGTTGGTATTTCATCTGCATTCATTTTGTTTCGCGTCATCCAGACAAGAACGTGCCATTTGACACGAACGAGGATGACAATGATGAAGAACCATGCAGAGAGATCCTCATGCTTTATCAATTCACAGGAAGTCTGGCCAGCCTGGACCAAACGCTCAAATCGCCGCCGATCCCTCAGAGATGAATTATTTTTGCTCTTTTTTTTTTTTTTTCTTTCCTTTCGCTTGTTGTTGTACATTCATTTTTTTGTTAACTAACAAAATATACCACTGTAATCAGTCGCACAGGGGATTTGGTGCCACCAACCGGACCTTTTTTTTTTTTTTATTTGCTCTTACAGTGCCGAAGGAAATTACTGGACCTCAGTGCAGTGAACTCATTTATGGAAAAGGGATAACTTGTATTCAGACCTGCACGCAGTAGTGTTATTGGGAGATTCATATCCTTCAGATTTCACACGCCTGCATTACCTGGACTCAGGTGTGATGACAAACCGGCCAAGCGGCCAATCAATCAGCTGCCTGTCATTACGCAAGCTTTGGATCTGAAGACACTTCATCTGTTAGACAGCGATAGAGTGGAGTATCTTTAGTCATGAGTAAAGTACTAGAAGACTGATGTTCATTCTGACCTGTTTATTCTCGCTTCTTTAATCATTTCAGCGTAAAAGAGCTGCCAAATCCAGGTGAATGTTTTGTACAAGATATACGTATTCAAATCTAAAGAAATACCTGTCTATAATTAGCAGTCGAATTTAGGGAGCCTCCTTTGCATATTTCATCAGCGTAACTATGATCGGAATCCAAGGCACAGAGCTTAACAGAAGACGAAAAACGATCATGTTTAGACACACATATGAAACGGCACAGGAAGTGCAAACGAACGTCTCAAGAAAGAACCCGAAGCGGAGCGTGAGCCGTGAACGCGCGCGTGCATATCGGTATTGTAATCTACACGATGTACATATACAAACACGCATGTTCGTAGGTAAACATCATTATGTGTGTGTTTTATATATGTGTAAGCTTAATGATCTGGTGTACACTGGAAAAAAAAAAAAAAAGATATTTTGATATTTTGCCACTCATTCATTTTGTTCGCTTTATCATGAAATTAACCGATGATAATAAACATTTTAAAATAATGGACTGTATTTTATTTAACATGTTCCTGATATAACCTCTCTCATAAGGCAGACTCTTTATTTGTCACATTTATATTACTGCACAGTGAAATGCTTTCTTTGCATGGGGTTGCGGTCAGAGCGCAGGGTCAGCCATGCTACAGCACCACTAGAGCAGGTGGGGTTAGGGTGTCGCTCAAGGGTTCGATGGTGGCAGCTTGGCAGTGCTGGGGCTTGAACCCCAATCTTCTGGGCAACAACCCAAAGGGTTAACCACTTGAGCTACCACCGCCGTTCTCGGGCTTGTAGTTTTCTTCACAGCTTTATCCACATCACTGATACTGAAGACCCCTTCTAGAAATATTAAACAACTTCAGGCTTCTCATTGTTAATGATTATGCTTGTGTCTGTTCATGTGGACAGATTTATAACTATATAATGTCTGTGTATGTTGCTGGAATAAAATCATCAAATAATAAAATCATCACCCCTGTCATGTGAAGAGCAACACAATGGACCGTGCTGTTATACGGAAATAATGCAAAATAGTTTAGAGGAAATAATACACTGTATAACCAGTTAGTCATTTATTTATAAATGAAAGACGCCAGGCTTTTTAATGGCTCCCCCCCACACACACATCTCTCTCTCTCTCTCTCTCTCTCTCTCTTTCTTACTTAATGTCTCTCTCCCTCTCTCTCTCTTACTATCGCTCCCCTCCACCCCTCTCTCTCTCTCTCTCTCTCACTCTTACTATCGCCCCCCCACCTCTCTCTCTCTCTCTCTCTCTCTCTCTTTCTCTCTCTCTCCCTCTCTCTCTTACTATTGCTCCCCCCACCTCTCTCTCTCTCTCTCTTTCTTACTTAATGTCTCTCTCCCTCTCTCTCTCTTACTATCGCTCCCCTCCACCTCTCTCTCTCTCTCTCTCTCTCTCTCTCTTACTATCGCCCCCCCACCCCCCTCTCTCTCTCTCTCTCTCTCCCTCTTTCTATCGCCCCCCCCCACCTCTCTCTCTCTCTCTCTCTCTCTCTCTCTTACTTACTGTCTCTCTCCCTCTCTTTCTCTCTCTCTCTCTCTCTCACTCTCTCACTCTTACTATCGCCCCCCCACCTCTCTCTCTCTCTCTTTCTTACTGTCACTCTCCCTCTCTCTCTCTCTCTCTCTCTCTCTCTCTCTTACTTACTGTCTCTCTCCCTCTCTTTCTCTCTCTCTCTCTCTCTCTCTCTCTCACTCTCTCACTCTTACTATCGCCCCCCCACCTCTCTCTCTCTCTCTTTCTTACTGTCACTCTCCCTCTCTCTCTCTCTCTCTCTCTCTCACCCCCTCTCTCTTTCTTACATACTGTCTCTCACCCTCTCTTTCTCTCTCTCGCCCCTCTCTCCCGCCTCTCTCTCTCTTTCTTACTTCCTGTCTCTCTCTTTCTCTTTCTCGCTCAACACCCCCCCCTCTCTGTTTCACACATTATACCACAAAACCGTAAAGACTTTGCCGCTCATTTAAATGTTACAAAGCACCATCACTGCTACAACGTGCTGAATCTCAGGACTCCTTTCATTAATCAATGTCTCACATTGATTAAATGTTTCACATTTTCCTGTGTTGAACAAAAACATTTTAAAAACAGTTTATTGCTACTGTTATTGCTTATGAGATGTTGCTATAGAAACGATATCACCATGGAGCGAGCGCATTAATATTGTGACCCGCGATTCACAACAGGTTACGTTACAGAAGTACTGTATAATGTGTGCTTACTGTATCTCTATGACTATTGAACATTTTGTCCTCAAAGTTGATGTGTTAGAAGCAGGAAAAATGGACAAGCGTAAGGATTTGAGCGAGTTTGACAAAGGCCAAATTGTGATGGCTAGACGACTGGATCAGAGCATCTCCAAAACTGCAGCTCTTGTGGGGTGTTCCCGGTCTGCAGTGGTCAGTATCTATCAAAAGTGGTCCAAGGAAGGAACAGTGGTGAACCGGCGACAGAGTCATGGGTAGCCAAATTCCTCAGATCACAATCCAAATGATCATCTGTGGGATGTGCTGAACAAACAAGTCCGATCCATGGAAGCCCCAGATTGCAACTTAGAGGACTTGAAGGAACATCTTGGTGCCAGATACCACAGCACACCTTCAGGGATCTAGTGGAGTCCATGCCTTGAAGAGTCAGGGCTATTTTGGCAGCAAAAGGGGACATAATATTAAGCAGGTGGTTACAGTGTGATGCCTGCTCAGTATATATATATGAGTGTTCTAGTGGTGTAGTGTAGTAGATTTATGGTTGTGGGGAAAAACCTCACAATATTCATTATCCTTTTGCATTTAACACTCAAGTTTTGCCAAATGCATTTTCTTTGGCATGTTTTTCATCATAAGACCAGAACTATATCTGATAGCTTCAAAAATGTACTGCAGATTATTTTTATTTTATTATTTCATCCAATTGTTCCAGAAACAAATGTTTATTTTAATCTCTACAGTCCAGGTATTCTCTGATAGTGGTGAGTTCAGTGACTTATTTTTCCTCAACCTATGTAAGTATGCACCCTCTTGCTTGGTCCATCATTAATGTATTCAGTGGTCTTTCTTGCTCTGGGTTGTACTCATTTGTCCCTCCTGCTGGCACAGTGACTGAGACTCATGTTAGCGTGACAGCTCCATCTGCTGCTCTAATGTAGCTGTGAGCTTCTTTGTTTGGCCTTTAGCATTCACCTCAGAGCTGCTTATGCTCAGTGCTCATATAGCCTGTGCTTGTAAGACGATTATAATGCGTGGTATTTGTGATTGTGACTCAGTCAGGCTTGCTTTCTTGCCTGCGTACATCATGACTTTATGGTTAATCTTGGATTAAAACCAGCCGTTGTCACTGAATCATTCCCGGGCTTATTTTTTAAACCTTTTTAAGGAAACAAATGGGTGAAGGGAAGGAGCATTCAGCAGTAATACAATACAAAACTCACTGCTTGGTTCATATTTTATAATGACTTATTTTTAATGGAATGTGTATGAGCAATTTATTGAATTTTTCATTCAATGTATTCCTCAGGAATAACATCCTGTCTGATGTGCACACTGATGTGTGCAGAAATTTCCTAAACTTCTTTCTATCTCTCACACGTCTCGCCTCCATCCGAGTGTTCTTGTTTCCGAGACAACTCTGCAGGGCTGTTGCCATGGCATTTGTGGCCATCACCACGGAAACAGGATCCCAACAGACCCTTGTTATACAGGAAAAGACTGATCAATGCTTGTTACATTAGTTGAACCTCCCTGCTGTGGAACCCACGTAGATAAAACTCGGAGAATGTTGCGCATATTGAAAAGAAGCGGCTTCTCCTTCC
Organism: Hemibagrus wyckioides; assembly: GCF_019097595.1. Taxonomy (NCBI): domain Eukaryota; kingdom Metazoa; phylum Chordata; class Actinopteri; order Siluriformes; family Bagridae; genus Hemibagrus; species Hemibagrus wyckioides. Next base: position 13,521,565 of record NC_080737.1, on the reverse strand, counting down.
TGGCAAAATATCAGGCGGACTTTTGTGTCCTTGGATTTAAGTGTTTTGTAAGAGGAAAAGAGTGGACATGTAGAATAGAGAGAGAGAGTATAAGGTCAGAACTAAAAGCATTTCACCTTAGTTCTTCTTATCTATGCATGGGTTTCTTCCCACCTCCTAGAAACATTTCAGTAGATGGTTCGACTACTCCTAGGTGCGAAAGTGTAGACATGATATCCGACAATGTACCATTCAGGATGTATTCCTGATTCACACTTAGTATTTCCCAGTCAGCCTCTAGATCCACCTGCAACCCTGACCAGGATACATGTATCATTGAAAATAAATAAATGAGAGCTCTTCTTGCAAAAGATGTGTTTCATAACCAACATATGAACTATATATATATATATATATATATATATATATATATATATATATATATATATATATATATATATATATATATATATATATATATATAATGCAACAATAGAGATAAATAAAAGGAAATAAATGTAATAAATGATTTATTTGAATTAGAGCGGAGACTGTGAGCCAGGCCTTCTCGTCCAACATCAGTGCCTGACCTCACAAATACGCTTCTAGTGGAATGGTCAAAAATTTCCATAAACAAACTCCTAAACCTTGTGGAAAGCCTTCCCTGAAGAGTTGAAGCTGTTATATGTGAAGGCTGATGTCCCAGTTTTGGAATGGTTTGCAGTCTCCGCTCTAATTCATCCCAAAGGTGTTCTATCAGGTTGAGGTCAAGACTCAGTCAAGTTCCTCCACACCAAACTCACTTATCCATGTCTTTATGGACCTTGCTTTGGTCACTGGTGTGCAGTCATGTTGGAACAGGAAGGGGTCATCCTCAAACTGTTCCCACAAAGTTGGGAGCATGAAATTGTCAATTGAAAATGTCTTGGTATGAAGCTGAAGCATTAAGAGTTCCTTTCACTGGAACTAAAGGGGCTACACCCAACCCCTGAATTCAATGATATAGAAGGGTGTCTCAAAACTTTTGGCAATAGTGTATCTATTCTATCAGCTATATTAAACTGGACCTGATGCGTGCTGAGAAAATTTCAGGATTTTAAAATGGCTCAATAACTCTATGTATGAATTTTAAATATATATATATATATATATATATATATATATATATATATATATATATATATATATATATATATATATATATATATATATATATATAACGCATTACTATTTTTGTCCTCTTCGCGTGCAAAGTACAACAGGAGCCTCCTCCTTGACGTAATTTCCCCTCGAGCCAATGAGCTGTTTAGGAGCGCGCGCAAAATTTGAAAGTCCCCCGGAAGTGGCAACGCGTTCGTCTTCGGTAATGTTTTGAGTGCGCGCGTGGAAAGGGATTTTTACACTAATATTTTTGACAGTTTTTGAACACAACACTATACTCTTATGTGTATTTGGTAAGTATGCTCTTATTTATCGGTGTAAAGATATTTTTCTGACATTTTCGGCTAAGCTCGGTACAACAATAAGACCCAGCCTGGCGATACTGGGTCACTTCGGTACTGATATATAATTGTTTATTTATCGTAGCAAAGTGTAAATAAAACATTTAATAAAATCTTTAATAAAGCTTATTAAACTACGAAGGATTGTCTAACCAAGGCTTGGAGTTGAATTGTTAGTTTGTTAGTTTATGTATTGGTCACTAATGGCTCCGTGTTGACCGTTAATGCTTTTTACTCCAGTCTGAACAGTGCAGTTATGGACACATCGCACTGTATCCTTATATATCCATACAGCTGTCCATATATATCCATACAGCTGTGTCCTTATATATCCATACAGGTGTGTCCTTATATATCCATAAAGACTGTATCCTTATATATCCATACAGCTGTGTCCTTATATATCCATAAAGACTGTATCCTTATATATCCATACAGCTGTGTCCTTATATATCCATAAAGACTGTATCCTTATATATCCATACAGCTGTGTCCTTATATATCCATACAGCTGTATTCTTATATATCCATACAGCTGTGTCCTTATATATCCATAAAGACTGTATCCTTATATATCCATACAGCTGTGTCCTTATATATCCATACAGCTGTGTCCTTATATATCCATAAAGACTGTATCCTTATATATCCATACAGCTGTGTCCTTATATATCCATAAAGACTGTATCCTTATATATCCATACAGCTGTGTCCTTATATATCCATACAGCTGTATTCTTATATATCCATACAGCTGTGTCCTTATATATCCATAAAGACTGTATCCTTATATATCCATACAGCTGTGTCCTTATATATCCATACAGCTGTGTCCTTATATATCCATAAAGACTGTATCCTTATATATCCATACAGCTGTGCCCATATATATCCATACAGACTGTATCCTTATATATCCATACAGCTGTGCCCATATATATCCATACAGACTGTGTCCTTATATATCCATACAGCTGTGTCCATATATATCCATACACCTGTGTCCTTATATATCCGTACAGCTGTGTCCATATATATCCATACAGACTGTATCCTTATATATCCATACAGCTGTGTCCATATATATCCATACAGCTGTATCCTTATATATCCATACAGCTGTGTCCATATATATCCATACAGACTGTATCCTTATATATCCATACAGATGTGTCCTTATATATCCATACAGCTGTATCCTTATATATCCATACAGGTGTGTCCTTATATATCCATACAGACTGTATCCTTATATATCCATACAGCTGTGTCCTTATATATCCATAAAGACTGTATCCTTATATATCCATACAGCTGTGTCCTTATATATCCATAAAGACTGTATCCTTATATATCCATACAGCTGTGTCCTTATATATCCATAAAGACTGTATCCTTATATATCCATACAGCTGTGTCCTTATATATCCATAAAGACTGTATCCTTATATATCCATACAGCTGTGTCCTTATATATCCATAAAGACTGTATCCTTATATATCCATACAGCTGTGTCCTTATATATCCATAAAGACTGTATCCTTATATATCCATACAGCTGTGCCCATATATATCCATAAAGACTGTATCCTTATATATCCATACAGCTGTGTCCTTATGTCCATAAAGACTGTATCCTTATATATCAATACAGCTGTGTCCTTATATATCCATAAAGACTGTATCCTTATATATCCATACAGCTGTGTCCTTATATATCCATAAAGACTGTATCCTTATATATCCATACAGCTGTGCCCATATATATCCATACAGACTGTATCCTTATATATCCACACAGCTGTGCCCTTATATATCCATACACCTGTGTCCTTATATATCCATACAGCTGTGTCCATATATATCCATACAGACTGTATCCTTATATATCCATACAGCTGTGTCCATATATATCCATACAGCTGTGTCCTTATATATCCATACAGCTGTGTCCTTATATATCCATACAGCTGTATTCTTATATATCCATACAGCTGTGTCCTTATATATCCATACAGACTGTATCCTTATATATCCATACAGCTGTGTCCTTATATATCCATACAGCTGTATTCTTATATATCCATACAGCTGTGTCCTTATATATCCATAAAGACTGTATCCTTATATATCCATACAGCTGTGTCCTTATATATCCATACAGCTGTGTCCTTATATATCCATAAAGACTGTATCCTTATATATCCATACAGCTGTGCCCATATATATCCATACAGACTGTATCCTTATATATCCACACAGCTGTGCCCTTATATATCCATACACCTGTGTCCTTATATATCCATACAGCTGTGTCCATATATATCCATACAGCTGTGTCCATATATATCCATACAGCTGTGTCCATATATATCCATACAGCTGTGTCCATATATATCCATACAGCTGTATCCTTATATATCCATACAGCTGTGTCCATATATATCCATACAGACTGTATCCTTATATATCCATACAGATGTGTCCTTATATATCCATACAGCTGTATCCTTATATATCCATACAGGTGTGTCCTTATATATCCATACAGACTGTATCCTTATATATCCATACAGCTGTGTCCTTATATATCCATAAAGACTGTATCCTTATATATCCATACAGCTGTGTCCTTATATATCCATAAAGACTGTATCCTTATATATCCATACAGCTGTGCCCATATATATCCATACAGACTGTATCCTTATATATCCACACAGCTGTGCCCATATATATCCATACAGACTGTATCCTTATATATCCACACAGCTGTGCCCTTATATATCCATACAGACTGTATCCTTATATATCCATACAGCTGTGTCCTTATATATCCATAAAGACTGTATCCTTATATATCCATACAGCTGTGTCCATATATATCCATACAGACTGTATCCTTATATATCCATACAGCTGTATCCTTATATATCCATACAGGTGTGTCCTTATATATCCATACAGACTGTATTCTTATATATCCATACAGCTGTGTCCTTATATATCCATACAGCTGTGTCCTTATATATCCATACAGCTGTGTCCTTATATATCCATATAGCTGTGTCCTTGTATAACTCTAATACAGCTACTATTTTAATCTCTTCATATCAGCAGTGTTGTACAGAGTCACACAGCTACTTTAAAGTGCACCTGACATGTAAAGTGACTTCTATTTTTCCTCCAGCAATGTTGAAGTTTAAATATGGAGGACATGGCAGCGTTAAGGACCTGGCCTCAGTGGAGCCCATCACAAGCCGCTGCTCAAGACTTAACCAGCTCTTACAGGTAAAACATCAGTCGTTTTTAATAAGAAATTTCATCTTGTGTCACTTTGCTGTAAAAAAAAAAAAAAAACCCAAAAAACTGTCATCCAACATTAACACTGATCAGGCATAACATTATGACCACCTGCCTAATATTTTTTTGGTCCTCCTTTTTGCTGTGTATTCTGACACCTTTCTATCAGAACCAGCATTAACTTCTTTAGCAATCTGAGCAACAGTAGCTCGTCTGTTGGATCGGATCACACGGGCCAGCCTTCGGTCCCCACGTGCATCAGTTAGCCTTGGCCGCCCATGACCCTGTCACTGGTTCACCACTGTTCCTTTCTTAGACCACTTTTGATAGATACTGACACAAGACACAATACTAGAGAGGAATCTATCATCTATAATATTGTCTATAATCTTGTATCATCTCCTGCCTCTGTTTGTTGTGTGATATTGTATCTGTGTAATGCTGATCTAGGGGAAGAGCAGCACTTATGGAGGAAGCGAGTTGAGGAGGGAGACCTTGTTGGATGCTTTGCTTCTGCTCTATCAGGAGTGCAGCTCTCCAGAGCTCATGAAAATCAAACATGTGGCCAGATTTGTCAACAAATGTAAGTGCTATTTAGGGAGTTAATGCCTGTGCTTGCTCACATTAATTTTTCATTTACCGAGATAAAGTCCTTAATTTACAATTCAAATCGGATCACGATATAGAGATTTTCATTTATCGGGTTGTGTTTGTGTGTGTCAGTCTCAGATGTGGTGGCAGAGCTCCAGCAGCTGCAGCCGTCTAAGAAGGATTTCGAGGTGAGAGCAGTGGTTGGTCGTGGCCGCTTTGCCGAGGTGCAGGTGGTGAAAGAGAAGGCAACAGGAGATGTATATGCCATGAAGGTGATGGACAAGGACACACTGCGCACACAGGACAACGTGAGTTACCTGTGTATTACTGATGTGGCTGAACTAGTATGAATTATTAGATATTTCAGGTAAAGAGTCTGAGATGTGGGCCCTTGTAGAAAGGACATTATTTAGTTACATTTACATTATTTACTGTCCAGTGTCACCTAAATGAGGATGGGTTCCCTTCTAAGCCTGGTTCCTCTCAAGGTTTCTTCCCCATATCATCACAGGGAGTTTTTCCTTTCCAAAATTGGGATAAAATCGTAACTTCAACACACTCTCTGCATTTGTTTACCTTGTCTTTCCTCTAGGTGGCGTTTTATGAGGAGGAGCGGGCCATTCTGGCTCTCGGTACCAGTCCCTGGATCCCACAGCTGCAGCATGCTTTTCAGGACCAGGATAACGTCTACCTGGTAAGCTGAGTTTTCTTTTCCAGTGGGGTTCAGTGATATGACGCGGTGCTAGGAATCCCAAGTGCGGAATTCATCTCTGAGCTTCACATGACCTCTGGTGAGGGTCGCACCATGTGTGAAAGGAAGCCCATCCCAAATAACATGACTTGTTTCAGAGTGTCATGTGACTTCCTGTTTCAAGCTTCACAATCGTGAGGAATGCTGCATGTTGTAAGGCAATAGATATATCAAGCACGGAAAGAATTTTTTTTTTTTGGGTTATAAAGCAGCTTTGTGTTAAAAAATAAAGACTTCAGCTGAACCTCTGATCAATTTAAGGGCAAAATTATGAAACAGCAAGTATAATAATTAATAGAAGAATTAAATCAATATTAATTAGATGGGAAAAAAGGATGCATTGTGTAAAGATTTTCACATATGTGCAACAAGTCATATGTAATGTTTAACAGCTGAAGCACATGATCATTATGGATCTTGAAACAGTAGCAACATTGGCATACAGTCACGGCTAATTTCCTTTGTGGAGCTGAAACAGAGCTTACATAAGAGCATTTTTCTTAAAAGGCGACTAACAGAGCAGCCATGGTTTGAATAGTCAGATCAATCTGCCTCTTGGACAGTGCCGGGCACTAACAATACAGCATTATGAACACCTGTAGGTCAGACTGAATGGAATGAACAGGCTGTTTATAATTAGTGTCATGGAAAGTGGTAAGGAATGACATCAGAAGGTAATAAAGGTATTCATGTGCTAGGACTGTTTTCAGCAAATTAAAAGGACTTTAACATAGGCTGCCTCGGACACTGCATTCAGCTCATTTCTTTGTGTCACTGTGACCCAGACAGCCAGAATGAAAGCTGCTAGTTCTCTTGTGAAACATGAAACAGAGAAATATGGACACTCATAAAGCTTTTGGTTAATTTCTGAGAATCATCACGTTAATACTGACCGATGCGTCATCCTGCTGGTGTTCTTTACTGCTAATCTGTTTGTCCTGCACACACTTTGTGTGCCACTGAGATATTAACGGTGGCCCAAGAGGATAACAGACATCTACTAAATGCTGTAAATGTTGAACAAGGTTACTGTGAAGTAGGATATTCAGATGTCGCTTCTCGTCTCATTGCCATGTTTATTATGACCAGTAGAGGGACTCTTAACCTTCTCTGGTCTTATTTCAAATGCACACACATAAGTCCTGGCATGCAGATTACCTCATCAAGCACACAAACATTTGATCAAAGACACTGCAAAGAGGCCTGGTTGCCAGATTATATCTGTTATTTTCTTTCCTACGAATAAATGGTTTACCCCCTGCATCACTAGAGACAGGACACATTAGAGATTAGAGAAGTCTCTCTTTAAAGACTGGCTATAACGGGGTTAGAAAGAATAGGAAATCACATGGGGGGGTACAGGTAGGGCTGTCAGATCCTTTTAAAAATGCATTCCAATTTGAATTTCATTAAATATTTAGTACTCAGATGCATCTGAATATTCATGAGCTTATAATTCGCTGCCGCAAAGAAAGTAGCAGGAGAGCAACACTGAGCTCTTATCATGTTTTTTAATCATGGATCTTAACGTTCGAGATTAGTTTTTATTTAACACCTTTTTTTTTTGTTGAGCCTATTTAGCTAGAAATCTTCACAAAGGATTAATTCACACAGTCAGGCTAATTGCATCTGATAGATTGTATACAGATTTGAACAGTGTGTGCAAACTACAACAAAAACATCAGCCTTTTGTTTTTTTTCCCCCCAGTAAAAACGTCACGCAATCAACATATTAATCTAAAATGACTGACAGCTGTGCAGGTGTTTTGAACTCTCTGATATTAACCCACCATCCTGGAGAGCATATATATATATATATATATATATATATATATATATATATATATATATATATATATATATATATATATTGATCAGGCATAACATTATGAGCAGTGACAGGTGAAGTGAATAACACTGATGATCTCCTCATCATGGCACCTGTTAGTGGGTGGGATATATTAGGCAGCAAGTGAACATTTTGTCCTCAAAGTTGATGTTAGAAGCAGGAAAAATGGACAAGCGTAAGGATTTGAGCGAGTTTGACAAGGGCCGAATTGTGATGGCTAGACGACTGGATCAGAGCATCTCCAAAACTGCAGCTCTTGTGGGGTGTTCCCGGTCTGCAGTGGTCAGTATCTATCAAAAGTGGTCCAAGGAAGGAACAGTGGTGAACTGGCGACAGGGTCACGGGTGACCATGGGTCATTGATGCACGTGGGGAGCGAAGGCGATCCAACAGACGAACTACTGTTGCTCAAATTGCTGAAGAAGTCAATGCTGGTTCTGATAGAAAGGTGTCAGAATACACAGGGCATGACGGGTCAGGGAGACCAACACAATATTAGGCAGGCGGTCATAATGTTATGCCTGGTTTTATATTTATATTTAAGGGTATATATAAGGGTTTTATGGTGAGTGTTTTATAGGGTTTTATGATGATGTTCAGGGGGATAAAGCTGTTTTAGTTTAAATGTAGGCGCTAGAAACGTTTTCCTGGACATTTTCACATTAGTTGCAAGAGCGGGAAGAAAGAGTCATGAAGGTTTCTTGTCTAAACTTTTCTAGTGTCTACACAGTGTCTTAATCTGTCACTTGTCTGCTTCAGTTTTGCCCCCAAGCACCAGGCGGTTACTCTAAAACCCTGTATATACACACACTACAGTTTCTAACATTGCCAAGTATTCTACAGAAAATGTCAGACAGAACTCAAGTTATTACATAACAAGGAACATAATCATGTCGCTGTTATATTCAGTGTGTGACATTTGGAAGATACAGATTTTTTTTTACATTTAGTGCAAAAATATTTAAGGTATTTAATGGGGTTGCTTTAAGATGGATAAAGAATTTGAATCAAATTCCACATAATTGGGTAGCCTGATATCCTGAGAAGAAATCAGACTTTTCCCTTTCGCAGCACTTGGGAATGCTACACTATCCTTAACATGTTTATGTTAAGAGTTTAAAGGACGTGATGGCAGTTAACAGGTTCGATAAGTTTGTGAAGTCTCCAACGTGCATTTCGTCTCCCTCTAAACCGGTGTTTTCACAAAGCACTGGATTTATGTGGCTGCACTTCGTTAATTCCTCCCTTGCACATATGTTTTGACGTACCGTGAGAATGGATTTGGTTTGTGCGAAAGCCCCTGTGAAGCCCCTGCTCTTGTGTGCGGGGTGTGGTGAGATTTGAAAGCCTGCAGCACAAAAGCGGGAGTCTCATGAGAGTAAACACAGACAGTTCTATCTGCACTAATGATTTTTCTTATTCCAGAGTAAACTCCCATCCGCCCTCTTCTCACTGGCCGCTTCCTAAATCACGACCTGTGCATACTAAATAAAAATAAAAACAAAAGAAGGAAACAAGCAAACATACCCCCCCCCCCCAAATCTGTCATTGTCTGAGCTTAAAAGAACCTCACTACCTTGTTGCTAGGTAACGTGGGCTAGAATGCTGCGGCTGCCGTTTATGGTCTGGCAGCTTCGCCTTCCATTCATGCTGCGTGTGTGTTGCCTCGCTCACATTCCCTAAAAAACACACAGGAGCTTTGAGACTGTGTGGTGACGCATTTACACACACACACACACACACAGAGCTCTGCAGAGTGCCCATTCTGGAAACCCGGTGGTCTCTGTATGCTTCTGTGGTGTTGTGCATGCCTAGCTTCAGGGTGTTTACCACTGACTCTCTGAAAGGTCCTGAATCAGAGACTCTTCTCCATGTGAATGCGTTTGCCCGAAAAATGGAGTCATGAGCGCGATGACGCCATACTGAATCAGACATATCGCATCCAACTGCACACAGGGCCGAGCAAGCATCTGGCACCCTGTCTCTCAGAACAGAGCAGATCCGACACGCATCCGAGCTGCACGTTTGAGAGGAATGAAAAGTGGGCGATCGCAATTGGAAACTTGAAATTGAATTTCAGTTACTTTATAATACTACACTGACAAGATAGTGCAGGCATCAGCAGTAGGGCTGCAGTTATATCACATACAACGAGGGGGAATAAACATTCATACACTTTTGATTTTGTTATTTAATATATCTTTAATGTGTATCCTTTGCGCACACAATGTCTTTGACTAATGAATAAAAAAGTACTTGTCTGTATTTTAGGCATAAACAAAGATATAAGAGGGGAAAAAATAATCAAAATGACATTTAGTACTTTGTCGCAAAGCTGTTGTTTGTGGTTATGGCATTAATAAGCGATTTAGTTGTAGTCTTGGCAAATCATCAACAATTCCCAGTGGTTATGAACTCCCCTCTGATGGATCGGCAAAATCTATAAATTATCACTTGAAACCTATATTTATAGTTCAAGAGATCAATTTATAGATCACCCAAGCTTCTAGAGTTATTTTAGCTGCATGTAGCCGTAGCTGTATGTCCATCGCTCCCTTGAGTCCCAGCTTCATTCATGTTTCCGTCGATGTCTCATATCATGACGCTCCCAACCTTCGCAGTGTACTTAGTCATGATTGCGCAAACAAACCTGACTTCTATTTTGGTTTGGTCTGACCAGATTATATTGTTACTGTGTTCTCTTAGACACACATCTCAGTAATTGCTACTCCCGCTATCAGTCCGAGATCCACATCTACCATCTCCAGTTTGTCCTCTGCGTCCTGCGTGAAGACAAATGTCATTTATCTGAAAGACAGGTATTAGGCAGTGGATGTGCGAACACTATGGAAATTTCAAGCACTTAACGTGGAATACGTTCTGACATCCCGAACCCAGGCAACTGAACTAAGATAAAGAGATAACTTTATATAAGCATGTTGCTGCCGGGTCTTATGAATAATGCATGACAGTTTTTGCATATTGAATGAGTTTGTGTAATAACCAATCTGAAAGGTACCAAACTTTTATTTTGATCAAAGTTATTTATCAGTTATCTAATACTTTTGCTGTAAGCATGTAGCAATGTAAGGAAAGCGTGATATTTGATGCATCTGTTTCAGTACCATACTGTTTCTGTAATATCAGCACAATCAAGCTCCACATTTATTTAAGACTAATAATTAATGGATATAAAAGCATAGTGTTACATAGATAACGGGAGTGATAAAAGGAACCAACTTGTTAGAACAAATAGAAATATTGCAAAATACGCTTATACTGCCAAAAGTTTTGGGACACCCCTCCAAATCATTGAATTCAGGGGTTGGGCTCGGCCCCTTAGTTCCAGTGAAAGGAACTCTTAATGCTTCAGTATACCATGACATTTTGTACAATTGCATGCTCCCAACTTTGTGGGAACAGTTTGGGGATGACCCCTTCCTGTTCTATCATGACTGTGTACCTGATAGAACACCTATGGGATGAATTAGAGTGGAGACTGTGAGCCAGGCCAAAACTGGGACGTCTGACTTTACATGCACTTGAATGTAATATGGAGTTGGCCTGCACTAACAGCTTTCCACAAGGTTTAGGAGTGTGTTTATGGGAATTTTTGACCATTCCTCTAGAAGCGCATTTGTGAGGTCAGACACTGATGTTGGACGAGAAGGCCTGGCTCACAGTCTCCGCTCTAATCCATCCCAAAGGTTCTATCAGGTTGAGGTCAGGACTCTGTACAGGCCAGTCAAGTTCCTCCACACCAAACTCACACATCCATGTCTTTATGGACCTTGCTTTGTGCGCTGGTGCACAGTCATATTGGAACAGGAAGGGGTCATCCCCAAACTGTTCCCACAAAGTTGGGAGCATAAAATTGTCCCAAATGTCTTGGTACGCTGAAGCATTAAGAGTTCCTTTCACTGGATCTAAGGGGCTGAGCCCAACCCCTGAAAAACAACACCTGAATTCATTGATTTGGAGGGGTGTCCCAAAACTTTTTGTCAGTCTAGTGTATGTGATTTTCTTAGATCTATGTGATTTTCTTAGATCTATAATCTAAACTGTTATGCTGTTTATGTAACTAAATCCTATTAATAAAGTATGATGTGAAAAATAATCCACTTTGTTGTGGGAACAGTAACTCTGCTTCAGGTTGATTTGGGTGTTGATTATTTGTTTCATTACTGTTTCACGTAAATCCTGGCACTCGTGATTTACACAGCTTATATTGACACATGGCAGTGTTCCTTCGTGATGATCAGGGGGTCATTTTTGGAAGAAGGAATTTTGTATATGGTTTACCACGAAGGTACAGAGAATACTCAACCCCCAACCTTTACATTAAAACAAAATAATCCCATACTCCTGTCCTAGTCCAGTGGATAAATGACAGATCTGGTAACTTTGTCTGTCTGTAATTGCAGCTGAATGGCATTGTACTTGAACTGATCGCCAGATACAGTCATTGCCCCTTGAGCCATTCATACTAACTGTAGCCTGTGGTGTTTAGGTAATGCTCTTGTTGTGTGGGGTAGATTAAATGTGCAGTTTGTAATAATTGAAGGTATTTCTAGGCCGGTAATAAGTACATGATTCACTCTGTTGCCATACAATGAATCAAGCTATTTCCTGACATTAAACTTCCTGTAATAAGCTTTGCATAGCTCTGTCATTTATCTTTTAAAAGCAATGGGTGGGGTCGTAGTTTGGAAATGAGTAGGCTTGTCAGTGTTTTTGGTGCAATTTCAAGTCATCTTGCAGGCTGTGGAGGACTATAAAAAGCTGAATTGCCGTTTCTCAAGTTGCCACTTAAGCCAATTAGTTAACTGGGTAATTATCACTCGAACGTCTAATCACACACAATTATTTGACCCTTTTTGATTCAGATTCTCGGTTCTTAAACATAAACGACCCTTATTGGTGCTTTCTCCAAGGACAGGCCTGTGCCTCAGCTTGTTATTAGTCGATACCGTGATGTTTTTGAGCTGCATGCATCATGTCCTTTGCTTTTATTACTCGGAGAGGAAAGGAACTGCTCACACTAGCACATTGACCTATTCTCACCAGCCAGCTTATCGGTGCTGCTGAGCCTCACAGGCTGAGCATCAGAAGCACTTAATTCTAATCCACCTGCTGCAGAACCTTAATAGAGACAGGTGTAAACAGATGCGCTGTGCTTGTGGCTCTGTGTGTGTATATGTGTGTGTATGTGCTATGCTCTAATCTCCCTAAGCGCAGAACGTTATCTGGATTTGTGCCTGTAGGTGATGGAATACCTACCTGGAGGAGATCTCATGGCACTGCTGAACAGATACGAGGATCAGTTCGACGAGTCGATGGCTCAGTTTTATCTGGCAGAGCTGGTGCAGGCCATCCACACTGTGCACCAGATGGGATACGTCCATAGGTGAGCTGCTTTGTTTTGAGGGTTTGGGGTGCTGGGGAAAAGCATATCATTGAAAGAGAAAGAACGAGCTGAGAAGTAGTTCGGTTACAGGTATAATTCACTTCATACAATTACCCAAATATATATCCATTATATCCAGACTTGAACGCTAATCAGAAGTTACGGGAGAGTTGCACATACACTATATTGCCAAAAGTATTCGCTCACCCATCCAAATAATCAGAGTCAGGTGTTCCAATCACTTCCATGGCCACAGGTGTATAAAATCAAGCATCTAGGCATGCAGACTGTTTTTACAAACATTTGTGAAAGAATGGGTCGCTCTCAGGAGCTCAGTGAATTCCAGCGTGGAACTGTGATAGGATGCCACCTGTGCAACAAATCCAGTCGTGAAATTTCCTCGCTCCTAAATATTCCACAGTCAACTGTCAGCTGTATTATAAGAATGTGGAAGTGTTTGGGAACGACAGCAACTCAGCCGCGAAGTGGTAGGCCACGTAAACTGATGGAGCGGGGTCAGCGGATGCTGAGGCGCATAGTGCGAAGAGGTCGCCAACTTTCTGCAGAGTCAATCGCTACAGACCTCCAAACTTCATGTGGCCTTCAGATTAGCTCAAGAACAGTGCGCAGAGAGCTTCATGGAATGGGTTTCCATGGCCGAGCAGCTGCATCCAAGCCATACATCACCAAGTGCAATGCAAAGCGTCGGATGCAGTGGTGTAAAGCACGCCGCCACTGGACTCTAGAGCAGTGGAGACGCGTTCTCTGGAGTGACGAATCGCGCTTCTCCATCTGGCAATCTGATGGACGAGTCTGGGTTTGGCAGTTGCCAGGAGAACGGTACTTGTCTGACTGCATTGTGCCAAGTGTAAAGTTTGGTGGAGGGGGGATTATGGTGTGGGGTTGTTTTTCAAGAGCTGGGCTTGGCCCCTTAGTTCCAGTGAAAGGAACTCTGAATGCTTCAGCATACCAAGACATTTTGGACAATTCCATGCTCCCAACTTTGTGGGAACAGTTTGGAGCTGGCCCCTTCCTCTTCCAACATGACTGTGCACCAGTGACCAAAGCAAGGTCCATAAAGACATGGATGACAGAGTCTGGTGTGGATGAACTTGACTGGCCTGCACAGAGTCCTGACCTCAACCCGATAGAACGCCTTTGGGATGAATTAGAGCCTGAGACTGAGAGCCAGGCCTTCTCGTCCAACATCAGTGTGTGACCTCACAAATGCGCTTCTGGAAGAATGGTCAAAAATTCCCATAAACACACTCCTAAACCTTGTGGACAGCCTTCCCAGAAGAGTTGAAGCTGTTATAGCTGCAAAGGGTGGACCGACGTCATATTGAACCCTATGGATTAGGAATGGGATGTCACTTAAGTTCATATGCAAGTCAAGGCAGGTGAGCGAATACTTTTGGCAATATAGTGTACATGGCGAGTGTTGATTAAACCTGAGGTATCTCTCAGTTACATATAATCTGAAAATTTTTTTTTTTGAGCAATTCCAATGTAAGGTAGTTCTGATGTAACCATAATATGTCAGGCTGAAATTTATGCCTTTGGGGGTAAATACCCTCAAAAGAAATTTGCGCTCCGGAGTGACACAACAGAAAAGTGTGTGCCTAATTGTCTGGATATTCTGTGGCCAGGAGCCAAGCGATCAGTCTTGACTGTGATCTCGAGGTGGGAGTGATAGCATACTCTCTCTGCCCTGTCAGCTATGATGACGCTAGATAATCATGGGCATCTGTGAGCTCATGTATGTGGAAGAGGGCAGGTACATCTTCCCTCTGAATGTGCGAAGCTGCCTGTGATGCTGCATAAGCAGCAGTAGCTGACTTTAAGGTGTATATTAGGCAGCAAGAGTTGGACCTTACCTGATTGGGAGCTGTCTGGAGCGAAAGAATTGTCAAGTGACCCATTTTGGGAGAAAAATGTTGATAAAAATTCAGTGTCATTAGGTAGCAGTGTCAGTTTTCACCATTTCATAACCTTGATTTAAAATCACGTGGCTTCAGTAAGTTGTGAGCATGAGTAACTGTCTGTAAGTGAAAAATGCTAAATAATAGGAAGTGCTGGATCAAGTGTTAATTTATACGCTGCTGAATAACGAGAGTGGAAGCCATATTCCCTGATTAATGTGATAATTACCACTAGGTAATATTATATTGACAATATGCAAGATTCATTAGATGTTTATATCAATGCTTGCCATTTTCTCTTTCACATATCACTGTATTAGTCTTTTTAAAGTCGTTTTACTTTGATTATACGTTTAAAGGAGTCACAATTTTTTGGGGATTGTGGTATATTTTTTCACTCTATTTACTTTTATTAAAACTATACTTTTTCTTTACAGGGACATAAAACCAGAGAACGTTCTTATTGACCGTACGGGACACATTAAGCTGGCAGACTTCGGCTCTGCTTCCAAACTGACTGCAGATAAATCGGTAATCTTATCCTTTAACAATGAGAAATAATGTCCTGGCATTAGCTTTTGTCACGTTTAGAATGAGCCATGTAATTAAATGACCAGATTAATGTACTTCTGCAGTTTGTGGTATTATGATGATGGCGATGAAGAGCTTACTATTAAAACTGATGGTGGTTTAGGTGCGCTTCTGCAAGCTTCCAGTGGGCACACAGGACTTCCTGGCTCCAGAGGTTCTCTCAGCCTTGAATGGGGGTTCTCATGCCAGTTACGGTCCCGAGTGTGACTGGTGGTCTTTGGGGGTTATTGCTTACGAAATGATCTACATGAAGTCACCTTTTACTGATGGGACCTCGGCGAAAACCATCAACAACATTATGAACTTCCAGGTAAGACCAGCAGAAACGGTTCTCTCAGACGTGTATTTCTTTTTTTTGTTTGTTGATGATGTTGATGATGTTGTTGTTTTTATTTAGCCATACGTTTGTGCACTGAGGATTTGTCAGCTTATCAAGGCCATATGATGACTATCAAGTATACTTTATGATTAATTTATAATCTTTTGCTTCATATTATTATGCCTAAAGGGTTTTTTCAAGTTAACCTACAATGTACAATAAATAAAATGCATTTTTAATGACATATAAATATTGTAATTTTGCAGGTTGGTATTCATGTAATAAAATGTCTCCTTAAGTTAAATTCAAGAAATGACAACACCATGTCACTGATTATTTTCCTATTACAGCATGTCTCGTTTCATTGTTTATGTACATTAAACCATGATGCAAGGATAAGCATTGATCTCCATGTGAAAATAATATCCTCACATGCCTCATATTCAAGCTGTTTCTTTACCTCCAAGCGTTATCTGAAGTTCCCTGAGGATCCCAAGGCCAGCTCTCAGTTCGTGGATCTCGTGCAGAGTTTGCTGTGTG
The DNA here is from genome assembly GCF_019097595.1 of Hemibagrus wyckioides. NCBI lineage: Eukaryota > Metazoa > Chordata > Actinopteri > Siluriformes > Bagridae > Hemibagrus > Hemibagrus wyckioides. Next base: position 13,504,811 of record NC_080737.1, on the reverse strand, counting down.
TGGCACGGGAACGGCTCGGCTACGAGGGCCTGCGCTCCCACCCCTTCTTCTCCACTGTCGACTGGAGCAGCCTCAGACATGGTGAGGATTTAACAGTGTCCCCTTAGGGCAGTTTACATAAATTGTGCTATCTTTAGGAATAGTTTATGGGCTATACTCAGTGCTGTTTCAGAGAGATCACCTTCAGAGCTAAAAGAGGACTGGTGGTTACTCATCTGAAAGCTTTGGACTGATGGAGGCCCAGTTTGTGCTAAGCAAAATGCAGCAGTTGGTTTAGAGAATGAACACCATGTAGCTGTTGGCCATTTCTTGATTTGCGTCCCTAACGATCGCTATTGTTGGGCGTTATCAGAGGATTAGCTTGCTAATGGAGTGTAGTGGGTGGATTTTGGGGTGAATTGGGTTACTGTGTGTCTAGTGTATGAATGTCCGCGTCAACGTTTATGCGTTATGAGGCATGCAGGTGTTCTCAGAGGGACATCCTGATTGTTTCTGCCCAGACAATGCAACACATCTTATACACACATCCACCCACACGAATACTATATATAGTCCTTCACACATCCAGTGCTGATAATTTATGGGAGAAAATACAGGATACTGCATTTGTGTTACATATATTAATGAAAAAAAAAGATGATTAGTTGTACCATTGGTATTGATTTGAAGATATGGAGCATACATAAAAGCACATTGTTCCAGCAATAATTTAATTCCTGAACCACTTGCGGGTGTTGTGGGGGTGTTGACTGGGGCATAGGGGGGTTGTAAGCACTGCTCATCATACCATGTAATGATCATTAGGCTTATAATGCTTAATATAGTTGATTTATACAGGACAACAAAAACAGTGGGAACATTATTATGGAAACACTGAACATCATATTAACAGCCTGTATCTAATAATAGTGTGTCTGAGTTTAGTTTCAGAACAGCTTCTGTCTTGCTGTCATGCTGTCCTGAAAAATGTGTGTGGTGGAATTTTGGAGCATTCTTTCAAAAGCTGAAAGCCTCGAAAGTATTTGCCGAAGGGGGAAATGATTACAGAAATCTAGTTAGTACTCCATGCTTCAGAAGGTTCCCGACAGATAATATTTCAGGACTTCATGAATTTGCTTGCTTGTTTGAAATATGGGAACATCGATAAGGAGCACCATAAATCATATTTAAAAAAAAAAATCGTGCAAATGATCAGTTTCGTCAAATTTGCCTGGGTGTCATCAAAACATACTTTTCGTCTCCATCACTGCTAACGAGTTGCATGTAGTGACAGTGTAAAGGCAACCTGATGAACATGTTAGGAATAAATATGTGGATCAGTTACTAAGAAAGAAACATCTTGCACACAAACCTAGTCTCAGTCTCATATATCTGTAGTGTGTGGCCAACAATTCGGCTATATTTTCACAGTAATAACAGTGTTTGAGCGACAGAGTGGTGCCGCTTCTAGTATACTCCTATGTAATGAAGCTCTGCAGTCTCTGCAGCACCTTTCACCTTAGACTCCAATGTTCCAGTGTGAATTTTAACCATTCTGCAGGATGTTAGCTAAGTTCATAATCTAAACCCTAAGTATAGCCATAATATGGTGTGGCTTTGTGTCTCGCTTGTATTTCTTAGCTAACAGTTGCCTACTTTGCAGCTATTAATAGTCAGTAACACAAAAGTGATTAAATTAACTTCAAGCCCATTGGGCTTCGTCAATTTTAAAACACATACAAGTCTTATTCCAAATGGTTTGATATAAAGTATAAGTTCTTAACAGTTAAATGGCTATAATAATTTTACTAGGAAAGTAAATTGCTAGTACCATGCTTACCATACCATGGATCAACCATAACATTATGAGCAGTGACAGGTGAAGTGAATAACACTGATTATCTCCTCATCATGGCACCTGTTAGTGGGTGGGATATATTAGGCAGCAGGTGAACATTTTGTCCTCAAAGTTGATGTGTTAGAAGCAAGCGTAAGGATTTGAGCGAGTTTGACAAGGGCTAAATTGTGATGGCTAGACGACTGGATCAGAGCGTCTCCAAAACTGCAGCTCTTGTGGGGTGTTCCCGGTCTGCAGTGGTCAGTATCTATCAAAAGTGGAGGAAGGAAGGAACAGTGGTGAACCTGTGATAGGGTCATGGGCGGCCAAGGCTCATTGATGCAGGTGGAGAGTGAAGGCTGGCCTGTGTGATCCAATCCAACAGACGAGCTACTGTTGCTCAAACTGCCGAAGAAGTTAATGCTGGTTCTGATAGAAAGCTGTCTCAGTTTGTTGAAAGTGCATCTCAGTTTGTTTTGAATGTGGCTACATAGCTGCAGACCAGTAAGGGTGCCCATGCTGACCCCTGTGCACCGCTGAAAGCATCAGAACTGGACCACAGAGCAACGGAAGAAGGTGGCCTGGTCTGATGAATCACGTTTTTTTTTTTATATCACGTGGATGGCCGGGTGCGTGTGCGTCGCTTACCTGGGAAACACATGGCTCCAGGATGCACTATGGGAAGAAGTCAAGCTGCCAGAGGCAGTGTCATGCTTTGGGCAATGTTCTGCTGGGAAACCTTGGGTCCTGCCATCCATGTGGATGTTACTTTGACAAGTACCACCTACCTAAGCATTGTTGCAGACCATGTACACTCTTTAATGGAAACAGTATTCCCTGATGGCTGTGGCCTCTTTCAGCAGGATGATGCGCCGTGCCACAAAGCAAAAATGGTTCAGGAATGGTTTGATGAGAACAACAATGATTTTGAGATGTTGACTTGGCCTCCAAATTCACCAGCTCTCAATCCAATCGAGCATCTGTGGGATGTGCTGGACAAACAAGACCTTTCTGTTTAGGAATTCTTAGGTTTTTTCTAGAGAGAGAGAGTTTAAGTCGAACACAGCATTAGTGAGATTAGTTGCTTCAAAAACCTGGAATGGGTCCAGAACTGGAAATTCAAAGAAACGTAGTGGACCGAATACTTAAGAATGTGCATTAGTTTGTAATGGATGATAAGCACACATCTAAACGAACTAAGGATCAAGGCTGGGTTACATTATAAATAAAATCAATACTGATTTTTTTTTATGTCACAGTAGGCTTTTTTGAGTTATCATCAGTATTTTTTTAAACAGTTAGAAACTGGTTAGAATCAAGATATGTACTAAATCTGGAGATTTTCTTAGTGGTCTCTTAAAAAACCTATTTAGAACAGTAAATAAATATACTATTGATAGTGTTTTAATGCAAAATGCAGCATCACTTTTTTGCTGGTTGTGTCATTGAAATGTCTTCACGAAACCTGATGAGATATTTTTGTCTAATCACTGACCAGAACTATAGTACTACTTGTAGAACTTGAGTATTTCTTCTTCGATGCCCCTGGATGACATTGCATTGATTTAGTTATGCAGAAGAGCATGAAGATATATCTGGAAGAAAACAAAACGCCAGCATCCGTAACTGCCTTTATGACAGAAATAATGGAGAACTGCAGTCTTTGGAGAACAAGCCATACAAAGGGACTTTTAATCTACGGCTAGGCTTAATCACCATCTGGGAAACTGTCCAACTTATTGTTTTCTGTTTCTTTTAATACTGAGCCATTGGTAATGCTGTATATTAAAGTTTCTTTAACTAACGTTATTTAAGAAACCTTTCGTCATAAGTAGAGCACAAGAGGTTTTATGCACAGAGAAATTAACCACTAAATCAATTAACATTCACTAAAGTGCATTAAACAAGGTCCGTATTTAATAATCCGGTCCATACTAACCACTATGAGCTCTGAATATTACCACAATGCTGTTAAATTCTTGACTCAGATTTGTCAGATGATGTTGATTAATTTTTTAAAGCATCAAAATGTATGAAGCTATTGGTGGAAAATTGGCAGAATTGATACACTATATAAGGTCTTTGTATACCTGACCATTACACCCATATATGTGTGTGTTGAACATCCCATTAATGATTCGGTCATCCTTAAAAACCTCTACTCTTCTGGGAAGGCTTTCCACTAGATTTTGGAACATGGCTGTGGGTTTTTGTACTCATTCAGACATTAGTGAGATCAGACAGTCAGATGAGGAGGTCTGGGGTGCATTCAACGTTCCAGTTCATCCTAAACGTGTTCAGTGGGGTTGTGGTCAGGGCTCTTTGCCAGACACCTGATTTTCTTCCACTCTAAACTTGGCATACCATGTTTTCATGGAGCTAGCTTTGTGCACTGCCATGCTGGAACATGTTTCTATTCTCAGTTCCAGTGATGAGAAGGGAAATGTTACATCATACAAAGATATTCTAGGGGTATCGAATCTTATCTGCAAAGGGTCGGTGTGGGTGCAGGTTTGCATACTAATCACGCAGGAGCCGCAGCTTTCTTAATGCTATCGGTAGCTTCTTGTAGGTTGGACTGAAAACTTGCACTCATACTGGCCCTACTATGATTAGACACTTGTGTGCTTATAACTTTGTGGTAAAAGTTTGGGAAAGGACCACATGTGGATGTGATGGTCAGGTGTCCAAATAGTTTTGGCCACATAGTGTGTGTATAAAGATAAATGATGGGTTATGGAACAGCATTAGTATTAATATTTGAACAACCGTCAATTAATTTAAGTGTAATTTTATGGTAACGTATTAATGATGATGTTTATGCTTTCTTAATGTCAACTAAAATGTAAAGTGTTACATCGCAGTAATAACTTAACTTCCAATTTCTTTCTTAAAAATGACCGATGGGACAATTTCAGCTCATGAAGATTTTTAATGCTGTCAGGATGAGGGCGTCATTATCAATTTCGCCTCGCAATTAATCAGTTACGCTAACATCCTGTGGGATTATTGCAGTTTCCACAGTAACCTGGCACTGCCACTGTTGCTCCATTCATTATTATGGTACACTGTTCTCAACTCCCAACCTGACTGGGATTGCGTAGTCCGTCGTTGTTGTTTTTTCTGCTGTTGGTGTACAGGTAAGGTACACCAGGGAGTGGACACGCTTTAATGTTTTAGTTGTAGCTGTGTGTGTGTGTGTGCGCATGTGTAATAGTTTCTCTTGTTGTTGTTGTTTTACATGATTATTTTTCATTTATTTCACACGTTTAAAAGCCCACAGTGGTTTGAGAGAGTATTAACCTATTAAGATTGGTATACTGTGTGTGCTTAGTGTAGTATGTGTTTTCTGTGTGAGTGCAGGGAGTATTGGGATGTCTGTGTGTGTGTGTGTGTGTGTGTGTGTGTGTGTGTGTGTTGTGCGGATCCAGAGCCTAGGCTGTGACTCAGGCTGATGAGCTGAAGCTGCTGCAGTGAGGGAGAGAGAAAGTGTGTGTGCATGTGAGCAAGTGAGAGGGAGGGAGAATGTGAGAGAGAGAAAGAGAGAGAGAGAGCGAGAGAGAGAGAGTTACTGCACTAGAACCTCATCACTGAGACCCTCTCCTCCCTCCCTCTCCTCCCTCCCTCCCTCCTTCCTTCTTTCTCCCCCTCTGTTTTCATCTCTTGCTTGCTGCCTGTCTCTCACACACACTCACTCACACACACACACACACACGCTCTCTTTCTCTCCCTCTTCTCATCGTCCTTTTCTGTACTCCTTCCCTCTTCCAGCTGTCCCTCCCTTCGTTCCCTCGCTCCGTGCCGAAGATGACACGTCCAATTTCGAGGAGCCGGAGAGGGCCCCTCGGCGTGCGCATGCTGCCCAGCGAGAGCCCCCGCGCCTGGGCTTTCAGGGACAAGACCTGCCCTTTCTAGGCTGGTTCTTCAGCCGGGCCCTAACTGCACTGGTCAAATCCGAGTGAGTACCCCCACACACACACACACACAGAGCGTTATTTTACATGGAACGTTTTCTATACTACAGTCACAGGTGGTAGACAAGATGGCATGATCGCCACGGTTACTGTCACCAGGCAACGTTGGTGGTGAATGGCAGTCATGCTGTAGCTGTGCAGATGTGGTAGCAGTGGTCTCTCTGTCTCTGTGTGAGTGAATGGGAATCTGGAATGAGAAGTGTGTGAGAGAGAGAGAGACTGAGAATACTGATGCTTTTATCCTGTGCTTGTGGCTTGTTATGTTATTTCTGTAAAAGCAATACGCTGGGAATCCCCATCTGTGTGTGTGTGTGTGTGTGAACTCCTCTTTGCAGATCACTCATTTTTTTCTGTGATCCTGCTTAGCTCCGATCCTCTTGTTTGTAATAGCCATGTGTGCTGCATTGCTGCTCAGTCTGCATGCGCATCTGCATGTACACGTATGAAGCTCCGGATGCGCTCGTGGTTCTGCTCGTGTTTGTGTGTGCATGCTGATTTGCGGTTCTCTTAAATAATCTGCGCTCTACAACTAGTTGGGACCGCGGGAGCAGATCTCAGATCAGCAGCATTCCCAGTGTTTGACTGACAGCATGCCTCCCCCCCCCTCACTTCCCCTCCCCTTACTGCACACTATATGGCTATAAAGCAAGGACATAGAAGAAAAAGAATAAAACAGAAAGGAGATGGAGGTACAATACGGCGGGAAAGAGAGATCAAGTCTGTTGGACACAGATCGAGGGAAGAAATGCATTTCTATGGTAACTAGAGGGAGATTCATGATCAGTAATAGTATGTTTACATGCAAGATAATAATCCATAAATAGATAATAAACAGGCTGAGAATGCAGACCTAAATCTGGGGTTAATTTAGAATAATTCCTTGAATAATTAGTTTAAAAGGAAAATAATGTATATGTAAACTATTACATGCTTAATAGCATAACTTGCATATATTTTGCAGATGTTTGTTTGCTTTGTACTATAAAAAAAAAGCTAAATTAATTTATCATTTAAATATTTATTTCAATATTTATGTTATATATATATACATATCACATTAAATGTTTTTTGAAATGCAGGTTAGAATGAAGTGAAGGGGATCCAGGTAATATTTTTAACATAAACCGAGACTTAATTTTTTTTCCTTTCTTTCATCCTCGCTTTCTTGCATTCTTTCTGTCTTTCAGTCGGTGTTTCATTTGCTGAAAATGATGTCATTTAGGACTTGTTTAGATCACAAACAAGGCTTGGCGAACATGCTGCACCAACATAGCTACTTGTTTGCGATGTGAAATGACTCGTATGATTCTGGTTGTTATGGTAACATTGGCAGGAAATGCTGTTCTTTACATGCGCATACATTTGTCTCTGATTTCCCTCTTTCTTTTACTGCTTTCCTTCTCTCTCTCTCTCTCTCTCTCTCTCTTTCACATCGCACACTAGACTTTGTCTTTACCCTGACAAGATAACTTGAAAAAAAAAGAAAGAGAGAGAAAAACAAAACAGAACACACATTTCCCATTCTTCTCTCTCTCACCCTTCCCTCTCTCCCCCCCCCTTTCAAACCTTCCATCTAGCGTGTCTATGCGCACAGTGAGCGTGCTATACCATAAAAAACCCCATCTCGTATTCATGCACACACCCCTCACACTGGTTTCCCCCTGAATAACACTGGCACATGTTTTTCATTCATCTCACATCCATTCCCATGCTTCCGCCTTTGCCTGTCATACGGTAAATCACACTGCGCTAACGAGTCTCCATCCTTCCAGTCTGATCTGTAGGCAGCAGCACGACCCAAGACGAGGCACGCTGCTCGATTTGCAGTCAGCTCACATCAGATCTGAGCACATCTGCGTTTCCGCCTTATAACGGCCAACGAACGTGCATACAGTACAACCAGAACCACCTCATGCTTTTCTCTCCAGTGCCAGAATATCTCTCTGTTCATCCGCTTGTTTTTCACGTGCTGCATCGACTAATCTCTCTAGTTATAGAAGGTTTTCTTTCCCCAGTTTCTTCCTAATTTATTCAGAGCCTGTCCCCTCGAGCTAGCAGGTAGCACTTTTCAGGCTGACATTGCGATATGCCGAGGTGCCATCACTAATGTTTTTATTCACATAACAATATAAGAAGGAATATAAGAAGAATTCTTTAGTTAGCCCATTAATCTGGAAGTTGAGTCACGCCAACTGGACTTCTTTCTTTTTAGATCGAAACGTTTCATTACTCATCCGAGCAGCTTCTTCTGTCTGAGCGAAGTTGGCAGGATTCCACAAATTCGTGTCCTCCAGGGTCAAGGATCTTCCCATCTATGGATAGGCTCGTTAAGGAGACAATGGAGAAGTTGAGAATAGGGGGAGTCGTTAGGAGTAGGGAGAGTCATTAGGCTGTAACACCCCAGAGAAAGGAGAGTAGGAGAGTCATTGGGGGTAGCAATCAGAAGTATGGAGAGTCACTGGGGGTAGCATTCAGAAGTATGGAAAGTCATTGGGGGTAGCAGTCAGAAGTATAGAGTGTCATTGGGAGTAATGATCAGAAGTATGGAGAGTCACTGGGGGTAGCAATCAGAAGTATGGAGAGTCAATGGGGGTAGTAATCAGAAGTATGGAAAGTCATTGGGGGTAATGATCAGAAGTATGGAGAGTCATTGGGGGTAGTAATCAGAAGTATGGAGAGTCATTGGGGTAGCAATCAGCAGTATGCAAAGTCATTGGGGTAGCAATCAGAAGTATGGAGAGTCATTGGGGGTAATGATGAGAAGTATGGAGAGTCAGTTAGAATTAGCTGGCTAGCATGTGAGGACGTCTCTCTGTATCACCGTCATGTTAACAAGATTTAGCAGGAGAATGTTGGATGTACTGAACAAGTAACATGCTTTGATAGGCTCTCTGGTAGTGTTATTTGTGATCAGGACTGAACTAGCGCTCTGTTTTGACACACATCCCTGTTTCAGCTCCATGAAATATTAGAAAAAACATTGCTGTTAGAGTTAAATGTACTGGTAGCAGGTCCAAACTGCAATGCAATTATCTTTGTTACAATAGTTGAATTACATTTTATACACATTTTGTGTCATATTTCTGCATGGATTAAATTTTTCCTGTATGGCATCATCAGAAATGTGTGATTGTGCTTGCAAGCAGCTCAGATAGAAGATTGGTTTCCTTCCCAGTCCCATGTTGTAGTTGCCCAGAAACTGACAGGGCTTAAAACTGTTAGCTAATATACACTATATTGCCAAAAGCCTTTACATGCACATGAATGTAATATGGAGTCGGCCTGCCCTTTGCAGCTATAACAGCTTCAACTCCTCAGGGAATGCTTTCCAAAAGGTTTAGGAGTGTGTTAATGGGAATTTTTGACCATTCCACTAGAAGCACATTTGTGAGGTCAGGCACTGATGTTGGACGAGAAGGCCTGCCTTGCAGTCTCCACTCTAATTCATCACAAAGGTGTTCTATCAGGTTGAAGTCAGGACTTTGTGCGGTCCAGTCAAGTTCCCCCACACCAAACTCACTTATCCATGTCTTTATGGACCTTGCTTTGTGCACTGGTGTGCAGTCATGTTGGAACAGGAAGGGGTCATCCCCAAACTGTTCCCACAAAGTTGGGAGCATGAAATTGTCCAAAATGTCTTGGTATGAAGCTGAAGCATTAAGAGTTCCTTTCACTGGAACTAAGGGGTCAAGCCCAAACCCCTGAAAAACACCACATGAATTCAATGATTTTAGAGGGGTGTCCCAAAACTTTTGGCAATATAGTGTAGTAGACTCCGGAAAATTTACAGTAGTATTGGGAATCATCGAAAGATTCCAGCTTTTGCAACAGCTGACGATTTAAATGTCTGTTGGAAAAGTGATGTCTGTAGTTTTAAGATCAACAAAAATAAACTGTTGTATCCCCCCTAGTGTGTTTCCTTTAAACCTATTTTTTTTAATCCAAATAGAACCTTCCTAGGTTCAGAGCAGAGCAACAAAACATTTTTTTCTGATGTTTTTCAAAGCGTCTTTCTCTGATGCATTCTATCTTCCCTTGTCTGTGCTTTCCAAACAGATAGAACCTTGAACGTCATCACTCACAAAACATAAACTGAATTTCTACTTTTATACTCCTGTTCATCAGGGCTACATCGCCATGCATGAATTCATCTCCGCTGGTGTTCACAAGCACATGTAGTTACTCTTAGTTACATCTCATGGCATTTTATAGATTTACTTACAGCCCCAACTTCAGTTTTGCAGCATTCTTGACCTTAAGGACTAAATGCTAATGCAAGTAATTGCAGCCAGCGCTAACTCTTAACCAGTCTTAAAAGGTGTTTTTCTGGTGTAATGATGTATTTCTGACCACTTTCTTTTCCTCCTGTAATGCTGTCCTCAATCGGAAATAGTTATGGGCCACGATAGGCTGAAGGCATGTTGCATATGATCTCACAAGTCTAAAGGCTAATTTATTTTTAACTGCATTAATATTGACTAATAGAATTTTATCAGTATCGTTTTTGTTTATTGCAACGTGTTAACAGAGATTAGGAATTTTATTTGTAAATGATATCATTCCATTCTGTTTAGCATCTTTCTATCCTGTCTGCATTTTTACCGGTGCAGTAAGCAGGAGAGTTTTATGACAGCTTTGTGTCGAACCTCATTTTGATCTCGGTTTTGTCAAGACTTCCACATTTCTGCATGTTCTGGAGTCTGAATAGTGAAAAATTCATTCTAGTGTCAGTGTCAGTCAGTGTGTGACAGAAGTCAGTGTCGGAAAGCGTTGTGCACTATTGTATAGAGATGCATTACACCAGCTTCTAAATATAGCTACATACCAGAGAAATATATTTTTTTTTTGGTTTGTTAAAGTCAATGAGGACACAGTAAATCTATATACACCGATCAGGCATAACATTATGAGCACTGTGAATAAGACTGATGATCTCCTCATCATGGCAAGCAAGTGAACATTTTGTCCTCAAAGTTGATGTGTTAGAAGCAGGAAAAATGGACAAGTGTAAGGATTTGAGCGAGTTTGACAAGGACGAAATTGTGATGGCTAGACATCTGGATCAGAGCATCTCCAAAACTGCAGCTCTTGTGGGGTGTTCCCGGTCTGCAGTGGTCAGTATCTATCAAAAGTGGTCCAAGGAAGGAACAGTGGTGAACCGGTGACAGGGTCATGGACGGTCAAGGCTCACTGATACACGTGGGGAGCGAAGGCTGACCCGTGTGATCCGATCCAACAGACAAGCTACTGTTGCTCAAATTGCTGATGAAGTTAATGCTGTTTCTTATTGAAAGGTGTCAGAATACACAGTGCACGACGGGTCAGAGCTGTTCTGGCAGCAAAAGGGCGACCAACACAATATTAGTCATAATGTTATGCCTGATCTGTGTATTCTGGTTGTTAATATATATTTTCTGGCAACCTTGTGTAAAGAAAGCTAATTAGCCTGGATAATACATCTGCTTGTTGTATACTCATGTAGCCACTTCATTGTAGAAATTGGCCCACTTCACTGCAGTTATGTCAGTTACTCTAATTACATAGCTTTTTATGTCAGCTCTGCGTGGATTGAAGTTAAGTTGTCTTTGTCACATATACATTACTGCACAGTGAAATTCTTTCTTCACATATCCCATCCTTGGGGTTGGGGTCAGAGCGCAGGGTCAGCCATGATACAGCGCCCGTGGAGCAGGGTGGATTGAACCCCAATCTTCTGGTCAACGACCCAGAGCCTTAAACATTTGAGCTACCACTGCCCCGGATTAAATTCTTTTCCTGCATGGGAGAATCATCAGAAGTGTGTGAATGTGTGTGCCAGCATCTTCAGAGGGAAGTGTGTTGCCCAGCTCCATATTGTGGTCATCCACTTCTGCAGCATGGAAATTGAAATAGTGACAAAAATGACAGATTTGTTACACTGTTATATTGCACTGTGTTATGTACTACATGACTACTACCAATCATCTGCTTCTTCCGAGAACAGAACATTTGACCATCCTTGATGGAGAGCGCAGAACCAATTATCATCGCCATGTTGTTGGGAAATCCTGACAGTAAGAGCCGATGCTTGGACAGTTGCTCCACTCAGGAACCCAAGGAGGTGCTTCCGCCTCCTCACGTGTTGGGTGAAATCGATTTGACAGAAAGGTTTTGATTTATCCGCCAGCCCTTTATTCATTTATTTATTTATTTATTTTTACAGTGATTAGAAGCTACACGTGACACACAGGCATGATTAGATCATGCGTGAGGACCCTGAAGCTAAATAAAGTGCTGCAGCTGCGTTTTGAACCTTCAGCATAAGAAGCCGTGACGAATTCGGCTTTATCTTCAACTTCAAGTCGGTCAAAGTGGTGGTGGGATGAATTTTCTATGCGTGCTCTCTCTCTCTCGCTTTCTCTCTCCCCCTGTTTCCCTTCCTTTTACCTTTCTTTCCGTCGGAGTAAAAAGTAGACTTCCAACTTGAACAAAATGAATTTTAATCCTCTTATTTTGCGCTCACATCATCCTTCATAAATAATGCGACGAGGGTTGTGAGAACGAAACAGCCCCAGGAAGCGTGATCTCTGTGTTAATTGCTAATCATAAGTCCCACAACAGGATGTTTAATTAATGCATGGCTGCAGCATTGTTAGCGAAAGAAGCGTCTGTAAGTCGCTTTGGATAAGGACATCTGACAAATGCTGTTGATGTAAAATGAAATCATTTCTAATCGCAGTGTTTCCCAATTCCTTTTCGCAACAGGCTGTTTGCTCCTCGGTAATGGTTGGATTCCTCCACGCTCGCTGCCGTCTCTAATTGGCGTTTGAGCTTAGCTGGTCCCTGCTGTAGCCATTTTAGTGACACTTTTTTAATGACCAACTTGTGTGTTTGTGCCTGTGTTGACAGCGCAATAACTGCCATCGTTGCAAGCTAGTTTGTGTTCGAAAACAATGTCTAAGTTTGTAGTTTGAGCTCTAATCTATGTTCAAATCCACAGGGTAAACAAATTGAACACTGGTGTGTTCTCTAAGCCAAGCTGAAAATAGAAGAGACTGTGACTCATTCACTTGTATCTTGCCGAGGAATGTTTGGCTCTTGTTAACAGCCAATCTTATAACAAGTGTGAGACGTGTTAAACCATTGAGACCAAGACTGCCCAGTGTTTGTCTAGCAAGTTTTTCCTTTGGGATGCAGCAAGTGACCTGAATGCAGTGCCATAAAATCATACTGTGTTTAGAGCTATTATACTGTATAATACTGTATATACAGTTTTCTATGTGCAAATCTTTTTTTTTTTTTTTTTTTTTTAACCTAACAGGACGTCTATCTCACCCGAACTCTCTAAACAGCTTCCAGTAATATTACAGTGGTGTGGTTTAGGCAACAGTGCGACTTACTGCAATGAAAAAAAATCAATCACTATGGGAGTCGTTTCAGAAAATCCTTGGAGTGCGATCCATTCTGAATTAATCAAGCCTAAGCCCTATTCCCTACAATACTATAACACAATAGTATATCCTCCAACTCCATCCTTACTACGGCGAAATGGTTTCTTCTGTATGGGTTGAAAACAGAGTTTGTATTTAAATATATTTTCCCCTGAATTATTTTCCAGTTCCATACTGATAAGTTGGTTAAAATAGCACCCGTAAAACACGTTCGATTATATACATCTTCAATTACGTTGGTTTGAAGATCAATGGTGCTCATAAAGGGTCAATAAAGTCACTGTTATAATTCCCTATTTAATCTTCCCAAACGTTAAATGTTACCCTTCCTTCATCCCTTCCCAACTTCCCCCCCCAGTCCAGGCATTGCATCTTGCATTGAAGTGTCCAGTGTAGATTTCACCATTTCAGAATGGACCCTAGCCTTAGTATCACTCCGACCACCTTCATGATAGACAGATGGCGGGTGATGTACGTCGTTCTGCACTGGAAATATTAGTGCCGTCTTTCCAGTGCTGAACTACAGAAGCAAATGTCAGACCAACCTATATTCAAGGATTCCTTTAATCTTAACAGATATTTACCCTCCACAGTTTTGGGATATAACTTTTATAAAGACTCATCATTACAACTGAGATGGGTTAAGGGTTCGGGATGTTACATGAGACCACTTTAATTAAAACTGTAGGTGTGATCTCTCCTTGGGTTCAGTTGGAAGCTGCTGCTTACACATATTTTGTTGAACCAGCAGCACTTGTTATTGCAGAATTCTGAGCACTCAATTGCTTTAGTGAGAGTGCTTTTGTGCTTGTGTAGGTTTGTGCATTAGCTTATTCTAATGGTGTAAATCTTTTGGTAATAGATATGATCATCTGAAGCAAATGAATAGATTACAAAGGTCTTATGGTGTGGGGGTGTTTCTACAGTGTGAATCATGTCTAGAGAGGAGGATGTCCGTGTGTTTGTGTGTTTTTGTGTGTGGGAGGCCCTTTTGCCTGATATAGAGCCAAGGAATGATAATGCGTAGAGTCAGCAGGAAGTATTTCTGAAACTGTGATTCATAGCTGGGGAATGTTAAAGATGCAGGCTTTGCCTCCTGGATAGCCATTCATTCAGCAAATTCTCATTCATTCAGCCATTTCCTGGATTTATTTTCTCTAATTTGGTCACGCAGTTGCCACCCCTTCAGCCAGCTGCCCTCTATCTAATAAAGGCCACCAACTAGGGAGGGTGAAGGCGAACACTTCTTTACTCCAAGACCCATTAAGCATAACACACTGGGAGGAAAGTGCTATCTGTCCTCTTCCGAATACATGACCTGACTAACGTTTACAACCGGTTAGTGTTACTGTGATTGATGGGAAGAGAGATGATTCTGTCCCTCCCACTGACCGTTTTGCTCTCTTTGATGGCCGTGGCACTGTCGGGTTATGAATTTTGATCTGGTTTGCCAAAACTGGAGTGACCTGCGTGAGACCTCTGACCTCAACCTCACTAAACATCCTTGGGATCTGATATTAATACCCGATCTCACTAATGTTCTGGTGGCTGACTGAACACACAGCCTCACATCCTTGAGTACCATGAAAGGCGCTTATAAATAATATGTTGCTTCTGCTGCTGCTGCTGTTGTTGTTGTTTGTTATTTCCTGCTTCAATTTGATACGTGTAGCCTGTAATTATGCTCTGAGACCAAACATCGAGGGTTGATAATCAAATTAATTGTGCTATTTTTTCCCCAATCTCTATAAGGTGAGAAAGGAAGAGAGTTGTTTTTCAAAGACAGAACTGGAAAAAAAAAAAAAACATAAGGATTTCTCTAATTGTAACAGCCAGTGATGAAGATTCACAAAAAAACTGATAAACATTTGGACTGTGTGCTTATTTTTTAGCTACCCACACTCAAACAGGCTTTCACACATCTTTAAGTGCTGCCAGTGCCAATAACACAAAGACTGTCTTGATAGATTGTTGTTGCAGTGTCCCCAAAGGGCAGCACCAGTTGGCATCACTTTGCTGAAATGGTGGACATTGGTGGTCAAGTATCTCCTGCTGTGCCCTAGCAGCCTGGCAGGGACATGACTATGACAATAACACTATTGAACTGTTTCAGCTGAAACTGAACATCTTCCATAATCTTACACCAGTTGGAGGACATTCTGAACCATCTGGACCTCCATGAGTGGGTGGTCACATGGGATAAATATTGCTTAAGCTCACACTTATTAGTCTTTAAATGACACTTTTTTTGTGTGTTGCAAATTTCTGCTAAGTCTGGAGATTGCCGACTCTTGACAGTGCCACAAACATCTATGGCCAGGAGCCATGGGAGCTGTATGCATCTTGGAGGACTTGCATCTTGTGTTGTGCACATTTGTTAACTTACACACTCTGATTGATATATACTGGGGAGAATAACTGGGGGAATAATCAACTTTGGTGAATCCTGATACAGGAATTTATACCATTAACCAATAGTAGATCTGATACACAGTTAGTTGGGAGGTTTGTTGTGTTTTCTTAGTTAATGAGCTTAAATCAACTAGCCTTGCTCAGACTGGTGAGCAGAATAGACTGCCAACAATTATATGTAGTGGAACTTCGGAATATGTATGTGCCAAGTGAAGCCAACCGAAGCGAGTTTACGATTTTTTTACGAATTATTTTCAGTAAGCGAAAGCTGTTTCAAAAGACTCGACCCACGATACCAATGTTGCCTTCGGCATGCGTTCAAAAGCTAGGTGATTTTTCGCATGTTTCTTGTTGACAGATTGGTGGTGTGGGTGGTCTGTTCTATTTTTAGCCCAAGCTTGATGGCACAACTTCCTGTGGGTACACTTGACATGGGTCAGTTCTTTGTATACACTTCATATTGGTGATATTGGTAATATTTTGGGGTGTCTGGAACAGATTATCTGCATTTACATTATTTCTTATGGGAAAATTCACTTCGCAATACAAATTTTCGCCTAAGAACTATATATAGGACATAAAACGATTCTACTCTTGTTTATTATTTCCATTATTTGTTTTAAAACGTTCAACCACAGCTATGACTTCCTTTACTTGTGCATTTGCAAGATGGCTGTCATGCATACCTGGTGTTTGGCAAGGCAAGTTGTGTATGTAAAAATTGACTGTATGCTAGTGGTGCAGGATCACCATAACCTTTGGGGCAGTATGTGAAATAACATACTAAACTATACATATGAGGGAGCCATTGAAAGAAATTAAAGAGATTTGTTATTGTGATGAGCGTCCTGGGTTCGAGTCTCGCTCCCGCTCACTTTCCTCCGGGTGCTCCGGTTTCCTCCCACAGTCCATAGACATGCTTCTAGGCTGATTGCAGTCTCTATTTGCCCGTAGTGTGTGATTGCGTGAGTGAATGAGTATGTGTGTGGCCTGTGATGGGTTGGCACTCCGTCCAGGGTGTATCCTGCCTTGATGCCCGATGACGCCTGAGGCTCCCCGTGACCTGAGCCTATCACAGCCTACCGAAACTCCTAACATCTTAATGAGAGGAAGTTGTTTTAGAAGGTATTCCTGTTTTGGCAGTGGAAGGTGTTTGAGCTTTGGGCTGCCCCCTAATGTATGGATCCTACTTAATCTTCTAGATGTACCAAGGTTATCATCAAGAATTCTACTGTCCTGCTTTGACAACAATAATTTTATAAGGACATGCAAGTGGAAAAACTTCTCAGCTGTACTCAATGTGTTAACTGCACCAGACATAGACGACACCAGACATTCTATCAAACTGTCCTTCTTAAAATCTGCTCATAGCTTTACCATTTCTCCTCCAATTTTCTTTGATTCACCGATAGCACCAAATGAAAGGCACTAGCAGCTGTTCTCACTAACTGGACTGCGTTTAACTGCTGCTATTTGACAAACGTATGATTGGGACTCTCTCTCTCTCTCTCTCTCTCTCTCTCAGTCCATCTCTCACAGCATTAGGCACTAATTGCCTAATGTAAATGATGTTAAGCTGCTTCAAGTTGTCGTACAGTGCCAGTCTACCCAGAGACACAATCTCTCACAGGTACAGAGCAAAGTATAATGGATCTGTTTAACTATGCTCAAAAATATGTGTCTTCATGTATTCGTGTTCAACGAGCCTTGGCTGCTTGCTGCCGTCTGTTGAAGTGGAACTTTGTCTAACTCCGTTTCTGACACATTTTGAAAACCCTTGAGATAATGGCCGTAATGACAAAGCCAGCAAAACTTGCTGTTACTGTCTGGGTTATTTATTCCTCCTTTTATCTCATGTTTCGAAGCACATATGTGTGAAGTGTTCAAAGGTTTTAGGGCTGATAGAGCAGAGCAGATTGCGTGGAGCATTTAAAAATGATGATGCCTCTGCAGTTGAGCGGTGTGTCTGCATCTGCCATCGCTATGGCCAGCGATGGAGGGAGGACCAAACGATTTTTTGATGCAATGAACAGTTCTGCATGATTACATGCAGTGCTTTATTGCTAATAGACTCAAACCTACTAAGGTTGTTATGTCAATTGATGCAGCCTATATACTTCAACAGAGAATTTGTGTGAAACAGACCTTCCAGTAACTCTCTGGCAAGCATGCAGGATTTTGTTGTTTACTCACCACTGGGTGATTAACGTATAGGATTCCTTGAAAAGCTTATTATTTTGCTGTAGAGATTAGGATAATATTTCATTCATACTCATGAACGTTAATATTAACATACGATTTGCAACGTCACTGAGCACTTTATTAGGAGCATAATACTAATATCTTAAAAATATCTGGGCATACAAACCAAGCGGCAGCAGCTCATTATTCGGCTCAGTATTCATGACATCGTGACTGACAGCTTGCCAACAGTAAGCAGCAACCTCAGGCACAGGATATAATATAGCAATCACAGAGTCGAATCAGAGTTAAAATTGTATGTTTAAGAGACCGTACTCACCGAGCGCTTTATTGGGAGCACTGTACAAATAATAAGGAAGGCTCTCCAACAAGCCTCAGTTCTTCATGGTATGGATTGCACAAGTTGGAAACATCCCATTGAGATTCTGCTCCATGTTAACATCATGGATCACTCATTCACACATGGTCAGCAACAATACGTCATTAGACTGTGGTATTTAAGTGATGATTTTCTAGTGTTAAAGGTGTCCCAAAACAAGAGTCACCACCTCTACCAGCCTTGACTGCTGACACAAGGCAGGCTGGACTCTGGATTCTTGCTCCTGGCACCAAATTTCTGACCCCACCATCTGTGCTCCTCAGCAGAAATCAAAAAAATTCATCTGACTTGGCTGTGTTTTTCCCAGTCTTCAACTGTCCAGTTTGGATGAGACTCACTCCCCTCAGCTTTCTGTTCTTGGCTGACAGAAGTGGAACCCGACACGGTTGTAGCCTTTCCGCCTCAAGGTTTAATGTGTTGTGCATTCTGAGATCTCACGATACTGCTCACCACAATTGTACAGAGCGGTTATCTAAGTTACCGTCAGTCAAACCTCTCTGGCCATTCTCCTTTGACCCTTCTCACAACAAGGTGCTTCTATCCATAGAACTGCTGCTCACTGGGTGTTTTTTCTTTATTGTGCCATTCTGAGTAAAAAAAAACAACAAATCTCTGGAGATCAGCAGTACATTGCATTTCTGCCACACGATTGGCTGATTAGATAAATGCATGAACGAGGAGGTGTTCCAAATAAAGTGGTCAGTGTGTGTAATTAATAAATGGACTAATGAAATCCGAAATTTAATAATAGGTATTAAACTGCAACCAGATATGAATAAGGTCTCTCTCTGCGTGTTTGTATCTCTGACTCGGCCCGATGATTGCTATATTATGTCCTTTGCTCGAGGGGGCTGCTCTCTGTTGGCTAGCTGTCAGTCATGAGGTCAAACTATGAATTCTTATGAGCTGCGGCCGCTTGGTTTGTTTGCTTAGATATTTCACTGCGTAATGTTCATCTTTATAACACTTCAGCTGCTATGTATTTTTTCCCTTTCCTGTCTCTCAGGGTTTCATGGTTCGTTCTTTTCCTCTCTCGTTATCGCTCTTAAACTTTTTTCTCATTTGCATTTAAATGTCAAGAACTTTTTCTCTCTCTCTCTCTCTCTTTTTAGGGCTCATTTAGTTTTTTCGTTTCTCTTTATTTTTTCACGCTCTGTGTATTAATCCTCAGACCTGCTCTATTGGTAATAGCTGCCAGACGGATTGGGATATTTTCAGACCGTATTTTTAGAGCTTGTTCATATGTCATTAGACGCTTCCGCAAATCAAGACCGGCAGATGTTGTGTTTGAGGAAAACGTCTGCCTCCGATGTTTTAGGCAACACTTTACTGTCATTTCTTGAGCACTTATTCTTATTCAAAGCATCACTGGGTTTAGAGTGTTTTTTATTTTATTTTATTTTTTTATGACAGGCAGATAACTGGATGGTTAGTCGTGTTTGATGAAGTGTAACCATCAAATGGAGCATGTTTTTGAACTCTCTTAGTTACTATTAAAAGCAACCTGAAAAATAATACAATCAGGGATTGATTCAAATGAGTGAAGAAGGCGCGTAGCTGTATAGCCAGGAACCAAAGCAGTGAGTTTTCCTTTGAAACACAGGTGCCCGAGAACTTTAATTGGCTTCCTGTGGACTTGTGTGCCATCAAGTCTGATAGATGAGGTTTTGTGCAGAAAAACTCAATATTGTGAGGTTCAAAAGTTTGTCTTTAGCTAAAAGCCTTCAGGAAACTGTAGGACTACAGGAGCTGCCTGGGCCGCCTTGCTTTCATTGTTGCCCCCATGAGGTAGGATTGTTATTATATTACATAAGTTACAATAAACAAGAGTATGAATTTCCAGGTGAGATGTTCCACAAATGCAGGAAGCGAATAGCAAGTGCTGAAAGCTTCGGATGAAAAACCACGAATAACAGAGCAGGACTGGAGCATCAGGCAGATTAACCGTAACAGTGGAAGTGTGTCATTATCTGGTACTGGCTTCATATCAGGCAGCAGGAGTTCATGTACGGCTTGACACAGAGAAAGATCGGATTATTAAGCATGCTCTGATCATGCCGTGGCTTAAAGGATGTCCGTTGTGATCAGAGTGTAAGCTGGCAGGTCTAGGTGTGAAAGCGTGACTAATAAGAAGAGCCAGGAGGTAACACGGGGCAAGCAGGGTGATCAGATACACCTGCCCATCAGACTTAGCAGCTGTTCAAAACAAACACATGAGCAAACAAGCCTGGACTGGATTCAACTAAATAACTAATGCGCTTCTCTGACAACTATATACATTAGGACCTGGTAAACAGCTGTGTGTGTGTGTGTGTGTTTATAATAGGCCTTGACAGTGATATAATGCTTCTCAGCATGGCTCCATGTTAAGTCTTTTAAAAAAAAGGAATCGACTCTGTCTGTGCCCTTCTTATCTCGTAGCTGCCAAATTGCGTGGTTTAGGTGATAACATGATGCTCGTGGGCACAAATTCTCTCCACATCCACAACAGCCTGAAGTGGTCCTGACACGTATCTGACAGCTGCAGAAACGAAGCAGCCTGAGCCAATGCCGATATTTCCGTCCATCTGTCGATATTGTTATGGATGATTTAGCTTTGTTAGATGTAAGCACCGGGTTTTATTGGAATGATATGTGACTAAACATTTTGCAGCACTGCTAGTAAATATGTTCCCTGCCTGCGACTTGCCTCAGGTTTAGCAATTAATTACAAGGAGGAAAAAAAAACGAAAAGGAATCTGCACGCTAATTTCGGTTAGATTAAATTAGTGCATCAAGCTAGCAGAACAGGGCTGATGATATATTATTACTAGAGCACAAACATGGTTGTATCATTAATGTATTGCAGTTGTTTGCACCCCCCCCCCCTTTTTAATTACTTAAACATAATTGATGAACTTATTTACTTATGTTTTGTTGAGGGCTCCGGTTTATATGTTTAGCTGTCTGTTTGTTTGCACACTCTTGCGATGCAGCAATTCATTTTTAGTCTAAATTGAACAATTATTTCACACAGAGCTTATTTGTATTCAGATAGCTGTAGGTCTCGAAGCAAAGTACTATAAATAAACCTGGATTATACATTTTATCTACTGTGAGCAATAGCAGCTAGCGCTCACGTGCAGGAAACGAAAGTATGTCCTGATGTGAAAGAAAGGACCTGTTTATTTTAGAAT
Source organism: Hemibagrus wyckioides (assembly GCF_019097595.1). NCBI lineage: Eukaryota > Metazoa > Chordata > Actinopteri > Siluriformes > Bagridae > Hemibagrus > Hemibagrus wyckioides. Next base: position 13,483,422 of record NC_080737.1, on the reverse strand, counting down.
TTTTACAAAGCACCGATTTTGCATAAATCGAATTAAAATAATTGTGAGGTCAACATTAAGCGAAACATAAAAGTGCAAGCAGTGATTAAGGACCAAGCACTTCACTTCCCCTTAAAGACAGAAACCATTAAGACCATCAGTATGTGCTCCCACTTCCTGTTTAGCACCTTAGAGACAGGAAATATGTTGTTTTTTTTTTCTTCACCATGGTCTGTCAGTGCAGTGGTACAAATTCCACAAAGAGAAGAAAGCAGATTCGCATTTCTGTGACATTTTGCTGTGGGGTTATTACTAATGTAAGTCCCATACCAAAATAACTGTATAGGTAGATACTGTTACTATGCCCAATTATAATAATGAAAAAAGTATGAAGCTCTCTTACATCATTATTAAACTCTCTAAGGGCTATCTAATAATAATAATAATAATAATAATAAACATACAGTTACATTTGTGTGCTTGGCCCCTAATAATCCTGACTGTTCAGCTCCTATTATGCACCCCTACAGAGGGGTAAGCTCGCATTATCTTTCATTCCTATCAGAAAATGGTGCAGATGCTGTTTTTTACGCCCGCTTTAAACACAGGCTGTGTCTCTGTTCTGCTGAGTACCCAGGATGCGCTTTAACAGCCTGCAGCACTCAGCCTTTTTACACCGAGCAGACAGGAAGCAGAACTTCCTGCAAAACAGTCTGCTGATCATCATGCTGTTCAAACATGCTCTAATTGGAAAAGAGGTTGAAAATCCGTTCAAACTCAACTCAGAATCTTAAACCTCTGTAAAATCTACACTCTTTTAAATACGCAAGCTGCTCCAGGCGAAGTCTGACTCAGCGTTTCGGGTTATTTAAGGCTCCTCTACAAGAACAGGTTGGGTAATTATGTCTGCAGGAATTAATGCTCCTCTGGGGATGTAAGGAATCGACTTCCATTAATAGTCAGGTTTCATTTATTCTATTCTCTCTGATACACGTTAAATAAAAATGATCATAACTACTCTTCTGTCTGTATCAAAGAATTGTTACCAACCTTTAAGTAAATTCTTTCCTTCTTTCTCTTAGAATGAATACATAATTATTGGCCCCCTTTTATAAACATGAAGAAAAGATTTAAGCATTATGACACTACGGTTTTATTCGAACACAACGGAAATTCATTTCAGCAAGGTACACCCATGATATAAGACTATATAAAGTTCTCATAAAAGAGGAATTTTTGTTTAAATTAGATGATGATTTATTTTGCAATTTTTTTCTGTCTTGGAATAAAATAAACATCACCCAGAGAAACATTTCACCCACAACTTTTGGGAAATGTATTGTGCTGATTGGGTTCAAGACTGCTATCACTGGAAAGACATTTCAGGTAGGGGTCAATAATTTGAAAATTGAACAAATATCTAAAAATTTTGATGTGCATCGGTGGAACTGTACGAAATGAGGTCTGTAAGTATAAATGATCATTGATTATGAGGATTTACAGATTATCAAGGTTTACTCTAAGGATGATCCCTTTGGATTGGCTCACTTTCCATGTAACTGATATGTTTTATGCTCACTGTACTCAATGTCTCTGTACCAGTCATACACTATATTGCCAAAGGTTTTGGGACACCCCTCCAAATCATTGAACTCAGGTGTTGTTTTTCAGGGGTTGGACTCGGCCCCTTAGTTCCAGTGAAAGGAACTCTTAATGCTTCAGCATAGCAAGACATTTTGGACAATTTCATGCTCCCAACTTTGTGAGAACAGTTTGGGGATGACCCCTTCCTGTTGTAACATGACTGCACACATCAAGGCTTGGTCATGGATGAGCGAGTCTGGTGTGGAGGAACTTGACTGGCCTGCACAGAGTCCTGACCTCAACCTGATAGAACACCTTTGGGATGAATTAGAGCAGAGACTGTGAGCCAGACCTTCTCGTCCAACATTGGTGCCTGACCTCACAAATGTGCTTCTAGTGGAATGGTCAAAAATTCCCATTAACACACTCCTAAACCTTGTGGAAAGCCTTCCCAGAAGAGCTATTATAGCTGCAAAGGGTGGACCAACTCCATATTACATTCATGTGCATGTAAAGGCAGACATCCCAGATTTGGAATGGCTCACTCTCCTCCAGTCAAGTTCCTCCACACCAAACTTGCTCATCCATGTCTTTATGGACCTTGCTTTGTGTGCAGTCATGTTGGAACAGGAAGGGGTCATCCCCAAACTGTTTCCACAAAGTTGGGAGCATGAAATTGTCCAAAATGTCTTGAAGCATTAAGAGTTCCTTTCACTCGAACTAAGGGGCCAAGACTGATGATTTCGAGGGCTGTCCCAAAACGTTTGGCAATATAGTGTATCTACATTAAATAAAGGTTGCGCATATTGGGATAAACTTTAAGTCTGTTTGCTGTTTAACTAAAGATAAGCAATCAGCTCTTGAATCATACAATCAAACGAATCCTCAGTCTGTTTATTGTAATCAGGATTATCTCAGGCTTAGACAGATACTCTCTCTGCATTATCCCCAACTGTTTAACAAGTCTGTAATGTTTACAAAGTGAGATCAGACTCCTGTGGTCTTATCCTCATTTATGAATGGCAACTAAAATGATTCCATTTTGTGCTTTGATAAATAATGCATATGGAGTGAACTCAAAAGCTGAAAGTGGGTGAGTTTTGTGTGTGTGTTTGAGAGACTTGCCTTGTGTTATACACTTCTTGGTGCTGAATCTGAGACTAATATTATTGGTCTCATTATCGTAACCTTTCATCTATGCACCTCTTATCTCTGTGCTCTTAGATCAGTGGCGGCAGGCCTCAATTCCCCTGCCAAGTCCAACTCCATGGAAAAAAAACTGCAACTCAAAAGCAAAGAACTTCAAGACACCCAAGACAAATGTCACAAGGTAGGATTGCACTTCAGTGACCGGTGGTGTGAAGACAGTTACGTTTGTGTAAATTTTAAAAGGAGCTGTGGATATGAATGAGCATGCAGTGAAAATGAGGTGGACGTCTTTACCCACACGCTTTTGCATGCTAATCCTCTTTGTAATTACTGTTCGGTTAAACCCATACAGGAGTAATGAGATTTCTAACCTTCTTCATTTTAGTACTTCAGTTATTTTGCAGTTCCACTTTATTAATAGACTCCGTTAATTGATTGTTTTTTCACAGTGCAGTTCAAATCACAGTGTCTTGTGTGCATCCAGTACTTGTTTGTGCTTGTGTACAGTATGTTGAACTACATATTAGCAGGACTGGACACTATAATGACCAAATGTTTATGGACACCTGACCGTTACTCCTTTATGTGGGTCATTCCCAAAGTTAAAAGCGGTCACCTGTATATACTGTAGCAGTACAATCTCCTTTCTCTGAACTGAGCCCTAAAATTGTTCCAGCATTACAATGCCCCTGTGCACAAAGCGAGAGCCATGAAGGTTTGTCAAGGTTGGAGTGGAAGAGATCAAGTGTCCTGCACAGAACCCCGAACTCAAACCCACTGAACACATTTGGGATGAACTGGACTGCACCCCAGACCTCCTCACATGACATCTATCTAATGCTCTTGTCTCTGACTGGAGACAAATTCTCACAGCCTGGTGGAAGATTGGAGGTTAATATAACAGCATAGGGGAATAAGCACTTTTTTTTTTTCTTCAGCTGTCCACATACTTTTGGTCATATAGTGTGCTAAAATAAGCTAATTAATTGCTTTCTGTGAAATCTGTGGAAATTTCACTAATTAAGCACCGAGAACTCTTTAAAAGGAGCCTGATGCGAAGCAGAGTTACTGAGACCTCCCTGAAGTTGTTCCAATAAAAGTGTGTGCCATAGAGTTTTATTCCTCTTATACTACAGCAATTAGTCAACAAATATAGTTGCACTTAGTTTTAGAACATCCACAAGACAAGTTATTTCTTATCGGACTGAGAAACTGGAAAATGTCTGTTTTGAAAACTCTTTAATGACAGAAAACTTACTGACCAGTATGGAAAACACTAACGCTGGAGACTCCTTCTAAAAATGCTACTGTTAATTTTTTTTCTTAAGCAGCACATTATTACATCATTGTTTTGTTTTATTTTATTTTATTTTATTTTATTTTATTTTATTTTATTTTATTTTATTTTATTTGATTAGCTTCGGATTATGTTAAGCATTTACCATACAGGTCCCTCTGAACGAGTTGTTACCGTAGAAACAATAATGTATTAGAACTAACACCTGACTATAAACTCAAAGTGTGAATTACATCCAGGACTACTGTCACTGTTATGGAAAAAGAACCAATGCTTTCTGACCAATCACATTTGAGAATTCTTCTGCGCTGTGGTATAGTATGGCTTCAAACATGCGTAAATATTGTTATGTGTTCTATAAAATGCATTTAAGTCTGGTGTTTCAGTCCATAAGCAAGCATGGATTTGCACATTATGCATGTATCATGCGTCCTTGTGGCTGGAGCGACGCTGTAAAATGCATTTAGATCTGGTTCTTGTGTTTGTGGCGGCCCAGATGGAGCAGGAGATCTCGCGCTTCCAGCGTAAGATGACCGACCTGGAGTCGGTGCTCCAGCAGAAGGATGTGGAGCTCAAGGCCTCCGAGACGCAGAGGAGCATCCTGGAGCAGGATCTCGCCACCTACATCACAGAATGCAGCGTGAGTGCTCATTGAACTACATGTAAACGTATAGGATATGCTGTGTTGACAGTTTTCTAATGAGGCACTGACTCTAGATCCATCAGTCCATCAAATAGACTTCTGTCTATACTTTTTTTTTTTTTACGTTTGGTCATCTGGCTAAACATTTCTATTTGCACTTGTTCAGTTCATCTCTTGATTATATCCTGATTAGAGTGCAATTATATGTAAATATGACACAAGTTAGCCAGATTGCAGCCTGATTATTACATGTGATGAAGAAATTTATACATCTAGGTCTAGTCAAAAGAAGCAACAGAAAGGTTTGTCATTCTACATTTTCTGAAATTAAAAAACACAATGGTGGACACTGCTGCTGTTGCTATTGTAAATTATGGTTATGGAAAGCACTGTCTAACCAGATCCCAGATTTGTGTAATTGTGCTGAGGTTTGTTGACTCTGAAGACCAAAGCATATGCATTTTTGTACGCATCAGACCATCACATCAGTGATCCCTTTATACTCTGTGGAAGTAGGCGGGCCATCCTGGAATAGATCAGTCCTACTATCATGATAGAAATGGTGATCAATCAGAAGAAGTTTGTATTGATTCGCAGTAAATTCCCTCTAAAGAATCAAGTGGAGCCAAACCATGCCAGTATAATTCTCGCATAGCATACAATATACCCATTGAACCCCTCTCAATGTAAGGAACAATCATTCAGGGCTTTCTGGTCCACTTTTAATGAAAATATGTTAAAGGATGGCTCATCTGACCATCCCACACATCTCCGTAGATGTGTTTTGCATCAATGAGCTCTCAAATATGCATCTATTTTTCTATGTCACAGTAATGCACAAGCATCATGGTCATTAAATTTGTGCTTTCAACCACAATTCCCAATGATACTTATCGATATCATGCAGTACGTGTGCTTCTAGTGCTTCTCTACTCATTCATCCCAGGTTTTCATTTAGTCTGTCACCATCTGTATTTATCAGTCAAAGGCTTGGCTTTTTCTCTAGCTGCTGGTTGTCCCTGAACTTTGTAAGGGTGCTGGAGATCTTGCATTCTTGATCTATAAGGTTATCAGTCACTGAATTGCAAATGTGGGGAGTGTAGATCGATAGATATGCTGCCCTCAGTTATCTGTCCATGACAAGGATGTTTTTAGGATGAGTTACTATCTGTGTATCAGCCTGTGTACCACTCTGTACAAGAGTTGGCCTATTCATTGCAATTGTCTGTGTGTGTGCATGTGTGTGTGTGTATAGAGTCTTAAGCGCAGCTTGGAGCAGGCTCGTGTCGAGGTGTCTCAGGAGGACGACAAGGCTCTGCAGCTGCTCCATGACATTCGAGAGCAGAGCAACAAGCTGCAGGAGATTAAAGAACAGGTGAAGTATTTCAAACATTCATTACACAATATTATTACACAGCTACACCCTTCTGCTTCACATGTTCTAATTATTTGACGTTTTTGCATCACCGTATAGCCGAACACATCCTCATTTCACATTAGAACACATCCTCACCCAAGAAGCCTCACATCCTCATTACACAAGAAGCTTCACACATCGGAATTAAAAATGATTACACAACCTCAGCTTATAGCCTCACACATCCTCATTACACATTAAAACACTGCCTAACGTATCCTCATTACACACTAGAACACAGCCTGACACATCCAGATTACACACTAGAACACAGCCTGACACATCCAGATTACACACTAGAACACAGCCTCACACATCCTCATTACACATTAGAACACATCCTCATTACACATTAGAACATAGCCTCATTACACATTAGAACACATCCTCATTACACATTAGAACACATCCTCATTACACATTAGAACATAGCCTCACACATCCTCATTACACATTAGAACACATCCTCATTACACATTAGAACACATCCTCATTACACATTAGAACACAGCCTCATTACACATTAGAACACATCCTCATTACACATTAGAACACATCCTCATTACACATTAGAACACATCCTCATTACACATTAGAACATAGCCTCATTACACATTAGAACACATCCTCATTACACATTAGGACATAGCCTCATTACACATTAGAACACATCCTCATTACACATTAGAACATAGCCTCATTACACATTAGAACAAAGCCTCACACATCCAGATTACACACTAGAACACATCCTCATTACACATTAGAACATAGCCTCATTACACATTAGAACACATCCTCATTACACATTAGAACACAGCCTCACACTAGAACACAGCCTCACACACCCTCATTACACACTAGAACACAGCCTCACACACCCTCATTACACATTAGAACACATCCTCATTACACATTAGAACACAGCCTCACACATCCTCATTACACCTTAAAACACATCCTCATTACACATTAGAACACAGCCTCACACATCCTCATTACACACTAGAACACAGCCTCACACACCCTCATTACACATTAGAACACATCCTCATTACACATTAGAACACAGCCTCACACATCCTCATTACACCTTAAAACACATCCTCATTACACATTAGAACACAGCCTCACACATCCTCATTACACACTAGAACACAGCCTCACACACCCTCATTACACATTAGAACACATCCTCATTACACATTAGAACACATCCTCATTACACATTAGAACACAGCCTCACACATCCTCATTACACACTAGAACACAGCCTCACACACCCTCATTACACCTTAAAACACATCCTCATTACACATTAGAACACAGCCTCACACATCCTCATTACACACTAGAACACAGCCTCACACACCCTCATTACACATTAGAACACAGCCTCACGTATCCTCATTACACACTAGAACACAGCCTCATACATCCTCATTACACACTAGAAAACATCCTCATTACACACTAGAACACAGCCTCACACATCCTCATTACACATTAGAACACAGCCTCACGTATCCTCATTACACATTAGAACACACCCTCATTGCACATTAGAACACAGCCTCAATACACACCCTCATTACACATTAGACCACAGCCTCAATACACACCCTCATTACACATTAGAACACAGCCTCAATACACACCCTCATTACACATTAGAACACAGCCTCACACATCCTCATTACACATTAGAACACAGCCTCACACACCCTCATTACACATTAGAACACAGCCTCAATACACACCCTCATTACACATTAGAACACAGCCTCAATACACACCCTCATTACACATTAGAACACAGCCTCACACACCCTCATTACACATTAGAACACATCCTCATTACACATTAGAACACAGCCTCACACACCCTCATTACACATTAGAACACATCCTTATTACACATTAGAACACATCCTCATTGCACATTAGAACACAGCCTCACACACCCTCATTACACATTAGAACACATCCTTATTACACATTAGAACACAGCCCCACACATCCTCATTACACATTAGAACACAGCCTCATTACACATTAGAACACATCCTCATTGCACATTAGAACACAGCCTCAATACACACCCTCATTACACATTAGAACACAGCCTCAATACACACCCTCATTACACATTAGAACACAGCCTCAATACACACCCTCATTACACATTAGAACACAGCCTCACACACCCTCATTACACATTAGAACACAGCCTCACACACCCTCATTACACATTAGAACACAGCCTCACACATCCTCATTACACATTAGAACACAGCCTCACACACCCTCATTACACATTAGAACACAGCCTCACACATCCTCATTACACATTAGAACACAGCCTCATTACACATTAGAACACATCCTCATTGCACATTAGAACACAGCCTCACACACCCTCATTACACATTAGAACACAGCCTCACACATCCTCATTACACATTAGAACACAGCCTCACACATCCTCATTACACATTAGAACACAGCCTCATTACACATTAGAACGCATCCTCATTACACATTAGAACACATCCTCATTGCACATTAGAACACAGCCTCACACACCCTCATTACACATTAGAACACAGCCCCACACATCCTCATTACACATTAGAACACAGCCTCATTACACATTAGAACACATCCTCATTGCACATTAGAACACACCCTCATTACACATTAGAACACAGCCTCAATACACACCCTCATTACACATTAGAACACAGCCTCACACACCCTCATTACACATTAGAACACAGCCTCACACATCCTCATTACACATTAGAACACATCCTCATTACACATTAGAACACAGCCTCACACATCATTACACATTAGAACACAGCCTCACACATCCTCATTACACATTAGAACACAGCCTCACACATCCTCATTACACATTAGAACACATCCTCATTACACATTAGAACACAGCCTCACACACCCTCATTACACATTAGAACACATCCTCACACACCCTCATTACACATTAGAACGCAGCCTCACACACCCTTATTACACATTAGAACACAGCCCCACACATCCTCATTACACATTAGAACACAGCCTCACACATCATTACACATTAGAACACAGCCTCACATATCCTCATTACACATTAGAACACAGCCTCACACACCCTCATTACACATTAGAACACAGCCTCACACATCCTCATTACACATTAGAACACAGCCTCACACATCCTCATTACACATTAGAACACAGCCTCACACATCCTCATTACACATTAGAACACAGCCTCACACACCCTCATTACACATTAGAACACAGCCTCACACATCCTCATTACACATTAGAACACAGCCTCACACATCCTCATTACACATTAGAACACAGCCTCACACACCCTCATTACACATTAGAACACAGCCTCACACATCATTACACATTAGAACACAGCCTCACACATCCTCATTACACATTAGAACACAGCCTCACACACCCTCATTACACATTAGAACACAGCCTCACACATCATTACACATTAGAACACAGCCTCACACATCCTCATTACACATTAGAACACAGCCTCACACACCCTCATTACACATTAGAACACAGCCTCACACATCATTACACATTAGAACACAGCCTCACACATCCTCATTACACATTAGAACACAGCCTCACACACCCTCATTACACATTAGAACACAGCCTCACACATCATTACACATTAGAACACAGCCTCACACATCCTCATTACACATTAGAACACAGCCTCACACATCCTCATTACACATTAGAACGCAGCCTCACACATCCTCATTACACATTAGAACACAGCCTCACACATCCTCATTACACATTAGAACACAGCCTCACACACCCTCATTACACATTAGAACACAGCCTCACACATCATTACACATTAGAACACAGCCTCACACACCCTCATTACACATTAGAACACAGCCTCACACATCATTACACATTAGAACACAGCCTCACACATCCTCATTACACATTAGAACACAGCCTCACACACCCTCATTACACATTAGAACACAGCCTCACACATCATTACACATTAGAACACAGCCTCACACACCCTCATTACACATTAGAACACAGCCTCACACATCATTACACATTAGAACACAGCCTCACACACCCTCATTACACATTAGAACACAGCCTCACACATCATTACACATTAGAACACAGCCTCACACATCCTCATTACACATTAGAACACAGCCTCACACATCCTCATTACACATTAGAACACAGCCTCACACACCCTCATTACACATTAGAACACAGCCTCACACATCATTACACATTAGAACACAGCCTCACACATCCTCATTACACATTAGAACACAGCCTCACACACCCTCATTACACATTAGAACACAGCCTCACACATCATTACACATTAGAACACAGCCTCACACATCCTCATTACACATTAGAACACAGCCTCACACATCCTCATTACACATTAGAACGCAGCCTCACACATCCTCATTACACATTAGAACACAGCCTCACACATCCTCATTACACATTAGAACACAGCCTCACACACCCTCATTACACATTAGAACACAGCCTCACACATCATTACACATTAGAACACAGCCTCACACATCCTCATTACACATTAGAACACAGCCTCACACATCCTCATTACACATTAGAACACAGCCTCACACATCATTACACATTAGAACACAGCCTCACACATCCTCATTACACATTAGAACACAGCCTCACACACCCTCATTACACATTAGAACACAGCCTCACACATCATTACACATTAGAACACAGCCTCACACATCCTCATTACACATTAGAACACAGCCTCACACATCATTACACATTAGAACACAGCCTCACACACCCTCATTACACATTAGAACACAGCCTCACACATCATTACACATTAGAACACAGCCTCACACATCATTACACATTAGAACACAGCCTCACACATCCTCATTACACATTAGAACACAGCCTCACACATCCTCATTACACATTAGAACACAGCCTCACACATCCTCATTACACATTAGAACACAGCCTCACACATCCTCATTACACATTAGAACACATCCTCACACATCCTCATTACACATTAGAACACATCCTCACACATCCTCATTACACATTAGAACACAGCCTCACACATCCTCATTACACATTAGAACACATCCTCACACATCCTCATTACACATTAGAACACAGCCTCACACATCCTCATTACACCTTAAAACACATCCTTATTACACATTAGAACACAGCCTCACACATCCTCATTACACATTAGAACACATCCTCATTACACATTAGAACACAGCCTCACACACCCTCATTACACATTAGAACACATCCTCACACATCATTACACATTAGAACACAGCCTCACACATCCTCATTACACATTAGAACACAGCCTCACACATCCTCATTACACATTAGAACACAGCCTCACACACCCTCATTACACATTAGAACACAGCCTCACACATCATTACACATTAGAACACAGCCTCACACATCCTCATTACACATTAGAACACAGCCTCACACATCCTCATTACACATTAGAACGCAGCCTCACACATCCTCATTACACATTAGAACACAGCCTCACACATCCTCATTACACATTAGAACACAGCCTCACACACCCTCATTACACATTAGAACACAGCCTCACACATCATTACACATTAGAACACAGCCTCACACATCCTCATTACACATTAGAACACAGCCTCACACATCCTCATTACACATTAGAACACAGCCTCACACACCCTCATTACACATTAGAACACAGCCTCACACATCATTACACATTAGAACACAGCCTCACACATCCTCATTACACATTAGAACACAGCCTCACACACCCTCATTACACATTAGAACACAGCCTCACACATCATTACACATTAGAACACAGCCTCACACATCCTCATTACACATTAGAACACAGCCTCACACATCATTACACATTAGAACACAGCCTCACACACCCTCATTACACATTAGAACACAGCCTCACACATCATTACACATTAGAACACAGCCTCACACATCATTACACATTAGAACACAGCCTCACACATCCTCATTACACATTAGAACACAGCCTCACACATCCTCATTACACATTAGAACACAGCCTCACACATCCTCATTACACATTAGAACACAGCCTCACACATCCTCATTACACATTAGAACACAGCCTCACACATCCTCATTACACATTAGAACACATCCTCATTACACATTAGAACACATCCTCATTACACATTAGAACACATCCTCACACACCCTCATTACACATTAGAACACAGCCTCACACATCCTCATTACACATTAGAACACAGCCTCACACATCCTCATTACACATTAGAACACATCCTCACACATCCTCATTACACATTAGAACACATCCTCACACATCCTCATTACACATTAGAACACAGCCTCACACATCCTCATTACACATTAGAACACATCCTCACACATCCTCATTACACATTAGAACACAGCCTCACACATCCTCATTACACCTTAAAACACATCCTTATTACACATTAGAACACAGCCTCACACATCCTCATTACACATTAGAACACATCCTCATTACACATTAGAACACAGCCTCACACACCCTCATTACACATTAGAACACATCCTCACACACCCTCATTACACATTAGAACACATCCTCATTACACATTAGAACGCAGCCTCACACATCCTCATTACACATTAGAACACATCCTCACACACCCTCATTACACATTAGAACACAGCCTCACACACACTCATTACACATTAGAACACAGCCTCACACACCCTCATTACACATTAGAACACATCCTCATTACACATTAGAACACAGCCTCACACACCCTCATTACACATTAGAACACATCCTCACACACCCTCATTACACATTAGAACACATCCTCATTACACATTAGAACACATCCTCATTACACATTAGAACGCAGCCTCACACATCCTCATTACACATTAGAACACATCCTCATTACACATTAGAACACAGCCTCACACACCCTCATTACACATTAGAACACAGCCTCACACACCCTCATTACACATTAGAACACAGCCTCACACACCCTCATTACACATTAGAACACAGCCTCACACACCCTCATTACACATTAGAACACAGCCTCACACACCCTCATTACACATTAGAACGCAGCCTCACACATCCTCATTACACATTAGAACACAGCCTCACACATCCTCATTACACATTAGAACACAGCCTCACACACCCTCATTACACATTAGAACACAGCCTCACACACCCTCATTACACATTAGAACACAGCCTCACACATCCTCATTACACATTAGAACACATCCTCACACACCCTCATTACACATTAGAACACAGCCTCACACACCCTCATTACACATTAGAACACAGCCTCACACATCCTCATTACACATTAGAACACAGCCTCACACATCCTCATTACACATTAGAACACAGCCTCACACACCCTCATTACACATTAGAACACAGCCTCACACACCCTCATTACACATTAGAACACAGCCTCACACATCCTCATTACACATTAAAACACATCCTCACACACCCTCATTACACATTAGAACACAGCCTCACACATCCTCATTACACATTAGAACACAGCCTCACACATCCTCATTACACATTAGAACACAGCCTCACACATCCTCATTACACATTAGAACACATCCTCATTACACATTAGAACACAGCCTCACACATCCTCATTACACATTAGAACACATCCTCACACACCCTCATTACACATTAGAACACAGCCTCACACACCCTCATTACACATTAGAACACAGCCTCACACATCCTCATTACACATTAGAACACATCCTCACACATCCTCATTACACATTAGAACACAGCCTCACACATCCTCATTACACATTAGAACACAGCCTCACACATCCTCATTACACATTAGAACACAGCCTCACACATCCTCATTACACATTAGAACACATCCTCATTACACATTAGAACACAGCCTCACACACCCTCATTACACATTAGAACACAGCCTCACACATCCTCATTACACATTAGAACACATCCTCATTACACATTAGAACACAGCCTCACACACCCTCATTACACATTAGAACACAGCCTCACACACCCTCATTACACATTAGAACACAGCCTCACACATCCTCATTACACATTAGAACACATCCTCATTACACATTAGAACACAGCCTCACACACCCTCATTACACATTAGAACACAGCCTCACACACCCTCATTACACATTAGAACACAGCCTCACACATCCTCATTACACATTAGAACACACCCTCACACACCCTCATTACACATTACAACACAGCCTCACACACACTCATTACACATTAGAACACAGCCTCACACACCCTCATTACACATTAGAACACATCCTCACACACCCTCATTACACATTAGAACACATCCTCATTACACATTAGAACGCAGCCTCACACATCCTCATTACACATTAGAACACATCCTCATTACACATTAGAACACATCCTCATTACACATTAGAACGCAGCCTCACACATCCTCATTACACATTAGAACACATCCTCACACACCCTCATTACACATTAGAACACATCCTCACACACCTTCATTACACATTAGAACACAGCCTCACACATCCTCATTACACATTAGAACACAGCCTCACACATCCTCATTACACATTAGAACACATCCTCACACATCCTCATTACACATTAGAACACATCCTCACACATCCTCATTACACATTAGAACACATCCTCACACATCCTCATTATACATTAGAACACAGCCTCACACATCCTCATTACACATTAGAACACAGCCTCACACATCCTCATTACACATTAGAACACAGCCTCACACATCCTCATTACACATTAGAACACAGCCTCACACATCCTCATTACACATTAGAACACATCCTCATTACACATTAGAACACATCCTCATTACACATTAGAACACAGCCTCACACATCCTCATTACACATTAGAACACATCCTCATTACACATTAGAACGCAGCCTCACACATCCTCATTACACATTAGAACACATCCTCACACACCCTCATTACACATTAGAACACATCCTCACACACCCTCATTACACATTAGAACACATCCTCACACACACTCATTACACATTAGAACACATCCTCATTACACATTAGAACACATCCTCACACACCCTCATTACACATTAGAACGCAGCCTCACACATCCTCATTACACATTAGAACACATCCTCACACATCCTCATTACACATTAGAACACAGCCTCACACATCCTCATTACACATTAGAACACATCCTCACACACCCTCATTACACATTAGAACGCAGCCTCACACATCCTCATTACACATTAGAACACATCCTCACACATCCTCATTACACATTAGAACACATCCTCACACATCCTCATTACACATTAGAACACATCCTCACACATCCTCATTACACATTAGAACACATCCTCACACACCCTCATTACACACAGTTGGCCGGATTAAGAGAGGTCATCATGTTGGACTTCACTGTAGTTGACAGGATAGCCTTCTTTGAGCATTCTCCCTCTAATATTTGGGGGAAAAAAAGAACTGGCCAGGACATGAACTATTATTACTTAAAAGACGAATGAAACAGTCACAGTTACAGAAAAAGAATCTGCAGCCTCGTTACTGGGCACAGCATCACCATTGTTAAGTCCAACAGCGGAAAAGTGTTTTGATTAACATTGTCAGTTTGTCTGATTATCCTCATTGTTAACCAGTTTATCGGCTGCAATGAAGTTATTGTTGCACAAGTATTTTACCTTTTGGCAAGCCTCAAGCCATATAATCAGTAACAAGAGCAACAATGCCTTTTGTGCTATCTATTTTTTGAGTTTGTGTTGAGCAAGAGAACAGCTCAACATTTCTTTTTTTTTGACAGCGTAAACATAGCAGCAATTAACAATGGTAGTCTCACTCCTGTGCAGCATTTCTTTGCATAAATTCCAGACAGAAAAATGCTATACAAGGCATTTTAACAGCGCTATAAATAGTCAGTGTTTATTTACCTGCTTTATATGATGCATTGTAAATATACAGTTTATTATCCTGAATTGCATAACAGGACATTTTATATATCCATTCTACGTGCTATAATATATTGCTATTGCTCTAATACAGTGGTAATACATGCTTACACTTCACTGCTATATAGTGTATACACACAGACACACACACACACACACACACACACACTGTATCAATGAAGGACAAAGATGCAAAAGCTTTATTCAGCACAAATGTGTTCACTATCACTCTTTGCCTCAAGTTTCACTCTTTGCCTCATTCTCTTTCTTGCTCTTTCTCTTACTCTCTGTTGGTCTCTCTCTCTCTTTCTCTGTCTGTTTGTTTTTAAATCTCTCTTAAAAGTTTTAAGTCTCTCTCTCTCTCCATTAATCTCCATCTATCTATCTATCTTGCTCACTCTTTCTCTCTGGCTCTTGGTCTCTCCATGACTTTCTTTCTCTCTGCAACTCTCCCCTTCTCGTTCTCTTTTTCTCTTTCTCACACTGTGTTTGTATAATGCGCTCACACACACACACACACACACACACACACACACACATACACACACACATATACAATCAATGGAGCAGAGCTGATTCAGCAGCAGACTTGGTGAGACCTTCAACTTTTGGTCGACATTCAACACACACAGTGCTGCAGTATAGCTGGGATTAGCTCAGTTATGGACACCTCCGGACTAACCACCGTCTCTGCGGGGTAAAAAGAAAAACTTTTGTTAAGTCTCTTTCCAATTAAATATCATGAGCCCATGAAGCAGACAAAGCTGTATTAAATGAAGGTAAATGGATTCCTGACTGTCATTTTAATGGAGAAAATTAATGAGTAGAAGTGTATGTGTTGGCTGAAGGAGGAGATTTTGTACTGATTTGGTGCAGGAAAAGATGAACAAAGAAAAAGGAGAGGAGGAGGAGGTTTGGGAGAAGGGGAAACAGCAGAATGACTCATTTCTGTCTGCGTGCTCATGCACGCAAATGCAGAGGCGAGCTTCATCTCCACGGGAACGGTCGCGATTAGTGATGAAGAGGGTCCCGGAAGTGGCAGAATTCTGTTCAGCATCCTAATTCAAAGTTTTACTATATTGTGCTATACTATACTATACTATACTATAGAAACTTCATCAAACACTATTATACTGCCTCAAGTCAACTCTATACAGGTGTTGCTCCTACTGAAATGAAAACAGGTGAGCATGAGCTCATTATTATAACACTGTCTGATCAATCTGAATGGAGAATTTTAAAACAGTGACTAATTAAACACTTTTAATGGATAAGGCTCCTCATGTGCTATTCATGACAATACAACGCTCCGACCCATATCAACACTGACCAAGCATAACATTATGACCACCTACCTAATATTGTGTTGTTCCCCCTTTTGCTGCCAGAACAGCCCTGACCTGTCATGCACCTTTCTTATCTTCTTCAGCAATTTGAGCAACAATAGCTTGTCTGTTGGATCGGATCACACGGGCCAGCCTTCACTCCCCACGTGCATCAGTGAGCCTTGGCCGCCCATGACCCTGTCAATGGTTCTCCACTGTACCTTCCTTGGACCACTTTTGATAGATACTGACCACTGCAGACTGGGAACACCCCACAAGAGCTGCAGTTTTGGAGATGCTCTGATCCAGTCGTCTAGCCATCGCAATTTGGTCCTTGTCAAACTCACTCAAATCCTCTCAAATCCTTACGCTTGCCCATTTTTCCTGCTTCTAACACGTCAACTTTGAGGACAAAATGTTCACCTGCTGCCTAATATATCCCACCCACTAACAGGTGCCATGATGAGGAGATCATCAGTGTTATTCACTTCACCTGTCACCTCTGATCGGATTATATATATATATATATGTGTGTGCCTTTGTCTGTCCTGGCTCCTCAGTCACTCCACACAGTTTCTACAGCACACACCAAACTGCTACACTCTTTCATTAGATGCCTTCTGTTTATCCATTTAGTCTTGTGGTGTCTAAATGCAGCCTCAAGATGGCATGTCTTTAATTTGGACAAGTGGAGTTTTTTTTTTAATAACGCATAAACACACACGTTCTAATTTTGAGTGTGACTGGACTACTGATGTATCTGTGATGAAGGAAGCATTAAGAAAGCCCTGTTTTCCTCATTTATCTTGGTGCTACAGCCATCATAAATGCCCAGTGTTTATCAAACCCCCAGGTCTTTTTCACTAACACTGTAAGACTATTGTGATTTGTGGGTGGGGTGTATGTAGACAGACAGACAGATATGGATGTGTATTTGCTTCTTACTCTTTGCTCATATCCTAAGCAGTAACACTAGTAGTTTTTCAAACTGAGTGGAGCACAATGTGTGCGCTGTAATTAAAAACACACCGATGTTAAGACATGTGACTCTTGCTGGGAGCTGTCAGGTCTGGCAGCACTGAGAGAGATGGGAAAGCAGGGAGTCTTGCTTTAGAAGGTAATATGCCAGAGGTAAGCCTGAGAGAACAATACTGAGGCTGGATTTGGCCATCAGTTGGTGATGTGCTTTGGGTGGATTTCCGGCATTGTTGTTCATGACCCTGGCGTTTTTGTGCGTCTCATGCCAGATTAGCGCAGTTCTGACTGATGTTTGGTCTTTCCTCTTCTATAGGTGCTGTCCATCTTTTTCCTTGATTATGATCAGCTATTAATCCTGTCTTCTCACTATGTCTATCAGTTGTCTTTCCATGTCTCCTGCTTCTTCTTTCCTTCAATCTGTCAAACACTCAATCTGTGGTGAGGGTCATGTCTGGCTGTAGGGAGTCTCGGTTGGAAAGAGGGTTAGCAGCTTGATTGATTTGCCACATGTCGAAGAGACTCTTGCTACTCCTCTCCCTATCCTTCTGTTTCAATCTCTCAATCAGCATCCTTCTGCCTGCCGGATCTGCCACTTAACTCTGTACTTTTCTTTTACCATTTCGTCTCTTTTCATCTTTGTCTTATCCCGCTCATTCTCCCCCTAATAGTTTCTCATTGTCTCCTTCAACACTCATATTTAAAAATACCCACATGAGACGCAGACGTTCCACCTTCCATGGTTGCATGGAAGCTGCTGACATTTAGAGAACTGGGGGATTGAAAATTTGTACACTTTCCACCCCAATACTATAGAACTATTTTTGTGCCTCCTAGCCGTTTGGGTCTGACAGTTTAAACCCCCAGCACTGCACCACTGGCTGTTGACTCAGATGGTTGACTTTAATAAAAGTGTTTTGGCCACACTAGACTGTAAGGAAAAGACTGCACATTTAATCTCAAATCCCATGAACATATACAGGAGGAACCTTTATTATTGTGATTATTCTTTCTTCTATCCATTTAAGAATTTCTGGGGAGGTTTATTTGCAGGAACTCAATAATCTTTCATTAAGCATAGTATTATTATTATTATCATCATTATTATTATTGTGTATTCTGACACCTTTCTATCAGAACCAGCATTAACGTTTTCGGCAATTTGAGCAACAGTAGCTCGTCTGTTCGATCGGATCACACGGGCCAGCCTTCGCTCCCCACATGCATAAATAAGCCTTGGCCGCCCATGACCCTGCCTCCGGTTCACCACTGTTCCTTCCTTGGACCACAATTTGGCCCTAGTCAAACTCGCCTAGTCAGTCAAATCCTTACGCTTGTCCATTTTTCCTGCTTCTAACACATCAACTTTGAGGACAAAATATTCACTTGCTGCCTAATATATCCCACCCACTAACAGGTGCCATGATGAGGAGATCATCAGTGTTATTCACTTCACCTCTAAGTTGTCCATGCTCGTCAGGAGCAGTTCTTCGTGCATGAAGATGATTAGTGTTTGACATTTCTTCCTGCATTGCAGCAATTTTGCCTCGGTGTTGTAGCTGATGTTATCATAGACCACGTTCGAGAATACTCTTCAGAATGAGGAGACTGCACTTGAAGAAGTGGAATGATATACGAGTTCTTTCTTTCCTCCTTTAATATTCCACAAATCAAGAAATGCCAAGAACAGGTGTCCACTGGACATTTTCTACATATTACATATGCATACATATTTAATTTTGAGAAAAAAAATCACTACTTAATGATAAATTTCAGCTCCACTATTACAGAAGCACCTTGTAGTCGACTTTGTTCATCAACCACACATGTAACTCAACTAACACAAAGTAAGTGCACATGATGCATGTTAAAGAATATTTAGTACATTATTGCTAGTATAAAAACTAATACACTATATTGGCAAAAGTTTTGGGACACCCCTCCAAATCATTGTATTCAGGTGTTGTTTTTCAGGGGTTGGTCTCGGCCCCTTAGTTCCAGTGAAAGGAACTCTTAATGCTTCAGTATACCGATACATTTTACACAATTTCATGCTCCCAACTTTGTGGGAACAGTTTGGGGACGGTCCCTACCTGTTCCAACATGACTGCACACCAGTGCACAAACAACGTCCATAAAGACATGGATGGATGAGGTTGGTGTGGAGGAACTTGACTGACCTTTACAGAGTCCTGACCTCAACCCGATAGGACACCTTTGGGATGAATTAGAGCGGAGACTGCGAGCAAGGCCAAAACTTTACATGCACATGAATGTAATATGGAGTTGACCCGCCCTTTGCAGCTGTAACAGCTTCAACTCTTCTGGGAAGGCTTTCCACAAGGTTTAGGAGTGTGTTTATGGGAATTTTTCTCTAGAAGCGCATTTGTGAGGTCAGGCACTGATGTTGGACGAGAAGAAGTTCACAGTCTCCGCTCTAATTCATCCCAAAGGTGTTCTATGAGTTTGAGGTCAGGTTCCTCCACACCAAACTTCCTCATCCATGTCTTTATGGACGTTGCTTTGTACACTGGTGAGCAGTCATGTTGGAACAGGAAGAGGTCATCCCCAAACTGTTCCTACAAAGTTGGGAACATGAAATTGTCCAAAATGTCTTGGTTTTTGGCTTCTTTCACTGGAACTAAGCATGTCTTGAATTTTTATTTTCTCTCAATATGTTTCATTTTATATTTTCTATATATATACATTTTTTTTATTTTGTATTTTTTCTTACCTTCATGATTCTATGAATATTGCCTGTCCTTGACAAGCTAATTTATCCACCTAGTAAAAATTATCCCATTGTCAACCAGCTCACACCTCAGCCAATGTGTATAGCATAGCAGATGGAGTGACTCAGTTTGCAATAATTATAGCACTGAACAACCTTGCTACCATGTATTACGTTTGTCAGTCCCTCCAGGGTTTTGTGAGTCTGTGAACGGAGAAATTAACACATTTGTCGGAGCTAGCAATTTTTCAAAATTTCAGATACAAAGTACTTTACTGTAAAATGTAACCGCAGTAAAAGACTCACAGGACTGCATATGTTTATCCAAAAGCTTTGATTAGTCACTGTTGACCGCGTGCCATGATGCACCTGCCTCCCGCTTACTTTCATTAACCCGGCTCGTTCCCATCAGCAGGCAATTTCATACCATTGGATGCTCTTCTTTTATTGCTCAAGAAGGGGAACAATTAATTTTGGCCTGCTTGAGCTCACTCGAACGTGTCCTCTGACTGCCTGCTTCATGTCCGTGCTCTGCATCGAGACCGCAGTTAAGATTTCAAAAGCTTTAGTGATTATTCGTACCCAGGCCTTGTATGAATGCCCCTCTCTTAATGGGAGCACAAGGACTTTGTCACACGTCCGGTAATGCAATTATGCTAATCGTGTCATCTTATAATTTAATAGATTAACACATTCTCCTTCTCTTACTGTGAAAGCTCATATCAGGTCTTTTCTTTTATGTTCACGCATATCAAATGTGATAGCTAAATTGTCTGTTTTTTTGTGTATCAAATGCAGGAGTACCACGCTCAGCTGGAGGAGATGCAAGTGACCATCCGGCAGCTGGAGGAGGATCTATCTGCTGCCCGGCGCCGCAGCGATCTCTACGAAGCTGAACTGCGAGACTCGCGCCAGACCAGCGAAGAGCTCAAGAGGAAGGCTGCAGACTACCAGCAGAGAATCCAGAAGGTAGGGGTAGGGGTGTGAGAGAGAGAGAGAGAGTGTCTGGACAAGACAAATGGAGTAGTGAAGATGCTAGTTTCTGTTTGTTTACATGCTGCTTCTTCGTTAACGAGAAACTTCATAGTGGCTTGTTAATGAGCAAATGATGGAAAACCAAAATTGCAAAAATTTCTATTTTAACAACATTTGATAAAAATTTCAGAGAGGACATAAAACTCTCTAGCTCCAATTACCAGCCAAGCTAATTTATAAAATTATTTGCAGAGGGTCAATGATTTTGAGAGCCCTGTGTACTCACTCACTTATTTCTTTAAGAAAAGCAAATATTTACTTTTTAATTTTCTTTGAGAGCCAACAAAGTCACAGTCGTTTTTTTTTTTAGAGAAATATATAGAAAGAAACAAAAGTAGAAATCTAGACAATTTTTGTTTATTTTCATAAGCGGTGCCAGTAATCCTGGAGGGTTGAGCAGCTCTGTCCGAAACCGTAGGTTACAGATAGAGGGACGGCAACCAAGGTTAGTCAATAAAATATTAAGCCACGCCCTCATTCTTGGACCAAATTTCAAACTTTGCGCTAAACTTAGCCATGCGATTTAATTTGTCGTTAAAGAAACATTTTTTATCTTTCCACTGAAGTGTGTTAACCTTTATAGGTTTTTCTCTTTTAGAAGCTGAGGAAGTGAATTCTTGCTGATTTAGAAAGACGAAAACCAAATGTCACCATCATGACCTTTTTTAAGCTGAAGTGTGTGTGTGTGTGTGTACACAGGCAAAAGAGCAGGGCAAGACTGAGGCGGAGGAGCTGCTCACCAAACTGGAGAAGGTAAGGCTCTTTTGGCTCATCTGTTTCACTACACTGCAGCATTGCTTGCCCTCAGGAGGGCTATTGAGAGTGAGATTTCACCCTAATGCACCTTTATTGAAGCTGCTTATAAAGAGAAACGGATCCATTGTCTGTGTTTCTCCCCCCAAACTAGGCATTAATATTTGAGCATCCCTGACTTTCGCGGACCTTCAGACCTTCAATCAGACTCTCAAATACCATCATTCAGCTTTCCTGCTCTCAGATGCTCGTTATCTGTATATTATAGACATTTCATTCCCAGAAAAGAATATGCATCAAACTACACCGAAGCCTTAAGAAGCCCTGCGAGCAGAATAGAATTAGCATGTGTGTAGGCGTCAGTAATCCCCGATCGCTCACACTATCCCCCCCCCAACACAGTCAGATCACTTGTGGCTCAAGTTGCTTGAAGTACCTTTTATCAAGCTGATATTCTAATGTGATGATGGCCCATGATTATATCTATTATATCATTTTACATATAAGTAGTTTGCCAAAAGGACAGGTAACTTTGCTTGTAATTATTATATAATTAAAAATGAGTGAGAAAAAACATTTACATTTAGCAGACACTCTTATCCAGAGCGACGTGCTTTGAAATCTTCTATCAATGAATACATTAACACTGGTTCAATAGGTCACAGACTTATCAGCTTAAAAACTGTGTGGGCATACAACAATACATAAATCAAACAGGGAAAAATAAGAGCTAGTTTAAGTGCTTCAGGAAAAGGTAGGTCTTCTCCGGCGTTTGAAAACGGTCAATCCGGACATCTAGGGGAAGTTCATTCCACCAACTCGGTGCCAGAAGAGTCTGAAGAGTCAGAAGAGTCTAGATGTATACCTAACTCTTACCCTGAGAGATGGTGGGACCAGTGCTAGTAGATCAGAGGGAGTGAGGTGCAGTGTGAGGAGTAATAAGAGCTTTGAGGTAAGATGGTGCTGGTCCATTCTTGGCTTTGTAGGCAAGCATCAGTGTTTCGCAGCTACCGGAAGCAAGGGGAGGGAACGCAGCAGTGGGGTGGTGTGGAAGAACTTAGGCAGGATGAAAACAAGTCACTCAGCTGCATTTTGGATCATTTGCAGTGGACAAATTGCATTCAAGAGGTAGACCTGCGCCAGTAGAGCGTGGCAGTAGTCCAGTCTCGAAATGACCAGAGACTGAACAAGCACCTGAGAAGCCTGTGTGGATAGGAATGGCCGAATCCTTCTGATGCTGTACAGAAGAAACCGACATGAGCGTGTACCATTAGTAACATGGGAGGAAAAGGACAGTTGATTGTCCATGGTTACCCCAAGGTTGAGAGCAGTGGACGAAGGGGTGATCAGGGAGTTGTTCAGAGATATCACAAAATCCTGTGCTGGGGATAAAAGAGCTGTGTTATGTTTTTTTTTCTCACTAAATGACAAAAGCAGCAACTTCGACTCTTTATAAGCAACCCTGACAACTCAATATGACATATACAGCGAGGGGTATGATTAATTGTTGATTAGGTACAATAGATTCTAGCTTATATATCAGTAATAGAAATTTCACTGCAGCGTAAATCTCAGTAGAGATGAGTATTTACACCACGTGTCATTTTAGTCATTTATTGTTGTGATGTCAATGTCAAGGAACATCTGCATAAACAAGTTCCTGTACAGAATCAATAAATAGTCGCTCCCTCACTCGGCTAAAACTTTACATTACCCCGTACCCTGGAGACGCAAATCGACACATACACAAGAACATCCCAGACACATCCCTATGGCCTGTATTGTCAACTAAATATGGCTTATGAAGTTATTATATTTTGTGCTTATGTAGGGAATAAAGGTCATTTAGGATTTTACCTTCTCTCTGGCCAAAATCACTTTTTATGGAAATAATGAATAATTGCATCAGTGAGGCTGTGTCTGCCTGCCCTGATGTTTTTTTTATTTTTTTTATTTCTATCCTCCCTTCTATCGTAAATAACCACAAATTAAAGTGTGTACCGTCTGTGTCCTTCAGCACAGCAATCAGTCTGTGTGTTTATGAGGGACAGACGGTGTACTGCGCTATTGCTTGATGTGTTTTTGCCCTTGTGTGTTTTCCAGACCAATGCAGAGCAGCAGCTGAAGATCCAGGAGCTACAGGATAAGCTGTCTAAGGTACCATATGCACCAGTCTTCTTTAAGATTGTTAATGAGCAACAGTTTTCAGATTCCTATAGACATAAAAATATCAAATATCAGTTGTGCATCTTTAAGCATGCCATCACTAGTACTATGAGGGATATCGTCTCACCCTGCACAGGCGGTGAAGGCGAGCACGGAGGCCACGGAGCTTCTGCAGAACATCCGTCAGGCCAAAGAGCGGCTGGAGCGCGACCTGGAGCGGCTGCGTAGCAAAACGGATCCCAGTGACACGCTGCGCAGACGCCTGCGCGAGACCGAGGCAGGATGCAGCACCGCTCACGCTTACAGACTGTCACCCTCACCGGCATTTACACCATCTGTTCACATTATTCATTATTCGTAGCTAATTCTGTCATTCAGGAAATTAATTCTGATGAAGGCGATTTGTATCCATCACACACAAAGAAAAAGCCCTTTGTAAGGCCATGATGAGAAAACAAGGGAATTTTTGGTTCTGTTGATGTCATAAATTTAGCATGCAATCAGGCTCTTGCTTATAGTATAGGCTTGGTTTCTCATTAAAATTTGATTATCAATTTAAATGGAATAGTATAGACTGAATTATTATTTTTTTTAATCATTGGACTACAAACAGGAAGCTTGTTTCTTCTGTTTCATAAATCTAAAGACAGAAGGAACCTTTACTTTACCGCGCTCAGCAGGATTTCCTTAATTAATGCCGTGCGAAATGATTTAGTTTATTCTGCTAGAGTTTGACAAATGTGCACACTTTGCCATTTAAGTCTAATGGAGCAAAGTTAATCAATATGACAGCAGTCAAAATTAGAAAGGATATTTACGCAAAAGCCTGAAGCTATTACAAAATCAATGGATGAATTGTGAAAACGAACCTATACACCAACAGGCCACTTTATTAGGAACCTGACCATCTGTTCTCTCGTGCAATTATCGCGTTAGCCAATCATGTGACCCGAGTCTCTTAACCCGTATCCCCATGATTTGATGCATTACGCCGCTGCCGCACGAGTAGCTGGCTGGATAAAATGAGATAAATTGTAAGTGGATAAGAGCGTCTGCCAAATGGCAAAAAATGTAATTGCATGAATGTGCAGGATTCACAGGGGTTCCTATTAAAGTGGCCAGTGTATTTATATATTTTGTATTTATATAGCTGGTGAAAAAAGAAGAAGAGCTTGAAATAGTTGTTCCTGTGTGTGTGTAGGAAGGCAGAAAGACTCTGGAGAACCAAGTGAAGAGGCTGGAGATGGTGGAGCGCAGAGAAAATAAACTGAAAGACGACATTCAGACCAAATCGCAGCAGATCCAGCAGATGGCTGAGAAGATCCTAGTGAGCCTAATTTCCCCCTCTCGCTCTCTCTTTCTCTCACTCTGTCTCTCACTTTCTCTTTCTCTTCTCCTTTCATGTTCATGTGCTCTCAAGCTCAGTTTAATAATATAAAAAAATGTATTAAAAAAACGAATAAAGGTTGTCTGTGTGTAGGAACTGGAAGATAACCTGAGGGAAACTCAGGCCACCGCCCAGCGGATGGAGGCCCACCTAGTCCAGAAGGAAAGACTGTATGAGGACAAAATAAAGGTAGCAATGGAGTATTTTCAGACCTGTTGATGGTTTGTTGCCGTGCATGTGACACGCCTTAATAAAATGGTTGAGCCGCAGTATTTCTGTAAGATGATAGGCACGCACTGAATGATTAGAACGATTATGCGATCATGCGTATCTATTTGTGTGTGTTGAGGTGTTGGAGGCTCAGATGAAGGCAGACTTGGCTGATAAGGACGTTCTGGAGGCCAAGCGAGCTCAGCATGAAGAGGAAGTGCGTGAGAAAGGCAAACTCCTCAGCGAGCAGAAAGCTGTAAGAATTTCCTCGCACCTCCTCCTGACTGCGTGAGCATGTGTCCACAACCTCTATTTTTTTTTTTTTTTTTTAGATTACTTTTCCATCGTTCCTAGAGATGCACGCATTGCTGGAGTTTATTCAGAACAAAACCTAGATCTTAATCATTTGAGGGTGAAAAGTAATTAAACCTAACTAAAAATGGATGAAAAGTAAGACATTTCATCACATAATTCATGTCAGGTTATATGACATCACTCGTCCTTCAGTATTTTATAAAAAGTACTTCAGGCATCACATTCTGCATATCCTGCCTATACAGCAACAGCTCTCCTGTGGGGTGTTACTACTAAATATTAAGTTTTTTCCGCACACTGAAGGCTTAAATACTTTGACAAGTATAATTAATACCTGGATATATAAATACGTTAGGAAGGAAAATATCAGTCACTATAACACTTCTACAGAATAATATTTTTTTTTCCCACAGTGTTTAAAAGCAGTCATTAGCGATGTGTCACTTTCTGTTTAACCCATTACACCCCACACGTATGATCCTAATTCCTATAACTGCCTTTCTTATTCCTGTTACTGTAGTTGCTGAACACGATACACACTGATAAGCCATAACATTATGAGCAGTGAGAGGTGAAGTGAATAAGACTGATGATCTCCTCATCATGGCACCTGTTAGTGGGTGGGATATATTAGGCAGCAAGTGAACATTTTGTCCTCAAATTTGATGTGTTAGAAGCAGGAAAAATGGGCTGAGTTTGACAAGAGCCAAATCGTGATGGTTAGATGACTGGATGAGAGAATCTCCCGGTCTGCAGTGGTCAGTATCTATCAAAAGTGGTCCAAGGAAGGAACAGTGGTGAACCAGTGACAGGGTCATGGACGGTCAAGGCTCATTGATGCACGTGGGGAGCGAAGGCTGGCCCCTGTGATCTGATCCAACAGACGAGCTACTGTTGCTCAAATTGCTGAAGAAGTTAATGCTGGTTCTGATAGAAAGGTGTCAGAACACACAGTGCATGACGGGTCAGGGCTGTTTTGGCAGAAAAAGGGGTACCGACAATATTAAACACATGGTCATAATGTTATGCCTGGTCGGTGTATATTCTTTTGGAATGTTTTCATACTTCTTTTTTTTTTCCAAGCAAATGTCCTGTCTCGTTTCTGACTTTGAGTCTATCCACTTAGCCAAAATACTTATCCAATTATTACTATTATTTCCGTGATTGGATTATTATACCCTTAACCCATGAGAAGAGACGGCTGCAATATGCGACAGTCAATGCATCATTACACTGTATAATTATTGTAATCAATAAAATATTCCATCAAATACTACATTCAGCAAACCAAGTGCCATCACAGAGACAGGAAATTAAACAATATACAGTAGAGCCTGCATCTTAGTGAACACAAAAGCACACAGTAGAACTGGAATCTATAGCTGAATCGATTCATCATTATGAAAATGTCTCAGCTCTGATCTCACAGTAGAGTTTTAAAAGGAATGAGATGAGTTGATTTGATTTGATATCTCCCAACCATATCATATAATAACAATAATAACTCTTCCTCTTTTTTTTCCCCCCTCATGACACCATTCTACTCACCGTCAGATAAATGGCAATAATATATCGCACCATTGCCATGCATTTATTTTTGCCTTTGTGTTATGATCCTGCAAACATGCCCAGTTGTCCTTAATGATGCATGATGATGACATTTAGACTGACTCATTCTCTTTCTAGGTTACATATCCTTATAAATGACAGTGCTATTGTATTATCTTTATTGAGTGGACTTTTATTTGTCTGGGTTATATTCAACGTGTGGGTGTGTGTATATCCTCCCTTAAGACCATCAATGCCATGGAAAATAAGATGAAGAGTCTGGAGCAACGCATTGCTGAGCTCTCTGAGGCCAACAAACTGGCAGCCAACAGCAGCATCTACACACAGAAAAACATGTAAGAGACATAGATAGAAAATAGCAAATCTGAGGAATTGAATCATGAATGTAACTCTGTGCTTTGGTGGGACCTTATATGTGTGCGCTGGGCAGGAAAGCACAGGAGGAGATGATCTCAGAACTGCGTCAGCAGAAGTTCTACCTGGAGTCGCAGGCAGGAAAGCTGGAGGCTCAGAACGCCAAGCTGGAGGAGCATCTGGAGAAGATGAGTCAGCAGGAGCAGAGCAAGAAGAGCCGGCTGATAGAGCTGGAGGCCAGACTGCGCGAGGTCAGAGAGGGCTTGTGCAGAACAAGGCATTCATTTTCCAGAAATTATGTTAGGCTGTGGATATTCTGTTGTTAATATCACACTTGAGCTACTAATGGTTCCTTAGAGATTCCGTTCATTTGCATCTGCACTGGTGCAGCTTCCCTAATGCATATTAAAACACTTAATGTGTTCATGATACTAATAACGGCTATTAGAAATTAGCAGGAACCTACGCTTTAAAAATGCCTCGAAAATGTGTAGAATTTTTTACCATTAATGACATGGTGCTGTCCCTGGTCCTGGAGCCTGGATCTGTGTCTGATCTCAAACATGTTTCAACTGGTTCTCAGACAGCTCGGGGGTGGCATCATCCATCACCTTGAAAATTCGGCTCGGAAAAATCAAGCTATTTTGGATTACTGCTATTAAAATCAGTCATAAATAGACTGAATGGCTATTTAAAAAAAATCTCATTTGAGAATATACACTCCTGCAAGAGCAATATTATATTATGAACATATCTCTCATCCTTTATGTAATAGTTTAGATTTGGCTGGAGGTAATTAAAATAATTGTAATTAAAATTCTGCACATTTTTTTTTTTTACGCCATATGTTGCAGAACACCCACACCTGAATACTTCATGGTTCGACTCTGAAACAGGTGGGATCGTGGGCTGTTTATTAAAATCACCAGCACCTTATCAGAAACAGATAAATATAGTGACATAGTGGAGAGGAATGAATGATTTTATTCATACAGGTCATGACTAGAGATGGTAATCAGATCAGCTGAAGAAAGTGACTGTACACCGATCAGGCATAAGATTATGAACACTGAGAGGTGACGTGAATAACACTGATTATCTCTTCATCATGGCACCTGTTAGCGGGTGGGATATATTAGGCAGCAAGTGAACATTTTATCCTCAAAGTTGATGTTAGAAGCAGGAAAAATGGACAAGTGTAAGGATTTGAGCGAGTTTGACGAAGGGCCAAATTGTGATGGCTAGACCACTGGATCAGAGCATCTCCAAAACTGCAGCTCTTGTGGGGTGTTCCCGGTCTGCAGTGGTCAGTATCTATCAAAAGTGGTCCAAGGAAGGAACAGTGGTGAACCGGCGACAGAGTCATGGGCGTCCAAGGCTCATTGATGCACATGGGGAGCGAAGGCTGGCCCGTGTGATCCAATCAGACGAGCTACTGTTGCTCAAATTGCTGAAGAAGTTAATGCTGGTTCTGATAGAAAGGTGTCAGAATACACAGTATATGACGGGTCAGAGCTGTTTTGGCAACAAAAGGGGGACAAACACGATATTAGGCAGGTGAACATAATGTCGGTGAAATTATATTATAATCTTATAGACACACTTCTGTGTTCAGTGGAAATTCTCTTGCAGTTAAATCTATATAATTCACACCTATGATTTCATGAAACTTGTTAACTTTATACAACCCCGACAAGAGAGGATAGACATAAACAGGAAAGACAGAATGGTTTAGTCTTAGAAAGCTGGACAGGATGCGTAGGAAGAGAAGAAGGTACACAGCAGAATAATGACTGGTTTGTCGCTAACAAAAAAGAGTTTTTGTTCCGAGTTACAAAAGGCTGAATAATAGTGTCAGTCGGGACTCACACAGCCATTTAGAAATGTAGCTGAATCAACAGGGCATCTGTAGGTGATTAAGTTATTGTATTTGTGGGTGTGTGTGTTGTGAATAGATGGGTCTGGAGCACGAGGAGCAGAAGCTGGAGCTAAAAAGGCAGGTGACTGAGCTGACGCTGTCACTGCAGGAGAGAGAGTCTCAGATCAGCAGTCTGCAGGCGGCACGTCATGCTCTGGAAAGCCAACTACAGCAGGCCAAGACCGAGCTGGAGGAGACCACGGCCGAGGCTGAGGAGGAGATTACTGCTCTTAGAGTGAGACACACTCACAGACACTTAATAATTACAACCTTTTAGTTTCCCACTCAGCATCCTTTACAGTTAATCCAAGAGTTCTGGCGGATTTATTGGTGCATCACGACCAGATCTGATTTGCTATGCAGTATATCAGAACTTATTTATGCAAATGGGCTTGTCTGCCAAACTACATTAAGCCAGTTAAGCAAAAATAGAAAGATGCTTCAAATGACTGACAACAGCAGCATATCATACAACACATCATACAACAAATATGACATACAACAAAGCTTGCAAGCAATAATAATAATTTCACATAATAGCTGAACGCTGTTAGGAAATTTAAATCACATCATGCTGTTTAAGCTGCTTGCTAGCACTAGATAAGAAGTTTGCTAGTATGATTGACCAACCAAGCAAGCCAAGACTGGCACGTCTCTTTTGTACACTTTTCTGTCCACAAGCTTCAGAACCTCTATGATCCTTTTGTGTGCTGGTTTCTGACAGGCAAACAAACTTTGTGTCCACATCACCCCCTGTTCAAAAAAGTTTTATTTGAAAGAGAAATCTCCGTCTTCTAAATATAGGTAGATCTTTACATTCATTAAAGAAACGTACCATGGATCTGGCTCACAGGACTTAATCTTTGTCCTTCATCTTTATTAAAATCCTTTGATACGAATTACAATATAGCAAGCAGTAGTTGTAGATAAATATTTTGACTAAATTCCTCAATATTTTATTTTTAATTCTCTTTGCCCAGGCTCACAGAGATGAAATTCAGCGCAAGTTTGATGCTCTGAGGGACAGCTGCTCGGTATGTAGCTCATCCATAATTATCCATAATAACAGGTTTACATAATATTTATTAATACTTTTCATCAAAACATTTCATTTATAAACAGTGACACTAATCTTGGAAGATGTAGGTCTTTAACTGTATCAGGACGTAATTGGTGTTGTGTCATTGCAGGTGATCACAGACCTGGAGGAGCAGCTTACCCAGCTGACCCAGGAGAATGCCGAGCTGAACCGGCAGAACTTCTATCTGTCCAAACAGTTGGATGAGGTGACCGATGAGAGCGAGGAAAGACTACAGCTCAGCCAGGATGTGGAGCGTCTACGCCGAGAGGTGGCTGACAGAGAGATGCACCTGAACAATCAGAAACAGGTAAATCACACACACACCTCAGTGACCAGGTCTTGTGAAATTTCCACTGCAACCCACAACTTAATGTTATACCTACCCTTGTGAAAAGAACATTGAGACCCTGAAGACGACGTGTAGCATGCTTGAGGAACAAGTGGTCGAATTGGAGACGCTGAATGATGAGCTGCTTGAGAAAGAGAGACAGTGGGAGAACTGGCGCTCAGCCCTGGAGGACGAGAAGGAGCAAGCGGAGCGTCGGACACGCGACCTTCAACGCCTCCTCGACAACGAGAAACAGAATCGACTGCGTGCTGATCAGCGCAGCACTGAATCCCGCCAAGCCGTGGAGCTGGCCGTGCGTGAGCACAAGGCCGAAATCCTCGCCCTTCAGCAGGCACTCAAGGAGCAGAGGCTCAAAGCTGAGAGTCTCTCCGATACCGTGAGTCTCTCTCTCTCTCTCTCTCTCACACACACACTCCCGTGTTTCATAAGGCTGACTCAGTGAATCTCATCACTCAAACTCTTTAATTCCCATTTTCATTTTTGTTCTCTGTATATTAGGAACATTCGTTATTATTATTAAAAATGGAGTTTCTGCTCCCGTGTCACTGTTCCCCAGATCCTGAACGTTGATGAATGCTTAGCTAGCGCTGAGATAATTATGGATCCCAGCAGCTATTGCTTACTAAGCCTAGAGCTTACATTATACTGCTGATGTAATGAAATAATTACTAAAAACCCTGAAAATCAAATCCATGTTTAACATTAGAGTGCATATAGTCTTTTGGTAATTCAAAATTGCATGAAAATAGACTAATATTTCAAAGGTATGTTTGTATTTCTGTCTGCTCTGACAGTGTTTGAAGATTTTGTTAAAGGAACGCTACTATTTTTCAAACTACTTCTTAACTTATGATAGATTGTTTGAATCAAATCAAAATTTATGTTTATAGGTTATATGTTTTATTTATTCTTTTTCGAAGTTTTGTGGCACCTATCACACCTACATTGTTGTTGTTAACACATAATCACATTCATTTCTACGTTTTGACCTGCAGTTGAATGACCTGGAGAAGAAGCATGCCATGTTGGAGATGAACGCTCGCAGCCTCCAGCAGAAGCTAGAGACTGAGAGAGAGCTGAAGCAGAGGCTGATGGAGGAGGTTGGTCTTACACACACACACACACAGGTTTTTGGAGCAGGACAAATTAACCCGTCGGCCCATGTCCTGAGCCGTCTATCAGCGTGACTGCTGGTCAGACTGTGGATATGATTAGGCTATAGCCATGCAGATAGAACCTCATATTAGCTGTAACCTATGTGATGTAGTTAAGATTCTTATTGCCTAGCTATACAGCACACACTGATGCTGGTCCCCCATGCAAAGTAATTTCATTATAAGTACACTTTGCGCTCCTGTGAACTTGTGCCTATTATTATCATATCCACACAATAGACCGTGCCCTTGAATGGATCAACCTGGTTAGCAGTGATGTAAAGATATAGTGTCGATATCACTTATTGGGCTCTTGTGGAACTTCAGACAGGAAATAATGACAAATTTCTCAACTGTGTACTTGACAAGAAATTTGAAGTTCAGTAGTACTTAGTTCAGTTGCATGTTTTGACATCTCAGCAAGGAAAACTGCAGCAGCAGATGGACCTCCAGAAGACCCACATCTTCAGGCTGACTCAGGGCCTGCAGGAAGCGCTGGACCAAACCGACCTGCTCAAGACTGAGAGAACAGACCTTGAGTACCAGCTAGAAAATATACAGGTCTACACACACACACACACACTTTTGATCATAATTCAGTTTCCTATATTGCATTTGCAGCTCTTGTTTCACCATTTACCAAACCTTTTTCCTGCTTACCTAACTATGCTGAACAGCTAATCAAAAGCACTTTGAGAGGCAGGAATCATTGATGACTCCTCAGGGATGAATGCAGTATATTGATTCAGATAGAGATAGACTAAGAAGTAGTGAAGCAGAGGCTCTGACTAGATCCTGACTCCCTCAGTCTGTCTGAGTCCATGCTGTAATTATACTCTCCTACACACACTCAGCTCACAGGATTAATGATCTGTTGTTCTTGCAGTCCTCTGCAGATGCCTCACAAATACATCACACATGCTCACAACAACAGCGGGACTGCGAGTGCATTTACTGTATTCTGACAGTACAGATGGTTTTTGGGCCCAGAGAGACAATTAACATGAGTGACAAAGTGACTGATCGCCACTGTTGAAACGTCCATGCCCATCTCAAAACGCCGAGTAGTAACTAACTATGTAACTAAACACAGACCAGTAACACAGCAACGAACCAAATATCTATTAGTAAGGAACTGTTATTCCTTCCAAATCTGCTTTTTAATAAATTATGCATTCTGTGCTAGGAGTGCATTGTCATTCTTATTAAAAAGCACGCTGACCAATTAAACAGAAGATTTGAAGCACTAGAATAAAAACAGATAGACAGAAGAAATGTATCGGCTCCTAAGTATGAGAACTGGTGCAGAGATAGCAATGCCTTATATCTTTACATGTGTCAGTGGTAAGAACCTGATACACTGCTTTGTACTGCTTATGCCTTTATCAACGGCATCTTAGAAAATATACTACTCATATTTCAACCAGTGAGCTGTCTAGACTCAGACTGCTTTAGACAGTGTTTCAAAATAAGCAGTTTCTCCTCTGGTATCATCCTCTTCTCTCTAGGCTGTATATTCTCATGAGAAGGTGAAGATGGAGGGCACGATCTCTCAGCAAACCAAACTCATCGACTTCCTCCAGGCCAAGATGGACCAACCCATCAAGAAAAAGAAGGTATGAGGGAAAACCAAGGCTTTTTACCATGCCTAATTAATCTTCCCTTCCTAAGATGTAACCTTGGTGCATTTTGTGCTTTCATGCTGCAGTCATTTATAATTGCCTTGGCTGAGATCATTAATTAGGCTTCAGAGACTTTTCCTTATGTCAGAGAAACCTTTGCCTCTGGTCTATAGAAGACCATTTCCAGGGCCATGATGCGATGGTCTCTCTCTGTGTCCCCGTCCTGTAGGGTATTTTTGGACGTCGACGGGAGGATATGGTTGCTGCCGGTAACGGAGCAACGAGCATGGTGCAGGCGCCGCCAGCAGTGCCTATGCAGTACAGCGACATGAAGGCGGCACTGGATAAGGAGCGAGCACGGTGCACTGAGCTGGAGGAAGCCCTGCAGAAGATGAGGATAGAGCTGCGCTCACTGCGAGAGGAGGGTAAGGAGCTGCTGTGTTTAACAACGTCCACCTCCTTACACAGTGTGAAATATTTTCAGGGTCTCCTATTTTTGAAGTCAACAGCAATAGGAAATATTGTAAACTATGTACCCAAGTGGCCTCAGAATACCCATCATGCACTGCACTGTCTGGACCGACGGTAAAATAATTGTGTGGAAAATGAATTAGCTAACAATGTTTTTGCTACAAGACACAATTAGTGTTGAAGTCTAATGAATAAACTCGTCTGATGTAGAGTATGAAATCATTTCTGTTGCCCATAATAGAATTCTGTGTAGCTTGCATCTCACCAATCTCACTTTTCCTCTTTTTTTTTTCCTGACTCATTCTTTTTTTGTGTTGTATTCATGTTTGTTTTCCCAGTAGGACCGATGTGGCACTTTAATCAGCTTTCATTCTTGTATTTTGCTGCTCAGCAGTCAAATTTGATTTTCTATCTGACTAAATCAGCAGAAAAAGAAAACTTTTTAATTTCAGATTTTTTTCCCCCACTCTTTGTATTTTTCCATGTATTCAGAATAATATTACATTTCTTCCGCTGTATGAAGTCCATGTAAATCCATCTGCCATTTTAAACACCGGTTTTCTTCCCACAGACCTGTTTCAGATTTATTATACGTGCTCAATGCATAAAAGTGGTGTTTTTAGGAAAAACCTATCTGTGGATGTGTGATATTGCTTGTTTTTAATATTTTACGGTAAAAACAAAGCTGTTTTTTTTTTTTTTTTACAAAATATAAACACAAGACTTTTTTAAGCAAAGACTAGATAACACTTTAAAAAGTGTGAAACTTTGAGTAATCTAACACAGTCTTAGACACAATAGGCGGCATGCCAAACGTCTAGTAATATATATTTTTATGGCACGCTATCTTTTATCATTTGTGTCGCCCACAAATCCATTTTCATTCCATTCCATTTGTTTTGAATTTGACTGATTATGTTTGGATTTTCTCCAGCGGCTCACTTCAAGTCCCAGGAGCACGTGGCCCCCTCCACACCGGCCTCGGCCCGTCACCAGCTCCTTATGTCGGCCATCGTTAAGTCTCCTGAACGGCAGCCAAATCCCAGCAGCCTGCTGAACCCAGCCAGCTCGGCCCGACGCAAGGAGACCTCCACTCCTGAGGGTGAGCCACAGCGTTTGATCTGGGACAGGAAGTTTTAATTAAGAGCGCTACCTTCCTAATTATTCTGTTGGGGGGGGGGCCTAAATAATGATATTTCCTGATTTGACTCACAAGATTAGATTTTCTCAAGCAGAATTTATTGTTGAAATATTTTCTTAAATAAAAAGGCTTTTTTTTCCCCATGATAATGAAAATATTCCATACTGGTTCACCTCTTTCTAAAGCTCCCTCAACACCCGTCTCCGTCTCCTATTTTGCCATCTTCCCTCTCCGGCTTTGTGGGGAACATAGTTCGTCTTTTCACCTTACCTGTGTGCTCTGTTGCTGTCTTCCCTCTCTTTGTGTGTCTCTGTGAAGCCTGAGACCTTTTTTTGTCTTCTCTTATCTCTTCTGTTCTTTTCAGAGAAGAGGAGGGTTACATTCGAAAGTAAGTCTCTCGCCCGCTTTACCTCCCCTCTCCCGCTTTTTCTCTCGTCTCCCCCCTTCTGAAGGCTGTTCCTTGTCAACTCATCTATCTACTCGATGAGACAGTTTGTGGGGTGGATTTATGAAGCTATGCACTTTATAGTAACTCCCTCTGTCTAGGAGTGTTACTCTTGGTATTTTAACATTTCAGTCCCTAAGTCTTGTATAACTGGAGCAATATGTATTTGATAGTATATTGACTCAAGCAAGCATTTCTTTTCATAAGCGGTGCCAACCCAGGTGTCAACACAAGAAAGGCAAGGCTATATAATAATAAATAATTGCGAATATTGTTTGTTTGAATGTTACATTAATATTTATAGCGATTTGTGGATTTACATTCACGTTTCAGGCTTGCTGCTGTTTGGCCAGTGGTGTAGACAGGAATTTATTTTAATGGAGGATGAAAGAAGAAGAAGAAGAAGAAACCTCACTGTGCGATCAATATAATTCAATTTATAAATGCAACACACTCTTCAGTCAACCAACCTTGCTATATTAATAGCATTAATAAGTCTACAATAACATCACAATAAAACAATATCAGGACAATGCCACAAAAAAGGATTTAAATAACGTACTTAAGAGGAACATATAAATACATTTTACCCTGTAAATCCTAAATATCCCTGATAGCTAGCTGACCTTAAGTAGATTTAAATCATACGTGATCTTGAGGACTGCGGTGGTTAAATGTGGATAAATTTTTTTTTGTTTATTTTAATAAACATTATTATGAAACAACATGCTAAAATCGTGTTCAGCAATATGAATTAATTAGCATTAAATCTGTAGAACAAGAGTATAGAGTATAGTTTGCTGTTGTCTGTGCATAGTGGAGTAAGCCTCTCTGTTTTATCCCTTTTCCTCTCTGGCCCAAGCATTTGCACCATCCTTTGAGATGCTTCTTCTCTCAGTTTCTCATGCTTCTTCTCTCAGTTTCTCTCTGCATTGAAGCTCTCGATTGTCTTTGATCTAATAATCGAGAATGGACTCTGTCATTTCCATGAAGCATGCAGTGCCCTGCCACTGGCTTCAGAATGAGATTGCACTTCTTTTTTATAGCTTTGGCAGTTGTTGTATTTTTTTTATTTCTTTTTAACTTCGCTTTTAGGACTTCAATCCTTCCTGATCTCCCTTTTTGCATTTTTTTTTTTATTTTTTATCTTTGACTCTCTTACATTCTTTTTTTTTTTCTGGAGTGCACGGATCTCTGCATGTGAATAGCATCAGTAGAAAACCAGCTCGGTCTTTTCCTCTCCGTATTTCCTATGTAAGTACTGGTTATATGCACACTCACCAGCCACGTTATTAAGAACTGCTCATTCATGCAGTTCATCTTTGCAGTCAATCATGTGGCAGCAATGCAATGGGTAAAATCAGGCAGCTGCAGTCAAAAGCTTTGCTTAATGTTCAACAGCAGAAGACCATGCCAGGTTCCACTCCTGTCAGCCCAGAGCAGGGACCTGAGGAAAAAATGGGCATAGTCTCACAGCTGAAAATCAGAAAAAGGCTAGGCGATGTTTTTCCGATCCTCGCCTGTGCGGTTTTATGACCTCAGAGTCTTGTTCTGGACTCACAGGAATGAAACCCCATGAGGTCTTCTGCTGTTGTAGCTCAGGTTTCATCACGGGTGTAAAGAGTGGTTATTTAAGTTGCTATAGACATCCTGACCAGACAGCTCAATCTGGTCTTTCCATTCTCCTTCCTTTTTTTTCTTTTTTCGTTTACACGATATTTTGTGTAAACTCTAGAGCAGGGGTGTCCAATCTTATCCAGAAAGGGCCGGTGCAGGTTTTCATTCCACCCAAGCAGAAGCTACACCTGATTCCAACTGGCTAATCAGTAGATCTTGGCTTTCAGTAGACTCAGGTGTGGCTTCTGCTCAGTTGGATTGAAAACTCGCACCCACACTGGCTCTTTGTGGATAAGATTGGACACCCTTGCTGTAGAGTGTTGAGGAAATCATCAGTTTCTGAAATACGCAGATCATCTTGTCTGGCTCTGACAATCATGCCACGGTCAAATCTACTGCGATCCCCTGTTCTGATGTATGCAGGGGTTTATGCATTGCATTGCTGCAACATGATTGCCTGACTGGATAATTGCGTGAATGAGCAGGAGTCTACATTGCTATTAAAGTGACTGGTGAATGTATTGTTCATAGGTTTTGGCACAAATTTAAGCGTCACATGCAGCCGAAATGTTTTAGAGCTTATAAGCTACACATCTAGAAAAGGAAAAAAAGGAAGATTTATCTGACACATGTAGTGTTGAAGTGCAAAACACATATAGGGCAAGATTGCATTTGCAGAATATCACTTTTGTTCAGTTAAGGTGTCAGTTAAATGAGCATAATTGTAAGGCTGCATTACTGTAAGGCTATGTGGTTGCTGTGTGCATTAGGAATAAATATGATTTAAATTAGCATGCATGAATTTAGATGATTTGAGTTGAGAGTCAGGGTGGCGTGTGGCCACACTGTAATGCTCTCACCAGGAATGACATGCTCTGTATCCCATGTCACATGCCGTAGCTAACAGCTAATACCAATTAGTCAGTCCATCATCCGTCAGACTTTTCCCTCATTTTTGTATTTTCCTTCAATACAGCATGGGCTCAACTCATTATCTAACTCCGATACACACCCACACATGTTCCTTGTCTCACACACACTGTCTATCTCTTTAGAATATGGGCGGCGTGTGAAGGAGAGGATGCACCATAACATTCCTCACCGCTTTACAGTGGGACTCAACATGAGAGCCGCCAAATGTGCAGTCTGCCTGGACACCGTGCACTTTGGCAGACAGGCTGCAACCTGCCTGGGTACGCTTTATATGGATAAAACATACTAATAATAAAGTAATAATAATTAGTGTTGGAAAATGTGTTATAATAACAAAAACTATTATTCCTCTTTTATTTCTCCATCTTTTTGTTATTCCTTAAACTGTATATAATAATCACATTTCTATTTCTCTCTATCAATCTCTACACTTCCATCCATCCTCCCTCTCTCCCTCTCTCCCTCTCTCTCTCTCTCTCTCTCTCTCTCTCTCAGAATGTCATACTCTGTGCCATCCCAAGTGCTCCCCTTGTCTTCCCGCTACATGTGGTCTGCCTCCAGAGTACGCCACCCACTTCTCTGAGGCTCTGTGCAGGGACAAGGCCAACTCTCCAGCCCTGCAGGTCAAAGAAGCTTCTGGACATGTTCGCCTTGAAGGCTGGATGAAGCAGCCTAGGTAGGAACAGAACACATGGGAATGAAGTGAACTGGGAATGGAGCAGAGTCTAATTTCAGGGGTTAAGAATGGTGCTTTTGATCATTTGTTAGTGATATACTTACTGAAGTGCAGTGTAGATCCATGATGCACCAAACCAGCAGCAGAAGAGAATTATATCTGTACTTATGCACTTATATCACACATTGCTGTAAATGGAAATGTTTTAATATTCACTGTGAACACATTGCAGGAATGGGAAGCGTGGTCAGCAGGGCTGGGAGAGCAAGTATGTTGTTCTGGATGGAACTAAAGTCTCCATCTATGAGTCAGAGCCCAGAGAAGGTATTTAACAACTTCACTGTATGTGTGCAGCATGAATATGCGCTACACTTTACTCTCTGTGTGTGTGTGTGTGTGTGTGTGTGCGCTCTCACAGTATGCAGAAATGCTAATGAAATACAGACACCACAGCTGTGAGTATTATCAGGTGTCCTTCAACCCTCTAGTGCTGTGTGTGTGAGATTGATTTATTTAGCACTGTTTAAGAACAAGATTGCTTTGCAGACTAATTAAAATATGCAAAGATGACAGAGAGGAAACAAGTAGATAGGACAGACTCGAAAAGAGATGATTAAATGCAGACTAACAAACAGGCAAGAAGACAATAAAATTTGAATAAATAATGTGAAAAGTTAGACCTCATTTGTCATAGCAGGCTGTTGAAACCTTATCTGCACATTAATACACACAGCAATGCTGCACTCTTTCTGCAGAATCTTGCTTAGTTTTCTGACTCAGGATACACTGCATATGGCTGTTTTGATGACATACACTATATTGCCAAAAGTTTTGGGACAACTCTCACTGAATTCAGGGGTTGGGCTTGGCCTCTTGGTTCCAGTGAAAGGAATTCTTAATGCTTCAGTATACCAAGACATTTTGGGGATGACCCCTTCCTGTTCCAACATGACTGTGCACGAGTGCACAAAGCAAGGTCCATAAAGACATGGATGAGCGAGTTTGGTGTGGAGGAACTTCACAGAGTCCTGACCTCAACCTGATAGAACACCTTTGGGATGAATTAGAGAGGAGACTGCAAGCCAGACCTTTTCATCACAAATGCACTTCTAGTGGAATGGTCAGAAATTCCCATAAACACACTCCTAAATCTTGTGGAAAGCCTTCCCAGAAGAGTTGAACTGCAGAGGGCTGACCACCTCCATATTACATTCATGTGCATGTAAAGGCAGACGTCCCAGTTTTGGAATAGTTCACTCTAATTCATGCCGAAGGTGTTCTATCTAGTTGAGGTCAGGACTCTGACCTCAAGTCAAGTTCCTCCACACCAAACTACATCTAGTAATAAATTTCACAAGGAAATCATAGTAATTTGATTTTTGATATGTCAATATGGCGAATAGTTTATATAGTGAATCTCCAGTGTCAGATGTACCAGTCAAAGGTAAAGTGTTCTGGATGAACGACATTGTTTTTGTGCTTTCTCGGTGCCAAGCTGCATTGTTTCTGTCTTATTAAATTCATGAGACTGTCATGGAACAGCTACTGTGGTAACATGAACTAACGTATTTCATGGACATTCCTCAACATTAAATATAACTACATTATGACCGGTCAAGAATCAGTCTTGAATAATTTTTAATAGGTGTGTAATAGGAATAAAAACCCTTCGGGCATCGTTCCAACCTGTTACTAACTATTTTCTTTTAACTGCATGCTCTGTAATTTTAAAGTCCTTACTTAAAAGTCAACCTGATTAGCCTTTGAGCTGATTAGCCATTGTTCCAGCTGTGCTCATTAGGTAAAATTTCCTCCAGCGACCTTTTGTGCGATTGCCATTTTCAGTTCCTCACTGCAAAAGCTGTGAACATAGAGCTTAAAACAAACTGACTGTGACTTGACTCGATAAATATGCAAGATATATCATTCTAAATATCGCAAACCGTTTAAGTAATAGCTAATTGTGTGTATGTGTGTGTGTTTCAGATTCGGTGAAACCACAGGAGGAGTTTGAATTGTGTTTACCTGATGGTGAGGTGACGGTCCATGGAGCTGTAGGAGCCTCTGAGCTCATCAACACTGCAAAGTCAGGTTAGGGTCTGAGCACACATCTGTTGTGTTTCTTACATCATTAGACTCACCTGATGTAATTTCACACTGGATCGTGTTTTACTTCAGGTTGACATGAAAGTACTGACTGGAGCACTTGATAACCGTAACCGTAGCTACACTGTTCTGACAAGTATTCAGCATTACCTGAAGACTAGCTTGCATAGCTACCTCTTTACCTCTTGTGTTGGAGAAGAGTGCTTCTATAACCAGACCGGTTGTGACAACAAATAACAGTAATGCTCACAAGACCCATTGAGAAAGTTATTAAATAATTTGTGTCCAGATATTCCATATGTGCTGAAGCTCGAGTCTCATCCCCACACAACATGTTGGCCTGGTCAGTCGCTCTACTTCATGGCTCCCAGTTTCCCTGATAAACAGCGCTGGGTGGCTGTTCTGGAGTCGGTAGTCGCCGGCAGCAGGAGCTCCCGTGAAAAATCAGAGTCTGATGCGGTGCGTAGACGTTTTTATGATTTTTGTGACGCTATTACATTATAACAGTATGTCTGGAATATAATGCCTGTGTATCTCTTCTATATTAAACATATATTCCCAACATGCATGTTTACATTGCACAGTTTTTCAATATTATCATAACATTTATGCACATATTGGTTTTGTAACATGAACATAAGCCTAAAAAGGCTTTATTTTTACCTTAGCCTGTAGCAATGCGATATTACGGATTTTCTTTTCTTTTCTGATTGATTGTTCTTATTATAATGGGCTCCCAGTGTAGCAGCAAAATAATTTGACCTGCATCAACTGAATTTTTCTTCAAGGCCCTTCATTTTGTAATTGTCGGAAGCTTTTTACGGACGACCGAACACGACGTGCTGTCATAAAAATGTTCAAGCACAAAAGGCAACAGCTGCTTGTGAAATGTAAAATGTTTCATGCAGACAGGACTGCGATTTTCAATGCACCCTTGAGTTCACCGAAAACCAGCAGTTATTCTCGGAAGGTTTTTATTTTTATTTTTTGGTGGAGGAGGGAGAAAAACACTAACTTCACAGATCTGGATGGATTAAAACCACACATTAACACCTCTAATGCATGAAATTACTCCCATAATATAGTAGTCGTGTGTAATTTATTGTATCTGTGACTCAATATACAGAATTAACATTGCATTGTTTCCAGTCACACCGCTAACAGAGTATGTTCTATCCAGTGAATTCATCCGTTTGTGTGTTTCTAATCCTCTCTAATCTAACGTGTGATCTGTGACGTGTGTGTTGTATGATCACCGTTGTAGGCAGGTGTAGCTAAACGACAGAAGACTCTC
This sequence comes from Hemibagrus wyckioides, assembly GCF_019097595.1. NCBI lineage: Eukaryota > Metazoa > Chordata > Actinopteri > Siluriformes > Bagridae > Hemibagrus > Hemibagrus wyckioides. Next base: position 13,439,535 of record NC_080737.1, on the reverse strand, counting down.
TCTCCGCTAGTACAGGTAAAAACCCATTTCAGGCCTCCAGCTCATTTGAGTTTGCCTGCTGCTTGGATTGTCTGCTACTCATTTTGCCCTACAGACTCGCACAGATACTCACACGAGACACGTTCACCCCCTCGAATAGTCAAGCCTGGGGTGTCAAACTCATGATTTTGATAAATCAGTTAATTCCTTTAACTTATTAGTAGTTGGCTCTCCTACAGGTTACATCATAATCTCAGCTCTTAATGAACAATGGAGGGTGATATCTCTTTTGTAGCAGTCTGATTAAAGCTGACTTCTGGGAAAAAAAATGGTGATAAAATACATATTCTTACTTTGATACTGCAAATATCATGTGTAAGGATCCAGCAACAGACAGAGTTGTAAAAACAGTCAGTCTGCATAGCTAAGTGTGTTTCCCTTAGTCAAGTTTGTTGGATATTTACATTCCGTGGCGAAGCCTAATCTGCTGCGATCGTAATACCATACCGGCTGTCAAAATGTCACCATCAGATCATCATCAAAACAAAGACACGTGCTTCCAACATGGTGCAGATGACAAGTTTTAAAATGACCAAATGAGAAGAAAGTAATAAGAAACAGAACAGGACTGACGGACTGATTCAGCACTTTTTTTCCCCCCAGATCACTGGAGTGAAGAGATAATGATGAGACTTGTGTTTAAATGCCAGAAGTGACTCAGGTGATGAGACTCATGGGCTGATGTGGATGATGCTGATAATGAAGCGAGAAGTGATGCTCATTGCAGACTTATAAATTAAAATTTATTTACCAGCTGGTTTTTTTTTTCGTAAGTAAGCTTTAAAATGCTGTAAGTTGTATGAAAGTGAACACTAGGAAAGTCTGTAGGTTTTTGCAGGCCACCACACGTAACTGAATGATTCAGCGTGTCTCTTTATTAAATATCAAACGTTTGAAATGGGATCTATCCACTTTACGTTTCGAGACCACTGTATGAAAAACTACTTCTCCGGAAACCCTGCTGCATCTTTTTTGGGTTGTCGCTTCTAACCACCCCGCTGTGTTCAAAATGCCATTCTCCAACTATTTAGCTGAGCTGTTTCCTGTTGTGCGTCAGTTTACCAATTTTAGCTGGTGCCATAAGGGTGACGCGTATCCTTTTATAAATGTCACGGCTTCTTTATAAAGAAATGACATCGGCTTCTGCTACGAGCAGTCTTACTCAGCATCTCAGTATTCACTGTCACTATCTGTAGCCCGACTTTAGGGGGAAAATAGATTATTTTTCAGAACTTGGGGTCAGTTATTATTTGACACTTCTACTAATTCTGGTCAGTGTGTTATTGATTGTTTCGATATTACTTTTCGGCCCACAGTCTTCGAGTTTGACACCTGTGGAAATAAAAACCGTCCCAGTCTTGCCAGAACATTGACCGTACATGTGTGTATTAGTAGCAGCTCTGCATGTTTCTTGTTTATTTGCTAGGTCTGTGCGCATGTGTGCAAGTATGTTGGTTGCACCTTCATCCCATGAATGCTGCCATCCTTCTCCTCTGTATAGGACACGAGGCAGATCTGCTTAATGCTTTAGCCCTGCTGGCTTATAAGCAAAAACCCCTGTTGTCATGCTGGTACTCAGTGTGTGTGTGTGTGTAAAGTTGGGTGCTTCGTCCTGTCCTTAAAGTTCCCAACCAAGTATAGCACTGTTTTTAACTTAATCTCCATTTCTGTCTCATTTTCAGAAACTCCTGGGGAATTCCTTGTTGAAGCTGGAGGGTGATGACCGGTTGGATATCAACTGTACATTACCACTGACCGATCAGGTATTTCGTTAATGTTTCACCACCTGTCTAGACTGGACTGATCCATAAATATTGGAACCTCTACATCCATTGTAAACATATTGCCCAAAAATAAATAAATGTATGCATGTCTGACCTTTGCTCAGTGCATTCTGCAAACGATGCTGTGAAGCACTGTGTAAATGTCAGACCTGGCGATCTTTTCACTTTCTGTTTTCAGATCGTAATGGTGGGTTCAGAAGAGGGACTGTACGCTCTGAATGTGATAAAGAACTCTCTGACTCACATCCCAGGCCTGACCTCCGTCTTCCAAATCCAGATCCTCAAAGAGCTCGACAAATTGCTCATGATCACAGGTCAGAACACAGACAAATATAATTACTATACCATTCTTTTACCACAATGCTGTAAAACGTTCTATTCTGATTGGCAGAAGGTGTTAGAACAACAGTTCTGATGATCAGTAACACACATCACAGGATTGCGTAATGTGTACTGGGTGTATAAATCTATCATTTGTTATATGAGGATGGAAGAAAATGTCCATCTAAACTGACCACAATTTGTCTGTGTGTGTGTGCTTGTGTCATTTTGGGTGTGTGTGTGTTGTGCAGGAGAGGAGCGAGCTCTGTGCCTGGTGGAGATTAAAAGAGTCAAGCAGTCTCTGTCTCAGTCTCACCTGCCTGCTCAGCCTGAACTCTGTCCTTATATCTTTGAGGCAGTGAAGGGATGTCATCTCTTTGCCTCTGGCAAGGTGTGGACTCAGGCTTGAATTATATATATATATATCAGTAAAAAATTTAAAAAATCGATCAAGGAATACTCTGACGTTTTTAGACTGAATCTCTACCTAGCACATCTGTGGCATGTGGGTGATGACCACAGAGATACTCATCTTTCCTTTTTTTCCGAATTGGACGTTTTGTTTCACTGAAACTCCCTCTTAGTGGAAGTCTAAGGGTAGTTGTTAGTGAGATACAGGGAAACATGAAGAAATGATTTCTATTGATAATCACTCTTCCTATGTATAAGCCTATTGATTTATAAGGTCACAAAAAAACAACACATCTTGTATTTCAGTCTAAAACTGAAACTTTCTGCCAGACCGGACACTATTTTAGTGTTGGTACTTGTGATAGAAACAAGTATTGTGGTACTGGTCCTCTTTGGGTGTCCAGCAAAACGAATAATAAATGCTCCAAACCTCACTGAGAATCACGGGGCTAAAAATACTTCTCTGAAATTGTATGCAGCAGCTAAACGAGCCCTTGTGTGTTGCAAGGAGTTTCATTGCTTTTACTGAGTATTTCATCTGTGTCTGTGTGTGTTCTGCAGATTGAGAATGGGATGTGTATCTGTGCTGCAATGCCCAATAAGATCACCATCCTGCGCTACAATGAAAGCCTCAGCAAATTCTGCATCAGGAAGGTGAGTCTGCAATCTCAGCACTATTCACATTGCTGCTACAACACATCACTTCGTCATCACTTCATCTGCTGCAGGTTATTATTCTCTGACACATCTATCTATCTATCTATCTATCTATTGGTCTGTCTGTCTCTCTATCTATCTTGGTCTTGTTATATATTTGATCTCTCTGTATGTCTATCTATCTGCCTCTCTCTCTGTCTGTCCTTCATCTATCCTTCATTCTCTCTCTCTCTCTCTCTCTCTCTCTCTCTCTCTCAGGAGATTGAGACCTCCGAGCCCTGCAGCTGCATCCACTTCACAGGTTACAGCATCATCATCGGCACAAACAAGTTCTACGAGATCGAGATGAAGCAGTATGTGCTGGAGGGTACGGCTTACACACTCACTCGCACACCCAGTTTCTCATCTGGCTCCTGGTTTAATGGAGTGTGTAATGCAGTTTTGATCGAGGTGTGTGTCTGTGTGTGAATTTTGTCATGCAGAGTTCCTGGATAAGAATGACGTGACCCTGGCCTCGGCCGTGTTTGCCGCCTCCTCGCACAGCTTCCCCATTTCCATCATTCAGGTGTCCTGCGCCCCACAGAAGGATGAGTACCTGCTCTGCTTCCACGGTACACAGAGGTCTTATTGAGAATGTGTGTGTGTGAGGGCTTATGTTCAGCCCTTGCTGAGGACCACGTGTATATCCTAAAACTCCGACAGTTCTGCTTGTACACATACCTGCAGGATTTTTCAATGAACCTACCAATTTTCCCGAGAGCAGTTAGATTAAATGTTGACACAATTTTTCTTTGAGTGAAAAGAAATTTAAGAAAGTAGACGTTCATTTTGCCCCATGTGATCAGACGGTGGTCTCTTCTTAGTCTTCTTTTTTAGGAGAATGGGGCATGAATGATTGGAAATTATTTCCTTTTTGGAGTCTGATGCATTTCATCAATAAATGTGGCAAAGAATTGTCTACTTCAATCATCTGCAAGGGAAAGAAATGTGTGTTTCATCACCGACTGAATCTTGCTCTGAAATTCTCATTGTGTCAAAAGTATTTGTGGCATGCAGTGAGCCATGTGATACGTAATGTTCTCTGTGTCATTTGCATTTGCAGAGTTTGGAGTGTTTGTGGATGCGTATGGCCGCAGGAGTCGCAGCGATGATATCAAATGGAGTAGACTGCCCCTGTCCTTCGGTAAGTCTGTGCGTCACGATTCCATTTACAGCACATGAGTGGACATCAGCTGTACTGTGTTAATATTCTCGCACGTTGCAGCCTACAGAGAGCCGTACTTGTTCGTCACTTACTTCAACTCTCTGGATGTGATCGAGGTTCAGAGCCACTCTGCCCTGGGGTAGGACTACAACTTATATCCTTGTATTCTGCACTTTATATAATTGTTATCATGATTAATGATTTATAGTACTAAGATCACAAACTGTGTGCATGTGTGTTTAAAACAGGCCTCATGCCTACGCTCACCTGGACATCCCTAGCCCACGGTACCTGGGTCCTGCCATCTCATCCGGCGCTGTGTACCTGGCCTCTTCTTACCAGAACAAGCTGAGGGTCATTTGCTGCAAGGGCAACCTGGTGCAGGAGACCTCCTCCTCGGAGCCTCAGAGAAACGGCTCCACCCGCAGGTCAGCTGCTATCAGAGCATGAACACACACACACACAGTTTGGGGGAACTTGAGTAGCACTACCAGGTTGTTGTAATTGAGCACATTGGTGAAGCCTGTAGATAAGTGTTGTGTGTGTGTGTGTGTGTGTGTATATATACCTTTGATCTCGGACATGCTAACCAAGACACAAGTGCTGGTGCTGGTATCCACACATTTCTGGCAAAAAGAAAAATCCAATTCAAGGTAACTCCAGGTTAGATGCCGGACTGGTCACATCACGGGATTGGCGTCATTGTGTTACCATGGCGATCATATGAGCAAGTGGTGCATGACCACCATGAAAACAACCCTGTTCTCTCTAGCAAGACATAGAAGTTCTCTCTCTCTCTGACATAGAAGCAGTTGAAAACTGGAAAACACACGACTGTGGCATTTCTAACATTTTTGAAAAAATGTGCAGAGGTCGTCGAATAGGGACTAAACACAGGGACGAGTCCTGTAGCTCTGATCAGTGAGATTTACTTCTGTTTAGATTTAAATCCTGAGAAAATCTTGATTCAGACAACATTTGATGCTCTGTCTCACAAATCACAGCTCTGCTTTCACTTTACTGAGGTTTAGCGTGAACTCGGTTAGGTGAAAACTCAGAGTTTGTAGGTTATTAATTATTGCAAGTATGATTTTCATAACATTTCCATTCCAGCTATGAACTGGAATGAAACTACTTAGAATAACAAAACAATTAAAAGCAGACAAATTAGGACATTTTCTTCTTCAGATTTCTCATGTTTATTAAGCGGCACTGCATGAGTGAAAAAGGGCTGATCTTTGGGTTTGTGCTCCTACTAACACACACTATCACATGTTCTCATGGTGTGTAATTGTAGTGATGTATTAGCGGTGATGGGTGTGTGTGATTTATCATGTGGCCTACGTGTGACACTCACAGTGCATCCTGTTCTTTACAGGAGGAAGAGCGCTTTTTTTATTTGCTCCAAAGCGTGAGGACGCTGTTACTCCTTTATATTGTGAAAAATGTGATTAAGTGTAACATGAATAAAGTAAGTGTTTTTAAGAACATTATTTTGGACTCTCTCATGTCAGTACTGCCACCTGTTGGTACGTGGGTCTGTTGCACGTTCTCCATGCAGACTCATCAGCGATGTTAGTGCTGTTTCAACAGGCTTTGTTTAATAAATCATCATTCATCTTAAGTAGTATGATGGCACTGCCGCTGTGAGGATGAAGGGGTAAGCAATTTTTATCTGATTTTGATAAATACACAGTGGTGGATTGTGGGATGTTGGGAAACACGAGTTGTTTGTGATGAGAATTAGATGATTTCCCTCACTAGCACACGTCTTTGCTTGTATGTGTTATGAATGTTATGTCACTATGCATTGCAGTCTATTAAAACACACAGGTAACCTGTGGTGCATCACTGTTGACAAAATAAAATACTCCATTTTGTCACATAGTATTTTTCCAATCTTCAACTGTCTGCCCATAATAGCTTCAGATTCCTGTTGTTGGCTGACAGGACTGGACCCTGAAGGAGTGGTTCTTCTTATGTTTAGCCCTCAAGGCTTGACATGTTCAACGTTGCGAGATGTTTTTCCTCTCAACAAATAAGTTATAAAGAGTGTTTTTTTGTGTTATCATAGCCTTCCTGTCAGCTCAGACCTGTCCATTCACTCTCCTCTGACCTCTCTCTTTCTACAACAGAAATACTGCTCACTGGATTTTTCATCTGTTCTGTCATTCTGTGTAAATTCTAGACACTGAAATCAGATCAGCTATTTCCTAAATGCTTAAACCAGCTCATCCGACACTGGTGTCAATCTTGTCAAAGTAACAGGGCTCACATTTTTAGATAATATTTTTGAATGTTATCATTGATTAAAACTTCTGAGCTCTTGACAAGTTCAAATTTTATGTATATATATCAGGCATAACATTATGATCACATGCCTAATATTGTATTTGTTCCCCTGTTTGTGCCAAAACAGCCCTAACCCATCATCCACTGTGTATTCTGACACCTATCTATCAGAACCAGCATTAAGTTCTTCAGCAATTTGAGCAACAGTAGCTCGTCTGTTGGTCTACATATATTTAGAGCCTTATGGATTTCTGAATGAGATAAACCTGGGTTGCAGGTTGTAAAATTGGTCCTCGGCTCATGGGCTATATCACTGGATTTTTTAAAAACACTCTGAAGTTTGATTGAGAATATTAACCACACGTCTACATCTTGATTTCTTCAGCAGCCCGAACAAACGCGGCCCACCCTCCTACAATGAGCACATCTCCAAGCGTCTGGCTTCGGGTCCCGTGTCTCAGGACAGCATGCAGCAGGTGGCTACACCACGCCGCTACCGCGAAGCTCGGACCGAGTTTCGCAGAGATGCGTCTCCCTCCGGACCGCTGGAAAGGGAGAAGTCCCCGGGGCGTCTAGTGGACAGGGGTATGGATACCCGGATGGAGCGTTCACCTGCCCGAGTGATGGAGCTGAGGAGGGAGAGGTCACCTGGTCGTGCATTTGAGAGGCTGCACACGGGATCGTCCCGCACACCAATCAACGGTGTCAACAAGGTACCACGAACCGGACCTGATGCAAAAAACCTAAACAATAATACATTAAAGAGCCTTCAGTTTAATTGACTGAAATATTGACTTTTTAGTGATAATTCTTTCTTTGCAGTGGAATATTTCTTGAAGGAATTTTGTTTGTTAACTAGATAAACAATTACAATAAATAATTGGGATTTCAGGTGAAAGTGTGTATGTATAAGTGCATGATAAGTGCATAATCAGTGACCCCACACATCAAGGTGAAAGAAAAATAAGCCTGATAAAATATTTTATTTTAATTCTGTACTCTCAGAATTTTCATGCACTACTTTAGATAAATACTCTCTCTCTCTCTCTCTCTCACTCTCTCTCTCTCTCTATATATATATATATATATATGCAACTAGCTCCAAATGACGTGTACTGTACTAATAATGATAATTAATAATGCAGTAATACTATAATAACTATTTTTTAAATAATTCTTAGGGTTTTTCTTTTCATTTAGGTATTGTTTGTTATTGTTTGTGCATTTTCTTCTTCAGTGTTTCCATGGTGATGTGTGTGTGTGTATTTTATATATATCTCTCTGTGTGTGTGTGTGCATACAGGTGTGGGATCAGTCGTCGGTGTAAGTGAGGGAGAAAGAGGAACACAGCCCATCGTTTTCTTGTATCTTACCAAAAAGAAGATTCGTCGTAAGTCATGTGCCACAGGCAAACGTACCCCATGGGCGAAAACCAAGGGTCCCCCTGCACAGTAACGCTGACACAGCACAATCTCTCACTGTAGACGCCTTACGTAAGATTGATATTAATGACCCCCATCTGGCCAGCAGTATGTAGTGATATTAACATTTCTAAACTTTCTTGGAGGGGTTGCTTGGTTCCACGAGTATTTCTTTTCCCCCCACTTTGATGTGGAATATAGAAATAATTCCCTGTCAGAAATGTACAAATGGAGGAAATATGACCCTTTACTGTTCTGTTCACTGTCTTCTGTTTATATTTTCTGTCCCTTTTTTTTTCCCCCCTCCCGACCCTGAAAGCACCACGGCACAGAGATCGTCACGAGCCAACCGTCTCTGACCTTCAGCTATGATCTTAACACCGTGATGCTTTTTGGATAGCACACTCTCAGATCTGTCTCTCTTTCCCCGTGTCCTCCTCCTCCTCCTCCTCTCTTACCCACACTACACTGTCGAAGGAACAGGAACTTTGTAACACTTCAGGATGTCATGTGACACTTGTAAATAAGCAAGTTTCTTCTTCTTCTTTCTTTTTTTTTTTTTTTTAAAGGGAATACTAAGGCTGGTTAAGCCGTGTCTATTTTTGTTAATGAAAAAAAAAGAAAAAAAGTGAGAAGCTCATTTGTAAACAATTTCCTCTTGAATGTCCAGACCACGTGGACCGTGTATGACGTCCATGCGTATGCTTCACAGTGGAACATTTTAGCTTGGGGTCCGTTTTACTGGTGTACGTGATCATCTTGTTGAAGCAAATTCACACCGCCGTCATTTATTATTATTTTTTCTTCTCTCTACCACTTTGCCATCAAAGTTGTAAGATATGTATCTATAGTGTTTAACTGTTGTTTCTCAGAGCACTAGAAGACAATTATAAAGCATTGTGACAATGTCTGGGGTTTTTTTGTTTTTTTACGGCACAGAAAAACGTGACGAGTGATGGCGGTCTGTTAAAGCCGCATGTTTATTTATATTTATATATATATTTATTTATTTATATATATATATATATATATAAATAAATATAAATATATATATATATATATATATATAATGGAAGGTCCTGGTTTATTACTCGAGCCAGCATGACCTTTGACCCTCAGGATATGAATGAATGAATGAATGAATAGCAGAAATATGAGCAGAGTACTATTTCTATTGAAATGAATGCTAATACCGATGATCAGCTATCCGTAGTAAGTTCTCAGTATAAAGTTCCAGCAGCGCAGCGCTGAGTCACTATTGATAGCCAATTCGTACCGTGCCGTCTCACTCTGTAGCATGTAAACCGTGTTTCGGAACAGAACCAGAACCCACTCGTTCAGTTACAGCCTCTCGTTTCCTTCTCCTCGTTACTTGATGCACTTCCTCCATTGTGCTCTTAACGCTGATGTCCAACAACTGCTGACAAGTAGCTTTTCTTGTAGTTTTTACTTTTTTTCTTTCTTTTTTTTTTAAATGTCAAAAGCATTAAGTATACTACTAACTATTAAAAAGAAGCTCTATCTTTCTCGGGGGTGTGTTGTCTTTCATTTCTGTCCTAGAGGCTTTTTAACACAAAAGCTGGAAGCATCCATGCATGCATATATATATATATATATATATATATTGGTGGGAAAGACAGCTTTTGTTTTCAGAAATCAGCATCAAGAATTAGAATATTTTACTTCCTTTTTAACTAAAGTGACCACAGTCGTGCTTTCTTGGGTTCTGAGGTTTATACCTATACAGGTAACTGCCCTTTCCCTTTCAGTGAATACTTCTACAGAAGTCCACTAAAGTGATTATAACTTCTGATGGCCACTGGTTGCACCAGAACTAATTCACTGTTTGTACTTGTATTATAGGCGTATGAAGCCCAGGTCTGAGGAGGTGAATACTTATGCAGGGCACTTTCAATAGGAATCCAGTTTTCACACAGGCTGACTGAAATCCATTGGCACACGTTCTTTTCAAGCCTGATTAAGACACCGTTAGAGCTTGTAAAGTTTGGCTTGGCAGTGTGTTGTGCTTTTATTTTATTCACTTATATGTTTCAGAGCTTCAAAGACTCCAAAAGCAGCAGCAGCAGCAGTACAGGAAGAGAGAGAGAGCGAGAGAGAGAGAGGAGGAAGTTAGAGTTTTTACCAGTACACACACACAATCTTGTTTTCTATCGGCAGCGAATAAACGTGACAATATCTGCGACATTTATCAGCGAGCCAAAAGGTGTGATCTGTTCATCTCTCAGGGGTTTGCTGTGTATTCAGTTCATCCAGCAGTCCAGCAAAAAAAAAAAATCCAAAAAGGCTTCAAAAAGTGCTTCATTACTCAGATTGAAAGATTTTAATTTCAGCATATACACTGTGCTCTTTTTGGACTGTACATGGCATTATATACACACATCTGCTATTCACATGAGCACAGATAGTCGTTCTCTAGAATTCCACATGGCTTTATATGATGTAGCACTGCATATATAAAGGCCTGTGGGGTTTGTTTGTTTTTGTTGTTTTTTTTTTGCACAGCTTAACATTAATCTAGAATCCACATGGCGGAGAGACGACCACTTCTAACATTAATAATAAATTATGTTAATTATTTGATGCCTTAGTTTTGGGATTTAAACCTCCAGTTTTTCGGTGTTGGAAGTTCTACTAAGTCTAATCTAATCTTCTCACGTGAAGCTGATTTGGTTAAGGTTCCTAGAGGACGATAGAGTCGTTGATCAGCATGTTCTGTTCAGTTGGAACTGGCTGTGATGGGTTTCTCCAGCTCCAGGTCAGCAGGAGGCAGCACAGGGGGCACAGCCGATGGGCGGAGGTGCCCGTAACAGGCCTGGCACACACGGTTAGGTTCGTACAACTGCTGATTCGTTGCTTTGTGGTCACAGCAGCTGGCGCAGAACACATTCCCACAATTCCTAAAGGGGCGACAGTAAAGGGGGCAGTCTGTTAAAGTCAACAAAATAAAATCAGCAGCTTGAAGTTTTAGACCTTCAGAAGTTTTCTAATGTTATATGTGTATTCATTTATAGTAAAGATTTTTTTTCTAGACAGTGACAGTGGTGCCAACATCTACATTATGGTTTTGTTTCCTTTCACTAGATCAGGTGTGTCAAACAAACAGGCAGACCCATGTTGGTTATAATGTGAATTAAAAACAACACCTTAAACACAGGGCTTTATACCCAGCTACACATCACCACAAGTGGGGGGGGGGTATTTATGCACTTAACTGTATTTAGAATTTGTTACCATAATTTGGAAATTTGCATTTAGATGTGAATACTAATAAATAAACATGTTTAAGAGTTACGTTATTAATCTATTAAACAGGGCCCCCCCCAGTCAAAAGTTTGGACACACCTAATTCCATGGTCTTTTCTGATGTTTATTTCTTTCTACATTGTAAAACAATGCTGAAGGCGGCCGAAATACACAATAATGTCCTTTGAACAGTTGATATTGAGATGTCTGCTACTGATGCTCTGTAAAGCCTTCATAACGGCTCTAATCTGAGGTGCTGTTAATTGGTGATTTCTGAGGCTGGTAACTCTAAATGAACTTCCCCTCTGCAGCAGAGGTAAGTTTTGGTCTTGCTTTACTGGGATGGTCTTCATGTGAGCCAGTTTCATCATGGTGCTTGATGGGTTTTGTAAATGCACTTGACAATACTGTTCTTGCAAGAACTATTCCAGAACACCTGACCTTCGTGTCTTAAAATAACAACTGACTGTTTTTTGTTGTCATTACATATGGATTACTGAAGTCCATGTGTCTTATTTCATAGTGTTGAAATCTCCAGTATTGTTCTAGAATGTAGAAAATAAATCCCTAAACAAAAAACATTGAATTAAAAGATGTGTCCAAACTTTTGACTGGTAGCGTAGGTGAACTTTGACCTATGAATTGATGAGCCTCTGTCTTTTTATTGCAAAAAAAAAAAAAAAATAGTTCCTGCTTATTTAATTATTATATTATAACTAGTGATTGCACTAGTCTACATATCTAAATGAAGAAATCAGCCATCTTATGCAGACATACACTTTCACCAAACGTTTTGGGACACCCCTCCATATCATTGAATTCTGGTGTTGTTTTTCAGGGGTTGGGTTTGGCCCCTTAGTTCCAGTGAAAGGAATTCTTAATGCTTCAGCAACCCGACAGAACACCTTAGAGCGGAGACTGCGAGCCAGACCTTCTTGCCCAACATCAGTGCCTGACCTCACTAATGCGCTTTTAGAGGAACGGTCAAAAATTCCCATAAACACACTCCTAAACCTTGTGGAAAGCCTTCCTAGAAGAGTTGAAGCTGTTATAGCTGCAAAGGGCGGACCAACTCCATATTACATTCATGTAAAGGCAGACGTCCCAGTTTTGGAACGGCTCACAGTCTCCGCTCTAATTCATCCCAAAGGTGTTCTGTCAGGTTGAGGTCAGGACTCTGAAGTTCCTCCACACTAAACTCTCTCATCCATGTCTTTATGGACCTTGCTTTGTGTACTGGTGTACAGTCATGTTGGAACAGGAAGGGGTCATCCCCAAACTGTTCCCACAAAGTTGGGAGCATGAAATTGTCCAAAATGTCTTGGTATGAAGCTGAAGCATTACGAGTTCCTTTCACTGGAACAAAGTGAAAAAACAAACAAACAAACAAACAAAGATTTGTAGGGGTGTCCCAAAACTTTTGGCAATATAATGCATGTTCCCCCCACCCTAGCTGCTTGTATTTTCTTACTAGTAATGTTGGCACCTCTGTTATCACTAGTGGATGAGAACAATAAATATGACGGATAAATATGTCTGCATGTTGAATTTCAGGTACATGTATATAAGTTCTGCTTTGGTGTAGGAATGGAAAGGAGAGAGAAGGACAGACAGATGGAAAAAACACAGTTCATGCGTGAAATAAAAGAGGGGAAGAGGAATCTCACCAGGCTTCCTCAACAGGTTCTCTGGCACTGTAGGGAGAGAAAGGGAGGAGACAGAGGACAGGATGAAAAGTCACAACGAAAGAGAGAGAGGCGGAGAGGACAGCAGAAGGCCTGAACTGACTGAAGAACCCGCCTTTGTTCATCATCCGAGACTACGCTACTCTACGGCTCAAGGTGAATGCTTAAAGGAAAACACTTTTATCACTTTCCACATCAACTGCAGCATGTGTGTGTTTACCACAGACAAGAAATGACACGTTTCCTGGGCTGGGCTGGGCAGGCTGGGGTGGGGGTCTAAGGGCAGTGATTGGATCACGTTTGCATGTAATCTTTTTAGTTTTGAATTCTCGTCATGAAGCAACGCTTTTTATAAAATATTTACTGTATTAATGTATAAATTTACGTCTGTGGTAATCACACACACTCCAGACAAGTGGTGGACAGAGATTAGACTGAAAAACACTTTTTCTTTAGCATGGCCAGGTTTAGCAAACAGTGTGAGTGTGCTTTGAGGTGCAACATGTAAAGGACAAACAGAGAACATGAACTCGAGTGAGATCAGACGCCGTCTTCACCTGCACTGCTGTTTTCTAGCAGCTAGCCAGAACTTGCTCTCACATCTGTAGCAGTGTGTAGGAAGGTGATCGGGATACCACCGAGGGACCTGGAGACACAAGCAGCACACAGTCTTTACTACACACTACCACGTTTCCTCAACATAAGGATCATGTGAAGAATGAAATCAAATGTTTGATGTCTGCCAGCCATTGGTTTTGATTAAACAGATATTTGTTTATTTGTACACACTGTCTACTTTACTGGTACTAGTTATTTATACCAGTTATCTAATTGTGTGTGTGAACAGTAGATCAGCAGTATCTGACATACTGAAACCAGCGCTTCTGGTACCAACATCGATACCACAGTGTCAGAGATCGCACTTTCTTTATTCATGTGAACGTTAACTGATGCTCTCGACCATGACTTTTGTACTATTCTGCTGTCCACTGATTCAATTCAGTATGTATTGTACAGTGCACTGGACATTGCCTCAAAGCAGCTTTACAGATCAGAAATACAGTACAAAACGTTCAAGATCAATATCAGACTTATATTTTAATTTACTTGTATTTATCCCTAGTGAGCGAAGCCTGAGGCGACTGTAGCAAAGAAAAACTCCCTTAGATACTAAGAGGAAGAAACCGTGAGAGGAACCAGACTCAAAAGGGAACCTCATCCTCATTTGGGTGCAGGTGTACCTAAAAAAAAAAAAACAGTGTCTCTGTGTATCTCCGTTTCATGTAGTGTTAGTGTGGTGTACACACACACACACACACACACACACACACACACACATCAAATCACTTGGTACTGCACTTTCTAATCAACTACATCAGCAATAAAACACCTTCCACATAAACTCCTTTGGATGGAAACCGATCTGTGGTCCAGTATCTAACTCTCTAATCGTTCTCTTACCTGTTTGTCGTGCTGATCCTCATTTTCCCAGCTGCTCTCGGGGAAGAGCTCGGTGCCACAGTGAGACAGATGCACACCCTCCACGTTATTCTCCCCGTCTGGCACAGGAGTCTGGACAAAATTTCACGTGATTGCTTATTACTGACATTTCTTAGTGTATCGGTCAAGCATAAACAGGACATGCAGAAATGTCCACTTTTTCTTTTGCTCATGGATTAGTTTTGTGCATATAACACTGCAATGTAATACTTCAGTGTTTTTAGTCATATCTCCAATTCTCCATCTGTTGCACATGTGTCAATACCACACACACACACGACAAGTTCTATGGTAGTGAGAAAAGGACAGGAAACCCGTTTTCTCACTTATGATGCAAGTCTACAGGCAGCGTGTTTAAAACTATATGCAAACAATCCAGTTGCAGACCGACATCTGCGTTATGATGGAGTTCTGCTCCTCAGCGCCGATGAATTTATGAGTCTGTCAGATTTAATTTAATATACCAGCTCAATGTAGCCTATATATCAGTGTTCATGTTCATCAGCATGCTGTCATTTCTATACAAGGATTGCACTGTATAAATGGCTCTCTGGTATATTGCTATAATAAAAATAAATTCTGTTTTCTCGATAAGTTGTGGGGGGGGTTTTTGATTGTTCGTGTTTGTCCTATTGAGAAAAAAAAAACAAACACTGATGAAGAAATTCTTATTTATAGCTGCTTTAAACTAACTTGGAAATTCTCTCTTATGTCTCATGGAAGTTTCACACCTACATTAAACACAACCAAAAAAAAAAAAAAAAAATGGTAATCTGGTACGGAGTATTACTTTAGGGCTGATATTAGCAAAATGCTGAACCGGATATAGGACATATGGTCAACGGTAAATTTGGAAATGTTTCCATATAGAGAGACTTGAGTGTTCTTGATTTGTATTTATACTTTAAATTGTGCGTTTTGTTTTCTTTTATATCTAACTGAATCAACTCGTTCACACACACACACAATAAAACCATTTGTAAACATAATAGATTGAGTTTATTCTTTTTCAAGAAAACAATACGGGATGAGGTTTTTAGTATCTGCTGATGCTCAAGGTTCCCAGAGTTGTAACATCTCTAGTTAAAGGGGAGACACACACACACTTTGGGATGTTTGGTGATTAGAAAAAAATAAATCAGGGGTAGCGACGACGTCTCTGCATCAAACCATTCTATTGTTGATTATTTTCCTATAACAGAGTGTCCCCAAGTCTTTTATTCCTTCTGTCCTGTTTGATAACCGGAAAGGAAATGTCTTGAGCACAAGAAAAAGTAGTTCTGTCCCTGACAGGATGCATTATACGGATTTAAAGCTTTATTTACAACTACTTATGACTGAAGATTTCATGAAAATTCATATAAAATGTTAAACAACAGACTACAACAACCGCCAACTTCTATGCAAGTGAATTAAAAGTAGAAGAGGAATGCAGGAGATCGTTCTGGTCTCTGGTTAATCACACACATGCTACAGGGATGATACATAGAAAAATGCCGGATTCTATCTTTAACGCTTTAAAGAAGGTGCTATAGAGATTTGAGACGGAGTTTGTGTGTTAGTGTGAGTGTGTGTGTGTGTCTCACCAGCTCTCCACTGACGTGCAGCTTGTTCCACAGCGCCTGCACCTGCCTTTTCAGCGTCTCCACCTGCAGCTGATGTCCCGCCTCCATCTGCCTGAGTCGCACCTGTACGGCGTCCCTGTGCATGCTGAGCCCGTCCTCGCCCAAGTGAGCGCTCTGAGCCGCCATTCGCCCGGGACAGCCCAGCTGTAGAGACCCAGCACTCGCTACGGACGTCTGGCGGCTCAGGGATTTCTGTGAAACGGAGCCATTAATGCGAGGATCTTCACTCGCAGAACTGTCACTGCTCGGCTTCGGGGACAGGGGCTGTGAAGGTGAGTGGAGTGAACAGGGTGTGTTTAATGGTTCTGTAGATTCTTCGTCTGGAGAAGCGGGGTGAGATTTAAGGTTATTATCTAAACAAAGAGGCTCTATAGCAGATAAACATTCCTGGCCGTGTCCTGATTGAGGCGTCGGAGAGGCGACCGATTCCCTCGCGGAATGTCTTAGCCCTTCGTCACACACTGAATCCTCACCATTCTGTTCAGGCACCTCGTCGGACAGCTCAGTTAGACAGGGTGTGCTTACTACTGGTGAGGCATCCCCACCCTGGTTTGCTAAAATAATCCCGTTTTCTATTTTCGAGTCCGCATGCTCCACCCCGTTGACTAATCCCTCATTTGGAAGCCTCTTGTCCAATCCAGTCATTTCAGGACGATGTGTATTACAACAGGCTGCTTCCTCGATGTTCTCCTTGGGTAGCGTTTCTGCTGTTCGCTCCTCTGATCGAAGGTGCTCCTGCCACGTCTCGTTGAGGTTAGGATCGCTGCAGCGACGGTTCGAAGCTGATAGATTTGTTCCTTCACAAGCTGTCAGCAGGTGGTCATAGGAACGAGTCTTTGGCAGTCTGCAGGAAGGAAACTGATCTGTTGAGTTTATTTATAGACGGGTTATCTCTAGGATGTGCATAAACAAGTCAGCTGCATTATTTTACAGTAGGATGTCTGGCTCTGATTATTAGTAATTCTTTGATAAAACTTGAAAGCATTGAAGCATCACACACAGTGTGCCTGAGATAGACAGGATCCTCTGTATCTGTACTGACGGGTCCGTTTCTGAATAAAGCTAGTTATGAAATAAAACTGTAAGTAAGTTAATAGCGCTTATCGAACCAGAGAACTGACTGGTATAGAAGACGGACACGGGGGTGTTTCAAGGAGAAAGTTAACATGCAGAGATGTTCCAAAGCCAATTCTTGTACTTTCATGGCTATTAAAATATCCATGAGATTTTGCATGGGTGTAAAGCTCAATGCCCACAAGCCAAATATTTCTGACTGCTTCATTTCATCTGGCCTGCACCAATCTGTGGAGGGAAAAAAAAAAAAATACTGGAACTTGCCATAGCAATATTTTCTAAAATAGCACCAGGTGGACACCGCATAGCGACCTTCTGTCTAAACCTCTGGCAAGAGGGAACTGGAATTTCTAATGAACCTGATGCCAGAGTCAGTAAAGCAAGCAGTGGAAATAGTTGATGTTGGGCCGGCTGCATTTACAACACATGTTGCATAAAATGTAACAAAAGACAGCAGGACGTTGAATAAACCTTGCCTCACTTATAAGCAAAAAAAAAAAAAAAAAAAAAAAAAGAAGAAAAAAATAAATAAATACACAACATGGTGCAAAGGCTTGCGCTTTACATGCACCTTCTGGATCTCTTGTGTCTTCCAGACACAGCTGGTGTTAATTGACCTCTAATATGATGATCGACTCCAAATGCGTCGACCAAAGTAGCCTACAAAAATGTTAAAAACAGTTCTGTGGTAAAGACCGAGGACATGTATTTTTATTTTCTGCAATGCTAATGTTAAGGTTAGCCACTGTGATTCTCCGTCCCATTACTACGTTTTGTGTTCCTCCTGCTCTACTCAATAAGATAAGCAGATTTACGACAATGTAATAAAGGAGAAAGCAGGAAACGATGCAGATCCTGCAATAGCACAACTTGAAGTAGAATCTATTGAGCTACTGGTGTATTTACCTGCCAGGAGGCGTGTCTTCAGGTGAGGCTGAAGCAGTTGAATAAGAAGCACATGACTCCTCACAAAGCAAGGAGGGGGCGGAGTTTGGCAGGTAGACTGCACTCCACAGCATTAGGTTCCTCACGTGGCATACCGGGTGTAGCACCTGCCATGACAAGGACCAAACAGAGAGAATACAGATGGGTTAAGAGGGGACAAGCACGCTCCTTTTGCTTTTTAAACAGCCACTATGAGCTCAATAGCAATATAGAATTTCTGAATAAACTAAAGGATCTGGTCCAAAAGCATGACCGCAGATCGGTTTTGTGAAAACATCAATTCTTAGATCGAGTCTTATGGATGAAACACCAGTTTAATACCGAGTGACCCAACATCCAGCCTTCGGTTCAAAAGTTAACAAAACTGCAGTTTTAAGGCACTCTCTGCCTATAATGTTGCTTGAGCAGCAGCTTGAAAAGATGTGGAGAAAGCATGCTTCGGCGCTCGCTCTCGGAGAGGGTAGTTTGCAATAAGGTAAACTGGAGGAAGTCAACAACGTCTAATACAGAGACAAAAACAGATCCTGACGCTGAAGAGGAGTGCAAAACAAGTTGTGTAACTGCTGACTGGTCTTTAATTGATTTTGTGGCTTGACATTTATAGCATTTAGGAGACACTCTAATCCATTGCATTTAAATATGATGGAAAAATCCTCGCAATAGTGCAAATGTCTGTTACACTTAATATTAAATGGGAAATTATGTGAATTAGCACAGAAAATAAAATAGCAAAAAAGTTTTTTTTTTCTAATAAGCTGAGTATGTATAGTGCTCATTTAAGATTTTAGTGAAGAGGTTTGTAGAAAAAACAATCTACCCCAGTGGTAGGTTGAACGTCCCCTGGTGTTTTATGAAGATATATGAAGTTTTTTGAAGATGTAATAGAGACAGGGATAGGATTTATAGCTGTAATCTATGCAAATATGACTTATTAATGATTACGGAAAATTAGTGAAGACTTTACAGTTATGCAACAACAAGATGCAAAAGGTCCGAGTTATTTTTGATCACATGGGTTATGAGACTCAACACAGAAATCAGCCTTGAAGCATTGGGCATGCCTGCTCTCTACAATCCCACGGCCAGTTGTGCAACAGTTTTGCGAGTGTCCGTCGGTTTCGTTTTGCTGAATGCTTTTTAAAAAATGTTCTACAGGTGTCTCATGTACTCCGCCAGTCACTGAGCAGAGCCATCCTGAGAATAAAACCCACTAATGTGCGGTGAAACAGGTATAAATACAGAACAGACGCAGTACCGTCTCTGAGTGTGGCGAGTACAGGATGTTGTGGAAGGCTCGGTTAGATGGCTGAAGCAGAGACCAGACGGGGCAGGTGTTCTCCAGTACGCCTCGCTCCTCTCGCTCTTTCCGGCTGTTGCACAGGAATGTCCCGAACAGACATGAGTAGGTGTGCTGCACCAGCTTCACCTGCGTAACACACAGACAGTTACTGCTAGGTAACAACCACTACATCCAGTGTCTTCAGAAAGAAAATTGATTCATTTTCACAGATATAAACTGCAATGAAGCATTAGTAAAAGTTCAGTTAATAAATTGCTGCCCGATGCAATGGATAATTGGAACAGTAGGTGGCGTCTGCTACCAGAAAGGCCTCGTTGAACTGAAAAGAGCAGGGAAACTGCCTCTGCAGCTGGTGTACGCAGTCCAGCCACTGCAGGAAGACGGGACAGCGCTCGTTCACGTCCTCTGCGTTTTCCCCATGTCCACAGCGGTCAGCAAACTTGTGACCGAAATCCAGCCACTCGGTTTCCACCAAAACCTGAAAACCCTACAAAGGTGAAAGAAATGAGTCAGCATTTGCTTATGCATGAATACATACTCTAGAAGATGGAAATATATTTAGTGAGCTCATGGTATTTTTCTTTAATACTGTGTAGTCAAAAAAAAACAACCCTTATCAAACACGAGTGTGTTATCTGGTATGAGGTCAGCAGCACGTCAAAAACATGATTTTTTTTTTAAATGGGCAACTCCACTGAGATGAGCGACTGATCTTCAGATATTGAAATTCCACCCATGTTTACCAGTGAAAGCTTAGAGCAGGCCGAGCCGGCTAGCTGTCAGTACAGGAAAGACAGAAAAAAACATTTGCATATTGTATATTTATAGATCCTGTAGATGTAGATATGCTCCCAGGTAGTTATTGGCTCAATTATTTAAACTATACATTTACATGTAAATATTTAGTAGTTTATAACGATGAGGCACTTAAGTGAAACTGCTTGGGCACTAAAAACAACCTTCACTACTACAGAACTGGGCAAGAACGGACATACAAAAGTACACCATTTAACTAGCCTGTCGTAGCTGGATGACGTATGATGAGTGGATGAGCTGCTTATCGATTATATGATTTAAAAGGAGCAAAAGAACACAAAATAATTGTTGAGGATCCTTTTTTAGGATTTCTGTCCAACTCTGTATTGTGCGTGTGCACCTCCTCACCTCTATGGTTCTGTAGTAGGGGTCAAGCAGCAGTTTGGACAGAGCCACTATCTGCGGCGTGCGATCCCAGCCATCGGAACAGTGCACCAGGACGGGTCTGCTGTCCCGATCCACCGCGTTAACTACCAGCAGAGACGCCTTCAGCAGCAGAGACAGATGCTGCAGCCATTTAGTGCCTTCTAGAGCAGACAGCCAACTGAGAGACAGAAGTAGGAAATAAAAATCGGCACATCTAATAGGCTGCATATTCACCCAACTGAACTAAATACAATTTTGTTTTATATTAAATGTCATGACTTATGACCTCTTTATGCAGTATGGTCACTGACGGGCCAGCCGTACCATATTCTTTCCGTGTATTAATTAATAATCTAGTGCAGCTCAGTGGGATGAGCAAAGTTTGGGGTTTGTTTGGGTTTTTTTTTTTGTAACCAAATCCTGCTTGATCCTTTCCAGAACTTTCTACTAGCCTTGGTCTTCATGATGCAGTGTGTTTAGGTACGTGCTCTAACGAACTCTAGAACTTACCAGGAACAGGTGTATTTATATTAAAGTCAGAGGACACTAATTGCACACAGATCTACTCCGTTAAACTAATTATGTGACTTTGAATCCATTAAACTCTTTGTGAGACTTCTGATGGCAACTAATTGCACAGCAACAAGTTTGAATACTTATGCCATCACACATTTTACGTCCCTGTAACATACATTGATTTTTTTTTTTTCCCTTCACTATGCTTATTTTGTTTAGACTACAAAACGTGAAAAAAAAAATTCAGGAGGGATGAATACTTGGTGTAAAAACCACTGTATTACATAGAAAATGTCAAATTCCTATGCGATACTGCTTTGGAATTTTAAAGACTCATTAAAATGCTCAATATGTTGATTTCTTGCTTTTGCAATCTCTCCTCACAGTCCGGCAGTGTCTTGTGGGGTTTGATTTAAAGTGGTAGAAAGCAGTGCACTCACTTGGTAGGGTCGGGCACTTGTGCACAGAGAGCCCGTAGGCACTGGAAGCTCCTCCTGATGGAGTGGATGTTGGCCATGCCCATGAACATCACCTCACAGTTTGGGTAGTACTCTGCACAAAACAGATCAGAGTCAAAAGATTCTCATAGTTCACCTTCAAAATAAAACCAGATTCATAAAATGTTAAGAGTGCAGAAGGTCATGAAAGCCTGGATAGTCAAGTCAGTCCTCCTTGTCTATTAGAACTGAACCAAACAAGGATTTGGAAACACTGAAATCTGATAAATGAGCATGAATTATCTGTGCCCTTTAGTTTTACTCACAGCAAAAAGGTCATTTTAGGTTGCTTTAACTACTACACGTGTATTCCCATGACAACGCTGACGACACCATCCTTGTTGACTGTTTCTATGGTAACGGTGTTCGTCAGAATAGATGTTAAGCCACAAATCCCAAGTGTTTTCCTACAAACATGCACTACATAGGAACGAGTGGCTTGTACGTTCTGTGTAGTGCAATACACATCCAACAACACACCATTTCAGCCCTGAAGAGGGATCAGTGTAGTCCCACTGCCAGGGGGTAAAATGCAATAAACGCTGAAACAAATACACATTATGCTTTTGATATATGACTGATACGTAGTGATGTTAACCATATGCTTCTGTAATAGTAGCTAAATCAAACACACACTTCACAATCTGAGGTCAAAACGTTCCCCTTGCACAGTGACCAAAACCCTAACCTTGGTTTGGGTTAGCAAGTTTATCAAATGTATTAACCATGATGCTACCTTTAAGTACATTATACATTATGGAATAAGGAGCTCTTAGTCTGTTTTTGAAAATAATTCCATGTAGCTAATTACAGTTAAATCATATGTTATATGTAATCTTTTCATCACAATGACAGGTTGATAATGTTTTGGGATAAAAGTAAGGAATTGTTAGAGAGACATCTGTGTCCTGTTAATCTTTAATACACTGGCTTTCTTCCAGCTTAGCTCTTTTTTATTATGGGGCAAGACTTACGCAAGACAAATCACCATGCTGAGTTACACTTTATCCCATTCACACGTCAGCCAGTGAACTGTCTCTGATATAGTATAGTGACAGAAGCAGATAAAACACAAGTAGGTGTGTGTACCTGGGCATTCACAGCCTCCTCCTTTGGCTCGATTGGCCACAGCAGCAGCGTATGACCTCGCATCCAGTATCAGTAGCTTTTGAGGAGGCGGGGTGTTTGGCTCCACTTCCTCATTGCCATTAGTTATGTCTGGATCTAATACATACAAAATAAATAAGTGCAACCCACGTCAACCAAACATTCTGCAAAACCCGAAACAATTAAATTAGCGGTTAATGAAACAGCTCACACTCACCTGAGCTGCTGTGGACACAGGAACCATTGCTCAGATGTTTAACAGCTGCTTCATCCATGCCACAAGCCTTAGCGATGGACTGCATCAAGTTCTCATCATCTGTATTCCTCCAGCCCCACCAGCTCACCTCGGGCTGCCCACACCGTCCAATCACAGCGCCCGTGCTCGAATGTCTAAGGCAAAATGAAATTCAAGATAAAATACAGCCACTGAAGTCATCTGTGCTTTGATTAAAAAAAAAAAGAGCAACACACACCTGTAAACAACAGCCGGAATTCTCTTCCAGGATCGGAATGCCGCCACGTTCTCTAGCTCTGTGTCTGTGACCCAACTCGGCACCAAAATCATCTCAGGGTAACTGGCACACAGTCTGAAGAGAGAAATTCAACACACACTTTATATAAGAATGAATTACACTTATATTTAATATCATTAATAATCTCTCCAGTAGTGGTGGACGTCTCTACAGACCTCATGATTTAATTTAATTTCATCTGAAGAGGTCATGATGAGACTAGAGACTAAAGAATAGATTTCTGCATTTCTCATGCCTTTTGTAGCCTCTGTTATTTTAAAACTTATTCATGGATTTAAAAAAAAGTTATATATGTTTTTATTATATTTGGCTATTGCATAGTGTTAGGCCTTTGGTATGATGTCTCTGTTCTAATCATGTTCAGCTCCTCATGATATTTACATATTCAAAATTACATCTGAATGTTTAACGCACCACATTTGGCTTGTATTTGCCTATAAGAATTCATTTTAAACAAGCTTCTTAAACCTTTGGGATGAATCCTAAGAAATTGAGTGTTTGTAGTGCACTACATGGCTTCTATACAGCTAGCATGTTGTATGCTTTGTAGTGTGTGTGTGTGTGTGTGTGTGTGTGTGTGTGTGTGTGTGTGAATTATTCCTGCATGAGTACAAGCGGAGATTTTCTTTATCATTAGAAATGCAATATCTTCCTAAAGGTCAATTTTATAATAAAATAATGATCACCTCCTTAAAATTTCTCAACAGAATGACCCACTACCTTCTGTAGTTTATGTGAATAAGCGCAACATTAAAGCCTCAGATATTTGAATGCATTTGAATGATAAACCCTGGTAGTCATTATAGTCGCAATATAATTGCAAATGAATTTTACCGCAATTTACTGTGCCGAAACAAAACTTTGCCTTTATATAGTCATCTTGTTCGACAATGAAAAATCTTTCAAGTAAGACTCAAACATTCTCCCTTTACACAAAGCTGGAATAGTGACTTTTCCATACAATAAAGTGTCCCAGATAAAGAGTCACCTGTAATTGTTGTTGATTTCAGAGATTCTCCAGGCACTGTGGGTGTCGAAGCCCATCCTGCACACTTCGTACCTAAATCGGTTCTTCACGTGTTCTCCTAGAGTGCATCCGAGAGGGGAAAAAAAAAAAAAAAAAAAACACTCAATGAACTTACAACTTTCCATATTAGGGCTTTAAATCCTGTCTAGACTCCTTTACTATGGTGCTGTAATTCCCTAGCAGGATTTCCTCCCAACGACCCGAGGTGAGAGAAATCAGGCTAAAGTCCTGTAAATCTGTATAATTATATAAGTGTGTGTGAGCTGAGGTGTTGTGTAACCTGTACCAGCGTGGCAAATCTCATAATGCAGGTCTCGTTCAGCCGGTACGCTGGCACTGCAGGTGTGGAATGCGAAGGCGAAGAGCTCGTCGAGTCGAGTGGGAGGGCGGAGAGCCGCAGTGAGCCGCCGCAGCCAGTCTTGAGTCTGCTCCGATGAGCTGAAATCACACCTGAGGACAGAAAGAACGGCCTTCGGGTTCATTTTATCCGCCACACTGTATATTAACCAGCAATAAGTTCCAAGAATCTGAAATATATACATTACATTTGAAATGCTCTGCAAACAAACACTACACATCTATGATTGTAGAACCCTTTTGCATGAATAACCAAACACATCATGCAAAAAAAATAATACATTTTTCATTCATTTAATCATTGAGTTATGCAAAAATAAATATATTTCACCTCAATGATATTTAGTTTATTACTTATTATACTCAGCTACTAAGTCACTCTAAACACTTGCAGCAACGATTTTTTAGCCAGTGACTATTTTAAAGTCATTTTATCAGACGATCCCATTGAATAATTAAATTTCTTTTCTAAGTACATCTAGATCTATGTCTAGTATTGAAACAAACCTAGACAAGATTTGAATTAACCTTTAAATAAAAAACCCAACATATTTAATCATCACATAATGAAGTGGGAAGGTTCACACTTGAGTTGATTTACGCATTTCAACGACGCAGATATTTATCTGGCATGGTTTACTGGGTACATACCTACGTTCAAACTAGATCAGTGCTCTGATACCAGAACAACAAGATTCATGCCCCAATTATGCAGGGCATGAAGCGTCTGTTTCTTGCACCGTCATCGTCTATAGTAAATATAAAGTGCAGATATCTGTATTGATGATCACTCTATTGATTTTCACGCTCAAGCACTTTTTGTCTGTCTGAAACATAACCCATGTGCTGTGTAGATCAGATTTAGATACGTTGCAAAATACAGTATGAATCATTCATTTTGAAGCATTTGGATTAAAATGAGAGTTTATGGAATGCATTACAATCTGGTGTTAAATAGACTGAAATGAAATGTATTAAAGGCGGAAGGCACAGCCCTAATACACACCTGATAACCTTGCAGTCCTTACAGACGAGGTGAAGCTGAGTCAATTCCCGACATTCCACACTCTCTATCAGCTGCAGAGGGACCTGAGAGAGCGAAACGTAAGATTAAACATATGAAAGTTCACACAGATTTTAACATGACATACTAATGTGAGTCAATGAAGTGGATTTGTATTACTGCAGGATTTTAAAAAGAGGCTGAATGGCATCTCTACCCCTTTCAATTGCACAAAAAAAGTTGCTCCGTCTCCCACACACGATCGTCTCAGTGCAGCGTGCTAGAACAGAAACCACAGGCATGAAGAGAACAAAGGCTCGTGAAAGAGAGACTTACATTTACGATGTTGTCTTTAAACTTGATGTGAAGGCGGTAGCTAGACAAAGCGATGACAACCTCCTCAGTCGTCTCCACGTACTCCACGCGCTCGCCGTGCAGCACCGGGAACGGGACCTGCACACCCCCGTCACACAGCCACATCCGATGATTAAGACAGAAAGTTCAGAAAGACGAACATAAGTATGTGCACTCGCTGTCCGATGGAATAGGAACACCTGCTTGTTTGTGCAGTTATTTAATCAGATGATCAGGTGGCAGCAACACAATGCATAAAATCAGTCAAGAGTTTCAGTTAACGTTCACATCAAACATCAGAACGGGGGAAAATACCGTCTCTGTGACTAAGTTTATCGTGGTTGGTTTACAGCTTTTAGAAACTGCTGATCTCCTGAGAAATTCAATCTCTATATTTTATTGTTTACAGTCTTTAGTTTCGGTTGATGCCACATGACCGATTGTATAAATGTGCAGGTCTACATGTGTTCCTGTTATAGTGGTCGATGAGTGTATATCAGCTTGCAGGAGTTAACTTGCCTGCAGATGTTCCTTTTCCACATCCGGACTCCCAGCCTCCGGACTAGGCTGCTCCTCTTCACCCTGAAACACACACACACACAGAATAATTACTGTTATCCTTAAGATCCACTCTTATAAATGCATGATCTTGACTCAATATAAGAAGCTGGTATAGAGCACACACTCACCATGGCCCCTATGAGGGAGGGAGGAGGGGGTTGGGGGAAGGTAGGGTCCTCTCCAGAGAGTACCAGTTCTCTACTGGATCTCAAACTCGGGAAAATTTGTTAGCACTGAAAGACACGGAAAGAAATCACCACTTGAGAAAGCTGTACAGTCTGGACCAGGCAGAGCAGAAACTTCAGATACACAGTGTAGGAAAATCTAACCATGCTTTGGCCATTCTGCACTTCAGGTTCATGGAATAATGATCCTTATACCATAGCATGGCTGCATTCTCAAATCTGATTGGTCAAAAGGTGTATATATAAATATAAAAGTTGTTGTTGTGGAAAAGCTTTTTGTTAGGAGACATTTATGTAACATTTATGGAAGTCGTCTCAGGTGTCAGCACTTTGTAACGCTCAGGGTTGTGTGTAGAATTTCTAAGCACAGGAAAGAAGGTCTTCAGGACCGGGGAGTTTACGCTGTCTGGCTTCTCTGTAAAGTGACGAGCTGAATGGTTTTGTCTCACAATAAAAGAATGGGAGATGCTGGTGAGGGAACGTTTCTTATAACGCAAGTGACAAGAACACCTAAATAGTTCACCATTAATGTAAACTGTTTTCTTTTAATACATTAAAAATTGTATCCATTGACAAATCATTGTGGTATAAAGCAGTGTAACATTTCAGATTGTGTTGTTATACAATAATAATAATAATAATAATAATAATAATAATAATAATAATATTATTATTATTATTATTATTACACACTGTCATGGATGCATCACACCTTCCCGGTATATATGGCCTGTAATGTGTTAATCCTTACCATTATCTCTTTCTTTAACATTAATTAAATCAGTAATGAAATGGTTTTTAGTTAACAAAAAGAGGCTGCACTATTTTTTTTTAAACACACATTGCCATTTCCTGTTTGTTTCTATTTCCTGTTTCAGTTTGCTAGAGGTTGTGTTAGTGATCATCAATCACAGCAGCACAGTTCTTTATTGATAGCTAATAAAAATCTATGTGAAGGGAAACTACAATAGCTGGGAGATCAGCATAACATTTCCATGATAAGGAATGAGTTGTAAAAATATCACTCATGCTTAATAGCTGAAAGCTTATAATTTGGTTAAACCATTTGCCTGATGAATATGGCGAGCAGATAAACATCAAATCGATTTATGAGAAAAGCCGAATTATACCATCATAAATGATGAAACCAGCCTCCAAATGTCTTCACGACTTTTCTGTTGAAGGTATTAACCATAATAATTATACAATAATTTGTTTCCCTTAGTC
This sequence comes from Hemibagrus wyckioides, assembly GCF_019097595.1. Lineage (NCBI taxonomy): Eukaryota > Metazoa > Chordata > Actinopteri > Siluriformes > Bagridae > Hemibagrus > Hemibagrus wyckioides. The sequence goes on along the minus strand of NC_080737.1, from coordinate 13,411,464 downwards.
TGCATCAATAAAACTAGCTCACTATATGCGACATAATATTATAACCACTTTTTCAACGAGTCTGTTTCCGGGCAACTAGAAACAAGGCACTGGACAAAACACACCGATTTATAATTTGAGATCGCTGCATCTGTGAGACAGACCAGACCTTCTGAAGTATCCATGCCCATGTTCCCACACTCCGATTTGCTTTATTTGTCGACATACAAATGACAGTCAGTCTCAAGCTCTTTACACACAGCTACCTTCTGGCACAGAATCCAACTGCTGGATCTGCTGAGGAGATTTCTCGCCCGTGTGTTGTGTTCACTCAAGAATCACTTCATACCTCATGTACCTTATCTCTGCCTTGAAACGACGAGAGACTCGAGCCGAGTGTTTTGTTGAAGCGCTTCAGTGGGAAACGACTGACCCCGGAGCAGACCTGCTGGGCTGCGCGTTATCGGATCTGCTGCGAGATACCAGGTGAGTTCCAGATGAGATAATGTCAACATCAGATGCGCACGTGTAGCACATCACATATACACACACGCGTGATCAGGAAAACACAGTTCCCACTGGTTGAGCTGCAGAAATCTCAAGACAACTGAGCAGCAGATCCAAACTACTGTTCCTGCCACAGCAATGATACAACTAAAGAAGATGACTGATAATCACATTACGCTTCCTGTAAGGACTTGTCCCAACAAGAAAACCGCAAGACCTTATATGACTCCCGAACTCAGAGTGATGTCTCCGTGATTCCATGGGGGATGTGATACCAGGACACCAGGTCCACCAAGTCCACTACTGGGCCCTTGAGCAAGGCTCTTAACCCTTAATTGCTCAGTTGTATAAAATGAGATCAAATGTAGATAATGTGCTCTGGATAAGGGCAAATGCACAGAAATTAAAGGGTGTCCACTGTTTTCAGTGTAAACAAGGACAGTGGAGGCATCCAGAGAGAAGACACACTATGGATACGGAACACTTGTGTATGACAAACCTACGGAATAAATTCCCTACCTCAGTCAAAAATATGAAACCATCTTCAAATCCATCATCTAGAAATCGACTGCGATCTACAGTCTTTAAAGACGCTCAAAACAAGTAGGCAGCAGGAAAGTAGAAGGGCTTGAGGTCAGAAACAGATCGACGGTTCGTACCCAGAGGTCTTTTATTCTTACTTTAGCACGCTACACAAATTTAAACACTCCTCCTGTGTTAAAAATACAAATAAAAAAAAAATCATCACAGCAAGTACTAACACAAGAAGAACCAAGAAGAACCTGAATGTGCAGAAATGAACTGTGTGTATGAGAAGCGCCATATTAACATTTCCTACAGGAAAATATGGTGGTGATCCCGGGTTGATTCTGAATTTGGGTCAGTGCATGTGCGAACTTTACACGTACTTCCTGTGTCCATGTAGCCTGTGTCCATTTTCCTTCCCAAAACCTACACACACCCTCAATTCCTCCTGTCCTTGTTTTCATTCATCGCACTCTCAGAAAAGATGAAAGGAAAGAACAAAGTCAAACGAAAGCAATGAGAAGGAGATTATTTCGCATTGTTCTTAAAATAATAGCGTGTTCATGATGCACCAGTAGTAAGGAATGTATTCTATTCATCTCATAGTGTGTCAATCAATCAAACTTTCCCTTCAGCCATTTCACTACAAAAACAGAGCTGTCTAAAGCAGAAGTTGCTTTCTTGAGTGTTCTTCGCTCGTTTCCGTTTCTCTTTTTGTGCGCCGAGCAGCCAATCAGAGACTCCGCCGTTGTTCTAGTGACCACTTATGATTCAAACACTCAAACTGGCGTTGACCATCACCACTACCGCAGCACGCATACGCATGAGCAGGAATTCCTGCAGAGCGCTTTCAGACTGCACCACGATGACCATAGCATTGGCCCATAATCTCTGTTTGACCTTTAAACCTGGACTTCCACTAGGAAACCAGTATCAGTAGACAAAAACACGACACGTCTAATTCAAGGTGTTATAATCAAGGGCATTCGGTGCAGGGAGTGTGTTTAGATGGGAAGAGAAACTAAACAAGCATCTATTGTCATAAAGCAACACCTTGTTATTACAATCACACAAAACAGATGTGCTGTGAAAGAAAAGAAAAAGAAGACAAGCCTCACCATAGAATATTCCCCTCCAGAAAAAAAAAAATGGCTGCCACAAATATGAACCCATCAGATCACGGATTGTTGGTTTATAAAACGCTGTCCCGAGAGGCAGTGTGCGAGTTCCTCGTAACACAGAGGAGGGCTTTAACCATCAGGATCATATGACTCTCGCATTAGTGCTGAAGTGTGATAAAAGTCTGGCCTGGATGATAATTAACCATCAGTGACGGTTTAAAACTCTCCCCGCTGCCAAAACCTAAATACAATTTGACAAACAAGTCACATATTTTCTTTTCAAACGAGAAATTTTACTTCATCGCTCTGGCACTCATCTGGGAAACCTAAACCTGCATAGAGCTCTGAAAAGAAATGCTTCATATTTAGCTTCTGAGTCTAAGACACGTTCAATAACAAAGAATTGATGTGATAATTGGCTGTAAACCCTTTTGTAGGATCAGAGCATAACGATAATCTCTTCTCTCTACAGAGGTACGTGTTGTACGTGTATTCCCGTTGCCCGATAGGATGCCGCGTCCAGATCCTGAATTGCCCACTGCTGTGATTCCTCTTGCCCGAATCATCCATGTGACTCATCTTCTGCTGCTGTGGATGATCCAACATGGATATGCAGAAGATTTTCATTTCCTTAAAGCAGTTTATACCTTTAATCTCACCTGGATACGTGCACCAACGGAAGTGCTGCTGTAATCATAATGTCAGTGATTCTCATTCTGAACCTCAGTACTGTCTGACCACTTATATAAGAGTAACGATTTCTCATCTCACCCAGAAGAGGAAGGGCTCCTTTTTTTAATCTTCTCAAGGTTCCTTCTTCATGTCATTTTTTCTTCCCCTTGTCATTGTCACCTCTGACACGCAAAGAAACTGAACTTTTTAAAACAAAATCACTGCTAAGTGAAAATGTGAGATCCAGATACCCAAATACTTTCAAGCAATTAGAAATAACTACCTTGTTGTACATAATTATTCCCTGTTTCATCTCGTCAATGAGTTTTTTAGAGATAGGATTGAATGTATGGTCCATGGTCTGAAATACGGTCCAAATTGTCACCAAGAAATTGACGTTAAGAATGACCACAACCATATAGAAACAGTATGGATGGTAATGGGCTCGCAAAAAGGGGGATTGGCAGAAGATACCTGGTGTTTTTTTTTAGGGGGGTAGATATGATTCGTTAAGATTTTATGACTTGAACAGCAGTACCCAGGCTCTCAGAGATCAGATTCGAGGTCATATAGTAAGTAAAATCCACTTAAATGATTTGCGTATTAACTTCAATAATCAAAATGTTAGTTCAAAATCTAACATTTCAGATTGAAACATCTTTCATTAACATGTTTATCTTTTTACTTTCCTACATTGCCATGCAACTTCCTGCTGATTTTGCTGCGAGAAAGCTTCGTCTGTTGCTTAATTTTTACCACAGCAGCACTTTAGTCCTTTATTCTGCCCAGCTCTCCCACCTCAAACAAGTCGGCTTCCAAAGCTTCAACTTTTATACTGATACCATCGGTAACATCATTGTGCCCGGCATCTGGCATTGAATATTACTGGAAGATGGCGTGTAAGTGTGTGTGTGAGAGAGGCAGAGAGAGAGAGAGAGAGAGAGAGAGAGAGAGAGAGATTTTATATATATATATATATATATATATATATATATATATATATATATATATATATATATATATATATATATATATATATATATAGAGAGAGAGAGAGAGAGAGAGAGAGAGAGAGAGAAAGAGCGAGATAGAGAGATATAGAGAGAGAAAGAGCGAGATATAGAGAGAGAGAGACAGAGAGAGAGAGAAAAGGAGAGAGCGAGATAGAGAGAGACAGAGAGACACAGCTCTGACTCCCTTGTGTTTGGAATTTCTGCCTCCTGTTACACTCCACACAGCAGTGTCTCCCTGTGACGTCAGAGTGGCACAAAACCGCTCATTTTATTCAACAAAAATAAAAATGAAGAAAAAAAAAACCCAACACACCGGCAACCCAGAAATTAGCGCCGGAATCTGTAAACAGATCAGAGGTGTTTCAGTATAATCACAATCTAATGTGTTTCAGGGTGGAGTCTTCCTTCAAGGGATATGCCTCCAGCTTTTCAGAGAGCGTTAACTTGCCCCCTCTGTGCCATCCCTGCTGCCACGCCCATGGGGCAAAAGCTGCAACTAGAGATAAATTACTGACGTCCTGTAAAATGTGGCTCAGATGATAAAAAGGAAGAGGCAGCCGGTTTGTTTGGCTCTGTGTGTGTGTCCTTGGCAAGCGGGTTGTATACTGCACTGCTAGCTGACTAACGCTAAAGCACCAGCGCTCTCGGATATTTAAACCCAGTACACAGAGGTGACATTCTCTCTACTTTTATCCCTGCAGCTAAGCTATCCGTTCCTTTCTTTACACAGACAAAAACACAGGATTTTAGCTTTTCAACTTAGCTTCACCCGCCGGCTGTCACGGTTAGCTCAGTGTCGGAGCTAGCATGCTAAGCAGTGCGCCTGTAAAGCCCTAGCAGTGTGTAGATCTCAGTGCGCTGGTCTGTACGGGTTTAGACGCAGCCCTGTATTTTTGTTGTGGTTCGGAGGAGGGCGGAACCCCGTCAAACAGGCCGAGGAGGCCTTACACACAAACAGCCTGCTCCTCCACACTCACCTGAGATCTGTCCTTTTCACTTACGACCCACTCTGTCCGGTTCTTTTCGACGATATATCCGCAGAAGAAGAAAAATCAAACCAAAACAAACAAAAAAAAAACAACCAAAGCGCAAACGAGTTGCAGTCGAGAGCCACTTCTAAGCAGCCATCGTTTCAACTCTCTTTTGACTGCTGCGAAGTGGGGGGGCGGGGGGTAAAGTGACGTCACCGCGTCCCGACGTACTCCGAGGTGTCGTGGCGACGTCACGACGTGCGCGCGGGGTTTACGTTGTAAACAAACGAGCGTGGTGCCTCTGTTACGATAGCGCGAGAGTCGGCTCCTCTGCGAACTCGGTTCAACTCGGGGGTTTTTTGGAACCGACTCTTTCAGATTTTGCCATGTTCACTGTCTGTCTTTGACTATCGGTCGTTAATTATACATGATATATATACGTACTCGTAAAAAATAAATAAATAAATAATTAATAGACGTAAAAAAAATAATAAAACACGAGAATCATAGAAATAACACGCGTGAAAAAAAATAAAACACGCGAATCACAGAATTAATACGCATAAAGAAATAAAACATGCAAATCACAGAAATAGCACATGTAAAAAAAAATAAAACACGCGAATCACAGGAATAATACGTGTAAAAAAATAAAACATGCGAATCACAGGAATAATACGTGTAAAAAAATAAAACACGCGAATCACAGAAATAACACACGTAAAAAAAAAATAAAACACGCGAATCACAGAATTAATACGCATAAAGAAATAAAACATGCAAATCACAGAAATAGCACATGTAAAAAAAATAAAACACGCGAATCACAGAAATGACACATAAAAATATAAAACACGTGAATCACGGAAATAACACACGTAAAAAAAAATAAAACATGCGAATCACAGAATTAATACGCATAAAGAAATAAAACATGCAAATCACAGAAATAGCACATGTAAAAAAAATAAAACACGTGAATCACAGGAATAATACGTGTAAAAAAATAAAACACGCGAATCACAGAAATAACACACGTAATAAATAAATAAAACATGCGAATCACAGAAATGACACACAAAAATATAAAACACGTGAATCACAGAAATGACACATAAAAATATAAAACACGTGAATCACAGAAATAACACACGTAAAAAAAAATAAAACACGCGAATCACAGAAATGGCACATAAAATGATATAACACGTGAATCACAGAAATAACACACGTAATAAATAAATAAAACACGCGAATCACAGAAATGACACATAAAAATATAAAACACGTGAATCACAGAAATAACACACGTAAAAAATAAATAAAACACGCGAATCACAGAAATGACACATAAAAATATAAAACACGTGAATCACAGAAATAACACACGTAAAAAATAAATAAAACATGCGAATCACAGAAATGACACACAAAATTATAAAACACGTGAATCACAGAAATGACACATAAAAATATAAAACACGTGAATCACAGAAATGACACATAAAAATATAAAACACGTGAATCACAGAAATAACACATAAAAATATAAAACACATGAATCACAGAAATAACACACGTAAAAAAAAATAAAACACGCGAATCACAGAAATGGCACATAAAATTATATAACACGTGAATCACAGAAATAACACATAAAAATATAAAACACGTGAATCACAGAAATGGCACATAAAAATATAAAACACGTGAATCACAGAAATGACAAAATTATATAACACGTGAATGACAGAAATAACACACGTAATAAATAAATAAAACACGCGAATCACAGAAATGACACACAAAAATATAAAACACGTGAATCACAGAAATAACACACGTAAAAAAAATAAAACACGCGAATCACAGAAATGACACATAAAATTATAAAACACGCGAATCACAGAAATAACACACGTAAAAAAAATAAAACACACGAATCACAGAAATGGCACATAAAAATATATAACACGTGAATCACAGAAATAACACACGTAAAAAAAAAAAACACGCGAATCACAGAAATGGCACATAAAATTATATAACACGTGAATCACAGAAATAACACACGTAAAAAAAAAAACACGCAAATCACAGAAATGGCACATAAAATTATATAACACGTGAATCACAGAAATAACACACGTAAAAAAAAAAAACACGCGAATCACAGAAATAACACACGTAATAAATAAATAAAACACGTGAATCACAGAAATAACACACGTAAAAAAAAACACGCGAATCACAGAAATGGCACATAAAATTATAAAACACGTGAATCACAGAAATGACACACAAAAATATAAAACACGTGAATCACAGAAATGGCACATAAAAATATAAAACACGTGAATCACAGAAATGACACACAAAAATATAAAACACGTGAATCACAGAAATAACACACGTAATAAATAAATAAAACACGCGAATCACAGAAATGACACATAAAAATATAAAACACGTGAATCACAGAAATGACACATAAAAATATAAAACACATGAATCACAGAAATAACACACATAAAATTATAAAACACGTGAATCACAGAAATAACACACGTAAGAAAAATAAAACATGTGAATCACAGAAATGACATAAAAATATAAAACATGTCAATCACAGAAATAACACACATAAAATTATAAAAGATGTGAATCACAGAAATAACACACGTAAAAAAATAAATAAAACACGCGAATCACAGAAATAACACGTAAAAAAACTAAACACGTGAATCACAGAATAGAAAACACAATTTAAAAAATAAAACTCTAAATGCTAGGAATTAAAAACAAACTGTTATTTTCCATGCTTATTTTACTCGGGTGTTTGTTCTTTCCAAAAATCACAAGTAGAGATTTATGCAAATTAGGGGGCAGGATAAAAGTCTCTATCAGTCTACTGCTTTTCAACCTACTGCCCTTCTCTAGCCAGTCAGTAAAGTGACGTCACTGACGCGCGACACTACCGGTTGGTGTTTGAACCTGTCTTGAGCAAATCTTTGCATTTATATTTCAAATAAATATGATTAGCAGTGAAAACTTAAATGTATGGAGTAAAATTGAAGAATGCAAGTCTAAATTCAGTATCTGGACACAAAGGGATCTATCCATTTTTGGAAGAACTTACTTATCTAAAATGGAGAGTCTAGCTAGATGCATTTATCCTGCATCTTCTTTACCCATCTCTACAAAAGCTTCTTCTTCTTCTTCTTCTTTCGGCTTTTCCCTTCAGGGGTCGCCACAGCGAATCATCTCTCTCCACCTATCCCTATCTTCTGCATCCTCAACACTTACACCCACTAGCTTCATATCCTCATTTATTACATCCATATACATCTCTACAAAAGCTACTAAAACAATTAACCAATTAAACTGCACAAAATCCTAATTTGATTCTGTTCTAAAAGCTATTCCACCTTCACTTCTTTCAATGGTAGAAAATACATTTACAACACAATCAGTTGCTACAACCCTTCCTATACTTAATATTAAGGGCAAAGATTTTAAAAAGCAAAATCTTACGAAGCAATTTCTGTCACCAACATAATTTATCCTACTCTCTCGAACAGGAATACAGTTAATCAGATTTTCTCCAAACAAGACATTGATAAAATTAGAACTATGTATCTTAAATTTCCAGTGTCCTCCAAAACTAAAGAAATCCATTATAAAATTCTCAACAATATCTATCCATCAAGTGAGCTCTTGAGGAAAAGATTCAATATAGATCACAATAATTGTGTTTTTTGTGAGGATAATAAAGAAACAACTGAACACTTATTTATCTTCTGTGATTTCTCTTCAGCTTTCTGGGATGATATGCATGATTAGTTGGTCACTAAAATACATGCCCTTCCACCCTTCACCCAAAATGATATTAGATTTGGCATGCTGCTGCCTGATAATAAAGCTGACTTTCTTGTAAATGTCATTTTATTACTTGGGAAGTTCTTTATTCACAAATGTAAAACCCTAAAGACCAGACCTCTTTTTTCTGTTTTCATAAGAGACCTAGAAAATAATGTTCTCTTTAAAACATTCGCTCAGTATCTCGCTATGGGGAACGCCTCAGGCGTGATAGACTATGGAAGCACCAATTACACCATGTCTGTCCGCAGGGCAGACCAATCACAGCTCACCACCTGGGACCTATATACATAGGTGTGCTCCCTGAAACGGCATTTTTGTTCTCTTCCCCGTGAAGACTTTCCTCAGCACCACAGCTGCACTGCTCCAGTTCACAGATGCACTGTTAAGGTGAGAGTTACCGAACGTAGTGCAGTTGCTATTTTCTTCACGCTGCTCGTTACTGAGCTGCCCTGCTTTAGTAGCGGAGTTTAGAATAGCATTTCATCACAATGGGTGTGAGTGCGACAGGACGATAGTCATTGAGGCAGGAAACCGTAGACTTCTTAGGCACAGGGACAATGGTTGTTGTCTTGAGGCAGGTTGGGATGATGGAGCTGCTCAGGGAGATGTTGAAGATGTCAGTGAAGACATCTGCTAGCTGCTCTGCACATTCCCTGAGCACTAGAGTCTGCAGTCCATTGGGGTGAGCATTCTGCTGGTCGCTAATAGCTCCGAAGAGCTCACACAGAGCCCGTTTTCAAAGCGGTGTCTTGCCTGTGAACAGGCAAAGTCTTGCTATGAGAACAATGGCTCTTCTGTCTACTTTTCTAATCAGAAAGGCCCTGTTAGATACTTCTACTGTTCCACAAAGGTCTTCAAAGCTTACAGTATTGAAGGACTAACAAACACCAGAATGCCATTTCAAGACTTTATGGAAACTGAGTTCTTTCAGAGAGAACGTGCCTCCACAAAGTAACGGGTGGAACTAAAGCAGGGTCCAAACACTCCATATACACATAGAGACTTCCCTGGAATTCCTGGGAAATGTATATACTGTCCTTTAAATGTGTTTTCCATTTATTAACATCAGGGGATGGAAAAAGAAATGACTTGGAAGGAATTTCAGACCTCTTCCTTTTATGAAATTGAAAGACATTGATGGGTGGCAGAAAAAAGAAAACAAAAATAAATGTTCTATTGTAAATATATGTTCACTTGTAGTAAATACCTAACTTATTTAGATATATTTTGTATATATTTTTAGTAGGGCTGTCAGTTTAATCCGGTAATTAGTTAGTTATCAAAAAATAATGTGATAAAAATATTTTAACACAGTTAACACACTCTGTTCTGCTCTGCCCCGACACGCCCCACCCCAGACCTGTACATCATCTTAGCACTGCAAGCTGTAGTGATGATACAAAACCACGACAAAGATCTACCTGGCACTCTGAAGGGACACTTACTCAGATGGAGCCACTGATAAAACCAAAGTCACCTGCATTGTCTGCAGGAAGGAATTTACATACCATCAAAGCAGTTCTAGCCTGAAATACCACATGAACTCAAAGCATGTTTTAGCGAGCTCTACAGTTAGCACAACCCCGGCTGCTACAATCAGCACGCTCCGCCAAACCACACTGTCTGAGGCTAGTCGCAACAAAATTAGCAAGTCTAGATCGGAAAAACTTGCAAATGTGATGGCTAAATGGATTGCTGTGGACTGTAGACCTGTTAATATAGTGGAAGACAAGGGGTTAATGGATGCATTTGCATGATAGGCTGTTGTTAAGTAAATAAATAATTTTAAAAAGTATTTGTTGTAATGTCTATTTATTGTTCATCTAATGCAGTAATGACATTAAATGATATTTTTCGGGGCAATTCCTCAGCCAATGTTCATGTGTGATTAAATGTAATTAATTAGATTAATTAATCGTCACATCATGTAATTAATTAGATTAAAAATTTTGATCGACTGACAGCCCTAATGTTTAGATTTTTTTTTCATTTATTTTTAGATATATTTGCTAGATATTTTTAGCTATATTTTGTATATATTTTCCCTTTATTTTAATGTGTATTAAGTTAATTAGTGTTTAAAGTTTGCAATAATATCTATATAAGTGCAGTCTCTGGTGTGTGTTTTTTTTTTTTACTATTGCTTTTTGTATTACCTGCTCTTTAGTGTTTAAAATGTCAAATAAATAAATTGATCAACACTGATTTCTTTGGTGTTGTGTGTCTCTCTTTACAGAATTCATTATATGTTATTCATAAATGTGTGTTTACATAAACGCTTTCATGAACTGCACGCTGTCTTTGTGCTTATAATTCACAAAGTTGTGTTCAGCGATTTCTGTAGAATTACAGCAATTTTTTCACAAAATTTCATTCAGTTGCACTGAGAGGGATTCGAGCCCCAGTCCTGACAAACATTTTAATAAATGTAAATTGGCTGTGACATGAATTTAGCACCTGGGACAGCAGCAGAAAAGCTTCAATTTGATTGGCTGGCACTGAATGCCAACTATACACGCCTTGCCCCTATGAAACGGTTGTGAGTAGGACCTGGGGATGCTATACAGGCAGGGACTTTTTATTTTTCTTCTTCTTCTTCTTATTATTATTATTATTATTGTTATGTCAACCTTTGTGGCCATATTAAAATATGGCTAGCATTTGGCAGATGCTCTTATCCAGAGCAATTTACATTATCTCATTTTATACAACTGAGCAATTGAGGGTTAAGGGCCTTGCTCAGGGGACCAGCAGTGGCAGCTTGGTGGACCTGGGATTCAAACTCACCTTCTGATCAGTAGTCTAACGCCTTAACCACTAAGCCACCCCATCTTTAGTGTTCATACTCAAAGGTTATTCAGTGAAGTTAAGTAGACCCTAGTACACATAGCTGAATTTAGTTTCTTACTTGCTAGATTCTTATTTTCCTTTTTACCTGCAAAGAACCAGGACTTCCATTCTTGTTCCTTTAGATGGCGCCATAAAACGCAATAAATCACTTCTTACAAGAGCAGTGAACAGTGGAGGAAAACTCTATATAGACAGATATTTATGTATTCTGAGTAAGTACTAAACAATCATCTTAAATGATGTCTGGTATTGTACATTAAACAGGTAAGTCTCCAGCACAGGTATCTGGTTGGTCCTGGTGTTACAGAAATCCAACTGTGGAGGAAATAAACACTCAGAGTCGCATCTCTCACATATCTGTAAACTATTCGATAAAATATTCTATCACTGGTGTGGAAATTTTACTGGGTTCAGAAATACTTCATAATGTTTCCTACAAGTCACCGTGTCAGTGTTAAAGGTTAATAAAACATGTTCTGAAGCTGAACACTTGTTCTGAAATCAGACCATTCAGACCATTCGTCTTGTTAGCGTTAGTGTGTCAGTGTTAGTCTGGCCTGGATGTTGCTGCTAGTTTGCTCCAATTAAATCGGTCAATCGGTAAATGTGCCTGGACCAACAAAAATAGATTAATATAGAAATAGAAAAATATTACAAAAATATAAAAGTGGTCTTATAAATAGGGTTTAAAATTTCCAGTAGATAAAAAAAAAAAAGACAATGATTTTTTACACAGAAAAAAATTGAAGCAACCTAAAATTAAAACTATATAATCAAGAACTGGAAAGAGTGAAACAATTTAAGAGCCTTGGAATATGGTTAGATGACTGAATGCCGTGGGCTATACAAAAAAAATCATTAATGGATCTGAGAACGTATGAAACATGGATAAATGTAATAAATATAATTATTAGTTATTAGTTTAGTTGAAAGAGAAAACAGTGCAGATAGAGTTGCTCTACACTGGGTTGATTAGATCAGTACTGGATTATTAGTATGGATGTGTTGTATAGATCAGCATGTATTGTTATTAAAAGGTTGGACAAAAGCAAGCACTAAGTTTTAGTATTTATTCTTGTCTCACTCCCATCATTGAAGAATTCAAAAGAGATTTTCTTACAGGGATTATAGTAATTAATAATCTTAATAGTTCTCTCTTTTGTCCACATTTCCACTACTATATGTTCTAATTCAGTTCCCTTGTTTTAAACATACCACACATCCTCCACCACTTCCCATCTCTCTATCTCAGCAGATAGATCATACCTCATACCCTGATTCTAGCTTTTTGCTATGTTTCCTGAACACTTATCACATCTGGGTTTACTCTTAGCTTCTTAATATACCCTCTAAATTCTTGCCCATTTGCTGTTACACTTTTTGTGTTCCATTGTAAAATCCACAACTTGTTTTATCACCAGCTTCCCTTCTGCTTCAAGCCTTTCATTTACCTGCTCCCATGACAATTGAAATTTTTTTTTTTTTAATGTTATCTCTTCCCTGTTTATTTGGGTCCTTTTCATAGCTTATTTTGCTGACAGCTCAACATAAATATTTAAATATTTTCAATTTGCATGGCTTTATTTTTCTGTTCTTCAGATTTACATATTATCAATAAGCTCCCGTCCCTCAGTACCTTGGCCATTTCCATGTCTCTTATTTTTCTTTTAAGTTCCCTGAGCAATGATATTTGGGCTAAGACTTATTTGCTCATCTTCTTTCCTAAATTTCAAAATTACTTTAAACTCCTCCACTGCAAATGTCTTTGCTGTATAAACATCAAAAGCAGCCAAAGGAAGCTAAATTCCTTTTTGTGCTTTCTCTTTATGTTGTTTCTTAAAATATCTGTTCTGGTCTTTTCAACTTCTGTGCACTACCTAATATTTTTATCTTTCTTACAAAGATCCTCATTATTGCAGTTTTACATGCCTTTGAAAGTCCATTCACAATGCAGTCTGCATACACCTTCTTTGAATCTGCACAGTTCACGCTGAGCCTAACTCAGACCACTGCATGTTAAACTTCTGCAACTGAATTTAAGCATCATGGTACAACTTACATCATCCACACCACACTCAGACAGATCTATGGCTATGGTATGGCTGAAAGACCAACAGCAGACTATTATTATTATTATTATTATTATTATTATTATTATTATTATTATTATTATTATTATTATTATTATTATTTATAAGAAGAAGAATGAGAAAAAGAAGATGAAAATTTATACATTTTTTTACTAAATGTTTAACATGTATACTCATAGATAACTGTGAATCTTTGTTCATTTGATTTGTTACTTATTTATTTAACCCTGTAAAATACGTACAGATGATTCTATATTTTGGGAATTAAAGCATTTACTGGGCCTTTAAACAAAATACCAAAAACTTTTTACACAATTTTTTTGGGGTATTTGGTACAATACAGGGTATTATGGTAAATTACTGACCACAATAATGTTTATTTTAGAACAAAAACAAAGACTGTTTATTGAATTTGGAACTAATACAACACATTTTCAAAACATGTTAGTTTTTTTTCCAAACAGAAACCTTTTTTCTGACCTTTTTATTTCATCTTGTTTCTGTCCTTATTCAAAGATTCATACAGATTCATATCCTACAGATTTATTGTGGGTTTTTTTTTTTGCAAGATACAAGATTGGGGTACATGTAAAAAAAAAAAACTTACATAAAAATATCCTAATATTCCACTAACATGGAGCATTTTAATTTATTTAATTAGTTTAATTAAATAATAAAAACAATGTTTTTGGCAGTGCAGTAGGACTGTATCATAAAATGCAATACAGTAATGACTGAGATAAATGACCTTATATACCTGCTGTATCATATTTGATGCACATATTTTCACCATGATTTTACTGTAAGATTCTATATAAAATATTAAATAATTATTAGTTGCTGAAGAATCTGTGACAACATAAAAGCTATTTTACCATAATGTTCTCAAAATGAGCAAAGATGTCCCAGTAAACAAAAACGAAGCAGGTCAGTCCATGAAGGCAGCTATACTGGAAAATGCTGCCTAAAGCCTGCTATTGACTGCAGAGCATGGATCAACCACCAGGGGGCAGAAGACGAGCATCAGATTATATACAACTGGTTGTTCTGGAAAGTATTAATAATGTGTGTGTATCAGATATCATGTATCTGATATCATACAGATGGCGTTTCAGTAAATAGATTTGTGTAGGAGCTTCTGGACACTTGCCGTGTCTAAAAGCAGCAGCTGTAATATTTTCCGTGAAGGTCATTAACATGACCCTACATGAACCCTGCTTTCAGGAAGAGCGGCTGCTTTAACAGAAGTCACAGAGCTCCTTCTCTTGGGTGCAGTGTTAACTGATAACACACCTCCACCGATACCATGTGAATAATCAATTCAATTCAATTCATTTCAATTCAATTCAATTTAAAAAGCTTTATTTATCCCCAAGGAGCAATTTAAGGCACACAGAGTAGTAAAAAAAAAAAGATCGGTGCAAGTACAAAATACAAATAAAATAACATAAATAATATACAATAAAATACAAATGTTGTATGATGATAAATGGAATAAGTCCATTAGTCCATTAGTCTGTTAGTGCAAAAACTTTGAGTACACATCTGTATAAAGTATCTGTAAAAGTAAACATCTGTCTAAAATATAAAATATTTGTAAATAACTATGAGCTGTCTAACCTGTGAAAATAGGTATTGCTTGTCTCTGTATGTGTCTCTGTTTCTCTGTGTGTCCCTGTTTCTGTGTGTCCCTGTTTGTGTGTTTGTCCCTGTGTGTGTGTCCTTCTGTGTGTGTGTGTGTGTGTGTGACGTTTAATAAGAAATTGAAACACACCGAATAAGAAAATGAAATAATTTATTACTTAACATTTATATTATTTCAAATAACATTGAAATATTTTATTTCAAGTAACAAAAATGGTTTTAAGGTTTTAATTTTAGTTTCAGTTTTAGTTAAAGCTTTAATACATAAATATATAACCTTACCTCTATCACTGCAGTCTTCTCTACAACCCTTATTATTTATTTCATTGTTTTCTTTTAATCATCATTACAATGATTTTTAACAGTTAAAATTATTTGTAACAGTTTTCCTTTATATTCTGAGTACGATATTACAATCTAGGCAGTAACAATAAAGAAATATAAAAAACCATAAAGCAGCTAAACACTGCAACAAGCTTAACTGAATAGCAGAACAGAGGTTTTAAGTCTGCAGACTTATTATACAAAAAAAAGAACAGGTAGCCAGCAAAATTAAGAAGACTTAATTCGCTCATCCATGTTTTTATGGACGTTGCTTTGTGCACTGTGTGCAGTCATGTTGGAACAGGAAGGGGTCATCCCCAAACTGTTCCCACAAAGTTGGGAGCATAAAATTTCGTCTTGGTATGCTGAAGCATTATGTTCCTTTCACTGGAACTAAGAGGCCAAGCCCAATCACTGGAAAACGACATCTGCATTCAATGATTTGGTGGGGTGTCCAAAAACTTTTGCCAATATAGTGTATTTTTAAAAGGTTGTGGAGTGAATATTTTTATGGGTATTTAATGTGTGGCTAAGTAGTGAGTAGTTACAGGTAAATGAGTGGTAGGTTGGTGGTATTTGATATAGGCAGGGGTTAAAGTGACTGGGGATAACAAATTAAACATTGCAGTAGAATCCAAGTGTTTGGAATTTAATTAATTTAATAAATTCTTTAACTTGCAAGGTTTTTTTTATTTAAATATCTAACAAGTTAAGTGGGGGGGGGGGGGGGTGCCGGGGGGAGGTGCTGTCTTGCTGTGGGAGGGGTTTGGGGGCTATGTAAACGGAACACCTACTATGACGTCACAGCCACCGTTCCTTGACTAAAAGAACCTGCGCGGTTACCATGGCTTTCTGTAAACGCTAAACCTTATTTTACGCCAGCAACCTGCAGATGACTTACCTGCTGCACATCGAAAGACTTCCTTACAGCTGAGATTTTGATTTATTACTAGCTTTATTGGTAATTTGTTTAGGTAAAATGTTACCTACTAATACAACACATCAGACAAAATGGTATTTTCTGAATGTTTTGAATTAGTCTCGTTACCTTTTAATCTGTAAATGTTTAGCCGTTAAATGAATGGGTATGGGTCACACC
This sequence comes from Hemibagrus wyckioides, assembly GCF_019097595.1. Lineage (NCBI taxonomy): Eukaryota > Metazoa > Chordata > Actinopteri > Siluriformes > Bagridae > Hemibagrus > Hemibagrus wyckioides. The sequence continues at coordinate 13,394,787 of NC_080737.1, read as the reverse complement.
GTAAGCCCCCCCAAAAAGTTGAATTTACTTTACAAATGTTATTACTCACTTAATATCTCGATTAAACATTTTATTTTAACTTAGTACATGAAATGGAGGTGGAAAAAATCTGTTTTAAACAAACACCAACCTATGGAGTGATCGGGTGGCTAAGTTAGCTTACACGTAACTAGCAGGTAAAAAATGTCCATCAAACTGTTTCAAATAATATTTTTCACTGCGCAAACAACGATTTGGGAAATATATTAGCTTAATTACCTTAGAAGTGACACTGAAATATGATATGGCTTACACTTCAGTACCTGGAAATTAATGTATAAGTGTCTGGATTAAATAGCATGTGTGTTTAGTAGCGCTGGTGTTTACATGCGACGTTGAGAGACAAAGGGGTTTTGAACCATCATCTTTGTACCCCGCGAGGGTAAACTGCACTTTACTTATGCGTGTGCAAGCTTTGTTATCTTTTCGGGTACGGAGGTTTTCGCTGGCATCGCTGTAATTCTTCTGACTGGAGTGTGTTAGGCTTACGTCTGATCAAAACGGCGGAAATCTCCGAAAAGTGACGAGGATGCAGCACAGAGCTTTATATTTATAAGATAAAATCCACTTCGTTTAACTATATGAGAGTTTGAATGGGCCTCTGTGCACAAGGATGTGGAACTTAATAACAAAAAAACAGAGATCTAGATCAGTGGCTTTCAGGTTAAAATGTGGTAGCTAGTAATAATAGCTATAAAGTCAGTCTTTGATGGTAAATATTGTCTAAGTACGTTTTGATCAGATGTGGAGTTTAATTTAAGCCAGTCTGATGGTAAAAGCACTGCCGTTCTTCAGTCTGTGGTACAAACACCTTCTTCATACTGTAACGCTCTCGGTTTATAAACCAAGAGCAATCAGCAATCAGATATATGAAATGTAGCACTCACTGCAGAGGGTTTTCTCTGATTGAGCTTGTGTGTATTAGTTGCATAACTAGTGCTTATTGAATGCATAAGTATGTGTAAATATCTGATAAATATCAGGAAAAAATTGGTCTTTGATATCTTTGGGGGTTTTTTTTGCACCAAATTAAAAATCCTAAGAGTGAAGTTCATGGAGATTGCTTACGAATGGGCAAAAATCTAGGGTTTATATCTAAATTTAATTTATGAGAGTTTATGCAAATCAGAAGATACCAGAGAAGTACCAGGCAAGCAGGTTTACTATTTACATATTTTTCTGCATATACTGCAGATGTATACAGTATGTAGCTGGTGTATAATGTCTGCATAAATATCTGGTGTTTATTATCTACATGTATTTTGTTTATTCTGTGCAGGTGGTAGCAAAGAAATATATTGTATGTAGCTGGAGTATAATATGCATGTCTGTAAATATCTGGTGTTTAATAATTACATGTTTTCCTATCTGTCTAAACTGCAAATAGCAACAGAAAAGCTTATCGTAAATAGCTGGCGGTTCATGGGCAGGTATCACTAAGCATCTGGTGTTTCTAGAGCTGGGCGATATGTCCTATAAATTGAAACTCCGATTTTTTTTAAACAAAATTCGATTTTTGATTTTAAAACGATTATTTTTCTTTAAAAAAATTAATAAAACACTAGAGACTACGCTACCAGTCAAAAGTTTGGACACACCTTTTAATTCAGTGTTTTTTGTTTAGGGATTTATTTTCTACATTCTAGAACAATAGTGGAGATTTCAAAACTATGAAATAACACACATGGGCTTAAGTAATCCATATGTAACGACAACAAAAAACAGTCAGTTGTTATTTTAAGACACGAAGGTCAGGTGTTCTGGAATAGTTCTTGCAAGAACAGTATTGTCAAGTGCATTTGCAAAACTGATCAAGCACCATGATGAAACTGGCTCACATGAAGACCATTCCAGTAAAGCAAGACCAAAACTGACCTCTGCTGCAGAGGAGAAGTTCATTTAGAGTTACCAGCCTCAGAAATCACCAATTAACAGCACCTCAGATTAGAGGCGTCATGAAGGCTTTACAGAGCGTCGGTAGCAGACGTATCTGAATATCAACTGTTCAAAGTACATTATTGTGTATTTCGGCCGCCTTCAGCATTGTTTTACAATGTAGAAAGAAATAAACATCAGAAAAGACCATGGAATTAGAAGGTGTGTCCAAACTTTTGACTGGTACTGTATATGATAGATTTTTTTTTAATTTGAGCAAAAACAATATAACCACACATATGAACTGCAAACTTACTTTCGCTAACAAGTTTTTTTTTTGTTATTTTAGAAAATCAATAATCAACATAAAAACCTTTTTTTTGGGATTAATAAAGTGCAAACTTTCACCAGTCTTTACAAGTTCTAATTATTCTAGCAAACTAAAGTAATATAACAAAATATGAGGTATTTTTGAAGTGCAAACTATAGACTTAACTTATATCACTTTTTATAAAATAAATAGTTGTCACCTGAAAAAAAAATCCCTAAAAAAACAGCAGTTCAACATGCAACTTACATGATCAATAAAATCAAACAGGAGCCAGACATCATATGGGCACAATCAGGGGCGAGTCTAGGATTTTCATTTAAGGGGGACTCAGCCCCCAATGAGGGTATAATAGTAAAACATATATATAAATAAATAAAAGGTTTCACTAACAGGGTAGGATGGTAAACTTATTGCAGCATTCCACTGTATTGCATAGATGTATATAACATTTGAGTACTGAACAAGCCAAATACGAGTCTTCCTGATCACATACACACACACACACACAAGCAGGCGCACACACACACACACACACACACTTGTCCTCTGATCCTCGCTCTGTGGCGCCGTGGTCTGCGGATTGAAGAACACGCTGAAAGACGGGGCCATGTCGCTAGGCCATTTTTAACATTTCTACTCAGCCCTCCTAAAATTCTGTGATTCTCCATAAACTGTACACAAATTCATGATCGTCTCAGTCCTCTTTAAATTTCATATGAAAACGGCGGAGACTTTTCATATGAAATTTAACTTCGGCTCCTCCCCGTCTTTCAGCGCGTTCTTCAATCTGTCTGATGAAATCGTGCCTCCCTTGGAAACAAGCTCTTTGCGTCGCAGAATTATGGAAGCTTGCTCTGCCAAACCAAGTTGAAATTATATAATCGATTTTCGTTTTTCAACGTTGACATAAACCATAAATTCGAAGCTCTAGGTGTTTCATATCTGTATGTATTGGTTTGTAAACCTTGTTTACACCTGTTGTTTATTCGGTGGGTATTGGTCAGTGTTGGTCAGTGTTTGGTGTTTTGTGGGTGAGTTCGAGTAAATATCTCTCCTCAGGCAATAAAATATGATAAAAAAATGGTAAAATATATGATATGTATCTGATGTATAATATGCATGTCTGGGTAAATATCTGGTGTTTACTATTTACATGTTATTCTATCTGTGTAAACTGCAGACGTAGGCAGGGAAGTTTATGGTAAGTATCTGGTGTTTATTGGGCCGATATGGTTAAATATCTGCTGGTTAATATTTGTGTATGTTTGAAATGCACCTCAGATTAGTAACAAGGAGGCATGTAGTAAGTGTCTGCTGATATTGGACATTGTCTTGTGTTTTATGGGTGAGGGTGATGAATATCTTCATTTGTTTCTTTGAAAACCAAACGTCCCAGCAGGGAAGTGTGTGGTAAGTAGCTGTTGTTTATTGTTTGGGAATGAGGAAGTATCTGTTGTTTAATATCTTAATGTGCAAGTAATGGGTAAGTATGAGTAAATATCTGGTGTTTTATTATCTACATGTCTTTGTTTTCGACAGCTGGAATCAAAGAAATATATGCTATGTAGTTGATGTTTGATAGGCATGTCTGGGTAAATGTCTGAGACATGTAATTTTGTGTTTTGTGGGTGACTGTGAATGGTTTGCCTTGATCTGTTATTTATTGGCTAGGTATTGGACAATGTCTGGTGTTTTGCGGATGAGTGTGAGTAACTATCTTCTCTGTCCATAGCTGACACTCGACCACACCCCCACTGCCACAGTATTATAATGTGTCCCCTTTTCAGTGGGTGAGTATGGTAAATATCTGATCTTTAATATCTTAACTTGTTTCCCTGTTAACCTAAGGTCCTAGTGGGGAAGTGTGTGGTAAGTAGCTGATGTTTATTGGTTGTAAATGCGGAATTATCTTAATGTGTATGTAATGGGTAGGTATGAGTCATTACTTGGTGTTTATTAAGTACATGTATTTGTTTATTGCTACACAAGCCAGGAGATAAACGGTATGTAGCTGGTGTTTAATATGCATGTCTGTGTAAATATCTGGTGTTTACTATTCTTACGTACTTGTGTGTACCCCACAGACGGTATCAAGGAAATATATGGTATGTAGCTGGTTAATAATATGCATGTCTTGGTAAATATGTGGTGTTATTATTTACATGTTTATCTATCTGCTTAAACTGGAGATAGTAGCCAGAAAGGTTATGTTAATTAGCTCAGTTAGAACGGAAAACGTCCGCAAACCGGTAGACCAACTCCGTCAAGTACTCGTTCTGGGATGGAGTGAGATCAGCCCTTTTCTGCACAAAGGTACTCCCTTCCTCATCTAACACCCACAGGAGCATCCTCTTCAGTTGAACCTTTCACGTCTAGAAGGCCCCTTGGTTACTGTCCGAAGAGGAGACTGAGTGGCGATTGCCCGGTGGATGCTTGGGTAGTCTCCCGGATGGCGAAGAGCAGACAGGGTAAGTGTAGGTCTGAGTTCTTCCCTGCATTGTCTAACACCAACAAAAGCATTGTCTTCAGCATTCAGTTGAACCCGTCACGTCTAGAAGGCACCTTGGTTACTGTCCAAAGAGGAGTTTTAGTATTGATTGCCTGGAGGATGCTTGGGTAGTGTTCCAGATGGCCAAGTGCACATAGGGTAAGAGTAGGTCTGAATTGCTCCCTTCCTCGTCTAACACCCACAGGAGCATCTTCTTCAGTGTTTGGTTGAACCTGTCAACAAATCCATTGATCTCGGCATGGTTGGCGTCATCTGGTGTTTAACCTGCAACATCCGACAGATCAACCCTGGGCTTAGATGTGAATGGTTTGCCTTGATCTGTTATTTATTGGCTAGGTGTTTTGCGGATGAGTGTGAGTAACTATCTTCTGTCTCCATAGCTGACACTTGACCACACCCCCACTGCCACAGTATTGTAATGTGTCCCCTTTTCAGTGCGTGAGTGTGGTAAATATCTAATCTTTAATATCTTAACTTGTTTCCCTGTTAACCTAAAGTCCTAGTAGGGAAGTGTGTGGTAAGTAGCTGATGTTTAATATGCATGTCTGTGTAAATATCTGGTGTTTACTATTCTTACATACTTGTGTGTACCCCACAGGCGGTATCAAGGAAATATATGGTATGTAGCTGGTTAATAATATGTATGTCTTGGTAAATATCTGGTGTTCATTATTTACATGTTTTCCTATCTGCTTAAACTGGATATATTAGCATGAAAGGTTATGTTAATTAGCTGTGTTGGAAGGGAAGACGTCCACAAACCGATACACCAACTCTGTCAAGTACTCGTTCTGGGATGGAGTGAGATCAGCCCCTTTCTGCTCCAAGGTATGCTCCTTGAGATCTGTGGAGCAAGCAAAATCAGACGAAGCACGCGCAGACTCTGTCCGTCTTTTCAGGATGCTGACGTGGTACAACTGTGTCTTTGTTTGCTTATCTGGCTGTTGCAGATGGTAGTTCATGGCTCCCACCCATTCAGCTATCATGTAGGGGCCCTGTCAGCGGTCGAGGAAATTGCAGGTAGCATCAGGTAGGAGGAGGTTCAGCCGATCGCCTGGCTTCGGCCACATGGACTTAATGTATGTGCAACAATAAATGATGTTAATGTTCAATTTTTATTGGATACCGGAGTTAACTGTCATAACTACATCACTGGCTAACAAAATCAAACTTTCTGTGACTCCAGAGCACATCACCGCAAATGGGACAGGGGTGGGAGATATAATTTTGGGAAGATCTGAACCCATTATAATGTGCATTGGACCTCATGAAATGAAAACGAGTTTGGCTTGGAGAAATTACACAACCTTTCCTGGGGCTTTACACATTGCTGAAATTTAACTCATCACTAACCTTTGAGGATGGCACGGTCACATGGAATTTGAGGAGGCTTGTAAAAACTGACCTTCAACAACACTGTATTTGGTCCGAAGATAAAGATGATTGTGGATTGCTGCAAATAACTCCCGTATCATTCACTGGGAAACCACCACCGTGTACCAAACAATACCCTATCAGCAATGAATCTATCCAGGGCATACTTTTCATTGTTCAACAGCTAGAAAAGTGAGGCATTCTAACAAAAACTCAGAGTGCATCTAACAGTCCAATCTTGCCTGTAAGAAAAGCTAATGGTACATGGTGACTGACAATGGATTACAGAGAAGCCAACAAGCGTGTACATAAATCGACACCTTTAGTAGCTAATCCTGCAACCATTTTTAACACTCTGAAACCAGTACATGAGTGGTTTACTGTGCTAGATATGGCAAACGGCTGAATCTCAACCTTGGCTTGCTTTTACTGTTGCAGGGCAACAATATCAGTGGAAATGTCTCCCACAAGGTTTTCACAACAGTCCTACTGTCTACCATCAAGCTCTCAGAACACATTTAACGTCTCCAGACATGCCAGTTGTGACCTCAGAGATCATACGGTATGTGGATGATGTATTATTTGCCTCAAAAACTGCACATGAACATGAGAAAGATGTCAGAGAAAGGCCACAATGCAAGCTTAGAAAAAACTCCAAATCATACAAAGAGAAGTGATATATCTAGGACAGAAGATATCCAAAGGCGAAAGAACAATGACTCCTACCAAGGAAACCCCTCAACCCACAACTGTCCAAGACCTAAGAAGGATTTTAGGACTCATACTCATACACTGAAATTGTTCAACATCTTCATGATTTGCTAAAAGGAAACCCACATTCCAAGGAAAACATTGTTTTTGATGAAGAAGCCTGTGAAGCGTTTCAGAGACTGAAAAAGGCTTTGAGTGAAGCAACTGCCATAGGGATACCTGATACAGGAAAACCTTTCACAATGTTTGTGAATGAGAAAGATGGGTACATGACAGCTATACTGACACAAGAACACGGAGGTGAGCAGAGGCCAGTGGGTTATTACTCCGCAAAGTTGGATAATGTGGTCATGGATGGAAAATGGAGCAAAACTACATGATGATAATATTTGGTGATATCGCACATGAACTGTTGCTTCTGAATGTCTTCTGCCCTATCTGGCTACAGAGATTCACTCACTAGGCCAGATAGGTAATGACAAAATGATCTACGGGTTCAATCAGGTATGGTGGAATCCCAAGCTCCGCACACAAGCATGGCATGTGACTAGAAACTGTTTCACAAGCGTCAGGACAAACAGAGAGGATAAACAGGTCATAAAAGAATGGTTATCAAAACATCACCAGGAAGGAATGTTCTGGCCTGAGGCCCTACCAACTGTGCTCTGCAGCATTCGAGCAACCCACAACACGGAAACTGGACTAAGCCCTTTTGAGATCATCACCGGCCATCCCATGTCTCTACCTGGGACCATTGATTTAAGAAAAGCTGATGTGCACTTGACATCTGACAGCCTCGTCCAATACTGTGAAAGACTCAGCCATGCAGTACAGAGTGTCGAGAAGCAAGTTCATGATGCATGGGAGCCACCCCCAGAAGGGGGTCACAGTATAGTCCCTGGACAATGGGTAATGATTCATAAACCTCAGTGATTACCATTGGAGGCCAGGTGGGATGGTCCATTTCAAGTTCTTTTAGTCACTAATGCAGCAGTTAAAGTATGTGGAAAGAATAAGTGGATTCATGTGAGCCATTGCAAATTAGCTAATCTACATAGAGAAGAGGGACAGTCGGCAGTATTCTTTATCAGAGTCCAGATATGGCGGGACTAAAGTCTTTAGGCTTTAGCTTGTTGCCTGAGGATGAAGATCACACCATTACTGATAAACACTGTAGAGTCCTGCCAAAATAAGTAGGGACAGTTTTAACAGTAAAAAAAAAAGTAATGAATGTAAAAGTATAGTTAGTGTTAACAGTATTAACTACCATAAATTGCAAATTTCTCAAGTAGAAACCTGTATGCAACAAGTGTATTCTTACGTACTTGTGTGTACCCCACAAGCGGTATCAAGGAAATATATGTGATGTAGCTGGTTAATAATATGCATGTCTTAGTAAATATGTGGTGTTTATTATTTACACATTTATCTATCTGCTTAAAAATCTAGCCATGGAGTCACAGTTCAGTGACTTCTGTGCCAGTCCCAAGACCGGATAAATAGAGAGGGTTGTGTCAGGAAGGGCATCCGGCATAAAACATTGCCAAATTTAACCATGCGAATTGTCAGTACTCTGAATTTAACAATGAACAACGACCGCCATCGGCGCCGTTGACCTACAGGGCGCTGGTGGAAATTGGGCTACTGTTGGACGAAGAAGTAAAGGAGGGAGGAGAGTGTGCAGACAGAGAGAGAAGAGGATAGGTAAGAGTGTAGGACTGAGAATAGGAACTCTGAATGTTGGTACTATGACAGGGAAAGGTAGAGAGCTGGCTGATATGATGGAGAGAAGGAAGGTGGATATACTATGTGTACAGGAAACCAGGTGGAAGGGTAGCAAGGCTCGTAGTATAGGAGCAGGATTCAAGCTGTTTTATTGTGGTGTGGACAGTAAAAGAAATGGGGTAGGTGTGGCCCTGAAGGAGGAGGTTGTGAGGAATGTTCTGGAGGTGAAGAGAGTGTCGGACAGGGTGATGAGTCTGAAGTTAGAGGTTGAAGGGGTGATGTTGAATGTTGTTAGTGGTTATGCCCCACAGGTAGGTTGTGAGTTAGAGGAGAAAGACAGATTCTGGAGTGAATTAGATGAGGTGATAGAGACTATTCCCACAGGTGAGAAAGTGGTGATAGGAGCAGATTTTAATGGACATGTTGGTGAGGGGAACACAGGTGATGAGAAGGTGATGGGCAAGTTTGGAATTGAGGAAAGGAACCTTGAAGGACAGATGGTAGTGGACTTTGCTACGAGGATGGACATGGCTGTGGTTAACACTTATTTTCAGAAGAGGGAGGAGCATAGAGTGACTTACAAGAGTGGAGGTAGGAGCACACAGGTAGACTACATACTTTGTAGAAGAGGCAATCTGAAAGAGATTAGTGACTGTAAAGTGGTAGTGGGAGAGAGTGTAGCCAGACAGCATAGGATGGTGGTGTGTAGGATGACTTTGATGGTCTGTAAGGAGAGGTTAAAGATAGAGATAGACAAGAAAACCACTAGGTTAGACACTAGAGATGGAGAGAAGGACTTGTACAGGTTAGCTAGGCAGAGGGATCGAGATGGGAAGGATGTGCAGCAAGTTAGAGTTATTAAGGATAGAGTTGGAAACAGGCTCACAAGTGAGGAGAGTGTACAGAGGAGATAGAAGGAGTACTTTGAAGAGCTGATGAATGAGGAAAATGAGAGGGAAAAAAGAGTTGAAGGGGTGAACTCTGTGGAGCAGAAAGTAGATAAGACTAGAAAGGATGACGTCAGGAAGGCTTTGAAGAGAATGAAAGGTGGAAAGGCAGTTGGTCCTGACGACATCCCGGTGGAGGTCTGGAAGTGTCTAGGAGAGGCAGCAATTGAATTCTTAAATAGTTTGTTTAACAGGGTTTTAGAGAGTGAGAAGATGCCTGAGGAATGGAGAAGAAGTGCATTAGTGCCGATCTTTAAGAATAAGGATGATGTGCAGAGTTGCAGCAACAATAGGGGGATAAAGTTGATGAGCCATACAATGAAGCTATGGGAAAGAGTAGTGGAAGGTAGTGGAAATATTTGAGCAGCAGTATGGCTTCATGCCCAGAAAGAGCACAACAGATGCAATTTTTGCTCTGAGAATGTTGATGGAGAAGTATAGGGATGGTCAGAGAGAGTTGCACTGTGTGTTTGTAGACGTGGAGAAAGCATATGACAGGGTGCCAAGAGAAGAGCTGTGGTACTGTATGAGGAAGTCAGGAGTAGCAGAGAAGTATGTCAGAGTGGTGCAGGACATGTATGAGAGGTAAGGCCCGACAGGAGTTCAAAGTGGAGGTGGGACTGCATCAGGGATCGGCTCTGAGCCCCTTCTTGTTTGCTATGGTGATGGACCAGTTATCAGAGGAGGTCAGACAGGAGTCTCCTTGGACAATGATGTTTGCAGATGACATTGTGATCTGTAGTGAGAGCAGGGGGAGGAAAACCTGGAGAGGTGGAGGTTTGCGCTGGAGAGAAGAGGAATGAAAATCAGTCGTAGTAAGACTCAGTGCATGTGTGTGAATGACAAGGAGGGAAGTTTAACAGTAAGATTACAGGGTGAAGAGGTGAAGAAGGTACAGGAGTTTAAGTACTTGGGGTCAACAGTCCAGAGTAATGGAGAGTGTGGGAAAGAGGTAAAGAAGTGAGTGCAGGCAGGTTGGAATGGGTGGAGAAAGGTGTCGGGAGTTCTGTGTGGTAGAAAATTTTCAGCAAGAATCAAGGGGAAGGTGTACAAGACAGTGGTGAGACCGGCCATGCTGTATGATTTAGAGGCAGTGTCTCTGAGGAAGAGACAGGAGTCAGAGCTGGAGGTAGGAGAGCTGAAGATGTTGAGGTTCCCTTTGGGAGTGACACGGTTGGACAGGATTAGGAACGAGTACATCAGAGGGACAGCTCATTTTGGACGTTTGGGGGACAGAGTTTGGGAGGCCAGATCAAGATGGTTTGGACATGTCCAGAGGAGGGAGAGTGAGTATATTGGTAGGAGAATGTTGGACATGGAGCTGCCAGGAAGGAGGCAAAGGGGAAGGCCAAAGAGGAGGTATAAGGATGTAATAAATGAGGATATGAAGCTAGTGGGTGCAAGTGTTGAGGATGCAGAAGATAGGGATAGGTGGAGAGAGATGATTTGCTGTGGTGATCCCTGAAGGGAAGGGAAAAGCCGAAAGAAGAAGAAGATCTATCTACTTAAACTGGAGATAGTAGCTGGAAAGGTTATGTTAATTAGCTGGGTTGGAACGGAAAACGTCTGCAAACCGGTACACCAAGTTTGGCAAGTACTCATTCTGGGATGGAGTGAGATCTCCATATCTATGAGATATGTGGAGCAAGCAAAATCAGACATAGCAAACTGTGTCTCTGCTTGCTCACCTGGATTTTGCAGGTGGTAGTTCATGGCTCCTACCCATTCAACTATCATGTAGGGGCCTTGCCAGCGGTCAAGGAAATTGCAGGTAGCATCAGGTAGCAACTGCCGTTCTTGGGTTGGACGGTTGTAGATTCGTTGTTGGTCTCTTTGATCTGCGTCCATATGTTTGCAGATGATAGGAGATAATTTATCCATCAGCTGATGCATCTCCTGAATAGGATGCACAACTGAGTGCTAGGGTGAGGGCTGCTCCTCCCAGGCCTCTTGAGCCACGTCTAGAAGGCCCCTTGGTCGCTGTCTGGAGAGGAGTTTGAATGGTGATTGCCCAGTGAAAGCTTGAGCAGTCTCCCCGATAGCGAAGAGAACATAGGGCAAGAGTAGGTCTGAGTTCCTCCCTTCCTCGTCTAACACCAACAGGAGTATCCTCTTCAGTGTGTAGTTGAACCTGTCACGTCTAGAAGGCACCTTGGTCACTGTTCTAAGAGGAGTTTGAGTGGTGATTGCCCGATGGATGCTTGGGTAGTTTCCTGGATGGCGAAGAGCACATAGGGTAAGAGTAGGTGTGAGTTCCTCCTGTCCTTGTCTAATGCCCACAGGAAAATCCTCTTCAGTATTCAATTGAACCTTTCACGTCTAGAAGGCCCCATGGTCGCTGTCTGAAGAGGAGTTTGAGTGGTGATTGCCTGATGGATGCTTGGGTAGTCTCCCGGATAGCGAAGAGAACATAAGGTAAGAGTAGGTCTGAGGTCCCCCCTTCCTTGTCTAACACCCACAGGAGAATCCTCTTCAGTATTCAGTTGAACCTTTCACTTCTAGAAGGCCCCGTGGTCACTGTCCAAAGAGGAGTTTGAGTGGTGATTGCCCGGAGGATGCTTGGGTAGTGTTCCGGATGATGAAGAGCACATGCCGTAAGTGTAGGTCTGAGTTCCTCCCGTCCTTGTCTAATGCCCACAGGAGCATCTTTTTCAGTATTCGGTTGAACCTTTCAACAAATGCATTGATCTCGGCATGGTTGGCGTCATCTGGTGTTTAACCTGCAACATCCGACACAGATCAACCCTGGGCTTAGATGTGAATGGTTTGCCTTGATCTGTTATTTGTTGGCTAGGTATTGGTCAATGTATGGTGTTTTGCAGATGAGTGTGAGTAACTATCTTCTCTCTCCATAGCTGACACTCGACCACACCCCCACTGCCACAGTATTGTAATGTGTCCCCTTTTCAGTGCATGAGTGTGGTAAATATCTGATCTTTAATATCTTAACTTGTTTCCCTGTTAACCTAAAGTCCTAGTAGGGAAGTGTGTGGTAAGTAGCTGATGTTTAATATGCATGTCTGTGTAAATATCTGGTGTTTACTATTCTTACATACTTGTGTGTACCCCACAGGCGGTATCAAGGAAATATATGGTATGTAGCTGGTTAATAATATGTATGTCTTGGTAAATATCTGTTGTTCATTATTTACGTTTTTCTATCTGCTTAAACTGCATATATTAGCATGAAAGGTTATGTTAATTAGCTGTGTTGGAAGGGAAGACGTCCACAAACCGATACACCAACTCCGTCAAGTATGCTCCTTGAGATCTGTGGAGCAAGCAAAATCAGACGAAGCACGCGCAGACTCTGTCCGTCTTTTCAGGATGCTGACGTGGTACAACTGTGTCTTTGTTTGCTCATCTGGCTGTTGCAGATGGTAGTTCATGGCTCCCACCCATTCAGCTATCATGTAGGGGCCCTGCCAGCGGTCAAGGAAATTGCAGGTAGCATCAGGTAGGAGGAGGTTCAGCCGATCGCCTGGCTGAAACTCCCATGCTTGTGTTGGACGGTTGTAGATTCTTTGTTGGTCTCTTTGAACTGTGTCCATGTTTGCAGATGATAGGAGTTACTTCATCCATCAGCTCTTGCATCTCCTGAAGATGATGCACAACTGATTGTTCGGGTGAGGGCTGCTCCTCCCTGGCCTCTCGAGCCACGTCTAGAAGGCCCCTTGGTCACTGTCTGAAAAGGAGTTTGAATGGTGATTGCCCGGTGAATGTTTGAGTAGTCTTCTGGATGGCCAAGAGCACATAGGGTAAGAGTAGTTCTGAGTTCCTCCCTTCCTCATCTAACACCCACAGGAGAATCCTCTTCAGTGTTTGGTTGAACCTTTCATGTCTAGAAGGCCCTGTGGTCGCTGTATGAAGAGGTGTTTGAATAGTGATTGCCCAGTGAAAGCTTGAGTAGTCTCCCCGATAGTGAAGAGTACATAGGGTAAGAGTAGATCTGAGTTCCTCCCTTCCTCCTCTAACACCAACAGGAGCATCCTCTTCAGTATTCCTTTGAACCTTTCACGTCTAGAAGGCCCCGTGCTCACTGTCCATAGAGGAGTTTGAGTAGTGATTTCCCGGAGGATGCTTGGGTAGTGTTCCGGATAGGGAAGAGCATATAGGGTAAGAGTAGGTCTGAGTTCCTCCCTGCCTTATCTTACACCCACAGGAGCATCCTCTTCAGCATTCAGTTCAGTTGTACACTACACATCTAGAAGTCACCCTGGTCACTGTCCTAAGAGGAGTTTGAGTGGTGGTTGCCTGGAGGATGTTTAGGTAGTGTTCCAGATGGCCAAGAGCACATAAGGTAAGAGTAGTTCTGAGTTCCTCTCTTCCTCATCTAACACCCACAGGAGAATCCTCTTCAGTATTCAGTTGAACCTTTCATGTCTAGAAGGCCCCGTGGTCGCTGTCGAAAGAGGAGTGTTACGACTTCAAGATGGTAGGTCTAAGGGTACCAGAAGTAACATTCAAGTTGTGACTCATTTAAGTGGGGGTTGGTAGTAATTGACAAGAGAACAACTTTATAGCAAAAATAAAATATAGTATTTATTGTCCACAACGGAATTGGAATAGAAGAAATATAGATAGATATATATATATTTACATACAACTGAGAGTTATATTATAATCAACACAGGAAAAGAGAGGATTAACAGCGGCGCCAAATAAAAGAAAGAAATATAACAAAACCAAACTAACTTGCCGCAATCCTCTAATCTATCTAGAAAATAAAAGGAAAAGAAAGTCTTCGGCATTTTCATGCCCTATCTAAACTATTCTCACTAACCAGAAACAAAACATACAGAGAGTGGCGCTCGCTCCTATCCTAGTGTATCTATACACAGCCACTTCTCTACGTGTAGCACAATGAATCTCAGGTAACTAAACTGTCCTCTTTTCCCGGGGGTAGATCAAAGCAAAGTAGAGAATAGGCAAGGGAGAGAGCAAAAGCAAGAGACCGAGCGTCCACACAGGCGTCCCTTTTAAAACTGACGCGGATCTCAGGGATTGGCGAAGGCGGCGACGTCACGCAGGTTAACGAGGATAGACGTCAGCGAAGGTGGCGATGTCACGCAGGTTAACGAGGATAGACGTCAGCGAAGGTGGCGACGTCACGCAGGTTAACGAGGATAGACGTCAGCGAAGGCGGTGACGTCACGCAGGTTAACGAGGATAGACGTCTCCCCTGACGAATGGGATTCCAGGGGGTGGGGAACCTACGAGGCAGTGAGAGTGGGAAGAGATAGTAAGAGAGCAAAAAAAAAAACACAGGCACAACTTTGGGCCGTAACAAGGAAGTTGAGAAGTGATTGCCCGGAGGATGCTTGGGTAGTGTTCCAGATAGCGAAGAGCACATAGGGTCTGAGTAGGTCTGAGTTCCTCCCTTCCTTGTCTAACACTCACAGGAGCATCTTTTTCAGCATTCAGTTGAACCTTTCAAATGTAGAAGACCCCTTGATCGCTGTCCGAAGAGGAGTTTGACTGGTGATTTCCTGAATTATGCTTGGGTAGTGTTCCGGATGATGAAGAGCACATGCCGTAAGTGCAGGTCTGAGTTCCTCCAGTCCTTGTCTAATGCCCACAGGAGCATCCTCTTCAGCGTTCGGTTGAACCTTTCATGTCTAGAAGGCCCCTTGGTTACTGTCCGAAGAGGAGTTTGAGTAGTGATTGACTGGAGGATGCTTGGGTAGTGGTCCAGATGGCCAAGTGCACATAGGGTAAGAGTAGGTCTGAATTGCTCACTTCCTTGTCTAACACCCACAGGAGCATCTTCTTCAGTATTCGGTTGAACCTTTCAACCAATCCATTGATCTCGGCATGGTTCACTTCATCTGGTGTTTAACCTGCAACATCCGACACAGATCAACCCTTGGCTTAAATGTGAATGGTTTGCCTTGATCTGTTATTTGTTGGCTAGGTATTGGACAATGTCTGGTGTTTTGCGGATGAGTGTGAGTAACTATCTTCTCTCTCCATAGCTGACACTCGACCACACCCCCACTGCCACAGTATTGTAATGTGTCCCCTTTTCAGTGGGAGAGTATGTTAAATATCTGATCTTTAATATCTTAATTTGTTTTCCTGTTAACCTAAAGTCATAGTAGGGAAGTGTGTGGTAAGTAGCTGATGTTTAATATGCATGTCTGTGTAATTATCTGGTGTTTACTATTCTTACATACTTGTGTGTACCCCACAGGCGGTATCAAGGAAATATATGGTATGTAGCTGGTTAATAATATGTATGTCTTGGTAAATATCTGGTGTTCATTATTTACATGTTTTCCTATCTGCTTAACCTGGATATATTAGCAGGAAAGGTTATGTTAATTAGCTGTGTTGGAAGAGAAGACGTCCACAAACTGATACACCAACTCCGTCAAGTACTCATTCTGGGATGGAGTGAGATCAGCCCCTTTCTGCACCATGGTACGCTCCTTGAGATCTGCGGAGCAAGCAAAAGGTAGGAGATTGGAGGTAGGAGCACACAGATAGAATACATTCTTTGTAGAAGAGGCAATCTGAAAGAGATTAGTGACTGTAAAGTGGCAGTGGGAGAGAGTGTATCCAGACAGCATAGGATGGTGGTGTGTAGGATGACTTTGATGGTCTGTAAGAAGAGGTCAAAGATAGAGATAGAAAAGAAAACCAAGTGGTGGAAGCTGAAAAAGGAGAAATGTTGTGAGGAATTTAGACAGAAGTTGAGACAGGCTCTGGGTGGTAAGGTAGTGCTGCCAGATGACTGGGAAACTACAGCAGAAGTAATCAGGGAGAGAGGAAGAAAGGTGCTGGGTGTGTCACCTGGAAGGAGGAAAGAAGATAAGGAGACTTGTTGGTGGAATGAGGAAGTTCAGGATAGTATTCAGAGGAAGAGGTTAGCCAAGAAGAAGTGGGACATGGACAGGACTGAAGAGAATAGACAGGAATACAAGGAGTTACAGCGCAGAGTGTAGAGGGTGGTGTCTAAGGCCAAGCAGAAGGCGTATGACAAGTTGTACACTAGGTTAGACACTAGAGACAGAGAGAAGGACTTGTACAGGTTAGCTAGGCAGAGGGATCGAGATGGGAAGGATGTGCAGCAAGTTAGAGTTATTAAGGATAGAGTTGGAAACATGCTCACAAGTGAGGAGAGTGTACGGAGGAGATGGAAGGAGTACTTTGAAGAGCTGATGAATGAGGAAAATGAGAGGGAAAAAACAGTTGAAGGGGTGAACTGTCAGGAGTTCTGTGTGGTAGAAAATTTTCAGCAAGAATCAAGGGGAAGGTGTACAAGACAGTGGTGAGACCAGCCATGCTGTATGATTTAGAGGCAGTGTCTCTGAGGAAGAGACAGGAGTCAGAGCTGGAGGTAGGAGAGCTGAAGATGTTGAGGTTCCCTTTGGGAGTGACACGGTTGGACAGGATTAGGAACGAGTACATCAGAGGGACAGCTCATTTTGGACGTTTGGGGGACAGAGTTTGGGAGGCCAGATTAAGATGGTTTGGACATGTTCAGAGGAGGGAGAGTGAGTATATTTGTAGGAGAATGTTGAACATGGAGCTGCCAGGAAGGAGGCAAAGTGGAAGGCCAAAGAGGAGGTACATGGATGTAATAAATGAGGATATGAAGCTAGTGGGTGCAAGTGTTGAGGATGCAGAAGATAGGGATAGGTGGAGAGAGATGATTTGCTGTGGTGATCCCTGAAGGGAAAAGCCAAAAGAAGACGACGATCTATCTGCTTAAACTGGAGATAGTAGCTGGAAAGGTTATTTTAATTAGCTGGGTTGGAACGGAAAACGTCTGCAAACCGGTACACCAAGTCCGGCAAGTACTCGTTCTGGGATGGAGTGAGATCAGCCCCATTCTGCACCAAGGTACTCTCCAAGAGCTATGTGGAGCAAGCAAAATCAGACATAGCACATGCAGACTCTGTCCATCTTTGCAGGATGCTAACATGGCACAACTGTGCCTCTGCTTGCTCACCTGGCTTTTGCAGGTGGTAGTTCATGGCTCCCATCCATTCAACTATCATGTAGGGGCCCTGCCAGCGGTCAAGGAAATTTCAGGTAGCATCAGGTAGCAACTGCCATGCTTGTGTTGGACGGTTGTAGATTCGTTGTTGGTCTCTTTGATCTGCGTCAATATGTTTGCAGATGATAGGAGTTAATTTATCCGTCAGCTGCTGCATCTCCTGAACATGATGCGCAACTGAGTGCTAGGGTGAGGGCTGCTCCTCCCAGGCCTCTTGAACCACGTCAAGAAGGCCCCTTGGTCGCTGTCTGGAGAGGAGTTTGAATGGTGATTGCCCAGTGAAAGCTTGAGCAGTCTCCCCGATAGCGAAGAGAACATAGGGTAAGACTAAGAGGAGTTTGAGTGGTGATTGCCTGATGGATGCTTGGGTAGTTTCCCGGATGGCGAAGAGCACATAGGGTAAGAGTAGGTGTGAGTTCCTCCCTTCCTTGTCTAACGCCCACAGGAAAATCCTCTTCAGTATTCAGTTGAACCTTTCACTTCTAGAAGGCCCCGTGGTCACTGTCCAAAGAGGAGTTTGAGTAGTGATTGCCCGGAGGATGCTTGGGTAGCGTTCCGGATGATGAAGAGCACATGCCGTAAGTGTAGGTCTGAGTTCCTCCCGTCCTTATCTAACGCCCACTGCCACAATATTGTAATTTGTCCCCTTTTCAGTGCGTGAGTGTGGTAAATATCTGATCTTTAATATCTTAACTTGTTTCCCTGTTAACCTAAAGTCCTAGTAGGGAAGTGTGTGGTAAGTAGCTGATGTTTAATATGCATGTCTGTGTAAATATCTGGTGTTTACTATTCTTACATACTTGTGTGTACCCCACAGGCGGTATCAAGGAAATATATGGTATGTAGCTGGTTAATAATATGTATGTCTTGTTAAATATCTGGTGTTCATTATTTACGTTTTCCTATCTGCTTAAACTGGATATATTAGCAGGAAAGGTTATGTTAATTAGCTGTGTTGGAAGGGAAGACGTCCACAAACCGATACACCAACTTCATCAAGTACTCGTTCTGGGATGGAGTGAGATCAGCCCCTTTCTGCACCAAGGTACACTCCTTGAGATCTATGGAGCAAGCAAAATCAGACGAAGCACACACAGACTCTGTCCGTCTTTTCAGGATGCTGACGTGGTACAACTGTGTCTTTGTTTGCTCATCTGGCTGTTGCAGATGGTAGTTCATGGCTCCCACCCATTCAGCTATCATGTAGGGGCCCTGCCAGCGGTCAAGGAAATTGCAGGTAGCATCAGGTAGGAGGAGGTTCAGCCGATCGCCTGGATGAAACTCCCATGCTTGTGTTGGATGGTTGTAGATTCTTTGTTGGTCTCTTTGATCTGTGTCCATGTTTGCAAATGATAGGAGTTACTTCATCCATCAACTCTTGCATCTCCTGAGATGATGCACAACTGATTGTTCGGGTGAGGGCTGCTCCTCGAGCCATGTTTAGAAGGCCCCTTGGTCGCTTTCTGAAAAGGAGTTTGAATGGTGATTGCCCGGTGAATGTTTGAGTAGTCTTCCGGATGGCCAAGAGCACATAGGGTAAGAGTAGGTCTGGGTTCCTCCCTTCCTTGTCTAAAACCCACAGGAGCATCCTCTTCAGTGTTCGGTTGAACCTTTCACGTCTAGAAGGCCCCTTGGTCGCTGTATGAAGAGGTGTTTGAATAGTGATTGCCCAGTGAAAGCTTGAGTAGTCTCCCCAATAGCGAAGACTACATAGGGTAAGAGTAGATCTGAGTTTCTCCCTTCCTTGTCTAATACCCACAGGAGCATCCTCTTCAGCATTCGGTTCAGTTGAACCCTTCACATCTAGAAGGCACCTTGGTCACTGTCCTAAGTTTTTTTAAGAATTTTAAAGTTTAAAATTTTTTTAAGTTTTTTAAAACTTTAAGAAGTTTTAAGAATTTGAGTGGTGATTGCCTGATGGATGCTTGGGTAGTCTCCCGGATGGCGAAGAGCACATAGGGTAAGAGTAGTTGTGAGTTCTTCCCTTCCTTGTCTAACACCCACAGGAGAATCCTCTTCAGTATTCAGATGAAGCTTTCATGTCTAGAAGGCCCTGTGGTCGCTGTCTGAAGAGGAGTCTGAATAGTGATTGCTCAGTGAAAGCTTGAGTAGTCCCCCCTGATCGCAACGAGCACATAGGGTAAGAGTAGGTCTGAGTTTCTCCCTTCCTCGTCTAACACCAACAGGAGCATCCTCTTCAGTATTCAGTTGAACCTTTCACGTCTAGAAGGCCCCGTGCTCGCTGTCAATAGAGGAGTTTGAGTAGTGATTTCCCGGAGGATGGTTGGGTAGTGTTCCGGATAGCGAAGAGCATATAGGGTAAGAGTAGGTCTGAGTTCCTCCCTGCCTTATCTTACACCCACAGGAGCATCCTCTTCAGCATTCAGTTCAGTTGTACACTACACATCTAGAAGTCACCTTGGTCACTGTCCGAAGAGGAGTTTGAGTGGTGATTTCCTGAATGATGCTTGGGTAGTGTTCCGGATGATGAAGAGCACATGCCGTAATTGTAGGTCTGAGTTCCTCCCGTCCTTGTCTAACGCCCACAGGAAAATCCTCTTCAGTATTCAGTTGAACCTTTCACATCTAGAAGGCCCCGTGGTCGCTGTCTGAAGAGGAGTTTGAATAGTGATTGCCCAGTGAAAGCTTGAGTAGTCTCCCCGATCGCGAAGAGCACATAGGGTAAGAGTAGTCAAGTCAAAGTCAAAGAAGCCTTATTGTCACTTCAACCATATATAGCTGATGCAGTACACAGTGAAGTGAAACAACGTTCCTCCTAGACCAGAGGTGCTATACATACAAAGATAAAGTACAGTGACGCAGACAAACAGAGGTAAACATAAACATAAAGGCTAAACTATACTTAAGGTGTAATAAAATAACTAAACTATACTTAAGATGCAATAAATGAACTAGACATACAACAGAAGCGCACAGGATGACAAGACAAGACAAGTGCAGATAAACAACATATAGACCGACTTTTGCGCAGATAGCAGTGTATACAGTGAGTGCAAATAAGAAATTGACATTTTGTGCAAAGAACAGTGTATACAGTGAATGCAAATATTAAAGTGACACATGTAAACAGGATTAATATAAAAAAATGTAAAGGGAAATGTAAAGTGACGTGTGTGCAAACAGGACAATTTAGTGTTTGTGTGTGTGTGTCTATGTCTTCTTGGAACACAGTTCTCAGCTTTTCTGCATGTGTGTTATGTATGTGTGTGTGAGTACGTGTCCAGCACAATTCAGTTCTCCTGTTGAGATCAGATCTTGGATGTGTGTGTGTGTGTGATCAGTTCAGCTCAGTTCTCTGTTGAGATACCTGATTGCCTGAGGGAAGAAACTGTTTAACAGTCTGGTTGTGCGGGTCCGAATGCTTCGGTACCTCTTTCTGGATGGCAGAAGGGTGAAGAGTGTGTGTGAGGGGTGTGTGGAATCATCCACCATGCTGTTAGCTCTGCGGATGCAGCGTGTGGAGTAAATGTCTGTAATAGAGGGAAGAGGGACTCCGATGATCTTCTCAGCTGTCCTCACTATCCGCTGAAGGGTCTTGCAATTTGAGACGGTGCAATTCCCAAACCAGGCAGTGATGCTAGTTGTTGCACCTCCTCTCCTTATGCTGACTCGTCATTCTTGCTGATGAGACCCACCACTGTCGTGTCATCGGCGAACTTGATGATGTGGTTGGAGCTGTGCATTGCTGCAAAGTCGTGAGTCAGCAGAGTGAACAGCAGTGGACTGAGCACACAGCCCTGAGGAGCTCCAGTGTTCAGTGTGGTGGTGCTCGAGATGCTGTTCCTGATCTGGACTGACTGAGGTCTCCCAGTCAGGAAATCCAGGAGCCAATTGCAGAGGGAGGTGTTGATGCCCAGCAGACTCAGCTTCTCGATCAGGCGCTGAGGAGTGATCATATTGAATGCTGAACTGAAGTCAATGAACAGCATTCGTAGGTAAGTGTCTTTATTGTCCAGGTGTGTGAGGGCCAGATGGAGGATTGTGGTGATGGCATCGTCTGTGGAGCGGTTTGGACGATACGCAAACTGCATGGGGTCGAATGAAGGTGGCAGCAGGTTCTTAATGTGTCTCATGACAAGCCTCTCGAAGCACTTCATGATGATGGGTGTGAGTGCAACGGGACAGTAGTCATTCAGACAGGACACTGGAGACTCTCGGCACGGAGATGATGGTGGTCGACTTTCAGCACGTTGGGATGATGGCACTGCTCACGTCTAGAAGGCCCCGTGGTTGCTGTCTGATGTTTTGTGGATGAGTGTGAGGAACTATCTTCTCTCTCCATAGCTGACACTCGACCCACCCACAGGAGAATCCTCTTCAGTATTCAGTTGAACCTTTCATGTCTAGAAGGCTCCGTGGTCTCTGTCCAAAGAGGAGTGTTACGACTTCAAGATGGTAGGTCTAAGGGTACCAGAAGTAACATTTAAGTTGTGACTAATTTAAGTGAAGGTTGGTAGTAATTGACAACTTTATAGCAAAAATAAAATATAGTATTTATTGTCCATGATGGAATCGGAATAGAAGAAATATAGATAGATATATATATTTACATACAACTGAGAGTTATATTATAATCAACACGGGAAAAGAGAGGATTAACAGCGGCGCCAAATAAAAGAAAGAAATATAACAAAACCAAACTAATCCTCTAATCTGTCTAGAAAATAAAAGGAAAAGAAAGTCTTCAGCATTTTCACGCCCTATCTAATCTATTCTCACTAACCAGAAACAAAACATACAGAGAGTGGCGCTCGCTTCTATTCTAGTGTATCTATACACAGCCTCTATGTGTAGCACAATGAATCTCAGGTAACTAAACTGTCCTCTTTTCCCAGAGGTAGATCAAAGCAAAGTAGAGAATAGGCAAGGAGGAGAGAAAAAGCGAGAGACTGAGCGTCCACACAGGCGTCCCTTTTAAAACTGACGCGGATCTCTGGGATTGGCAGCGAAGGCGGCAACGTCACGCAGTTTAACGAGGATAGACGTCTCCCCTGATGAATGGGATTCCAGGGGGTGGGGAACCTACGAGGCAGTGAGAGCGGGAAGAGATAGAAAGAGAGCAAAAAAAAACACAGGCACAACTTTGGGCCGTAACATGGAGTTTGAGTAGTGATTGCCCGGAGGATGCTTGGGTAGTGTTCCGGATAGCGAAGAGTACATAGGGTAAGAGTAGGTCTGAGTTTCTCCCTTCCTTGTCTAACACTCACAGGAGCATCTTTTTCAGCATTCAGTTGAACCTTTCAAATGTAGAAGGCCCCTTGATCGCTGTCCGAAGAGGAGTTTGACCGGTGATTTCCTGAATTATGCTTTGGTAGTGTTCCGGATGATGAAGAGCACATGCCGTAAGTGCAGGTCTGAGTTCCTCCAGTCCTTGTCTAATGCCCACAGGAGCATCCTCTTCAGCGTTCGGTTGAACCTTTCATGTCTAGAAGGCCCCTTGGTTACTGTCCGAAGAGGAGTTTGAGTTGTGATTGCCCGGAGGATGCTTGGGTAGTGGTCCAGATGGCCAAGTGCACATAGGGTAAGAGTAGGTCTGAATTGCTCCCTTCCTCGTCTAACACCCACAGGAGCATCTTCTTCAGTATTCGGTTGAACCTTTCAACCAATCCATTGATCTCGGCATGGTTGACATCATGTGGTGTTTAACCTGCAATGTCCAACACAGATCAACCCTGGGCTTAGATGTGAATGGTTTGCCTTGATCTGTTATTTGTTGGCTAGGTATTGGACAATGTCTGGTGTTTTGCGGATGAGTGTGAGTAACTATCTTCTCTCTCCATAGCTGACACTGGACCACACCCCAACTGCCACAGTATTGTAATGTGTCCCCTTTTCAGTGGGAGAGTGCGGTAAATATCTGATCTTTAATATCTTAACTTGTTTTATATGCATGTCTGTGTAAATATCTGGTGTTTACTATTCTTACGTACTTCTGTGTACCCCACAGGCGGTATCAAGGAAGTATATGGTATGTAGCTGGTTAATAATATGTATGTCTTGGTAAATATCTGTTGTTCATTATTTACATGTTTTCCTGTCTGCGTAACCTGGATATATTAGCAGGAAAGGTTATGTTAATTAGCTGTGTTGGAAGGGAAGATGTCCACAAACCGATATACCAACTCCGTCAAGTACTCATTCTGGGATGGAGTGAGATCAGCCCCTTTCTGCACCAAGGTATGCTCCTTGAGATCTGTGGAGCAAGCAAAATCAGACGTAGCATGCGCAGACTCTGTCCGTCTTTTCAGGATGCTGACGTGGTACAACTGTGTCTTTGTTTGCTCATCTGGCTGTTGCAGATGGTAGTTCATGGCTCCCACCCATTCAGCTGTCATGTAGGGGCCCTGCCAGCGGTCAAGGAAATTGCAGGTAGCATCAGGTAGGAGGAGGTTCAGCCGATTGCCTGGCTGAAACTCCCATGCTTGTGTTGGACGGTTGTAGATTCTTTGTTGGTCTCTTTGATCTGTGTCCATGTTTGCAGATGATAGGAGTTACTTCATCCATCAGCTCTTGCATCTCCTGAAGATGATGCACAACTGATTGTTCGGGTGAGGGCTGCTCCTCCCAGGCCTCTCGAGCCACGTCTAGAAGGCCCCTTGGTTGCTGTCTGAAAAGGAGTTTGAATGGTGATTGCCCAGTGAATGTTTGAGTAGTCTTCTGGATGGCCAAGAGCACATAGGGTAAGAGTAGGTCTGTAGGTTTCACGTCTAGAAGGCACCTTGGTCACTGTCCTAAGAGGAGTTTGAGTGGTGGTTGCCTGGAGGATGTTTAGGTAGTGTTCCGGATGGCCAAGAGCACATAGGGTAAGAGTACTTCTGAGTTCCTCCCTTCCTCATCTAACACCCACAGGATAATCCTCTTCAGTGTTCGGTTGAACCTTTCATGTCTAGAAGGCCCCTTGGTCGCTGTATGAAGAGGTGTTTGAATGGTGATTCCCCAGTGAAAGCTTGAGTAGTCTCCCCGATAGCAAAGAGCACATAGGGTAAAAGTAGGTCTAAGTTCCTCCCTTCCTCATCTAATACCCAAAGGAGCATCCTCTTCAGTGTTCAGTTGAACCCTTCACATCTAGAAGGCACCTTGGTCACTGTCCTAAGAGGAATTTGAGTGGTGATTGCCTGATGGATGCTTGGGTAGTCTCCCGAATGGCGAAGAGCACATAGGGTAAGAGTAGGTGTAATTTCCTCCCTTCCTCGTCTAACACCCACAGGAGAATCCTCTTCAGTATTCAGTTGAACCTTTCACGTCTAGAAGGCCCTGTTGTCGCTGTCTGAAGAGGAGTCTGAATAGTGATTGCTCAGTGAAAGCTTGAGTAGTCCCCCCTGATCGCGATGAGCACATAGGGTAAGAGTAGGTCTGAGTTTCTCCCTTCCTCGTCTAACACCCACAGGAGCATCCTCTTCAGTGTTTGGTTGAACCTTTCAAGAAATCCATTGGTCTTGGTTTGATAATCTGACATCATCAGGTGTTCAACCTCCAATATCCGACATAGAACAACTGTGAATGGTTTGCCTTGATTGGTCAGTTGTGATATTCCCGGTTCTGCTTTAGAGGATCATTTGCTCCATGGCAATACTGTGGAAGGTGACCTCCCCTGGTTATCGGATGGCATAGACCACGATTATGAGGATGATTTATGGGTGAGGGTGATGATACATCTGATATTTTCATTTGTTTCCCTGCAAACCAAAGGAGTAAATGTCTGGTGTTTATTATTTACATGTCTTTGTTTTCCACAGCTGGAATCAAAGAAAAATATGCTATTTAATTAGTGTGTGACAGATATGTCTGGGTAGATATCTGAGACATTTGATAAGTATTTGTTATTTATTGCAGTTCAGAGAGGTAGCCAAGCCTTGAACTGGTACTTAAAAGGAGGAGAGAATGAGAGGAGAAGCGGTTCCACTGGATCACAGATGTTGCAGGACCGAGTACCTGCAAAGGTTGGCCAGTTGTGATCTTTTTCTGGTTGACCCATTGACCACTTGGAAAGACAAGTTGGTGACCGAGGAAGAATGGTGACAGCTTGCAAAGATGGCTGACATTTGGGAAAGACCAAAGTTGGATTCAGGAGGTTTGGCAAGCTGAAGCACAACCTCCGCGAGGAGTAATCCACTGCTAATCGCTATGGAAAGGTACATTACAAGATACTCCCAGCATCTAGTAAGAGCGGGGGAGGATCATCGGCCTACAGACAGACTGTTGTTCTGACCTCTCATGATGGACAATTGACCTTGGAACAGCTAATGCCGAGTTCACACTGCACAATTTTCAAAGTTGTTGCATCACCGTTGCTTTCATACTACATGACTATCAGGGGTAGTTGCTGATGTGTTCACATTGCACGATGGATTGATGACTTCACAATGGGAAGAATCGGCGTCAACTCTGTCTGGTTCACAACCTACTTTTCACAACCAAATGCATGCGAGAAATGATAAGGAAATAACGCAAGATCACAAGAGCTCTTACATGAGACTGGAAATGGTATCCTACAAGAAGATTGCTGTCCAAATGGTCTGTGCGCTGATTTGCAGTGAATGGGCAAAAAAGAAAAGATTATGGTGGAGGAATTGATTGGGGAGACGCAGGGAACAAGGATTGCGTGTTTTGCAAATGAATCATTTTGTAGTGTGCTGCTGCTGGTCAAGCAAGTATTTCTGCTTTATTTCTGTCTGCTGTAATTGTAAAGCTTATTTATTCTGATACTATATTTAAGACATTTTTCTGGTAAAAATCTATAAACTCTATTAAACTATAATATTGTGCTCCAATCGAAGCCATGCTTGCTGATGTTGTGGTCTATAACGTCTCCCCGAACTTCCCGCTGGCCTGTATATTGCTCTCTCATTGGCTGTAGGTCATCACCAATGTATTTTTCAGTCAAAACTTATTTCACTATAAGAACTATATGTTAAAAATGAGAGGGTGTCTGAAGATACATCAGTCAAAGATAAAGTGCTTGAAACCTGAACGTAATGTAAACACACAGGGACACCTGGGGAGATGGAGGAGAGGCTGGGGCAGGAGGCAAACAACAGCCCCCAGACTCTCCAGGCACATGATGAAAAAGGGAGCAGGATTAGCATCATCGATGTTTCAGAAGACGCAAAGCACCAGATAGAGGTGGAGAGTACACAGGATATTAGACAGCCTGGACAGGATATATATGTAGTAGAAGTCTGAAAGGAACCAGAGAACTGGCCTGCTGCAGTGGCGAGGAAGGAGTGGGAGAGGTTTGATCATGATGTGGACGAGGTGCTGGGAACAGCCTTGGCAGGAGATGTGGGGACGAAGCTGAAGGATATGGCTTCCATTATTTGGAGCATAGGTGCTGATTGCTTTGTAAAAAAAGAGCCAAATGTTAAAACATATGTCTAGCTAAAGGAAAACAAACATATGAAGGAGATAGCAATCTTTAAAAGGGATCTGTGGAGGCTGAGGAAGGCATTTTGTGATGCAACAGTGGATGAGAGACTAGCACTCACTGAAATTCGTGACAACCTGAGGGTATGCGTTAAGACCTTCTGAACAGCTGAATGTCACTGCAGGGATAGGAAGCGATGAATGAAGGAGCAGACAGATTTCACCAAGAATCCTTTCAAATATCTGTCAAAACTTTTGGGCGATGTAAGATCAGGGCAGCTGAAAGCAACAAAGGAGGAGGTGGAGGAGCACATTTGCTAGGTCCATAGCGACCCTATAAGTGAGGACCATGTTGCAAAAGGCTCAGCAGACGACTTTGGAAGCTACTGAAAGTGGCATGGAAGAAGGACTTCCTCACTGATTGTTAGCTAGTCGTTGTATGATGTTTCATCCCTAAGGAAGAAAATTCTACAGTGATTAAGCAATTCCGTACCATCTCACTTCTCACGTCTGCCTGAAAAGGGGGATTTCCAGGGATAGTGGGCTGTCTTGAGCACACCAGCATAATCAGTAAGATTATCGCAGATACGAAGAGGAACCATGGTGACCTGGCAGACCTGTGGCTGGATTTAATGTATATGGGATGATACCTTGTAATTTTCCAGCCATTTCCAGAAGCTCTTGCAGTGCTACGATGACAACATGCGATTCACCTGTGGAGACTTCGCCACCGAATGGCAGAGGCTAGAGGTGGGCATTTTCAATGGCTACACGATTTCAGTAATCTTGTTTTTGAACAATGAACCTTCTCGTTAAGTCAGCAGAGAAGTTGCGGCAGGGTGCAGTGACTCACCATCATGGCAAAATTAGTACCTGAATGGAGATGAATCTTGGAAGATCTGTTTGAGCTAACTGAATTGGGCAAGGATGGAGTTTAAACCTGAAATGTCCAGAAGCCTGGTATTGAGGAAGGGGCACATTTATGACCGGTTCTGCTTCAGGATCAAAGATACCATCATCCCACCAGTCCAAGAGAGACCAGTGAAGAGCTTAGGGAAGTGGTATAGGGCAGACATCAATGTTAAGCAGAGTGTGAGGGAGATGTTTATCCAAGTAGACACCTGGATGACATCCTACCCATCAAATATTAGGCCTGTGTTTACCAACATGGTTTTCTAGATCATAGACTGCTCTGGCCTCTGCTTGTTTATGAGGTACCTGTCTCTACTGCCGAGGAATTGGAGAGGAAGATTAACACCTATTTAAGGAGGTGGCTGGTTGTCCCAAGATGCTCGGGCAGCACAGGCAGCAAGTTGCAGCTGTCAGTGACATCAGTGTTTGAGGAGTATAAAGCATCAAAGGCATGCCAGGCTATGATGCTGCAAGATAGCAAGGATGAAACAGAGGACTAATGGAGGCTGAGGATTGACTGCAGCATGCTGACATCGTTTGGACAGTAGGTACACCACAGTATGGTACAGAGGGAGGTCCGCAAAGGCGGAGGAGAAAACTCAGCACGCCAAGGCAGTTGCCATGAAAAAACAGGGCAGCTGGACAAGGTGGAAGGGTGTACGAGAAAGTGTCCTGACATGGCAGGACATTTGGACCATGGAATGATGATGGAAAAGTTCTTGATGTGTTCTGTCTGCAATGTTCTGCCTACTCCATCAGACCTCTATATTTCAGGGATGGCAGAGAGCCCCAGCTGCACTATGTGTAAAGCAAGCCAACTTTGAGCATGACCTCTCAGCATGCCAGTAAGTGTCTTATTGTGCATGTAATGAATAGGTATGAATAAATATCTGGTGTTTATCTGCATGTGTTTCTATTCCACAGGTGCTATCAAAGAAAAATATGCTAGTTGTAGTTGATGTTTGATATGCATGTGTGGTTAAATATATGAGACATGTTGACAAGTATCTGTTGTTCATTGGCTTAGTGTTGATCAGTGTCTGGTGTATTGTGGATGAGTGTGGTAAATGTCTGGTTCGTAATATATTTGTTTCTCTGCAAATCATTTCTCTTGTGGCTAATATCTGTATGTGTTTACCATATTTAACCATATTTAGTTATTTACTTGTTTATTTATTTAATATATTGGTATATATTATCTTCATGCATTTGTTTGTTCTCCACAGGCAATAAAATAAATGGTATGTATGTAAATGGTATGTATGTCTGAGTAAATATCTGGTGTTTACTATTTTCTTTTTTTCTATCTGTGTAAACTGCAGACATTAGCTGCGAACATTATGATAAGTCTCTGGTGTTTATTGGTCCAGGATGGTTAAATATCTTTTGGTTAATATCCGTAAGTGATTTTAAATGCATCTCAGGTAGTAGCGGGGAGGCATACAAGTGTCCGCTGGTATTGCACCTTGTGTTTTGTGGGTGAGGGTAAGTGAATATTTGCTGTTCAGTATCTACATGTTTTTCTGAGAAAACATCGGTTAGATTCAGAAATTTGCATGACACTGCTTCCAATGTCACAACTATCTCCTTTTGAGATTATAGACTTATGCTTTTCTCCCAGGTGATGCTGTATTGGTAAAACTTCTTAACCCCAGGAAAGTGTGGAAAGGAGACTTTGCCCCTCCCACTTGATTATAGCTGTCACATGCACCACCATTCTGAACGACTCACAACCTCAGTGGATCCACACAGGCAGGTTGAAATGGTGCCCTGTTGTAGTGACATCTAAGAAAGGAGAAAATCAGCAATCAAGCAGCCCTAAGGGGGCCTCATCTCATCTCACTTTTTCACATATACATATACAAAAATGATAATGATTTTGATAATCTGACAGGCACTAAAACTGCTAACATTCCTAGACACTAGTTTCGTGGACTCTTTGGTCATTCATTTTGTGGTTCTCAGATTTAATCAGCCATTGCGTAGAGAGTAAGTAATTTGGAAAACATGATTGTTATGCTCTTAGTAGAGGCCTTATGCTCTTGTTTATTTAGTCTTATGCCTCAACAGCAGTGTGGTGGAAGTTTGGCCTGTGTCTTTGCTTTAGAAATCACTTGCAATTTGTCTGACACTTATCATATCGGATTTTTGCATTCCGTTTTACCAGTTTTTGTAATAAAAATTTTGACCTTTTTGTCATCACTGTGTATCTTCAAGTGTATCTCCGCTTGTGTTAGGTGATCCGTTGGCGCATTAGTTAACAACACTTACGAA
Organism: Hemibagrus wyckioides; assembly: GCF_019097595.1. NCBI lineage: Eukaryota > Metazoa > Chordata > Actinopteri > Siluriformes > Bagridae > Hemibagrus > Hemibagrus wyckioides. The sequence continues at coordinate 13,364,701 of NC_080737.1, read as the reverse complement.
GCAGTTTCACTTGACGTGATAAATGAGGTCTTGCTTCTTGGTGGACATGCCTCTGATCTCTAGTATGCGCAGCCTTAAAAAGCTGCTGTTTTTTGTGGTTGGGGCTGTGGGATGACCCAGTAAGCAGTGTGACTGTCTTTGATGCACCTTAAGAGTGCTCACAGGTCCTGTTTGGACTGAACTGGGCATTATAGGGATGAGCTGTGCTGACATTGTGATGTTTTGGTTTATAGCCTAGAAATTCTTTCTGTTCTTTTCTGATAAACATGGGCCGAGCACAGACACCATGTAACAGTCACTGCTCACTTTCTCTTTCATTCTCCTGAACCCTTCAGTGGACACATCAGCCACCACATCTCTTATCTGCTGACGCCTTTTTCTCTACAGATGTTGCCTATAGATAACATTTAAAGATTTTACCTTGTTTTGTATAAATACTCTGTCTGTCACAGTAAATTTGCTATTAGAACACAGACTCTGTGTGTTTTTTTTTTGCACTCTCTTCCCTGATATAAGCTCAGATGTGAACCAAAATTCTATCAGCTCTCTGGGTAATGTGTAGGTGTGAGGAACTATCTGGTGTTTATTGTCTACAAGTAACTGTGTACACTACAGGTAAAAGCAAGAAAGTGTATTGTACCTAGCTGGTGTTTAATGTTGCATGCTACTGCCTGTGGAGTACACACAAATACATGTTGATAATAAATAGATATTTACACATACCTACCCATTACCACATACTGGCTTGTTACTTACCTGTAGTTTACATGCACACACAAAGTCACTGAGATATTAACACAATTTCGCAATATCTCACTCTTGCAAAAGTATTATTAAGTAAAATTAGTTAAATGTTTAATGACTGTGTGGTAAATATCTGGTCTTTAATATTTTCATATTGTTATTTGTATACCAAATCTAATCTTTGCTGATCTGTGTGTGGATTTTGATGACCATGTTATTCAATTTTCAATTTCAATTTCAATTTATTTTTTGTATAGCACTTTTAACAAAGAGAATTGTCTCAAAGCAGCTTTACATGAGAAACAACATAAGAAAACAACAAACATATAAACAGACAAACAGACCAACAGTCCTAGATGTTATCCCAAGTGAGCAAGCCTGAGGTGACTGAGGCGACTGTGGCAAGGAAAAACTCCCTTAGATGGTAAGAGGAAGAAACCTTGAGAGGAACCAGACTCAAGAGGGAACCCATCCTCATTTGGGTGACAATTGTGTGATGCAGATACAGCATGTGTCAACATTACCACTTAGGAACTCACTAATGATGCACCACCTGGGGGTGATATTCATGTTTGCACACACAAAAACAAGTATGTCTCTTGGAAAATAGTGTACATTAAAATGTTTTAGGTTGACAAAAAAAAAACAGAAAGAAAGAAAGGAAAATAAAAAAGCCTGCCTTTTGAAGCCTTTAGCTTCAACCACTTGCACTGTGGTTCACTTGCAGATGCAACCTACTTTTGCAATGTAGTCTTAGGATTTCATCTTATCTTCAATTGTTGTCAAATTATTCAGCAGTAAGAATTTATTGAAAACAAACTGACCACCATACTACTACAGGGGTAATTCAACTAAGTTCCATTAAATGTATACAACGGTATATTCAAACAAAAAGGCCGCTTATACAACGTTTCATTTAATCTTCTTCTTCATTTACCTATCCTTATCTTCTGCATCCTCAACACTTGCACCCACTTGCTTCATATCCTCATTTATTACATCTTTATACGTCCCTCTGATGTACTCGTTCCTAATCCTGTCCAACCGTGTCACTCCCATAGAGAACCTCGACATCTTCAGCTCTGCTACCTCCAGCTCTGACTCCTGTCTCTTCTTCAGTGACACTGTCTCTAAACGATACAGCATGGCCAGTCTCACCACTGTCTTGTACACCTTCCCCTTGATTCCTGCTGATATTTTTCTATCACACAGAACTCCCGACACCTTTCTCCACCCATTCCAACCTGCCTGCACTTGCTTCTTTACCTCTTTCCCACATTCTCCATTACTCTGGACTGTTGACCCCAAGTACTTAAACTCCTGTACCTTTTTCACCTCTTCACCCTGTAATTTCACTGTTCCACTTCCCTCCCTTTCATTCATACACATGTACTCAGTCTTACTACGACTGACTTTCATTCTTCTTTTCTCCACTGCAGACCTCCACCTCTCCAGGTTTTCCTCCACCTGCTCCCTGCTCTCACTACAGATCACAATGTCATCTGCAAACATCATTGTCCAAGGAGACTCCTGTCTGACCTCCTCTGACAACTGGTCCATCACCATAGCAAACAGGAAGGGGCTCAGAGCCGATCCCTGATGCAGTCCCACCTCCACTTTGAACTCCTCTGTCTAACCTACAGCACACCTCACCACTGTCCTGCTCCTCTCATACATGTCCTGCACCACTCTGACATACTTCTCTGCTACTCCTGACTTCCTCATACAGTACCACAACTCTTCTCTTGGCACCCTGTCATACGCTTTCTCCACGTCTACAAACACACAGTGCAACTCTCTCTGACCATCCCTATACTTCTCCATCAACATTCTCAGAGCAAAAATTGCATTTGTTGTGCTCTTTCTGGGCATGAAGCCATACTGCTGCTCACAGAATTATTATTTACACTTATTATCCTTATTCTTAAAGATCGACACTAACACACTTCTCCATTCCTCAGGCATCTTCTCACTCTCTAAAACCTTGTTAAACAAACTAGTTAAAAATTCAACTGCTGCCTCTTCTAGACACTTCCAGACCTCCACCGGGATGTCATCAGGACCAACTGCCTTTCCACTTTTCATCCTCTTCAAAGCCTTCCTGACGTCATCCTTTCTAATCTTATCTACTTTCTGTTCCACAGAGTTCACCCCTTCTACTCTTCTTTCCCTCTCATTTTCCTCATTCACCAGCTCTTCAAAGTATTCCATCTCCTCTTTACACTTCCCTCATTTGTGAGCACATTTCCATCTCTATCCTTAATAACTCTAACTTGCTGCACATCCTTCCCATCTCGATCCCTCTGCCTACAAGTCCTTCTCTCCTTCTCTAGTGTCTAACCTAGTGTACAACTCATCATATGCCTTCTGCTAGACACCTCTCTCTTCACTCAGCGCTGTGACTCCTTGTATTTGTGTCTATTCTCTTTAGTCCTGGCCATGTCCCACTTCTTCTTGGCTAATCTCTTCCTCTGAATACTATCCTGAACTTCCTCATTCCACTACCAAGTCTCCTTATCTTCTTTCCTCCTTCCAGATGACACACCCAGCACCTTTCTTTCTGTCTCCCTGAACACTTATGCTATAGTTTCCCAGTCATCTGGCAGCACTACCTGACCACCCAGAGCCTGCCTCAACTTCTGTCTAAATTCCTCACAACATTTCTCCTTTTTCAGCTTCCACCACTTGGTTTTCTTCTCTATCTCTATCTTTGACTTCTTCTTCTTATAGACCATCAAAGTCATCCTACACACCACCATCCTATGCTGTCTGGCTATACTCTCTCCCACTGCCACTTTACAGTCACTAATCTCTTTCAGATTGCCTCTTCTACATAGGATGTAGTCTACCTGTGTGCTCCTACCTCCACTCTTGTAAGTCACTCTATGCTCCTCCCTCTTCTGAAAATAAGTGTAAACCACAGCCATGTTCATCCTCTTAGCAAATCCACTACTATCTGTCCTTCAAGGTTCCTTTCCTTAACTCCAAATTTGCCCATCACCTCCTCATCACCTGTGTTCCCCTCACCAACATGTCCATTAAAATGGACCACTCTCTCACCCCTGGGAATACTCTCCATCATCTCATCTAATTCACTCCAGAATCTCTCTTTCTCCTCTAACTCACAACCTACCTGTGGGGCATAACTACTAACAACATTCAACATCACCCCTTCAATATCTTACTTCAGACTCATCACCCTGTCTGACACTCTCTTCACCTCCAGAACATTCCTCACAAACTCCTCCTTCAGATCACACCCACCCCATTTCTTTTACTATCCACACCATAATAAAACAGCTTGAATCCTTCTCCTATACTACGAGCCTTGCTACCCTTCCACCTGGTCTCCTGTACACACAGTATTTCCATCTTCCTTCTTTCCATCATATCAGCCAGCTCTCTACCTTTCCCTGTCATAGTACCAACATTCAGAGTTCCTATTCTCAGTCCTACACTTTCCTCTTCTCTCTCTGTCTGCACACTCTCCTTCCTCCTCCTCTTCTTCGACCAACAGTAGCCCAATTTCCACTGGCGTCCTGTAGGTCAATGGCGCAGATGGCGGACATTGTTAACCCAGACCTCGACCGACCCGGTATGAAATTCAGAGTCATGACGATTCGCATGATTAAATTTGGTAATGTTTTACGCCAGATACCCTTCCTGACGCAACCCTCTCTATTTATCCGGGCTTGGGACTGGCACAGAAGTCACTGGACTGTGACCCCCATGGCTAGATTACAATGTTTCATTTAATATGAAGTCAATTCACTGTTGTAATTTGTAAAGAAACATGAAAGCAAACAAAATGTCCTATTTCCTGTCTGAAAAAAATCTGATTGGAGGCTGAAATCTAACTAGGTTAGAGTAGTTTATAGAATAATAAAAAGGATATTTATTAGAATTAGGAATACAAATTTGTTATTGTACAGAATTCAATTCTCATGATGTGGAAATGCATGATTAGGCATATATGCTGTACATCATGGATGAGCACATCCATTTTTTCTTTAATGAAGGACTAACATGAAGGAATCTTTTTCAGTGCTAGCAAATTAGGGTCAGTCACTTGAGAAGTCACATCATGGGTACTATAGTGATCCTGAATGGTTGGTCAGTTTTATTGCCAGCTAACTTGAGGAGCCAGAACATCTCTATGGTTACTGCATAATGTTTAAGATAGTATTACTACATAACAATACTCTACCTTAAGACTAATATATGAAAATGTTACACTGGCATCAACCATGTAATGCTTATATGCTAGTGGTGCATGATTTTGATTTCGGAAAATTTAATAGATCACAAGAAAAGATTTGAAATTGAGAAAACAACTTTTGTTAATCTGAGATCACAAGAAAATAATTAACTGTGATGTTGAGAATACAGTATTTAAAAAACTCATGTCTAGGCACAATATGATACACTAAAGCACTAAAACCATGATGCTTGTCTTGTATATTTCATTTCTTGTTAGTTCATTTCCACTTCGTTACAGACATTAACATGTGTTCTTGGTGATGAGATCAGTGGTGGATCCCCAGTGACCACTTGTGTTTAGATTTCATACATTGTTTCCTCTGCAAAAAATACTTGAACATTTATTATGTCAAACTTCTGCTGCATTTATTTTCAGTCAGAAGTATCCTGTGATCTCATGAACCTACATGGACTGTTTCTAACATTTTTCATCATGTGGTCTGCTAACAAAAATGAAATGAATTACAGATGAGAATAAATAAAAGCAAACCGAGCAACTTCTTTTGTTATCCATTAGCTTAACAACAAAGGGCTCTACTATTCAGCGTGATTCCCAAACAGTCTCTCAATGATTTCATGTTTTCTGGCTAGAGCTATAACACAGTAGATTAGGCTGGTCCTTTGTATCGAGACACATTCACAATGAATTCTAAAGATACTTCACACACTGGGGCCTGAGGGACTAGGGGTTAAATGTTGAGCTTTTTCCATTTAGAGTATATATACAAATTTACACACACACACACACACACACACACACACACACACACATATATATATATATATATATATATATATATATATATATATATATATATATAACATTTTCTCCTTAAAGTTGATGTGTTAGAAGCAGGAAAAATGGTCAAGCGTACGGATTTGAGCGAGTTTGACAAGGGCCAGATTGTGATGGCTAGATGACCGGATCAGAGCATCTCCAAAACTGCAGCTCTTGTGGGGTGTTCCCGGTCTGCACTGGTCAGTATCTATCAAAAGTGGTCCAAGGAAGGACCAGTGGTGAACCGGCGACAGGGTCAATAGTCAGCCAAGGCTCAATCATGCACGTGGGGAGTGTGAGGCTGGCCCATGTGGTCCGATCCAGATCATACACTATATATGCACTACTGCTCAAAAGTTTGGGATCACTTGCATATTTCAGCTTGATTTCAGCTATGGAGGAAGACTCCATCAGCTAATCCATCTTGTGGGAGATACTCCAGGAAGCATGGGGTGAAATCTCATCAGATTATCTTAAAAAATTGACAGCTAGAATGCAAAAGTAATTGCTGCAAAAGGTGTTTTTTTTGGTGAAGGCAAAATTTGAAGAAAACATTCATCATTTCCATCAAAATCATTATTTCTAACTCTGACATGTCAGCATGTCCTGTTCTTTTGCTATATTTTCTATTCAGACTAATTTCGTGTGTGTTTCCTTGGAAAACAATAAAATTTTTGAGTGATCTCAAACTTGTCAGAGGCAGCGAACTGTACATGTACATTGTTTCTATATTCGCTGCGTCTCATTTCGGATGCTGCATCCTCCGGAGATTGCAGTTTGCTGCATATGTCATCAATAATGTCTTTTTTTTATTTTTTAGAAAAGTAGCCGTAATAAAATGGTCTAGATAGATAGATAGATAGATAGATAGATAGATAGATAGATAGATAGATAGATAGATAGATAGATAGATAGATAGATAGATAGTGTCTGTCTATCTATTTGTCTATCACTATCTATCTATCTATCTATCTATCTATCTATCTATCTATCTATCTATCTATCTATCTATCTATCTATCTATCTATCTGTCTGTCTGTCTGTCTGTCTGTCTGTCTGTCTGTCTATCTATCTATCTGTCTGTCTGTCTGTCTGTCTGTCTGTCTGTCTGTGTTTGAGATAGATATTTATCATTCTATCTATCTATCTATCTATCTATCTATCTATCTATCTATCTATCTATCTATCTATCTATCTATCTGTCTGTCTGTCTGTCTGTCTGTCTGTCTGTCTGTCTGTCTGTCTGTCTATCTATCTATCTATCTGTCTGTCTGTCTGTCTGTCTGTCTGTGTTTGAGATAGATATTTATCATTCTATCTATCTATCTATCTATCTATCTATCTATCTATCTATCTATCTATCTATCTATCTATCTATCTATCTATCTGTCTGTCTGTCTGTCTGTCTGTCTGTCTGTCTGTCTATCTGACTATCACTCTATCTATCTATCTATCTATCTATCTATCTATCTATCTATCTATCTATCTATCTATCTATCTATCTATCTATCTATCTATCTATCTCAGAGTTTATATATCTGGCATTAACTACTTACGTATTATTTTAAATATAAATTATAACCAAAATTCATCAAAAATTGGATGTTCTTGGTGACACTGAGTCTCGTTACAGACCATAACAGACTGTTTTACTCAGAGTCCTGAGGTGTAGAAGTGGAGATGGATGTGATGGTGGTTTGGTCAGTACCTCAGGAACAGCGCTGTCAGTCTGTGTGGCATCATCACACATCAAGCCTGGTTCCAGCAAAGAGCCCGTCTGTACTGGGTCTAAATACAAACAAGCAAATATTCTTCGTCCTTCTTCTTCTTCCTCTTCTTTTTTCAGCTTTAATCAATACCTATTTTCACAGGTTAGACAGCTCATATTTATTTACAGATATTTTATATTTTAGACAGATGTTTACTTTTACAGATACTTTATACAGATGTGTACCCAAAGTTTTTGCACTAACGGACTTATTCCATTTATCATCATACAACAATTGTATTTTATTGTATATTATTTATGTTATTTTGTTTGGATTTTGTACTTGCACTGATCTTTATTTTTTTTTAACTACTCTGCATGCCGTAAATTGCCCCTTGGGGATAAATAAAGTTTTTTTAATTGAATTGAATTGAATCTTCACATGGTATCGGTGAAAGTGTGTCATCAGTTACTGAGAGCTCTGCAGCACACACACATTATTACAGTTTTTCTCAGTTGCTTTGGAGCATTTCTCAGATCAGAAACGAAATTATCGAAACTACCTGTTCAACCGCCACATCATTTAGTCACTTGTGCACATCATATGAACATTTCTCGTTGTTTTGATCAAATTGCAAATGCTTTTGTACATTCATATAATTGATTGTGTACAATTGTCTGCTGTTTCCTACATTATCACTTGTTTATGTCATGTTGATCAAAATATATTATACTAGTTTCATCTAAATAATCTTAACCCCCAAAACATTTCAGCATCAGTTCATTGCACAAGTCACTGAATGCAAAATAGTTAAACCAGTTGTCAAAATCTCAACAAAATAAAAAGAAATTTAAAAAAAAAAAAACTGTTTTTTTTGTAAATGTGTCTTGAATTGACGAATTGTGCAGATGAAATTTGAATGTCTCTAATGAAGGGGCGTGAAGAACCAATGATCAAGTTCTCTAAAACAGGTCAATCTCTCGAGGTGAATCTCGTGAACCTGTAATTGGCATGCCTATATAAAGGGCAAAACACAGATTTACAATTGTTGAACAACCAGGAAATGAACGTGGTCAAGAGCCAAGAATAAGAATAAGGATGCATGCTGGAAGGGTAAGGAGGCAAAATAGAGGAAGAGGAAGAAGAGGCCAGAGACATAGACACATTTCTGATGACATTAGAGCCACTATTGTGGACCATGTTGTCAATCATGGCCTCACAATGGCTGGGGCGGGTCAGAGGGTACAGCCAAATATTGGGAGATCAACTGTTTCTTCAATCATTCAAACATTTCGTCGAGAGAACAGCTCTGTAATCCATCAGTGTGGACTGTGCTGTTATAGTGTATATACATTCTGTAACACACAAACGTGTAAATATATCTGAAATGTATTAGTGTATTTTTTCCACACAGGACTGAAAGATTACCTCGTAGGGGTGGCAGAGGAATCCTTTTTACACCTCAGCAGGAGGAGGCTATTTGCACCACGGTCAGAGCAAACAATGCCATTAGGCTAAGGGAAATACAGGGGGCCATTGTAGAAGACAACAATGTATTTAGAAACATCCAGTCTGTTAGCATCTCAACTATTGACAGGGTATTGAAAAGACACCACATGACCATGAAACAGCTGTACCGCGTACCATTTGAAAGGAATGGGGACAGAGTGAAGGAGCTACGGTACCAGTATGTACAGGTAAAACTAATTTACATAAACTTATATTGACTTATATATATTACAGTATGTGTGACCTAAACACATTTGCTATAGCTTTAGGAAAATAACACGCAATATGTGTGTACATTTGATATAACTGTATCTTGTGAAATGAAATGAAAATGCATAACTAATTGGGTATCTTCTGGGTTGTAGCGTATAATGGAATTGGAGTCAAGTGAACCACCTTACACCTTCATATACGTGGATAAGGCAGGCTTCAGTCTGAACAGAAGCAGAAGATGTGGTCGAAATGTCATCGGCCACAGAACTACTGTTGACTTGCCAGGCCAGCGGGGAGGAAATATCACTATGTGTGCTGCTATTTCAGAGCAGGGTGTGCTAACTCATATTCCCCTTATAGGTCCATACAACACACAGCATCTCCTCACCTTCCTAGAGACCCTCTATAGGGCTCTCATCCCTGATGATGAGAGGGGTCCATTTCAAGATGATTTGCCAAAATATGTGATACTTTGGGATAATGTGAGTTTTCATCACTCAAACATCATCAGGCAATGGTTTTTGACCCATAACAGAATGTTGATGCAATTCCTCCCACCCTGTTCCCCATTCCTTAACCCAATTGAGGGGTTTTATTCAGCATGGAGATGGAAGGTCTATGATTGCCAGCCACATACTCAGATGACCCTTCTGGATGCCATGGGTGCAGCATGTGAGGATATCACAGTGGAAGCCTGCAGAGGCTGGATTAGATATTCCAGAAGATTTTTTCCACGCTGTATTGCAAGGGATGATATCTGTTGTGATGTGGATGAAAACCTGTGGCCTGACAGACTGGGACGTCAGGGGGTATAGACAGACAACGGCATGCACAGGTGTTTCCTATGTTTACCTTTTGTAATTTTATATTTTTCCCCATTGTGCTTTTGTGTCCTTTTCTTTTCTATCACAACGACATTATATGATGTTATATTGTAATTCTTTTTTTTTCAGTCCACTAGTAAAGTACAATAAAAGTGTGAATCCTGTTCGGTCTCTTACAATCAATATCCCACATACAGTAATGTGTAAATTTGTGCAGTTGAAATTCATAGATCCCATACAGAAGAAATTCAGCCTTTTGCATTGTCACTCACTGTAATCCAAACCATAGTTTATATCAGGAAATCCTGAAACTGTCATTCTGACAACATGACTAAACATTTTGACTATACCGTATATAAACAATGACAAAAGGACTTGTCATTCTGATGGCGATGACATTTTCACTGACACAAAAACTTACTTTTGAGAGAATACCTAAGGATTTTGAGTAAAATACATGCTTTTGCAAGAAATCCAATGTGTTGTGCTGTTTGTACAAATTGTTTTGAGAATGCACTTACTGGTTTGCAAATATTAAGGATGATTCGAGAAATGCTCCAAAGCAACTGAGAAAAACTGTAATACTTTCCAGAAAAAACAGTTGTATATAATCTGATTCTCGTCTTCTGCCCCCTGGGGGTTGATCCATGCTCTGCAGTCAATAGCAGGCAACCAATAATTACTTATCCTGCAAGCAATAATTACTTAATATGAAGCAACCAATAATTACTTAATATTTTATATAGAATCTTTGAAAATATGTGCATCAAATATGATACAGCAGGTATTTAAGGTAATTTATCTCAATCATTAATGTACTGCATTTTATGATACAGTCTGTATTATTCCTACTGCACTGCCAAAAACATTGTTTTTATTATTTAATTAAACTAATTAAAAATTGCAACATTGAGTCCATATTAGTCGAATATTAGGATATTTCTATGTAAGTTTTTTTTACATGTACCCCAATCTTGCTATTGATTGTATTTTGTTGTGTTCATTAAAAAAAAACAAAAAAAAACAACAATAAATCGGTATATATCTGTACCAAAAAATTGTGTAAAAAGTTTTTGGTATTTTGTTTAAAGGCCCAGTAAATGCTTTAATTCCCAAAATATAGAATCTTCTGTATGTATTTTACAGGGTTAAATAAATAAGTAACAAATCAAATGAACAAAGATTCACAGTTATCTATGAGTATACATTTAGTAAAAAAATATAAATTTTCATCCTCTTTTTCTCATTCTTCTTCTTATAATAATAATAATAATAATAATAATAATAATAATAATAATAATAATAATAGTCTGCTGTTGGTCTTTCAGCCATACCAAAGTCCCGTGATCTGTCTGAGTGTGGTGTGGATGATGTAAGTTGTACCATGATGCTTAAATTCAGTTGCAGAAGTTTAACATGCAGTGGTCTGAGTTAGGCTCAGCGTGAACTGTGCAGATTCAAAGAAGGTGTATGCAGACTGCATTGTGAATGGACTTTCAAAGGCATGTAAAACTGCAATAATGAGGATCTTTGTAAGAAAGATAAAAATATTAGGTAGTGCACAGAAGTTGAAAAGACCAGAACAGAAATTTGGAGAAACAACATAAAGAGCAAGCACAAAAAGAGGAATTTAGCTTCCTTTGGCTGCTTTTGATGTGTATACAGCAAAGACATTTGCAGTGGAGGAGTTTAAAGTAATTTTGAAATTTAGGAAAGAAGATGAGCAAATAAGTCTTAGCCCAATAACATTGCTCAGGGAACTTAAAAGAAAAATAAGAGACATGGAAATGGCCAAGGTACTGAGGGACGGGAGCTTATTGATAATATGTAAATCTGAAGAACAGAAAAATAAAGCCATGCAAATTGAAAATATTTAAAAGTGGTGTCATTGTGGAGGACAACACAGAGTAACATACAATGGTTGTAAAGTTAGAAAGAAAGCTGTGGAAATCCAGCAAGAGAGAGCTGTCAACAAAATAAGCTATGCAGAAGCAGTGAAAAGGACCCAAATAAAGTGGGAAGAAATAACATTAAAAAAAAAATTTTTTTTTGTAGTGGGAGCAGGTAAATGAAAGGTTTGAAGCAGAAGGGAAGCTGTTGATAAAACAAGTTGTGGATTTTATAATGGAACACAAGAAGTGTAATAGCAAATGGGCAAGAATTTAGAGGATGTTTTAAGAAACTAAGAGTAAACCCAGATGTGAATCAAATTGAAGCTTTTTTGTTGCTGTCCCAGGTGCTAAATTCATGTCACAGCCAATTTACATTTACTAAAATGTTTGTCAGGACTGGGGCTCGAATCCCTCTCAGTGCAACTGAATGAAATTCTTTCAGCTGAGTGAAAAAATTGCTGTAATTCTACAAAAATTGCTGCACACAACTTTGTAAACTATAAGCACAAAGACAGCGTGCAGTTCATGAAAGACTTTATGTAAACACACATTTATGAATAATATATAATGAATTCTGTAAAGAGAGACACACAACACCAAAGAAATTGTTGATGAATTTATTTATTTGACATTTTAAACACTAAAGAGCAGGTAATATAAAAAAAAGCAATAGTGAAAAAAAACACACCAGAGACTGTACTTATACAGATATTATTGCAAACTTTAAACACTAATTAACTTAATACACATTAAAATAAAGACAGAATATATACAAAATATAGCTAAAAATATATAGCAAATATGTCTAAAAAATATAAACCAAATATATCTAAATAAGTTAGGTAATTACTACAAATGAACATACATTTACAACAGAACATTTATTTTTGTTTTCATTTTTCTGCCACCCATCAATGTCTTTCAATTTCATAAAAGGAAGACGTCTGAAATTCCTTCCAAGTCATTTCTTTTTCCATCCCCTAATGTTGATAAATGGAAAACAATTTTATAGGACATTATATATATTTCCCAGGAATTCCAGGGAAGTCTTTGTGTACATGGACTGTTTGGACCCTGCTTTAGTTCCATTCTACAAAACATACAAAGGTGTCCAACATGGGGAGCTTCAGGTCTCTAGAGCCCTTTGTGTCCACATACTGAGTTTAGACATGCATTCTTCAATTTTACTCCATACATTTAAGTTTTCACTGCTAATCATATTTTTTTTTGATAATTTGAGCCCAGTTTGTTACAGTTTTATTTATACCACCCTCTAGTGGCTAAAGTTATGATTGAACTTTAACAGACCTATTTATAATCCAAGCAAAGATTAAATTGAAAGTTTTACTCAGAATATTAAGCACATTAGTCAGATATGCAGCATTATATATATTTAGCTAGTGAAGCCATGTGAGCTTCTGATTCCTGAACTTTCTACCCACATCACTACCCTCATCTCTATTCCGTATTTTAATAAAAGTGCATTTACTGTATATCCTAGTTGTTCCCATGATCAACACTTGTGATTTGCTCAGCCAAACTGCAGAATACCTTGCTACACATCACAAACCCCACTTTAAGACCCAGTCAATTACTCATGCTTCCTCATGGGTTATACACCGATCAGGCATAACATTATGAGCAGTGAGAGGTGAAGTGAATGACACTGAAAATCTCCTCATCATGGCACCTGTTAGTGGGTGGGATATATTCGGCAGCAAGTGAACATTTCGTCCTCAAAGTTGATGTGTTAGAAGCAGAAAAAATGGACAAGCGTAAGGATTTGAGCGAGTTTGATGAAGGGCCAAATTGTGCTGGTTAGACAACTGGATCAGAGCATCTCCAAAACTGCAGCTCTTGTGGGGTGTTCCCGGCCTGCAGTGGTCAGTATCTATCAAAAGTGGTCCAAAGAAGGAACAGTGGTGAAACGGAGACAGAGTCATGGGCGGCTAAGGCTCATTGATGCATGTGGGAAGTGAGGGCTGGCCCGTGTGATCTGATCCAACAGACGAGCTACTGTTGCTCAAATTGCTGAAGAAGTTAATGCTGGTTCTGATAGAAAGGTGTCAGAATACACAGTGCATCATGGGTCAGGGCTGTTTCGGCAGTAAAAGGGGGACCAACCCAATATTGGGCAGGTGATCATAATGTTATGCCTGGTCGGTGTACACATGTGCAGTGATCTACATGATGTTGAATTAACAACTACATGCATCCAGAAGGACACAAATGAACTCTTAAGTGCTCACAGTCTCAAAATTATCTGGTCAGTTATAAATATATAATTATATATCATCATATAATTAATTTTTGTTTTCAGTGTTTGAGATTTAGAGTTCATACATTTGCATATACAGGCCTTTTTTTCATTTGTTTCAACATATAACCATTAATTTTAAGCTTGGTCTGCTGACATCTCCAGGTAGTATTGCAAAATATACATGTGTGGGTGTGTGTGTGATTGTTTTAGTGCTGAAAAGAAGCTGTTGGTATGATTGGAACTGAGTAAATATTAGTTTTCCTGATAACGAAAAACAAAGCACAGGGAATAACTAGCTTGGCAGAAACATAATGCAGCGCTTGACTGTGAGGCTTGAGACCACAGACAGCCTTATGGAGTGCTAGATCTAATGTGCTATGAAGTGCAACTGTTTGTGTGCTGTAGTATGGTATGTGAAAAATGAGGGATTGAGACTAAAAACGGCTTAAAAGTCATAAGTCATTTTGAAATATCTGGCTCATGATTGGATAAAAGTTTGCATTCCAGGCGAATAAATAGATAAATCTCAATACGGCTGCAACAATATACATGCACTCAGGCACACCTAGCTTATCTGGCATGCCCATTCTATCATATAAACCTAGCATATAGGTGCAGTTTGTAGGTGTACCCCGTCGACCCTCTCTAGCTTGGAAAAGAACCACAGAAGAACTACTGCTAACCACATACACTTTATTGCCAAAAGTTTTGGTACACCCCTTCAAATCATTGAATTCAGGTGTTGTTTTTCAGGGGTTGGGCTCGGCCCCTTAGTTCCAGTGAAAGGAGCTCTTAATGCTTCAGCATACCAAGACATTTTGGACAGTTTCATGCTCCCAACTTTGTGGGAACAGTTTGGGGATGGTCCCTCCCTGACTACGAGCCAGACCTTCCCGTCCAACGTCAGTGCCTGACCTCACAAATGCGCTTCTAGTGGAATGGTCAAAGATTCCCATAAACACACTCCTAAACCTTGTGGAAAGCCTTCCCAGAAGAGTTAAAGCTGTTACACCTGCAAAAGGGTGGGCCAACTCCATATTACATTCATGTGCATGTAAAGGCAGACGTCCCAGTTTTGGAATGGCTCACGCTCTAATTCATCCCAAAGGTGTTCTGAGGTTGAGGTCAGGACTCAGGACTGTGCAGGTCAGTCAAGTTCCTCCACACTAAACTCCCTCATCCATGGCTTTATGGATGTTGCTTTGTGCACCGGTGCGCAGTCATGTTGGAACAGGAAGGGGTCATCCCCAAACTGTTCCCACAAAGTTGGTAGCATGAAATTGTCCAATATGTCTTGGTATGCTGAAGCATTAAGAGTTCCTTTCACTGTAACTAAGGGGCTGAGACCACCTCCTGAAAAACAACACCTGAATTCAATGATTTGGAGGGGTGTCAGCAATATAGTGTATATTTCACACTCAAGTCTGAGAAAACGGTCACACAAACAGACAGACTATGTTCAAAATTCACGTTTTTTAAAATTTGTTAATGAATGACATCTTGTTTGCTTTTTTTTGTTAAATAATTTAATACAGTGGAACATCTAGAAAATTTAGATCCAGTGATCACTAAAAGTAGTCCCTGTTAACACTCAGGTAATGTTATAGCTCTCTAACCAGCCTTAAGAAAAGTTTTATGTGCTCTAGAGACTTTGCTGAAAACCTGTTGACTGCTTAAAGCACTGAGACTCAACATTCCGGCCATAAATCTCGAACAGACCTTGCCTTACAGAAAACTTACACCAAGCTCATTCTTCTCCTTCATTATGACATTACGTGCGGCGTCCTCCGCGTAGCCCCCCCGTGAAAGAGCCGTTACTATGGAAACGACGACGTATTAGAAACGCGCGCAGTAATATTTTTACATCTGTGATTTGAATTACAGCCGGGACTATTATCGGGAGCCTCTGTAATACAAATTAAACAAAACAATCTGACCAATCAGAATCGAGAATTCAACAGCCATGTAAATAAACAAGAACTCTCTTTCCATAAATCCGCCCCCGCTAAAAAAAAAAAAAAAAAAAGCGCCCTTATTAATTGGTCTGTGCTTGTGATTGACAGGTGAGAGAGCCAATCGTATTGCAGGGAGGCGTCAGTGGAATTTCAAACCTCAGGAAAAAGGAAAAGAAGAGAAAAAGTTTCCGAAGTGCCGGTAACAGCCTGTCACTCACTCCTAACCTCCATCCCTGAGAGCCAGCTTGTGGTTGTCATGTGTGGGCGAGATTTTCCACCGCGCTCCTAGGATTTCGGTGTAATATCCACATGTTTGGTTCATTGTTTTATTTTAAACACGACTAATTTAATCAGGAGGACGGCTCCGCTTGAAGCTGGGGAACTTATTTTTGGCTGCCTGCTTGCGTTTGAAGTTCTTTTTGCCCTGTTCACGCGCACACACACGCACGAGAGAGAGAGAGAGAGAGAAAGAGAAAGAGAGATGGCGGGTGTGACACTTCAGGTAAGAATGATTAAAATGATTTGGGTGTCAGGAGGGAAATAAAACAAACCTTTTACAAGGAGGATAAACTTGTTCATTTGCTTAAATGGAAAGCTAACAGGTTAGCAGGCTAGGTAAGGTTAAGGTTAGCTCACTTAGCGTGGGTTAAACCCTCTGAACCACTGTTAGTCATTAACGCTAATAAAATGAATAATTCACTAATTATATATATATATATATATATATATATATATATATATATATATATATATATATATATATAATTAACGCTAATAAAATGAATAATTCACTAATTATATATATATATATATATATATATATATATATATATATATATATATATATATATATATATATACTTATGGAACGATTTTACTTAATTGTACATACTATTCTAAATAAAATGTATTGTAAAAATGTTGTTATTATCTAAACAAAACAGTGGAGGATTGTGACTCCTGGATTGTGTATTTTACACTGTTTTAATTCTTTAATATTTCTATTAATTTTCTTTTGTACCTTTTGGAGGTTATCCAGGTGAACATGTTTAGTAATATCACCTGGGTTCTAGATGATTTTCTCTTCACCCCAGGACTCAAAAACAAAACCCCCCCACTTATAAAGGATAATTAATAAATCATATTTCCCCAGTATTCCCAGTTGCATTTAAGAGAAGCACACATTCTGAATGTACGCCTGTAAATCACTGTGTTTTTCCTTTGCGCCGTCACTCAGTTGTCATTTCTAGGATTGTTGTATTTGTCCAGATCTAGTCTTCGGTACGAGGTTTCAGGTTAAACAGGTTTCACCAGAACTGGCTTCCTCTTGTATGGACTGTTTTTGTTTTTTTGTTTTTTTTAAACTTCCTAACCTTTTCCCTTGACCCTGGTATCAGATATACTAAGCTTTGTTTCTATAAAACATTTAAACATAAAATTTATTTATGCTTCAGCCACTTTTGCTCTTGCATTTTCTGTTATTACAGGAGTTCACATGAGGAATTAACTCGTGTTATTTTTTTTTTCATGACATACGCCTTATCAACACGCCCCACAATATACAATACACATTATATACACAGGATCAGATGTGTTATAGGTCACTTCAGATGTGTTGAAGCTCTCCAATGATTTAAAAAGACCTACACCAATCAGGCATAAGATTATGTTAGTGTTTGGGATATATTAGGCAGCAAGTGAACATTTTGTGCTCAAAGTTGATGTGTTAGAAGCAGGAAAAATGGACAAGCGTAAGGATTTGAGCGAGTTTGATGAAGGGCCAAATTGTGATGGCTAGACGACTGGATCAGAACATCTCCAAAACTGCAGCTCTTGTGGGGTGTTCCCGGTCTGCAGTGGTCAGTATCTATCAAAAGTGGTCCAAGGAAGGAACAGTGGTGAAATGGAGACAGGGTGATGTGCAGTCAAGGCTCATTGATGCACATGGGGAGCAAAGGCTGACCCGTGTGATCCGAATGGGGAATACATGGCACCAAGATGCACTATGGGAAGCCGGCAGAGGCAGTGTCATGCTTGTGTCATGTTCTGCTGGGAAACCTCTAGCAGAGTCCATGTCTTGATGAGTCAGGGCTGTTTTGGTAATAAAGGGGGGACCAACACAATATTATGCAGGTGGTCATAATGTTATGTATACATCATCACCAAAGATTTTAAAATTCTGTTAAAAAATACCTAATATCTCTTTTGAGTAACCAGTAAATTAAAAATATTGCTCTCTGCTTAACACAAGCTGATGTTCCATTGATTTGCTCACCTTTCTGCCCCATTTAGCTCCACAGAGTTTATGATTGCACCTAGTGATTCAAAATACAAACAACAAGAAGCACTAATAGAGACACATAAGGACAGGAATATGCCCCACTCTGCCTCATGCTCATTATATTAACATTTTCGGTAAAGGAGGAGCAGCAGACAGGGCTGCTAGAGCCAATTTTTTTTTTTTTTTTTTTTTGGTTTGTTTTTTACTTTTCACACCAAATTGGTTAGGTTTCATAATATTCTGTTTCTGCAAATATCTTGTTATAGCGAATAATGAGAATGAAATCTAATGAATTTCCTTAAGAAAGTAGAAATTAGGTACTGCAAAGATTGAGAGAGGGAAAGGAGGATTATGGAGCGGATAATGCACATACATCTGAAATGCGTTGTTTCACATGCAAAGGCTTGGAAAAAGAAGGAAAAGGAGTGACTCCCTTTTCCAGAGCATAAATTCCAATGCCTTTGTGCTAGTTTCAGGTTATTTGTATGGATTATGAGCTGTAGGTGGGGGTTGATATTTTGCATAAAGTATGGCAAACCTGGTTAATGATTCTTAGCTCTTCTGTGTGTGTGTGTGTGTGTGCGCACCTCGGTGGTCACAAGAAACATACCTGCCTTTGAAAAAAGGATAAAAATCTGCTTGTCTAAAGCTGCTCTAAACAAGTTGCTAGACTATACACTGGCTGTCGGTGTGGTTGTTTATCTTCAACCGGTTCACACACAAAAAATTCATTCATTCAATTCACACATATCAGTGTGATAAGGCTCTCGCCGTTCTTTTGTTTGAAGCAGTTTTCATAGTTATATTTCATGTTGTGGAACGTCTGCAGAACAAGTTAATTCCTGTTATCAGTTACCCGTTTCCTCACCATCCTCTTTTCTCCCCTCTCTCTTAAAGTCACATTACTGGGAACCCTCAAGTCCTCTGTACTAAACACTTTCCTGAGTAAGAAAACTTCACTGTTTCAAAGTGCTTTTGCTGGGACGACCTTTAAAATGTTCCATAAATGTTTAAGAAAAATAAAAATTAAATGGGAAATTCTCTTCCCTAATTTCGTCTTGCAAAGTCCCACCCGCTGGCTAACTCTCTCCATAGTGCAACTACTACCAGACAGGGAGGTTGAGGGCTTACAGCTGCTTCCTCTGAGACAGCTCTGCATCTTTTCAAAGTGATAACCGCCCGCTTTCACACACATGAGCTCACAGATGCCCACAGTTGGCAGGTGACACTGCTTTGATTGACAGAAGAGAGACCCATGCCATTCGTTTCACCCAAAGAGCTAAGCAAATTATGCTGCCTTGATTCCTGACCTCAGTGGATTTAAACTTGAGATTGCCTTAAAGCCTTTTCTGTTGAACATTTTTGTTTTTATTTAAATGCAAGCATATTATCATTTTCTATTTCACATAATGTATGTACTGTATGTGGGTGTGTTTGAGTATAACTTATTAGCCAGTGATATAGGCTGTGTCTGTCATGGCACTAAGATTACTCAACTTATATATTCAGGAAGTCAAAAGTATCCAGAGTCAATGATTTTGATATCTAACACGTTCTTGTAGGCTGGCTGCTTGCGGGGTCTGCCTGAGGGCGACCTGCTTGACCCGGTGTTCCAGCAGCGGCTAGAAGACGCCCGGTCCCTGCTCAGGCAGGAGATCCAGCGAGAACTGAAGATCAAGGAGGCAGCAGAGCGGCTACGGCGTGCTGTCACCAACAAGAAGAGTGCCGCTGATGTGGAGGGTCAACTACGCGCCTCCACTCGTAAACTGGAGCAACTTCACTGGGAACTTCAGGAGCTGAATGCACGTGCCATGGCTACAGAGAGAGACCCCACCACAGGTGAGGTATTGGGTATATAATGCAATATAAACAAATTTTAAAATACATATATGCACAGCAAATATACTGAAAGGACAGTTCAATCTTACGTTCTCAATGAATGGCTCTTAGCTTAATTATTTCCTAACGGGTTCCTAAGATTTTGGGTGGCCATGACCTAATGAACACATTTGATTAACACCACCACTTAAGGAAACTGAATAAATATTGGACAAGAATATGGGGAATGTGTCATGACTGCTTTTCCCTTCCTTTTTCAGCTTGCTACCTTCAGAACCAACCGATTGTTTCTGCTTGTGCTTATTTAATGTCTGCCATGTATTTGTGGTTAAAATGACTTATCAGTATCTGCCTCAGGGAATAACAAAAGCAGTGCACTTTTATTGCTTTCATATTTCAGGGAAAGTTTTGAATGCAGAGTTATATTGATCTAATCAGAGTGTGTGTTTGCTTAGGGCACAGACATTATTCAGTTTCGACTCCCTTAGAATAGCTTTCATTGCCTGGTTTTCCACAGATCCTGCCATTTCTCCAGACCCGTGCCACTGGGAGGACTCCACGTCTCCTCTGGGCAGTCGCATCCGCACTCTGAAGAAGCAGCTCAACATGGAGCTGAAGGTGAAGCAAGGAGCCGAGAACATCATCCAGATGTATGCCAGCTGTTCAGTCAAGGTGAGGCACTAATGCCGTATTTTGTCTAGTTAGCACTTCATCATTTCGGTGTCCTGATGGAATTTGCATGCCCATGCTCACGCTTCAGGTTATCATCTTAGAGGTCACTTAGTTTTGGTAAGTTAGTGGTATTTTCTGATCTGATAGACAGATGTATTTTTATGTCTCTACTGTGTGTGGTGCTAAATTACTCTAGTAACGCATGTAAATGGAGGATCTGACTTGCATTAAAGCATGTGTCAAATTAGGGTGGGGGGGATTTTATTCAAGTGTTTGAGGCCACAATAAGGGTTTCCCCAGTTACCATGGCAACAGAAAGTCCCTAAACTTTAAAAGGGAAAGTAAACTCTGGAAACCTTTCCTGTGTGTCATGTTTCAATGTAGTCCATGGCTGATGGCCAACACTGTTTTATATTTAGAATATTCATATAAATAGCAGCTGTAATCGTCCCTCTCAAGGAATCACATTTATTTTTTTGCTTTTATTTCCTTTTTGGGAAATGCATTTAAAATCTGAATGCAAATATACCGTATTATGCATTCTGCTTCTGTTTTGGATTACTATATTCTTCCTCCTCTCCTGTTTCTTAAAGGTTTCCTACCTTTTTACTACCTGTACCTGTTTTTAGATTGATGAACACATGACCTCTAGTAAAGCAGAGACTGTGCTTTGCCAGTCTGCACATTCCTGACTCCCTTTCTGTTGCTACTGCTGCCCTGTAAGTACTAAATGTTCTGGCAGACTCTGATTTATGGTTTCACTGCCATCCGGGATCCATGCAGCACTGAGTTCTGAGCCTCTGTCTCTCTCTCACACACACACTTACCTTTAACACGTACCTCCTGTCCTGGGCCTGGCGACAGCATTGGGCCATGTGACTTTGAACGAACCAATGCTGTAGCTCTCTGATGTGGGCTAGCCAAGCTGGAGAGAACAGCAGCAGCACCACCACACAGCTATATAACTCTACTGAAGAGAGGGAGAGGGTGGGAGTGAGAAGAGAAGGACTGCGAGACTGAGCTCTATAGAACAGGCACTTTGATTGAGAGAAGGGGAGTGAAAGAGAGAGAGAGAGGCAGAATGCAAGGACACTAAACCATAATAAGAAGGTGAGGAATGGCTTTTCAGCCAGTGATGCCAGATAAAATGAGAACTCAGCACCTTGGCTCAAGGCACAAACAGCCCAACAGCGTGACCGGGTACGACTAAGGGTGATAGAAGGACGCCAGGAGCAGGAGAGAAAATCCGATGGGGAGAGTGAAGGAAAAAGGAGATGCCATTCAGCAGTCTAAAAGTCCACCAAAGATGACTGATGAGCTGTTAAACTGCCTAGAAAAAGGGAGAGCGCTGTGGACGGTAGTGTTCTTTCGTATGTTTATGCAGTGTTATTTGCCTCTCAGTTTGTTCTCCGCTTTTACGTTATGCATGCTTAAGAAATTATCCAGGTACAATAGGATGATGGTGAAAAGTTAATCAAAAAAAACATTCTTTTGCTATTATGACCTCCAGACAGATGTTTTACCTCCTGCATGAAATTGCAATCTCTTCCATTCCATTCAGTCCAGAAATGCGAGCGAAATTGCATAAAAGGCATTGAAGGACATACACCGTCCATCTCATATTTCATATTGTAGCTTTATTTGCACCAGGCTTTGGATTTTGGTAAACGAAGACACTGTTCAGAACCTGCAGATGAATGTTGCATTCACTGTTTGATCATTGTTTACACTGGCTTTGCTTAAAGCTGCATTCTGTTACAGTTCAAACACTGCCCTCTATATGTAATACATCCCAAACAGTGCATGTGTCTGCCATCTGAGCTGTGCTGTTTCTTATTCTTTGCTCACTTCGGATTGATTTTATTTCACTTTTTTAATTCCAGTTAATTACGCTATGTCTTTTGTTATTTATCGTGGCTAATAAAACTTTGCAGTTGTTGGTACAGCATGTGGTTTGGTTTTCTAGACACCTGACTGGATGCAATGAATATGTTCACAGAAAATAATAGGAAGCTATAAAAGGCCACCGAACAGTAACTGATCTGTTTGTCATCATATTACTGGAGGAAGGTCATTCTCTGCTAATATTGTTCTCTCTCCTATTTACACTCCCTTTCATTGTTGCACATGTTCTTCCTCCCTCTCTCTCTCTTTCTCTGTCTGCCTGTCCAATTTCTCATCCCCTGCCTATTGACTGATTGCCTGTCTATGTCCATCTCTAGCTCTCACTTCCTGTGTCTTTATCTTACTTTTACTCATGTGCCAATCTTCCTCTCCAGGACCGAAAGATGCTGTCCACAGCCCAGCAGATGCTGCAGGATAGTAGGACCAAAATCGAGCTGCTGCGCATGCAGATTGTGAAAGTGACTCAGGCCAGAGAGGGAGAGCGTGAGGCCTCAGAAACAGAAGGTGAGCGTAGACAAAGACTTCTACCTTTCACTGTTCACTAAAATAGAAAGCCCACAAAAGGCAGTGACCGTTAAAGAGGCAGAACTTATTAAACAAAACTTGCACATGGGGAAATTTTTGTCATTCTCATCACTTGAAATCCAACAGCACTGTCAGTGAAGAAATGAATTTTTAAATGCTGAAAATGCTCTGAAGGGCTTATATCTTCTGTGTGATATCTTAAAATAGACAGATACAGATGCAGCATCATGTCCCGGGAGCAAACGGCTGTCACTCATTTTCTGTCAGCTTTTTGTATTTCACTTAATTTCCGTGATTGATTTAGCGGGTGAGTTCAAGTTACCAGCCTACGGCTTACACAGCCTCCAACAACTACAAAATACACTTCTTCCCAAATAGTGCAGAGGAACAGTGTTTTCTCTATGCATGACATATTCCATTGTAATACGGAAGGCTTGTTTCTCGTTTGACCCCTTTTTTTTTTTTGTACATAAGCTCGAATCATGTTGGATGGTGGTGTAAGCAGAACATTGTAATTTTCTTTAATCACAGGTCTATTGTGAGACGATCTTCATTGTATTGTCTGACATGGAGTATGCAAGTTCTCACACACGCTGTTATAGAATTCAGCCAAGAGTTTGTTAGGATCATCTCATACAAGGCGACAAGTAGTAATCTTAAAGACAGCTAAAATTACACGGTGTAAATAAAGCAGCCTTTGCACTCTCAGGTCGTCCTTCGGAGACCATCACCCCCCTGGAGCTGAGAATGGAGGAGCTTCGGCACCACCTGAGGATCGAGGCTGCGGTAGCTGAAGGAGCCAAGAATGTGGTGAGGCAGCTCGGAGGCCGCAGAGTTCAAGACCGCCGCGCCTTGGCTGAGGTCTGAAATTTGAAATCTTTTAATTATGTTCTGTTAAGCAGAGTTAAAATTCTTCCATGTTTTTACTCTATCATGAAGGATACTGCTTATGTAATAATCACATAGCTGTTTATAACAGTGACTGGTTGTTTTGGACCTGCAGGATATTTACTTAGAATGAATTTTGTAGTACTAGGATTAAGAGCTGCTCCTAATCCTAGGCACATTTACTTGCTAGAATTGTTAGTCTTATGAGGTTTATGTGAGTCACACACATGACATTGCATCATCAGCTTCTTGGATTCTGCAGTGTAATCATTGTTAGCATTCATAAACGCTTTGCACTGCTTTCCACACAAATTATTGCTTACTTATTCTGCAAGCCTCCTGCGGCAGGATCCCATGCTCTCATTCCCGCGGCCCGGGTTTGATTCCCCGGCAGGGTGCTAACCCTGCCACTGAAGAGTTAACTCTCAGTGCCGGTCCCAAACCCGGATTAAATGGGAGGTTTGCGTCAGGAAGGACATCCGGCATAAAACCTGTGCCAAATCTAAACATGTGGACCAAATGATTCGCTGTGGCGACCCCGAACATGGAGCAGCCGAAAGACCACCACCACCACCTTACTTATTCTGCAACCGATCTTTCCATTTGCTGAATATCATAAAGACACTTTATTACACAATTTTGTATTTTTCAAAAGTCTAGCAGTTTTTCTGTGTATCAGTATATTATAGTTTAGGTACTTGTGTGTTGTTAAAAAGTGGAAATGGTAACATGTATTTTCAGTAGGATTGTTATGTACTGTTTTTTTTTTTTTGCACAGTAAAACCTTTTTTTCTTTTTGGTGCTGCATTTAAATATATGAAATATCTGCTCAGGCTCAAGCTCGTCTGCAGGAGTCCTCTCAGAAGCTGGATCTTCTGCGTCTGTCTCTAGAGCGGAGGCTCCAGGAGCTTCCTTCAGACCACCCCAAACTGGCTGACATAAAAGAGGAGCTGACAGTGGGAACCTCACCTATTCTGGGCCTGCAAAGGGACCGTCAGCGCTCTTCACCATCTGCCTCCTCATCTTCGTTCTTCAAACCTGCCAGTCTTACAGGTCTTTTTTGTTTTCCACTGACAGAGTTCTGTCATGCATTTGAGTAGCTATCTCACTATAGGCATGCAGCTTCACATAATTCACAGAAGCTCTTGCATAATTAATCTACAAACCATCTCCATATTTAAAGATGATACAGCATCACACAGATATTCAGAACGATCACACTTGTACAAAGGAAGGCCTGATTAAAATTATTGGTGGACATTTTATTCAAGAGTATACTTAAATACACTTAAATGCTAGAAATATATTGGCCAGTTCCTTGCAGATATTGTAATGATTGTGGCTTTGTGTGTGGCTGCATTTGCTGAGCATGGTTTATGTGCGTTTGTGTAGGTCGGCTGGAAGTCAGATTAATGGGCTGTCAGGATCTGTTGGAATCTGTGCCAGGCCGCTGTCGCGTGGCCTGTGCTTCCTCCTCCCCCAGCAGCCCCTCTGAAGCCAAGTCCCTGAGAATGAGGACCGGCCTGTCCACACGCAGCACCAATGGCAAGATGACCAAACCTGATGAATTATCCAGTAGGTCCTGCTGCTTTGCTGATTAAAACCACATCAAGGCATAAACTGATCAGTTTAAGATGTATAACCACATTGGGAATATATTACTTTCTGATTCAGATTTAAATACTGTGGTATTGCAGAGTTGGTTTGTGTATTTGATGTCTAAAACAAAACAAAAAATCTTTGTGTGCAATTTTTACCCCAGCTGAAATCAGTGCAGTGTTGAAGGTGGATAATCGGATGGTTGGTCGAACAAACTGGCGGCCTGTGGGCAAAGAGGCCTGGGACCAAAGCTTCAGTATTGAACTGGAGAGGGTATGTGGCAAAAAGATTGTGTTTTGATATTTTTTTTAAATTGTAGAACTGATTAATTGACCCTCAGGCCTTCTTTTGTCTCAAATCCTGCCCAGTCATTCTTTTTCTAATTGACTCTTTGCTAAGTCTTGCTTTTGAGTCCAGCATACCAGCTGTCTCTTTTGTGTTTTCATGGTAGAAATGAATAACCCTAATCGTCTTTGGAACAGAATACATTAAACGTTTCAGGGAGGGAGAGACAAAATGGTCTCTCGTGCATTTGGAGTCAGCATTGGATTAAATAAATGTGCAATTATGATCATTTCAAGAATAATGTTTAGTGTGAATTCATCATGGCCATGTTGACAGTGATTAGACACATTCTCATGTTAAGATGTTTGCTAGAAAAATGTGTGGGTTGGGCAGTTAGTCATTGGCCAAATCTACCTGCTAGCTCTTTTGCTCTATCACGCGACAGCTAACACCTGCTTCCTCCAGCAACACACTAAGACAGCCACTGCATCTTTTTGACCTGCTGCTCATGATGCATCCCAGGGAAGCATAACACTCTTCCTCTCACACGCCTATGATTGGATGGGGAAGAGAATAATGGCAACCCTCCCACTTAGAGAGCAGGGCCAATTTATCTTGGACTTCCAGCCAAGAATGGTTGTGGCATCATCCGTATTTCAACTGATCTCTCAGTCGCAGGGTTTTTCTGTGGTGTCACTCGAGAGTGTCCACAATGTTTAATATAGATCATACACCTAATCTTCACTTGTTTCGTAGCGCTCAAGTTTTAGGCAGTTGCCTTACAACTACACCACTCGTATGAAATCTGGTTAGTTGTTTCAGTCCTGACCTCACTAATAGTGTTTAATGCAGTTTATATGGACTTTTCTACTTATTTTTTAATATGACTTTGCTAACAAAGTGTAATCAGCTCCTCAGAGCCTCACATTATCTGCTGTAATCTGTAACTTTATTCTCTATCACTAAACTCCCATTGGCCTGAGGCTAAAAAAAAAGCAACTGGCCAAGTCTACTTTCAGTTTTGGTTCCAAGATCACACAGGCCAATTCAGTAACGTCTTCAATGAATGAAAACACATTTCAACCCGAAGGAAAACATTACTCTGCTGATTCAGTTAACATTGTCCTAGCCCACTAGAGTTAAGTTGTTTCACTTGTAAGAGAATGTGTTTTTTTTTTCCAGTAACATTGTTAATGAATGTTCTGAAATGGAATACTGGAGCCAAAAGATGTGCATATTTGTGTCTCTGATTTTGTAGTCCCGTGAGCTGGAGATTGGTGTGTACTGGCGGGATTGGAGAGCTTTGTGTGCTGTGAAGTTCCTGCGCCTGGAAGACTTTCTGGATAACCAGCGGCATGGCATGTGCCTTTACCTGGAACCACAAGGCACACTGTTCACTGAGGTTGGACACTGTCGCTGAAACAAACTGCAGCTTTTGGATATTTTGTATTGCACAGGTTTTCTAGGGCAGATAAATCCGTATCCTGGGGCAAGCTGATTTTGTTTCAAGGCGTTTAGGTGACAAGTGGGCTCAAGGGCCAGAAGAACACCACTCTAACTTCAATTAACTTTCACAAAACAAATATTTTCAGATGTACCAATAAGCTGTAACTATAGCGAACAATTTCATGGTTCAATCTGGTTGTCACCACTAATTTGGTGATTTTTATTAAAGCATGTTTTGTTATCGTATACTAATCATGAGAGGATATGGTCAGTGGCTGCCCAGTCATTCTTTGCATGGAATTTATATAATTCTCTTAATCTGTTTATTTATTTATTAAAAAACATAAATTTCTCATTTGTCCATATATATATGCAGGTGAGATTCATCAACCCTGTCATTGAGCGGCATCCGAAGTTACAGCGGCAGAAACGTATATTCCCCAAAGAGAAAGGTACTTTTTATTTATACAGCATTTATTAGAGGTACAGGCTTTTTAGTCACCGTAGCTGTGGACAACTACCCATAGACTTCCAGTTTTGTTTAAACATTCATTTTGTTTCATCTCAGTACAGGAAAATGTCGACTCATTGTCTGTAGTAATCCCTTCGAGACCTTCCAACACACAGCAGCCATAAGATATTTCAGGATCGAAAGAAGAACAATAATTCCTTATTTTCCTTTTAGGTAAAAACTTCTTACGGGCTGCACAGATGAACATGAACTTTGCCACGTGGGGCCGTCTGATGATGAGTGTGTTACCACCGTGCAGCAGCAACATTACTGCAATGAGCCCCCCGCTGGCCTCCACTGACCTGCCCTCTCCACCTCCAACCCAACAGCCTGATCTCACTTCCCCTCCATCTGCAGAAAAAACCTCCACATCCACCCCTCCTCCACCTGGGTGAGTTCAGAACCCTGTTTCAAGTAAGCTGATTTGCCATCATTGTGAGTATTATTTCAGATTTTGGCACGTTGCTTTACCGTCAACGTTTAAGAACGTGCAGGTGTTGTATTTCATGCTGTATGAATACTGATCCTCTCAGTTTGTGTGATTGGCGTGAATACATTCTGCTTTTAGAGACTCTGCAGTTGTTAAACTGAATTTCAGTGAGGAGCGACCTCCCAAACCCCCTCGTCTCTATCTGACAAGGACCGAGAGCCCTGCGTCCGTGGTAAACTCGCACTCATTCATTCACTGCTATTAGGTACACTCTATAAGTAACTTGTATTTTTTTAGGTTCGCATAAGTCACTATTGTTGCATCTTTTGCCATGTTTATGTAGAACTTGAAAGGCAACCAAGCTGAAGATTGTGGAGGCAGAGCTGTGCTGCAATCCATTCCTAAGTAAGTTGGCTATCTGCAATACCTGTTGAACAGAACTCTCTCTCTGTCTCTCTCTGTCTCTCTCTGTCTGTCTCTCACATTCACACTTCTCTCTTCCCCTACACATTTCATTTCATCAAATCATCACTCTTCGGTTTTATAATGCCTTCCTTTATGTACATCTCAACTTCTCAGTTCACACACCCTAACGGTCTGTCTCCTGTCTCTATTTCAGGCAAGCACATGAGCTGCAGATGGATAATTTCATCTGTATCTCTGTCCTTGGCAGAGGCCACTTTGGAAAGGTATATCCTCCCAGCGCTCAGCTAATCTTTTCAGAGTTTAACCTGTTGTTTTCAGGAACAGTGCAATAAAGTTTTTCTGTCTGTGATTATTATAGGTGCTGTTAGCAGAGTATAAGAGCACAGGGAAGTTGTACGCCATAAAAGCCTTGAAGAAAGGGGATGTAGTGACACGTGATGAAGTTGACAGGTAACTATAAACCATGGTCCCTGTGCAATAACAGAGGTGTAGTCTCTATGGGAAACATAAATGGATTAAGAATACTATCTAGCTACAATCCTGTTAGAAAGGAAGATGCACAGTAAATTGGTACAGCTACATAAACAATACAAAACTATTGATATTTAATATAAATTGGTGCTTCTTTTTAAAGTGCATAGTGTAGAAATAAGTCTTCAGTCTTAATATGAAGTCAGAGACAGAGCTCTTCAGACATCCAGGGAGTCTTGAATCTGGATTGATAGTCAGTAGCTATGATGGAGACCTAAGTGGTACAACATGATGTAGGGCATTAGGTAAGTTTGTGATTTTATGTAATTATTAGACTAGTTCAACTTTTACCATTTTAACCACTTTAATGTTTGTATTGATGTGAGCTCTCTTCTGTTTTCTTATCAGTCTAATGTGTGAGAAGAGGATTTTTGAGACCATTAATGCATCCAGGCACCCATTTCTCGTCAACCTTCATGGCTGCTTCCAGACATGCGACCATGTGTGCTTTGTTATGGAATATTCACCTGGAGGTGACCTGATGACCCACATACACTCCAGCATCTTCACTGAACGCCAGGCCCGGTATATAATATACAAACACACTAAAACACCGGGATGCACACGTACAACTACATACTGTCTTTTTTTTTTCTAATGCATATTCAAACACATACCTAACATGTACTACATACCTGTGCATCTCACATCAATAAGGATTCTATTCTAAATAAGTACAGCTTTGATAAATATGCTTTTTTCACTTGAGCTGCATGGCTAATGGAGTGCAAACGTAATAAAAGTCTTATCCAAATTCTTTTCTGTAAATATATCCCCCGACAAAATATATCCATGTCACACAGAGTTGCTCATGTGCTTTAGGAAATTATATTACAGTATTACAAAAAATGTTAAAATAAACTAAATGTGGCCTTTAAAATGTTCTTAATAACAATTAGACTATGTATATTAACAATAAAGTAAGGGGTACACAAAACTGGGAAGGTGTTCTTTGACTTCCATTACTTTTAGTGTCTCATAGAAGTTCAGCAAAACCGAACAAGCAACCATCAGACAGCAACCACATCTTACTGGTGGAATGTACTGGAATAATATTTTTCTGCCACAAAGCAGAAAACCACTGAAAACTAAACATAGCGAGCTGAATAAAAATAAAAAAAAAAAAGTGCTAATTTTCTCACTTTCTTCACATGTGATCCTCTGAATCCTCAAGACAGCATTAAAAATAGTCCTGTTCTATCTGCGTTTACATAACCAATCTGACTTAAAGCCTTCTTTATGTTCTGGTCAGATTTTATGCTGCCTGTGTACTCCTGGGTCTCGAGTTTCTGCACCAGAACAAAATTGTTTATCGGTAAATATTCTCTTTATGGTCTTGGTTTATAAATAGAGCCTTAGTCACTTTAAAGAAATACTGAATTTCACCAAATTCTTCAACAGGGACCTGAAACTGGACAATCTGTTAATGGACGCTGATGGCTTTGTGAGAATAGCAGATTTTGGACTTTGCAAAGAAGGTAATGCCACAGCATTGGTGTAAAAAGTATTTTCCTCATGAAAGGTTACAGTAAAACCACCAGAATGTATTTATGTCACTTAACAAGAAATAATATTTAGTGTAAAAGTATGAGCAGTTCTGCAGTTCATACGGTGCCAAAAATGTCTGCCAACATATTGTGCCAAAAAACCTGTGGGTACTATTTATTGCTGTTTCTCACCTAGATTTATTTTGGTTTCATTAATGCCTTTTTTTTTTTTTTCTTTTCAAATACCTTTGCATCAACACTGATGCACATTGAACGTTGCCGTAAAGGAGAGAAAACTTCAAAAATGATCATTTTTATTCATTAATGTTTTTAGGGATTGAGTATGACTCTTGTTTCATACTTTTCAGGTATGGGCCACGGTGACCGGACATCCACCTTCTGTGGAACCCCAGAATTCTTGGCCCCTGAGGTTTTGACAGACAGCACTTATACCCGCGCTGTGGACTGGTGGGGCCTCGGCGTGCTCATCTACGAGATGCTAGTGGGAGAGGTCAGTTCAAGGCCAGCTATCTGTTTAAAAAAAAGATTTAATTTATAAAGAAGTAATGTAAATATAATTGGCTTAACACTGACCGTCCAGTTATGTGCAATCTAACTTTAGATTAGAACGTTAGCTTTAGATGAAAAACTTCCCTATAACCCCAGGGCATGTTTGCTGCATTTTTCTTCAGGAACAGTAAACGTTAATAGAGTCTTGGTGCTTTATCTCTGTTGGTAATGGAGCTGAAAATGGCATTTACAGCTTCCTCTTCCATTTCTATGTAATATGAGCAGTGCTTGGTTGAAAATGAGATTCAATGCAGCAAAATAATGCAGTTAGGAAAGTAAAGGGCCATGCGATTGGTCTAAAATTTATTAACTAATTTGCATAAAATCATTTGTTTGTTTTCCCCCTAAATATAATTGTAACAGCTTGAGAGGTTTGGAAGCAAAAACATGTGATGCGATGCAAATTGAATTACTTATCATTCCCTGTGATCATGGCTATTAAAATATACTCAATTATACGTTATTTTCATTTAGATGTGAGTTTAATTCTACAAAATAGTCAGTTTTAATGATGGCTTTAATGTGACTTTCATTGATGATTCCTACGGCACATATGTTGTCAGCTTGCCTAGATAAAATATAGCCTTTCTGATGTGCCGACAATGAAATACATAAACACTTGACAAAAATACATGACTATCTGATAGACATGATCATAACGCCAGCTATGCCTTTGTTCCCCCTTCAGTCTCCCTTCCCAGGTGATGATGAGGAGGAAGTGTTTGACAGCATAGTGAATGATGAAGTGCGTTACCCCAGGTTTCTCTCCCCTGAGTCAGTCTCTATCATTCAGAAGGTAAGTGTGCATCTCCATCTCCTCTTTTCGTAGCAACACTAAACTGAGGACAGCCTTACAGGACTGTGTTGTAGGATATCTGCTCACATGGAGCATGGAGTTAATCTATTTTACCAAACTCTCTGTGAGTGGATTCTGTAAGCATGCTGAATGGCCGAGGATTATCTAAGTCATATCTCAGGCCCTGTCTACTTTTGTAAGACTTTTGTAGCTAACTGATGTCTGAAAGGTTCACATTGACACTGCAGCACGTGTGTTTTTTGGGAATTAATGAAGGTCATCATTGCAGTCAAAAATAATGGTTATTCAGGAGAGAGATGATGGGTGTCTTATTTAAATTGTACGCTGGAAATCTTGGCTAATTTTGCAGGCTTTTTGTCCCAATGCCCAAGAAAATTCTCATTTCTGACTGGTTAGTGTTTTTTATTTTTATCAGGACACTTTTAAAGGGGATCTTCTAATTACATAAATACAGGAAGCAACACTACATCGACACCATCTCTTACTAAACTAATAAGCCATACAATATTTCATACCTGTGTATGGATGCCTTTTGTTTGATGTTAGTTATTGGTGGTGATTCTGCAGTGTTGTGTGGGTGTGTTTTCTCAGTTTGGTTGTTTCCACTAAATTTTCACACTGTTATTTAGGCCATTATAAATCATTCACGCATTCCAATCCTGACAGATCACAGGTTTCCAGAACCCCCTGACCTGCACACACCTTAATGCACTTCAGGGAAAGTGCTAAAATGTGCAGGGTGTGGGCTAATCCAAGCCCAGGTCAAGAATCTATGGAGTAGATTGTTGGATGTTGACCTATTGCAGTGTGTTGTGTGATTGCTTTGGTATTTGAGCGTCTCTGGTATTCGGTACTTTGCTGTCAGACAGGATTTATACAATGGCAAGACTGTAAATAGTGCTGTTTTTTTCCAGGGATACAGCTGATGTTTACTTACATGCTCCATTTCAAATGTTATTGCATTTGCAAAGCCCATGGCAGCGTGTCTGATGATAGCAATGAAGGCATAATATGACTTATTCTAATAGTTTATTGTTGTTGTTGTCCCCCCACCACTGCCTTAGTGGTTCAGTAAATGAATGTTTTCAGTGACATTTGCTCATCTTTCTCATAGCTGCTGCAGAAAAACCCAGAAAAACGTCTCGGTGCTGGAGAGCAGGACGCTAACGAGGTGAAAAGGCACAGGTTCTTTCAGGTGACCTTCCTGCACACTCAGTATACGCCTTTTCTAAATATGACTAATCATAAATCATGTCAGTAGACTGAGTAGTTTTGTAACTGCACAGGGAGTGGACTGGGAAGCCTTGCTGGCCAAGCGAGTGAAGCCTCCGTTCCTGCCGAGCATCAAAGCCCCGGGTGACGTGAGCAACTTTGACGAGGAGTTCACGCGCCTGAAGCCCGTGCTCACCCCTCCACACACACCCTTCTTCCTCACAGCCGAGCAGCAGGAGATCTTCGCAGATTTCGACTTCTCCTCGCTTCACTGACTGCCTGAGACTTGATGGACAAGCGGAACGCGACACATCGAGGCTCCTGTCCTAATCCTGCCTGAGCTCTTTCTTCTCATTCTTTTTCTCTACCTATGCAGTTGCGCCGAGTGAAGCTGAGTCACTGTCACAAAGTCTGTGTGCTTTTTCTGCTGCTGGCTGCACTTGAGCTACATCTGAGTTTCTTCTGATGAAAGAAAGCAGCACTTGCAGTGTAGCTATAACTCACTGCTGTCCTGCCTCCAAAATGAAAGAGAACCTGTCATCACTGTGAGCTAAGCCTTTTTCCTGTCCTGCAATGCGTTGCTACTGATTGTGTGCGTGTGCCTGCTATTACAGTAGAAGGTCCACGCTGAATTTAATTTTCACTCCTTTACTTTCAGCCTCCACAAAGCACTGGTGTGTCTGCACGTCTTTCTTAGATCCATCAACTGTTTAATCAGTTGATCCTGAACATGAGTCAACTATTACTTGTGGATCCTTCTTGGCTAGTATGAAACCCTGATCTCTAGAGCTCTGGAGTCTGCACACATGACTGCACCAGTCATTACTTGTTACATTTTTTCCTTTTTCCAATTCATTCTGTAGTCCGTGTATTCAGAAGTCTTCCAGCTCAGAGCTGTAGAGCTTTGATACACTGAGTATGTATGGATTTTTTATTTATTTTTTTTTTTTACATAATTTACACCTGAATGAAGCTTTGTATATATAACTACCAGATCTAAATGGTTATGATGACCAAATGCTTCAAAAAAGGTAAATGCAGTTTGATCTCATCTGTCAGTTGCATCAGTAGTGTATGTGAGATTTATCATAGACAGCGGAAATTTCTCTACTCGTTAATTTAATAGTTGGCATTCTCACAGGTCCAGGGTCATGGTTATTGGTGTTTCTGGTCTTAGCTCCAGATCCATAGCAACCTTGACCATGGTGAAGCAGTTACATTGAAGATGATACCTTATACAGGAAGTCTAAGGACAGCTGTCGAATCTTGAACATCTGTCTAATTTAAAAACTAAACGACTTAAAACATCGTTTCCAACTACCCTTGACTGACGGTTGCATGAAAGTGTTCTACAGTTTTGCATAAATATTTATTGACAGGATTCAGCAACTGCTGAGACTTTTGGAGTAAGAAGATTTCCTGTTTTTCTCAGCACAGATGTCTGTAGTAATGTTACACATCCAGAAGTCTGTCAGCTGAACGTCCGAAATTTTACTGAATTCAAAATCTTGCACATCCTGATAAAGGTTAAAGGTACAATAAGTTGTTTTGTTTACTGACATTACCTGCTCTCTGGCATCCAAAGTAATCAACCACAGGTAAAAATAATCACATGACTCTTCTAACACGCCATAATATTTATAATACTTAATATTTCATTAAGCAACTTTTTCTATATCGTATACATTTTGGCTAGTTGACTCTATGTTCAGTCCATTGACTCAGCATGAAGTGTGTGTGTTTTTGTGTGTGGAGCATTTACAATCTAGTTTGTTTTAAGCATCTAATGTGTTTGTGGCCTGTTGGCTCTGAAACAAGCCCTGTATCATGCTGTACTCGAAAAACTGTAAACATCCAGTAGTTGTATTTGTCTATATTTGCGTTACGTGTTTGCCGTAAGACGCTACGATGCGGAATTCTGAAGTTAATGGTTTACTACTGAACAGTGATACTGTGAGCAGAAACACTAAAGTATTTAAATGGGATTTTCCCTTTGTACATGCCAAATGAAGGAAAAAGGGAAAGAAAAAAAAAAAAAAAAAATCCAAACATGATGGAAGGGGATGAATGTATTTTCACAAATAAAATACAATAAGAGTACATTTTTGTTCAGTTTATTGAATACTGCCACTGTGACTCAGTACATCATTTTGCATGTCACAAGAACATTGCATAAGCAACCGGAATCGAAGCCGAGTCAAATCCGTCGGAATTTCCGCACAAATACCGGAACAGCCGAGTGCAAAAGTATTGGAAGTGACTCGAAAAGGAGAAATTAGTTATTGCTTGTTCCTCTGTAAGGTTTAAAAAATCTCTCTATATTGCACAGAAGACATTCTAACGGTTTTGATCTATAAAGGAGCGACCGTACAGACTGTATTGCAACCATTCGACGAAACATCATTACAAAATAGGTTAAAAACCGAAAACATTCCAAACCGTACGCATGCTCTCTCTCTCTCTCTTTTTGTTTTTTATTTTTTAAATTGCTTATTGATTAGATAGTATGAAAAGAACAGGCTATATATTTATACAAAAATAAAAGATAGGCTTGTAGTTTTCTTTTTTTTTCCGTTTTTATTATACAAACCCTGTGTGACTGCGGGTGGGATTTTTTTTTTATTATCGAAAGTTGTTTTGTGGCATCATTAAATACTTTACCTTCTTATTTTTTAAAGGATCTAATTTCCTATGGCTGAAATTGAAGAAGATTGATTGTCAATTTCTGAAACTCAAACCACAGAAACAGCAACATGTATAGAAAACCAAGCCAAACGACCCAAACACATGGAGCGTAAAGTACATCGTCTTCGGGTTCGATTTCACCCGATGTTCCAGAGGATTGCAGGAAGGAAACTGAATGATTTCACAGCTGTTCATGATGAGGAGTGTACACGAGTTTAAGTACATTTCAAATGAACTGTATTCACACCCAAAAGTGTTACAGTATTCCTGTAAAATTTTCACCGATGCCTAGAAATCTCAAGGACTCATAATACCAGCTGATTTGTTTGGCCCTAATAATATTTTGTGATTAAAAGACTGAAGAAAGTTCCTGTTATTGTGGCTATAAATCGCATCTTGACCATCCTTTTAATTTTTTTTTAATTTTATATTCAAGTTAATTAGACAAAAATTGTAGCTTATAACAGGAAAGCAAAAAAAAAAAAATCCATATCCTTTAACAGCTTCACTGTTACAAAAGCACCGACGCGGCAGATCACATCGACAAATTTATGCATTGGATCTGCCTCTGTGGGCTGTTACTATAAAAACGATAATATTAGAATAAACGCATTAACTACCGTCAGAGCCATGCTTATAGAAAACCGGTCAACACATTCTGACCAATCAGAATTGAGAAATCGTTAGTGGTGGTCTATTATGAAAAAATAATATAAGCTCATTCAAGTGTGCATACTGCAGTCATGATAGCAAAATAGTTGAAATGTGTGCGTGTAATCGTATCAGCTAGTTAATATATACAAAGATCAGGCATTACATTATGACCACCTGCCTAATATTGATTGTTGGTCCCCGTCATACACTGTGTATTCTGACACCTTTCTATCAGAACCAGCATTAACTTCTTCAGCAGTTTCAGCAACAGTAGCTCGTCTGTTGGATCGGATCACACGGGCCAGCCTTCGCTCCCCACGTGCATCAATGACCCTGTCGACGGTTCACCACTGTTCCTTCCTTGGACCACTTTTGATAGATACTGACCACTGCAGACCGGGAACACTCCACAAGAGCTGCAGTTTTGGAGATGTTCTGATCCAGTCGTCTAGCCATGACAATTTGGCCCTTCATCAAACTCACTCAAATCCTTACGCTTGTCCATTTTTCCTGCTTCTAACATCAACTTTGAGGACAAAATGTTCACTTACTGCCTAATATATCCCACCCACTAACAGGTGCCATGATGAGCAGATGTTCACTTCACCGTCACTGCTCATAATGTTATGCCTGATCGGTGTAGGCATTTAGTTATAGTAAATGTGTGAAATTTTATAACTAATATACCTGCTTGCAAATAAAACCAGTTTTTCCAAATCTACTGTTCAGCTCCAAAA
Organism: Hemibagrus wyckioides; assembly: GCF_019097595.1. NCBI lineage: Eukaryota > Metazoa > Chordata > Actinopteri > Siluriformes > Bagridae > Hemibagrus > Hemibagrus wyckioides. Next base: position 13,327,057 of record NC_080737.1, on the reverse strand, counting down.
CAGTGCCAAACAACCTGATATTACGACTGCAGTCTGCGTCCGCTACTTTGTTCAAGTGCTTTACGTGATGCTTTTTTCTACTAAAAACATGTTTGATTTAGGGGCTATCCAGAAATCCACTAAAATGTCAATAAAAATAGATTTTGTTTTTATTAGTTTGCTAAAAACTAGAGAGGGAACTGATGCTGTACAATTTCACGAGTCATTTACCCTGTTTTTTATGGTCACATTAAGTGATATTGTGCTCGTTAGCGTCTGCTTTTATTTATTTATTTTTAATATATACAGACGTTCCTTTAGTAAAACGTGACACGAGGTAAGCGTTTAAAGAACTGTGAGTTCTGCTGTAATAAAATGACTATATATTTTTATATCTCAATTACAAGAAAACAAGCTTTAATATCATGTTTGTTTACCGACTCGGAAAAAAAATAAATGGTTATTTCTCGCATTGCTGAAGTATTCTTAACTTTAAAAGATGTTAAAAGTGCAGCTGTGACTCGATAAGAAAATTTCCCTACAGATCTATTCACAGGAAAACCAGCAACCCAAACCTCTTGATCAATTCTCGCTATAAATGAGGCTCTACATGGTTCTAACTACAGCTATGTCCATGCAGTTGAGAATCTAAAGAACTGGAGCAATAATAGGAATGTATTTGGATTGTATTTCTAACCAAGACATGATATTTTTATATACTTGGCTATGTTACCAGAAAATGTTCCAGTCACTCGCTGGGGGGATGTGGTGCTTTAAGCAGGATCGCAGTCTTGCCTGAAGTACATCTGCTCCCACACCACCGTGCTCCACACGCAGAAGAAGCTCCACAGATTGCGCAAGGTCCCGCGGTCAAAGGGATTCTCGTCGATGCCGCAGTGTTTGAGGTAGGAGATGCGGTGGCGTGACATGAACTCCCAGGTGGTGGTGTTCAGAGACACCAGGTAAAGGTGGGAGCCCAGGAGCAGCAGCACGGTCAGCGCCAGCAGCGCCACAACGCCGCACGTCACCAGCAGCACGCTGTTCGATTTCAGCCACACTGACCACGTCGCAGCGTCACTGAAGCCTGACCTAAATAAGAAGCAGAAGGTCATTCTGGTGTCTCTGATCATCTGTGTTTCATAATTATTGGTGTGGTATGAGAGAAATAAAACACTGAGACGTAGTGGAAAAGAACTACATCAAGAAACATTTTAATAGTTACTCTGAATTCAGGTGGTGTTTTTCAGGGGTTGGTCTCGGCCCCTTAGTTCCAGTGAAAGGAACTCGTAATGCTTCATCATACCAAGACATTTTGGCCAATTTCATGCTCCCAACTTTGGTGGAACAGTTTGGGGATGACCCGTTCCTGTTCCAATATGACTGCACACCAGTGCACAAAGCAAGGTCCATAAAGACATAGATGAGTGAGTTTGGTGTGGAGGAACTTGACTGGCCTGCTCAAAGTCCTGACCTCAACCTGATAGAACACCTTTGGGATGAATTAGAGCGGAGACTGAGAGCCAGACGTTCTCATCCAACATCAGTGTCTGACCTCACAATTGCACTTTTAGAGGAATTCCCATAAACACACTCCTAAACCTTGTGGAAAGCCTTCCCAGAAGAGTTGAAGCTGTTATTCCAGCAAAGGGTGGGCCAACTCCAAATTAAATCCATGTGCAGGTAAAGGCAGACATCCCAAAACTTTTGGCAATACAGAGTACGTACACTACTATATACAGCTGACATTTATTTAACATTTTATGGCAGGAGTGAGTGGAGAGTCAGACATGAGAAAGTCTTACATTTACGCCATTTGGCAGAGGCTCTTATCCAGAGTGACTTACAGAAGTACTCTGAATTAATGAATACATCGATTCTGGTTCACAAGCTCACCAGTTTAGTGACCCAAGTTAAGCTTAGTCTTGATATCAAGATGTTCTCTGACAGAGGAGAGGTTTATTAACATTTTTGGAAGGAGTATCCAGCGTCAGCGCTGTCTAACAGTCAGAGTAATGCTTTTAAGGTTTTCAGACTTGGACAAGAGATGCCAAGCATGACAAGCTGTGCTTTTTGTCGTGTTAACTTCAAGCGAGAGAGAGAAAGAGAGAAGGAGAGGCTGGTGAGGTTCAACCAGACAAAAAGTACCACGTGTGTTCATTAATAAATTTAAAAATGTCATCATAGGGAGGTTGCTGTGGTATAAGAGGAATAAAACGCTTCCGTAAATGAATCACTTTGGACATCTCACCATATAGAATAAATATAGATGTGCGTGTGATTATTTTCCCGTAACAACACGCTCTATTGTGTTGTGTTTGCTGTGATCCACACACACTCACCAGGCCATGTGTAGCCCCCAGAGCAGCACGACAAACTGCACAGCCAAGTAAAGCACAAACCAGCGATGGTTCCTCTCCCCTACACAGTTCTCAATCCACGGGCAGTGATGATCGTAGCGGCGCACGCAGTGCTGACACGTCTGGCAGTGTTTGGATCTCATTGGTTGCTGTGCGAGGAACGTGGACATTAAGAGTACAACGTGATTGGTCCTATGTGATTAAAAGAATGAGCTTCATTGGTTAGAAAGACGAATAGCACACACACACACACACACCTGCAACAGGCAATGACCACAGCGACGCTGACGGAATGGTTTGCTTTGTGGAATCATGTCCTGTTGCTCCTCAGTGACACCGAGTGTGAACTGAAACAAAGAGAGTGTTAACAACAACAACAACAACCCATAGCATCACAGTGTTGTTGTCAAACAGCATAACAAGTAGGGGAGTAAACCTCGAGCTTCTACACACTTTATACTCTTAAGGTAACGATTCAGTAGTTAATGGATACCACAGTATGATTCAGTTTGATCCAATATGCTACACATCAATTGTCTTTTTGATGATCATGGTTGTTTGACTCTTTTACCGTCTTTTAATTCAAGGCACTGACCCCATCATCTAATCATTACACCATTCTAACATGAACACGCACCAGTGGTGGACCTGGGATTTAAACTCTTCCGATCAGTAGTCCAAGGTCTTAGCCACTAATCTACCCCATCCCCACATCAAATAAATTGTGACATTTTATAAAATAAACTAACTATGGTTTTTTTTTATTCATTACATATCCAAGCCAAGACTTCTCTTGGCTGAAGCTGAAGAGTGCAGGGCTGCAACTGGACACCTACAGGCTTCCAAACGGACCGTTACAAATGCAATTACAGCTGTAAATAGGATATAGCAACCCACAAGGACTAGCCTTGAAAAGCAAAGAAGCAGCCAAGGTTTCCTGGAATTATAAAAACTAAATCTGTCATGTTAAAAATAGTGCTAATAAAAATGAGTGTAAACTTTAACCTTTAACCAAATAATCTATTGCATATAGACTCAGGTTTTAGTGGTGCATGTTTGTGCGTTCTTATAACCATGGCTTTTAATAATAATAAAAAAAAAATACCCCAGAAACGTGACTAATTTGCAAAACTGTCATACAGCAGATCTGCCTAGCTTCTTTGTTTCACGCTGTTTACACTTCTCCAGTTTCTCTAATTAGCTGTGATTATAGCTCTGATCAGCTCTGTGAAAACTCACAAGGCGTGCACAGATTCGACAGCAGGGGTGGGATCAGTTTAGGGATCTTTGTGGCTGGTGAGTTTACACTACAGCTGGAACACGGATAAAGTGAATAAAGAGTGGGTCTGCAGTCCAGCCACTGGTGCAGCTGGAGTTTTTGGAAAGAGCTTCTGACACATGAAGCAGTCATTTTGTTGTTTAGGCGGTCAGGCGCAAAGCCGTCAAATCAGATACAGTCTAGAGCAGGGCAAGCCATGATGTTCTTGTTCAGTCTTTGTATTTTAGGAATGGATGTTCTCTGGCTCACAGGCTGCTGTTGATATCATTGTAATATAACCAGGATGCTGCAGGTTTGGATCAGAAAGCAGAATAAATCTGTGTGTGTGAGAAAAACTATTAGGGTTTTACCTGTAGGTCGCAGTCATCAGCCAGAACGAACCCGGGATCCATTAGTGACACAGCAAAGTAGAGCAGCACAGAAAGCAGCACGAGCAGCACGAAGACTACCGGTAACGTGAGTCGGCCCGCTTCTTCCTCTCTACGGAGGTCTGTTTAAGAAAAAGAAGAAAAGTTAAAAACTTCTGCTTGTGGATTTAATGTTAACATGAATGAATACACAGATCAGGCATAACATTATGAGCAGTGAGAGGTGGAATGAATAACACTGATTGTCTCCTCATCATGGCTCCTGTTAGTGGGTGGGATATATTAGGCAGCAAGTGAACATTTTGTCCTCAAAGTTGATGTGTTAGAAGCAGGGAAAATGGGCAAGCGTAAGGATTTGAGCGAGTTTGACAAGGACGAAATTGTGATGGCTAGACCACTGGATCAGAACATCTCCAAAACTGCAGCTCTTGTGGGGTGTTCCCGGTCTGCAGTGGTCAGTATCTATCAAAAGTGGTCCAAGGAAGGAACAGTGGTGAACCGGTGACAGGGTCATGTGCGGCCAAGGCTCATTGATGCACATGGGGAGCGAAGGCTGGCCCGTGTGATCCGATCCAACAGACGAGCTACTGTTGCTGAAATTGCTGAAGAAGCATTAGCTGGTTCTGATAGAAAGGTGTCAGAATACACAGTGCATCATAGTGTTGTTGTGTTTTGGCAGCAAAAGGGGGACCAACTCAATATTAGGTCATAATGTTATGCCTGAACGGTGTAAATGCATATATGTAAGGGTCACTGCTGGGTTGAAGTTGTGGTCAGACAATTACCGTTGATAATCTACAATCTCTAACTGTAGCCAGGAGGTGGATTATTGATGTAAATGTGTTTATTAAAGTGGATAAAGTATAAATACACTATCTAAAACCCCAACTACACTACAGTGCCTGATGCACTCATACCAGCACCACAAGCACTACCATGTTCACCACAAAACAGCAAGTAATTGTGAAAACAATCAGTGGTTTCTTTCCACTGAGGAATTAAGTAAGTGCTTGGTAATTACTAAAGCGTGCACAGCAACAGTAAGGATACAAAGTGCACCTATACCAGATCAAATAGCCAATGTATGTAGGTTTAACTAATAAACTGGCTTCCTCACGTCTGAAGGAGCTGCATGAAGATATCCTGTTTACGGGAAGCGGACAGTTGAAGACTGATGTGGTCTTCTGCTGTTGTAGCTCATCCACCTTCATGTTGTTTGCGCATGCAGATATGTGCTTCTGCTCCTCAAGGCTGTCTATTTGTGGTGAAGGGATGTGCTAGCTTAGTGGTTAAGGTGTTGGACTACTGATCAGGGGGGTTGTGAGTTCAAATCCAGGGTTTGTGGGATGCACAAAATAAAACGTACATTAAAATGCAACAAAAAAATGGAAATGTAATGTATTTGAGCTACTATAGACTTCCTTGGAGGCTTGAATCATTCTCCTCTGTCCACTCTTATCTGCAGAACTGACCACTCCATTCATGATGTTTTGTTTTTCACAGCCCTCTGTATGACTCTACACTGCAGTGTGTGAAAATAAAAAAGATCAGCAGCTTCTCATATACTCAAACCAGCCTGTCTGACACCAAGATCCCTCATTGTGATGTCTGAATAATTGCAATAAGGAGCAGGGGGTTAAATAATATGGTTCCTAGTAAACCCATATATATACAGGTGGACTTACCGGTGTCGTGCAGGAAGAGGATCAGCGTTATAACCCATGTCAGGAAAACATGAGCGGTTCTGATGAGGAATCCTGAGCCGAACACATTTTTAAACATCCTAGCATACTTAGTCGTGCATTTCACATACCCGCTGATCACAATATTCCGCAAAAACATCGAAATAACATCACAGGTCGCACCGAATCGACGCCTGCCGAGCTATGAAAATGTACTTCCGCTTGCTTTCAGTCATGGCTCGAGCTCAGCTTTCATAAACACTGCCTCGTTCACTCCCTCACTCTAAAGCCGGATATTCGCTCCTAGGACAGACAGAATGATTAATTCCCCCTGATACATAATAAACTGATCTTATATTCAAATCCGAATGCTTTATTTATTTTTTTATTTATTTATAACGCTTCGTTTGCAGCTTCTGTGTATTATTGCTTGTTGGTATTTCCGCTCCGCTTGACTGCCGTCAAAAATCAGCGCCTCCTATTGGTCAGAATCTGTCACATGACCGCTGGGTGGTTGATAAGTAACGTTTATATTGTTATAATATAGAAATACAGGAAAGCATTAATAGAATAGATCATTTATTAAAGTTGCTTTTCAGTTGATTCCATTGATATATCAAGTAGAAGTTTCAAACGTCATGATTGTATAATAATGCATGTAAACACATGGACTATATTAAAAAATATATATCCCTTGTACAGACCAGGGGCAGACTTGATTAGTGATTAGTGAGTGTATGTGAGTGAGTGTGTGAGTGAGTGATTGAATGAGTGTGAGTGAGTGAGGTGGTGAGTGAATGAGTGTGTGAGTGAGTGAGTGTGTGAGTGAGTGAATGAGTGAGTGACAGAGTGTGAGTGAATGAGTAAATGAGTGTGAGTGAGTGATTGAATGAGTGTGTGAATGAGTAAATGAGTGTGTGAGTGAGTGTGAGTGAATGAGTAAATGAGTGTGTGAGTGAGTGACAGAGTGTGAGTGAATGAGTGTGTGAGTGAATGAGTGTGAGTGAGTGAATGAGTGAGTGACAGAGTGTGAGTGAATGAGTAAATGAGTGTGAGTGAGTGATTGAATGAGTAAATGAGTGTGTGAGTGAGTGAATGAGTAAATGAGTGTGTGAGTGAGTGAATGAGTAAATGAGTGTGTGAGTGAGTGAATGAGTGTGAGTGAATGAGTAAATGAGTGTGTGAGTGAGTGAATGAGTAAATGAGTGTGTGAGTGAGTGAATGAGTAAATGAGTGTGTGAGTGAGTGAATGAGTGAGTGACAGTGTGAGTGAATGAGTGTGTGAGTGAATGAGTGTGTGAGTGAATGAGTGAGTGACAGAGTGTGAGTGAATGAGTGAGTGACAGTGAGTGAATGAGTAAATGAGTGTGTGAGTGAGTGATTGAATGAGTAAATGAGTGCGTGAGTGAGTGAATGAGTAAATGAGTGTGTGAGTGAGTGAATGAGTAAATGAGTGTGTGAGTGAGTGAATGAGTGTGTGAGTGAATGAGTAAATGAGTGTGTGAGTGAGTGAATGAGTGTGAGTGAATGAGTAAATGAGTGTGAGTGAGTGAATGAGTGTGTGAGTGAATGAGTAAATGAGTGTGTGTGAGTGAATGAGTGTGTGAGTGAATGAGTGAATGAGTAAATGAGTGTGTGAGTGAATGAGTAAATGAGTGTGAGTGAATGAGTAAATGAGTGTGAGTGAGTGAATGAGTGTGTGAGTGAATGAGTAAATGAGTGTGTGAGTGAGTGAATGAGTGTGAGTGAATGAGTAAATGAGTGTGTGAGTGAGTGAATGAGTGTGTGAGTGAATGAGTAAATGAGTGTGTGAGTGAGTGAATGAGTGTGAGTGAATGAGTAAATGAGTGTGAGTGAGTGAATGAGTGTGAGTGAATGAGTAAATGAGTGTGTGAGTGAGTGAATGAGTGTGAGTGAATGAGTAAATGAGTGTGAGTGAGTGAATGAGTGTGAGTGAATGAGTAAATGAGTGTGAGTGAGTGAATGAGTGTGAGTGAATGAGTAAATGAGTGTGTGAGTGAATGAGTGTGTGAGTGAATGAGTAAATGAGTGTGTGAGTGAGTGAATGAGTGTGTGAGTGAATGAGTAAATGAGTGTGTGAGTGAGTGAATGAGTGTGAGTGAATGAGTAAATGAGTGTGAGTGAGTGAATGAGTGTGAGTGAATGAGTAAGAGTGTGTGTGAGTGAATGAGTGTGAGTGAATGAGTAAATGAGTGTGTGAGTGAGTGAATGAGTAAATGAGTGTGTGAGTGAGTGAATGAGTAAATGAGTGTGTGAGTGAGTGAATGAGTGTGTGAGTGAATGAGTGTGTGAGTGAGTGAATGAGTAAATGAGTGTGAGTGAGTGAATGAGTGTGAGTGAATGAGTAAGAGTGTGTGTGAGTGAATGAGTGTGAGTGAATGAGTAAATGAGTGTGAGTGAGTGAATGAGTGTGAGTGAATGAGTAAATGAGTGAGTGAGTGAGTGAGTGAATGAGTGTGTGAGTGAGTGATTGAATGAGTGTGAGTGAGTGAGGTGGTGAGTGAATGAGTGTGTGAGTGAGTGAATGAGTGAGTGACAGAGTGTGAGTGAATGAGTAAATGAGTGTGAGTGAGTGATTGAATGAGTGTGTGAATGAGTAAATGAGTGTGTGAGTGAGTGAATGAGTGTGTGAGTGAATGAGTAAATGAGTGTGTGAGTGAGTGAATGAGTGTGTGAGTGAATGAGTAAATGAGTGTGTGAGTGAGTGAATGAGTGTGAGTGAATGAGTAAATGAGTGTGTGAGTGAGTGAGTGAATGAGTGAGTGAGTGAGTGTGAGTGAATGAGTAAATGAGTGTGTGAGTGAGTGATTGAATGAGTAAATGAGTGTGAGTGAGTGAATGAGTAAATGAGTGTGTGAGTGAGTGAATGAGTAAATGAGTGTGTGAGTGAGTGAATGAGTGTGAGTGAATGAGTAAATGAGTGTGTGAGTGAGTGAATGAGTGTGAGTGAATGAGTAAATGAGTGTGTGAGTGAGTGAATGAGTGTGAGTGAATGAGTAAATGAGTGTGTGAGTGAGTGAATGAGTAAATGAGTGTGTGAGTGAGTGAATGAGTGTGAGTGAATGAGTAAATGAGTGTGTGAGTGAGTGAATGAGTGAGTGACAGTGTGAGTGAATGAGTGTGTGAGTGAATGAGTGAGTGACAGAGTGAGTGAATGAGTAAATGAGTGTGTGAGTGAGTGATTGAATGAGTAAATGAGTGTGTGAGTGAGTGAATGAGTAAATGAGTGTGAGTGAGTGAATGAGTAAATGAGTGTGTGAGTGAGTGAATGAGTGTGTGAGTGAATGAGTAAATGAGTGTGTGAGTGAGTGAATGAGTGTGTGAGTGAATGAGTAAATGAGTGTGTGAGTGAATGAGTAAATGAGTGTGTGAGTGAATGAGTGTGAGTGAATGAGTAAATGAGTGTGAGTGAGTGAATGTGTGTGAGTGAATGAGTAAATGAGTGTGTGTGAGTGAGAGTGTGTGAGTGAATGAGTAAATGAGTGTGTGTGAGTGAATGAGTGTGTGAGTGAATGAGTAAATGAGTGTGTGAGTGAGTGAATGAGTGTGTGAGTGAATGAGTAAATGAGTGTGTGAGTGAGTGAATGAGTGTGAGTGAATGAGTAAATGAGTGTGAGTGAGTGAATGAGTGTGTGAGTGAATGAGTAAATGAGTGTGTGAGTGAGTGAATGAGTGTGAGTGAATGAGTAAATGAGTGTGTGAGTGAGTAAATGAGTGTGTGAGTGAGTGAATGAGTGTGAGTGAATGAGTAAATGAGTGTGAGTGAGTGAATGAGTGTGAGTGAATGAGTAAATGAGTGTGTGAGTGAATGAGTGAGTGTGTGAGTGAGTGAATGAGTGTGAGTGAATGAGTAAATGAGTGTGTGAGTGAGTGAATGAGTGTGAGTGAATGAGTAAATGTGTGTGTGAGTGAGTGAATGAGTGTGTGAGTGAATGAGTAAATGAGTGTGAGTGAGTGAATGAGTGTGAGTGAATGAGTAAATGAGTGTGTGAGTGAATGAGTGTGAGTGAATGAGTAAATGAGTGTGAGTGAGTGAATGAGTGTGTGAGTGAATGAGTAAATGAGTGTGTGTGAGTGAATGAGTGTGAGTGAATGAGTAAATGAGTGTGTGAGTGAGTGAATGAGTGTGAGTGAATGAGTAAATGAGTGTGTGAGTGAATGAGTGTGAGTGAATGAGTAAATGAGTGTGAGTGAGTGAATGAGTGTGTGAGTGAATGAGTGTGAGTGAATGAGTAAATGAGTGTGAGTGAGTGAATGAGTAAATAAGTGTGAGTGAATGAGTGTGTGAGTGAATGAGTAAATGAGTGTGAGTGAGTGAATGAGTGTGAGTGAATGAGTAAATAAGTGTGAGTGAATGAGTGTGTGAGTGAATGAGTAAATGAGTGTGTGAGTGAGTGAATGAGTGTGTGAGTGAATGAGTGAGTGTGTGAGTGAGAGTGAGTGAGTGATTGAGTGAGTGAATGAGTAAATGAGTGAGTGAGTGATTGAGAGTGAGTGAGTGAGGTGGTGAGTGAATGAGTGTGTGAGTGAATGAGTAAATGAGTGTGTGAGTGAATGAGTAAATGAGTGTGTGAGTGAGTGAATGAGTGAGTGAGTGAGTGAATGAGTGTGTGAGTGAATGAGTAAATGAGTGAGTGAGTGAATGAGTGTGTGAGTGAGTGAGTGAATGAGTGTGTGAGTGAATGAGTAAATGAGTGAGTGAGTGAATGAGTAAGTGAGTGAGTGAGTGAATGAGTGTGTGAGTAAATGAGTAAGTGAATGAGTAGGTGAGTGTGTGAGTGAATGAGTAAATGAGTGAGTGTGTGAGTGAGTGAATGAGTGTGTGAGTGAATGAGTGTGTGAGTGAGTGAATGAGTGTGAGTGAATGAGTAAGTGTGTGAGTGAATGTGTGAATGAGTGTGAGTGAGTGAATGAATGTGTGAGTGAATGAGTGTGAGTGAGTGAATGAGTGTGTGAGTGAGTGAATTAAGAAATGTGTAAGTGTGTGAGTGAATGAATGTGTGTGAATGAGTGTGAGTGAGTGAGTGAGTGAATGAGTGTGTGTGAGTGTGAGTGAGTGAATGAGTGTGTGAGTGAATGTGTGAATGAGTGTGAGTGAGTGAATGAGTGTGAGTGAGTGAATGAGTGTGTGAGTGAGTGAATTAAGAAATGTGTGAGTAAGTGTGTGAGTGAGTGAATGAATGTGTGTGAATGAGTGTGAGTGAGTGAGTGAATGAGTGTGTGAGTGAGTGAGTGAATGAGTGTGTGTGAGTGTGAGTGAGTGAGTGAATGAGTGTGTGAGTGAGTGAGTGAATGAGTGTGTGTGAGTGTGAGTGAGTGAGTGAATGAGTGTGTGAGTGAGTGAGTGAATGAGTGTGTGTGAGTGTGAGTGAGTATGAGTGAATGAATAAATGTGTGAGTGTGTGTGAGTGAGTGAATGAGTAAGTGTGTTTATATTGTTATAATATAGAAATACAGGAAAGCATTAATGAATTGATGAAGAATAGATCATTTATTAAAGTTGCTTTTCAGTTGATTCCATTGATATATCAAGTAGAAGTTTCAAACGTCATGATTGTATAATAATGCATGTAAACACATGGACTATATTAAAAAATATATATCCCTTGTACAGACCAGGGGCAGACTTGATTAGTGATTAGTGAGTGTATGTGAGTGAGTGTGTGAGTGAGTGATTGAATGAGTGTGAGTGAGTGAGGTGGTGAGTGAATGAGTGTGTGAGTGAGTGAGTGTGTGAGTGAGTGAATGAGTGAGTGACAGAGTGTGAGTGAATGAGTAAATGAGTGTGAGTGAGTGATTGAATGAGTGTGTGAATGAGTAAATGAGTGTGTGAGTGAGTGTGAGTGAATGAGTAAATGAGTGTGTGAGTGAGTGACAGAGTGTGAGTGAATGAGTGTGTGAGTGAATGAGTGTGAGTGAGTGAATGAGTGAGTGACAGAGTGTGAGTGAATGAGTAAATGAGTGTGAGTGAGTGATTGAATGAGTAAATGAGTGTGTGAGTGAGTGAATGAGTAAATGAGTGTGTGAGTGAGTGAATGAGTAAATGAGTGTGTGAGTGAGTGAATGAGTGTGAGTGAATGAGTAAATGAGTGTGTGAGTGAGTGAATGAGTAAATGAGTGTGTGAGTGAGTGAATGAGTAAATGAGTGTGTGAGTGAGTGAATGAGTGAGTGACAGTGTGAGTGAATGAGTGTGTGAGTGAATGAGTGTGTGAGTGAATGAGTGAGTGACAGAGTGTGAGTGAATGAGTGAGTGACAGTGAGTGAATGAGTAAATGAGTGTGTGAGTGAGTGATTGAATGAGTAAATGAGTGCGTGAGTGAGTGAATGAGTAAATGAGTGTGTGAGTGAGTGAATGAGTAAATGAGTGTGTGAGTGAGTGAATGAGTGTGTGAGTGAATGAGTAAATGAGTGTGTGAGTGAGTGAATGAGTGTGAGTGAATGAGTAAATGAGTGTGAGTGAGTGAATGAGTGTGTGAGTGAATGAGTAAATGAGTGTGTGTGAGTGAATGAGTGTGTGAGTGAATGAGTAAATGAGTGTGTGAGTGAATGAGTAAATGAGTGTGAGTGAATGAGTAAATGAGTGTGAGTGAGTGAATGAGTGTGTGAGTGAATGAGTAAATGAGTGTGTGAGTGAGTGAATGAGTGTGAGTGAATGAGTAAATGAGTGTGTGAGTGAGTGAATGAGTGTGTGAGTGAATGAGTAAATGAGTGTGTGAGTGAGTGAATGAGTGTGAGTGAATGAGTAAATGAGTGTGAGTGAGTGAATGAGTGTGAGTGAATGAGTAAATGAGTGTGTGAGTGAGTGAATGAGTGTGAGTGAATGAGTGAGTGTGTGAGTGAGTGAATGAGTGTGAGTGAATGAGTAAATGAGTGTGAGTGAGTGAATGAGTGTGAGTGAATGAGTAAATGAGTGTGTGTGAGTGAATGAGTGTGTGAGTGAATGAGTAAATGAGTGTGTGAGTGAGTGAATGAGTGTGTGAGTGAATGAGTAAATGAGTGTGTGAGTGAGTGAATGAGTGTGAGTGAATGAGTAAATGAGTGTGAGTGAGTGAATGAGTGTGAGTGAATGAGTAAGAGTGTGTGTGAGTGAATGAGTGTGAGTGAATGAGTAAATGAGTGTGAGTGAGTGAATGAGTAAATGAGTGTGTGAGTGAGTGAATGAGTAAATGAGTGTGTGAGTGAGTGAATGAGTGTGTGAGTGAATGAGTGTGTGAGTGAATGAGTAAATGAGTGTGTGAGTGAGTGAATGAGTAAATGAGTGTGAGTGAGAGTGAATGAGTAAGAGTGTGTGTGAGTGAATGAGTGTGAGTGAATGAGTAAATGAGTGTGAGTGAGTGAATGAGTGTGAGTGAATGAGTAAATGAGTGTGTGAGTGAGTGAATGAGTGTGTGAGTGAGTGATTGAATGAGTGTGAGTGAGTGAGGTGGTGAGTGAATGAGTGTGTGAGTGAGTGAATGAGTGAGTGACAGAGTGTGAGTGAATGAGTAAATGAGTGTGAGTGAGTGATTGAATGAGTGTGTGAATGAGTAAATGAGTGTGTGAGTGAGTGAATGAGTGTGTGAGTGAATGAGTAAATGAGTGTGTGAGTGAGTGAATGAGTGTGTGAGTGAATGAGTAAATGAGTGTGTGAGTGAGTGAATGAGTGTGAGTGAATGAGTAAATGAGTGTGTGAGTGAGTGAGTGAATGAGTGAGTGAGTGAGTGTGAGTGAATGAGTAAATGAGTGTGTGAGTGAGTGATTGAATGAGTAAATGAGTGTGAGTGAGTGAATGAGTAAATGAGTGTGTGAGTGAGTGAATGAGTAAATGAGTGTGTGAGTGAGTGAATGAGTGTGAGTGAATGAGTAAATGAGTGTGTGAGTGAGTGAATGAGTGTGAGTGAATGAGTAAATGAGTGTGTGAGTGAGTGAATGAGTGTGAGTGAATGAGTAAATGAGTGTGTGAGTGAGTGAATGAGTAAATGAGTGTGTGAGTGAGTGAATGAGTGTGAGTGAATGAGTAAATGAGTGTGTGAGTGAGTGAATGAGTGAGTGACAGTGTGAGTGAATGAGTGTGTGAGTGAATGAGTGAGTGACAGAGTGAGTGAATGAGTAAATGAGTGTGTGAGTGAGTGATTGAATGAGTAAATGAGTGTGTGAGTGAGTGAATGAGTAAATGAGTGTGAGTGAGTGAATGAGTAAATGAGTGTGTGAGTGAGTGAATGAGTGTGTGAGTGAATGAGTAAATGAGTGTGTGAGTGAGTGAATGAGTGTGTGAGTGAATGAGTAAATGAGTGTGTGAGTGAATGAGTAAATGAGTGTGTGAGTGAATGAGTGTGAGTGAATGAGTAAATGAGTGTGAGTGAGTGAATGTGTGTGAGTGAATGAGTAAATGAGTGTGTGTGAGTGAGAGTGTGTGAGTGAATGAGTAAATGAGTGTGTGTGAGTGAATGAGTGTGTGAGTGAATGAGTAAATGAGTGTGTGAGTGAGTGAATGAGTGTGTGAGTGAATGAGTAAATGAGTGTGTGAGTGAGTGAATGAGTGTGAGTGAATGAGTAAATGAGTGTGAGTGAGTGAATGAGTGTGTGAGTGAATGAGTAAATGAGTGTGTGAGTGAGTGAATGAGTGTGAGTGAATGAGTAAATGAGTGTGTGAGTGAGTAAATGAGTGTGTGAGTGAGTGAATGAGTGTGAGTGAATGAGTAAATGAGTGTGAGTGAGTGAATGAGTGTGAGTGAATGAGTAAATGAGTGTGTGAGTGAATGAGTGAGTGTGTGAGTGAGTGAATGAGTGTGAGTGAATGAGTAAATGAGTGTGTGAATGAGTGAGTGTGTGAGTGAGTGAATGAGTGTGAGTGAATGAGTAAATGAGTGTGTGAGTGAGTGAATGAGTGTGTGAGTGAATGAGTAAATGAGTGTGAGTGAGTGAATGAGTGTGTGAGTGAATGAGTAAATGAGTGTGTGAGTGAGTGAATGAGTGTGTGAGTGAATGAGTAAATGAGTGTGTGAGTGAGTGAATGAGTGTGAGTGAATGAGTAAATGAGTGTGTGAGTGAGTGAATGAGTGTGAGTGAATGAGTAAATGAGTGTGTGAGTGAGTGAATGAGTGTGAGTGAATGAGTAAATGAGTGTGAGTGAGTGAATGAGTGTGAGTGAATGAGTAAATGAGTGTGTGTGAGTGAATGAGTGTGAGTGAATGAGTAAATGAGTGTGTGAGTGAGTGAATGAGTGTGAGTGAATGAGTAAATGTGTGTGTGAGTGAGTGAATGAGTGTGTGAGTGAATGAGTAAATGAGTGTGAGTGAGTGAATGAGTGTGAGTGAATGAGTAAATGAGTGTGTGAGTGAATGAGTGTGAGTGAATGAGTAAATGAGTGTGAGTGAGTGAATGAGTGTGTGAGTGAATGAGTAAATGAGTGTGTGTGAGTGAATGAGTGTGAGTGAATGAGTAAATGAGTGTGTGAGTGAGTGAATGAGTGTGAGTGAATGAGTAAATGAGTGTGTGAGTGAATGAGTGTGAGTGAATGAGTAAATGAGTGTGAGTGAGTGAATGAGTGTGTGAGTGAATGAGTGTGAGTGAATGAGTAAATGAGTGTGAGTGAGTGAATGAGTAAATAAGTGTGAGTGAATGAGTGTGTGAGTGAATGAGTAAATGAGTGTGTGAGTGAATGAGTGTGAGTGAATGAGTAAATGAGTGTGAGTGAGTGAATGAGTGTGTGAGTGAATGAGTGTGAGTGAATGAGTAAATGAGTGTGAGTGAGTGAATGAGTAAATAAGTGTGAGTGAATGAGTGTGTGAGTGAGTGAATGAGTGTGTGAGTGAATGAGTGAGTGTGTGAGTGAGAGTGAGTGAGTGATTGAGTGAGTGAATGAGTAAATGAGTGAGTGAGTGATTGAGAGTGTGAGTGAGTGAGGTGGTGAGTGAATGAGTGTGTGAGTGAATGAGTAAATGAGTGTGTGAGTGAATGAGTAAATGAGTGTGTGAGTGAGTGAATGAGTGAGTGAGTGAGTGAGTGAATGAGTGTGTGAGTGAATGAGTAAATGAGTGAGTGAGTGAATGAGTGTGTGAGTGAGTGAGTGAGTGAATGAGTGTGTGAGTGAATGAGTAAATGAGTGAGTGAGTGAATGATTAAGTGAGTGAGTGAGTGAATGAGTGTGTGAGTAAATGAGTAAGTGAATGAGTAGGTGAGTGTGTGAGTGAATGAGTAAATGAGTGAGTGTGTGAGTGAGTGAATGAGTGTGTGAGTGAATGAGTGTGTGAGTGAGTGAATGAGTGTGAGTGAATGAGTAAGTGTGTGAGTGAATGTGTGAATGAGTGTGAGTGAGTGAATGAATGTGTGAGTGAATGAGTGTGAGTGAGTGAATGAGTGTGTGAGTGAGTGAATTAAGAAATGTGTAAGTGTGTGAGTGAATGAATGTGTGTGAATGAGTGTGAGTGAGTGAGTGAGTGAATGAGTGTGTGTGAGTGTGAGTGAGTGAATGAGTGTGTGAGTGAATGTGTGAATGAGTGTGAGTGAGTGAATGAGTGTGAGTGAGTGAATGAGTGTGTGAGTGAGTGAATTAAGAAATGTGTGAGTAAGTGTGTGAGTGAGTGAATGAATGTGTGTGAATGAGTGTGAGTGAGTGAGTGAATGAGTGTGTGAGTGAGTGAGTGAATGAGTGTGTGTGAGTGTGAGTGAGTGAGTGAATGAGTGTGTGAGTGAGTGAGTGAATGAGTGTGTGTGAGTGTGAGTGAGTGAGTGAATGAGTGTGTGAGTGAGTGAGTGAATGAGTGTGTGTGAGTGTGAGTGAGTATGAGTGAATGAATAAATGTGTGAGTGTGTGTGAGTGAGTGAATGAGTAAGTGTGTTTATATTGTTATAATATAGAAATACAGGAAAGCATTAATGAATTGATGAAGAATAGATCATTTATTAAAGTTGCTTTTCAGTTGATTCCATTGATATATCAAGTAGAAGTTTCAAACGTCATGACTGTATAATAATGCATGTAAACACATGGACTATATTAAAAAATATATATCCCTTGTACAGACAATGTTTTATGTTTCAGTTCCCTTATTCCAAAGTGACTGGTCTGAATATAAAAAAAAGATCCTGAAAAGAAAATAACCTGATCTATTTATTTAATTCTTCACGTTGTTGTCGTCAAGCAGAAATGGAGATTTCAAGTTCTTGTGCTTGAGCAGATTCTCCAGGCCCTGAAACACAGACGTGGGGAAAATTGAGTGAGTGAGTGCATGTGTGTGTGTGTGTGTGTGAGAGAGAGAGAGAGAGAGTGTGTGTGAGTGAGTGAGTGAGTGAGTTAGTAAGTGAATGAGTGAGTGAGTGAGTGAATGAATGAGTGAGTGAATGAATGAGTGAGTGAATGAGTGAGTAAGTGTGTGAGTGAGTGAGTTAGTAAGTGAATGAGAAAGTGTGTGAGTGAGTGTGTGTGTGAGTGAGTAAGTGAATGAGTGTGTGAGTGAGTTAGTAAGTGAATGAGTGTGTGTGTGAGTGAGTTAGTAAGTGAATGAGTGTGTGTGTGAGTTAGTAAGTGAATGAGTGTGTGTGTGAGTGAGTTAGTAAGTGAATGAGAAAGTGTGTGAGTGAGTGTGTGTGAGTAAGTGAATGAGTGTGTGAGTGAGTTAGTAGGTGAATGAGTAAGTGTGTGTGTGAGTGATTTAGTAAGTGAATGAGTGAGTGAGTGAGTTAGTAAGTGAATGAGTGAGTGAGTGAGTTAGTAAGTGAATGAGTGAATGAGTAAGTGTGTGTGTGAGTGAGTTAGTAAGTGAATGAGTGAGTGAGTTAGTAAGTGAATGAGTGTGTGAGTGAGTTAGTAAGTGAATGAGTGAGTGAGTGAGTTAGTAAGTGAATGAGTGAATGAGTGTGTGTGTGAGTGAGTTAGTAAGTGAATGAGTGTGTGAGTGAGTGAGTTAGTAAGTGAATGAGTGAGTGAGTGAGTTAGTAAGTGAATGAGTGAGTGAGTGAGTTAGTAAGTGAATGAGTGAATGAGTGTGTGTGTGAGTGAGTTAGTAAGTGAATGAGTGTGTGAGTGAGTGAGTTAGTAAGTGAATGAGTGTGTGAGTGAGTTAGTAAGTGAATGAGTGTGTGAGTGAGTTAGTAAGTGAATGAGTGTGTGAGTGAGTTAGTAAGTGAATGAGTGTGTGAGTTAGTAAGTGAATGAGTGAATGAGTAAGTGTGTGTGTGAGTGAGTTAGTAAGTGAATGAGTGTGTGAGTTAGTAAGTGAATGAGTGAATGAGTAAGTGTGTGTGTGAGTGAGTTAGTAAGTGAATGAGTGTGTGAGTGAGTGAGTTAGTAAGTGAATGAGTGTGTGAGTGAGTTAGTAAGTGAATGAGTGAATGAGTAAGTGTGTGTGTGAGTGAGTTAGTAAGTGAATGAGTGAGTAAGTGAATGAGTGAGTTAGTAAGTGAATGAGTGTGTGAGTAAGTGTGTGTGTGAGTGAGTTAGTAAGTGAATGAGTGAGTGAGTGAGTTAGTAAGTGAATGAGTGAGTTAGTAAGTGAATGAGTGTGTGAGTGAGTTAGTAAGTGAATGAGTGAATGAGTAAGTGTGTGTGTGAGTGAGTTAGTAAGTGAATGAGTGAGTGAGTGAGTTAGTAAGTGAATGAGTGTGTGAGTGAGTTAGTAAGTGAATGAGTGAATGAGTAAGTGTGTGTGTGAGTGAGTTAGTAAGTGAATGAGTGAGTGAGTAAGTGTGTGTGAGTGAGTTAGTAAGTGAATGAGTGAGTGAGTTAGTAAGTGAATGAGTGTGTGAGTGAGTGAGTGAGTTAGTAAGTGAATGAGTGAGTTAGTAAGTGAATGAGTGTGTGAGTGAGTTAGTAAGTGAATGAGTGTGTGAGTGAGTTAGTAGGTGAATGAGTGAGTGAGCGAGTGAGTGAGTTAGTAAGTGAATGAGTGTGTGAGTAAGTGTGTGTGAGAGTTAGTAAGTGAATGAGTGAGTGAGTGAGTGAGTTAGTAAGTGAATGAGTGAGTTAGTAAGTGAATGAGTGTGTGAGTGAGTTAGTAAGTGAATGAGTGTGTGAGTGAGTTAGTAGGTGAATGAGTGAATGAGTAAGTGTGTGTGAGTGAGTTAGTAAGTGAATGAGTGTGTGAGTGAGTTAGTAAGTGAATGAGTAAGTGTGTGTGTGAGTGAGTTAGTAAGTGAATGAGTGTGTGAGTGAGTTAGTAGGTGAATGAGTGAATGAGTAAGTGTGTGTGTGAGTTAGTAGGTGAATGAGTGAGTTAGTAAGTGAATGAGTGTGTGAGTGAGTTAGTAAGTGAATGAGTGAGTGAGTGAGTTAGTAGGTGAATGAGTGAATGAGTAAGTGTGTGTGTGAGTGAGTTAGTAAGTGAATAAGTGAGTGAGTGAGTTAGTAAGTGAATGAGTGAGTGAGTGAGTTAGTAGGTGAATGAGTGAATGAGTAAGTGTGTGTGTGAGTGAGTTAGTAAGTGAATAAGTGAGTGAGTGAGTTAGTAAGTGAATAAGTGTGTGAGTGAGTTAGTAAGTGAATAGGTGTGAGAGTGAGTTAGTAAGTGAATGAGTGTGTGAGTGAGTTAGTAAGTGAATGTGTGTGAGTGAGTTAGTAAGTGAATGAGTGAATGAGTAAGTGAATGAGTGAGTGAGTTAGTAAGTGAATGAGTGAGTGAGTAAGTGAATGAGTGAGTGAGTTAGTAAGTGAATGAGTGTGTGAGTGAGTTAGTAAGTGAATGAGTGTGTGAGAGTTAGTAAGTGAATGAGTGAGTTAGTAAGTGAATGAGTGAATGAGTAAGTGTGTGTGTGAGTGAGTTAGTAAGTGAATGAGTGAGTGAGTAAGTGAATGAGTGAGTGTGTGTGTGAGTTAGTAGGTGAATGAGTGAGTTAGTAAGTGAATGAGTGTGTGAGTGAGTTAGTAAGTGAATGAGTGAGTGAGTGAGTTAGTAGGTGAATGAGTGAATGAGTAAGTGTGTGTGTGAGTGAGTTAGTAAGTGAATAAGTGAGTGAGTGAGTTAGTAAGTGAATGAGTGAGTGAGTGAGTTAGTAGGTGAATGAGTGAATGAGTAAGTGTGTGTGTGAGTGAGTTAGTAAGTGAATAAGTGAGTGAGTGAGTTAGTAAGTGAATAAGTGTGTGAGTGAGTTAGTAAGTGAATAGGTGTGAGAGTGAGTTAGTAAGTGAATGAGTGTGTGAGTGAGTTAGTAAGTGAATGTGTGTGAGTGAGTTAGTAAGTGAATGAGTGAATGAGTAAGTGAATGAGTGAGTGAGTTAGTAAGTGAATGAGTGAGTGAGTAAGTGAATGAGTGAGTGAGTTAGTAAGTGAATGAGTGTGTGAGTGAGTTAGTAAGTGAATGAGTGTGTGAGAGTTAGTAAGTGAATGAGTGAGTTAGTAAGTGAATGAGTGAATGAGTAAGTGTGTGTGTGAGTGAGTTAGTAAGTGAATGAGTGAGTGAGTAAGTGAATGAGTGAGTGAGTTAGTAAGTGAATGAGTGTGTGAGTAAGTGTGTGTGTGAGTGAGTTAGTAAGTGAATGAGTGAGTGAGTAAGTGAATGAGTGAGTGAGTTAGTAAGTGAATGAGTGTGTGAGTGAGTTAGTAAGTGAATGAGTGAATGAGTAAGTGTGTGTGTGAGTGAGTTAGTAAGTGAATGAGTGAGTGAGTTAGTAAGTGAATGAGTGTGTGAGTGAGTTAGTAAGTGAATGAGTGAATGAGTAAGTGTGTGTGTGAGTGAGTTAGTAAGTGAATGAGTGAGTGAGTTAGTAAGTGAATGAGTGTGTGAGTGAGTTAGTAAGTGAATGAGTGAGTTAGTAAGTGAATGAGTGAATGAGTAAGTGTGTGTGTGAGTGAGTTAGTAAGTGAATGAGTGAGTGAGTAAGTGAATGAGTGAGTGAGTTAGTAAGTGAATGAGTGTGTGAGTAAGTGTGTGTGTGAGTGAGTTAGTAAGTGAATGAGTGAGTGAGTGAGTAAGTGAATGAGTGAGTGAGTGAGTTAGTAAGTGAATGAGTGTGTGAGTAAGTGTGTGTGTGAGTGAGTTAGTAAGTGAATGAGTGAGTGAGTGAGTTAGTAAGTGAATGAGTGTGTGAGTGAGTTAGTAAGTGAATGAGTGAGTGAGTGTGTGAGTGAGTTAGTAAGTGAACGAGTGAGTGAGTGAGTTAGTAAGTGAATGAGTGTGTGAGTTAGTAAGTGAATGAGTGAATGAGTAAGTGTGAGTGAGTTAGTAAGTGAATGAGTGAATGAGTAAGTGTGTGTGTGAGTAAGTTAGTAAGTGAATGAGTGTGTGAGTTAGTAAGTGAATGAGTGAATGAGTAAGTGTGAGTGAGTTAGTAAGTGAATGAGTGAGTGAGTGAGTCTACACATTCATATCAAATGCTGTTGTTTTTTTTTTTTGTTTGTTTGTTTTTGTAGTGGCTACAGAAATTTCTAGAGTTTTGTTATAAGCTGGTTCTAATATACAGAACCACAGTGCAAAGCTTAGTACCTTATCAAACGTTACCCGGATTCATCATCATCATCAGTTTGTTACACAAACTTCAGTACAGTGGCTTCTCAATAAGACACAGGCTCAGTATAAAATAAAGGCACTGAAATGGAAATGTGCCTTAGCTTTCACTTTTGCAATTAATTTCTACTAATTACAAACATTCATCATTATACACTTACAATAAATGAATCGTAATAATGCCAGTGTTTGTGGGATGCATTCAGACTCATAGCAACATATAACAAAATAAAATGTACATTAAAATGTAACAAAACTAAATCACAGCTAATTAAACATTAGCTCTCAGGCCAAGCTTTCACTGGTGTGCAGAGCTTTCTGGTTTTGTACAAATGTCCACCACACTACTATCTCTTTTTAAAAAACACACACAAAAGAATTAAGGCACTGAAATAAGGAGATGTATTTTTCCTCACTTTCTTCGCTGCAAAAACTTAATCGAGGTCATTTTCCACCTGCAGTTGCAGCTTGTATGCTAGCATGCTAGTCAAGAGAATAGTTTTTTTTTGTTTCTGTTTTTTAACCCAAGCCAGTCTCTCCTGATTCGAGGTCATATTTAGATCATGTTTTTAGCTCATATTTAGAGGAGACGAGTGTGAGCTTGTTGAGTTTACACAAGTTCTACACCTCATTTAGTAGTAATAGGAGGAGGAGGATAGTATAAAATCTCTATCAATGTACTGGTATGTACAGATGCAGATACCGTATTCTCACACGCACAGGTTAGCCCAGGCTTCTTAGACTTTAAGAGTGTAAGAGATAAATACATGATAATGTGACATTAGTTAGTTCCTACAATGATGCCTCTGTATGTATAAACTCTTACTTCATTCATTAATACTGCTGAAATGAACAGTTCTGAAGTTGTATCAAGTGCTGTACCCTTTACTCACACATTTTCTAACACATGGTATATGGTATGCTGCAGTATAAGGCATTGTCAAGACTCAATCCCATACAGAAACAACCGACGTGTCAAAGATCTCTCACCTCTCCAAAATAAGACACAAGTGGAGAAATTTCACACACCGCTGGAGGATCACCATCCTGAGCCGCCCTGTAGATTAATAAAACACAGATCAATAATCGAACGTTTTCTTAGATTATTTTGAACTGTATTTTAAAGAACGACAGAGGTCTAGTAAAATGTTAAAATAATAAATACTTAATATATATCGTCTTATACTTCTAGACACATTTAGTTCACAATTCTTCATCTACAGGACAATATACACAGCATATTTGCTTAACATAGACGTCTCTTACAAATGCCGGTGTCCTGAACCCGTACTGCTGACTTTTCTGTTCAATTCAATTCTTTTTATTTTTTATTTGTTGTGCTTTTATTTTATAGCGCTTTTTAACAAATGGACATTCTCTCCAAATCTCCAACGAGCAAGCCAGAGGCAAGGAAAAACTCCCTAAGACATATATGAGGAAGAAACCAAAGGAACTAGACTCAAAAGGGAATCCATCCTCATCAGGGTGATGCCAGAGAGTGCGATTATGAATAATGTCCTCTCTACAACTGAATATAGTTAAGTGAAGTTGTGTAAAATGGAGCTTTGGTAGCTCCAAATTGTAACCTGGGCGGTGGAAGCTAAAGTGGTTAAGACTCTTGGTTGTTTATTGGAAGATCAGGGTTCAAGACTCAGCACTGCCAAGCTGCCACCATTGCAAGGCCCACAACCTTCTCCTGGGGTGCTGCATCATGGCTGACCCTGTGCTCTGACCCCACTGTGCAGTAATGTATATGTGACAAATAAAGGCTGCTTACTTACTTACTTAATTTTGAGCAATATACTGTATAAATATGAGCATCAGCATGATTTCTGAATGATGTGATTCTGATACTTTAAAGTGATGCTGTGATTCACTATTAAACTACAATTAATATCCTCTGGCTTTATGACGCGACACAAAGCATGTAAACAAGGAAAGAAACGAATAAGCATTTTTGGCACCTGCATTCTGAAGTGATGGGGTTGTCGTGCTCATCAAGGAACACGGCCTTGGCTTGCAATGCCCAGCGATAGTGCTGAGCCAGCAGAGAGCGCCTCACTGTGGTCGGAGTATCAACAGGCGCACCATCCGCATTTTTCAGCGGTGAGAACTCGTCCTCCCTGAGAACCTCAAACGCAACAAATTTTCTGCAACGAGAAAGGCAACGTCATGTCGTAAACCTATTTTAACGATTTTAAAAAACGACCTTAAACTTTTTTTTACTGATAACAAGGATAACAGGGATTCACTTTGAAAACTGGAAGACGTCGAAGACAAACTTCTCCATTTTTATTCCATTTGGTTTTGTCGGTTTCACAAAGTTCCCTCCTTCATCCACAAACGGCACTTTCTTGATGGCTACATGCTGCTTCAACTGGTCCTGATAATTCCTAAGAAAAAGAAAAAAAATGTTTAAATGCTAAATTAAATACTGTACAAATAATTTTAATGATGATAAAAATTGCAGGGTGATTAAACATGCTCTTGCTGTTCAGTATTCAGATTCACTCAAGCAGCACATCAACGGTGAAAATGTCGGATGTTTGGAACCATTTCAGTTTCTACGAGGGACAGTAGACAAGCGCTATTTTATCACTGTTCACGTCAAAGACGGAGAGGACTTCACCACTTTGACATGAAATCTGTCTCATGCACACTGTACAGAACAATATAACAAAAAGGAAAACCCCTGATAGCGACACAACCTGCAGTTTTTGGAAAGACAAAATCACAACACAAAAACATCTATGCAACAGTGGTAAATATAATAAAAAATAGAATTCATTGCCTTGAATGATCGACCTTTCTCTGCTGCCAAGGATAATATTGAGCTTCATCACACTGTGCTAGTCATTTTTTTCTGTCTGGTAGTATGTTGAGCTGATCATAATGGACAAACACTATACACATCTATCATTTTAATTTTTTTTTACCTGAAAAACAAAACAATATCAAAACCATTAAATAAAATGATAGGCATATACACAGTGTCACTCACAGGGCCACCTCCAATAGAAAGTCTCTGGTGAAGAAATGGTTGCAGATGTTTCCAGCATTGTACACGAGCTCTCCCCCAGGATGGCGCTGCTCTGCTGTCTCAGGCTCCAGCTCGCTGTATTCCACCACCTGGTACATGCCATCTACACGGCATACTACACCCACAGGCTCGGATGGATACGCCTTTTCTACCACCTCAGCAACACACAGGGGAGAAACAAAGGATGATGCATGGCAGAAATCCAGGAAAAACTAAATATGATGGAATATCGATCCTTAAATTATTATGAGTGCGGCATGTAGAGAAAGTATTATGGAGAACTTCTTATCGTGCTGGAGCTTGGGAAACTAGTACCTCGTCTACTGTGATAAAGACAAAGACTGGTAAGGATTTACACCACTAACTATTCCAGAGACTTGTGACAAACACATGCTCATATCTTTGAGTAAAGAAGTTGGACTATGGGCTGTATTGAGTCTCTGAAAATTGAACCATTACATTCCAGTCAGAGAGGAGGACAAGGTACTTTATTCTGTCCAACACACAAGTGCACAAGACACTGAAGAGTGTCAATATTGATACAACACCTTATAGGAGTGAGCTGAATGGTCTGGTAATAACGATCTTATTCTCAAGATAAAGACAATGGAGATGGTTGTGGACATGATTAGATTAATTCAATTCCACCCACTATTGCTGGTTGGACAGTATGAGAACAGTTACAACTTTCTGGGAATTTACACTGCTGAGGATTTATCCTGGGCCACACTGGACACATGGTGTATTTGGTAAAGAAAGGTCAACAATAGCTATAAATATAAATAATTTTTTGGCATCTCTGTTGGAATCTTCATCTAGAGGTTTACAAGATCCCAAGTTCGGATCCTTACAATGTCACACCCCTCCGTAGTCAGGCTCTCTGAGAGGGAGAGATGGCTTTACTGTCTCTCTCCTGACAATCATAGTGACTGTAGCCAGTCCTGGGCAGCTGTGAGCTGATGTATGCAGAAGGGGGCAGTAAACACTTTCCTCTGAGTGTATTTAGCTGCATGAGCAGTTTAAAAAGAGTTACTAGCTGGTTTCACGTGTCTCAAAAGTAGCACATGATTGCTGTCACCCTCCTCGCTTAGCAGCTGTAATGAGATTAAGGAAAGCTAGCTAGTGGGTGGGAGGAAAAACTGACCATATGGAGGCACATTTACGGAGTTTGTTAATATATTTCCAGTAAAAACAGAACTAAATATAATTGTGGGAGAGGACCGGAACTTTCTTCAGGAGTGCTCAGGATTGGTCAAGTTCATCTATTCATTCTATATTCAGTTTGGTATACGGTACCAAAGTGAATATCTAGACTCCATCTAGACTGTCAGACTCTGTCACGCTCTACCATTCCTCCTTCCAGGATGTCCTTTGCTATATTACACTGTATACCATATAATGAACTTTATACACTTGCAATGTGTGTAGCTTTGTCATTCTGAGGATATGAAACAACTTCACATAACTGCTTATGTGAATAAATGCCCTATGTACCAAATAAGTTAGCAATAACAATGACCGTAGTATAATAAGTACAGGTAAAATCAATTCCCATCCATTGTTACAACGTCACACATCACCCCGACCCACCAACAATGTGATCAGATGAAGACAAAAAGTAAAAACCTCATATTGTACACGTAGGTTCATTTGTACCTTAGCACCACAGTCGGCTCCTTTCTTCACACAGAAGCCAATAAACAGTGGATCAGCCAGTTTAACCAGGATGTTATCAACACAGTAGACATGAATATACTGCACCCCCCTTCTCTCCATATCCTCTAAGACCTTGTTGTCTACAAGAGCGCGATAAAGGCCTCCATTTCCATCTGAAAAGCAACAAAACAAACACATATTTGTTTAAGTGTTAAATATATTCCACAAACGATAATATAGAATATGTAATGTTTAGATAAAATGTTGTTTGCTCATCAAAATTGTGGGACAGTGTTTGAGTAACTGTTAAAATAATGGAAATAAACAACATTATAGTGAATCATAATACATTTCAGACACTTTTAATTTAACTAAGTACGAAAAGTACTAGACAGGAGCAAATCAAGATGATCTTTGATTGTGTATTTGATTGTGCTGCATATTTTGTTTAGATACAGCTATGTTGATTATGCATTGTTTTCAAAAAAATATCTCAAACCTGGAGCCATGGCTATCTTATTCTTCTTTTCCAGAATAATCTTCCCATCAAAGTCAACAGCTGGAATCATCCTCTGCTCGAACATCACCACATTGGAAGGATCCAAGTCAAAGTAGCCGTTCTCTTTGAAAAATTTCTCTGTGGGCTCCAGGGTGAACTCGCTGGTCATTATATACCTGTGTCCACCCAATATAAAGCAGACAAAGAGTTACTGGAGCTGATGGCTGTATAGTTAAAGCCCTCGGTTTTACCAGAGTGCAGAACTTTTAGATGATGGAATGAAAACATTTATGGGCTTTTTGGGTATATACACTATATTACCAAAAGTTTTGGGACACCCAGGGGGAGGAGACACTTATTATACTTTGCACTCACTGACATTAACTGCATTAACCTGGTCTGATTATCCAGCCAGATTGAAAATATACACTGTAGTGGGACACCCATCCAAATCATTGAATTCAGGTGTTGTTTTTCAGGGGTTGGGCTCGGCTCCTTAGTTCCAGTGAAAGCAACTCTTAATGCTTTAGCAAACCAAGACATTTTGGACAATTTCATGCTCCCAAATTTGTGGGAACAGTTTTGGGGATTCCTGTTCCAACATGACTGTGCACCAGTGCACAAACCAAGATGAGCGAGTTTGGTGTGAAGCATTAAGAGTTCACTGGAACTAAGGAGACAAGCCCAATATTGTGTATAGCATTATAGTGTATGATTGTGATTGAGGTTGAGGTGAAATTCACCAAGGCACTGTGCACTTGAGACCAAATTTCTCGCTTGCCAGGTTCTGCAACTTCCGAATACGCTCTGCTTGGATCTGATACAATGTTTTGCCACTTGGCAGCCCGACGTCATACATTCCTTTAGGATACGGAACTCCGAGTCTGGTTCCCTGCCCACCAGCTAACAGCAGCACGGCCACTTTGTTTTGAGCTATCTGTGAAAAACCTGCAAAGAAAGAAAAAAAAACAACAAACAAACTTTCTTTTATTGTACGTCATTCGTTTGATTATTTATAGCACTTGTCAATCAATGTAGTTTCAGCTTTAGTAGCAAACACAGAGTACTTTATAAGCTCTCTGTTTGCTTTATATTTTCACCACATTTTTCCAGTATCATAGTCAAAACAGAGCTGTTTATTTTTCAGTAAGGAACATCAGGATACAGGTTATGTCAGGTTATTCCTACACAGAGCAGTAAGTGTTTAAGACCACAGAGTTCTCTTGTTTAGTACAGTTGCTTTACAGCCTTATTTTTCCCCCTCACTATTTATACTCTGAACTCTGCACACATGTATTTCTTCACACATAATTCTTTCCCTGTAATACTTTACTATTCTAACTAGTCATTTTTATTCATATTATGATATTTTAATTAAAACTACCTTCCTACACCCATCAGGCATAACATTATGAGCAGTGAGAGGTGAAGTGAATAACACTGATTATCTCCTCATCATGGCACCTCTTAGTGGGTGGGATATATTAGAGGCAGCAAGTGAACATTTTTTCCTCAAAGTTGATCTGTTAGAGGCTTGACAAGGGCCACATTTTGATGGCTAGACGACTGGATCAGAGCATCTCCAAAACTGCAGCTCTTATGGGGTGTTCCCGGTCTGCAGTGGTCAGTATCTATCAAAAGTGGTCCAAGGAAGCAACAGTGTTGAACCAAGGACAGGGTCATGGATGGTCAAGGCTCACTGATGCACGTGGGGAGAGAAGGCTGGCCCGTGTGATCCGATCCAACAGACGAGCTACTGTTGCTCAAATTGCTGAAGAAGTTAATGCTGGTTCTAATAGAAAGGTGTCAGAATACACGGTGCATGATGGGTCAGGGCTGTTTTGGCAGCAAAAGGGGGATCAACACAATATTAGACAGGTGGTCATAATGTTAAGCCCGGTCAGTGTATACTAACAATATTGTGCTCTGCTTTAGGCTGACATCTCCTGATACTGTTATTTCCTTTGAAATGAATCACCAAAAATAAAGACAGGACAGCATGAGAAATATTAAAAAGTCATAAATACACCAAAAACAAACATCCCTGATTAGTTTGGAGTATAAATAGTAGGTAAGTAAAGCCGGACCTTCCTCCTCCCACTCCTGCAGTGAGCCCGGATCACTTCTCCGCACTCCGCCGATGAACTCGCGCTCTACCGGCTCCATGCGCCCGCACAGCCGCTCCTCCTCACCCGAGCTCTGTCTCGCGGCCTCGGCGGCGCTCCGGCAGTGTCTCACCAGCTCTCCGGGCTCCAGCTGAGACAGCTCGGCCAGAAACGCGTCCCTGTCCTCAGCCGAAAGCTCGGGCCAGAACCGCAGGACGTGACTCTGACCCGCGGAGTCTAATTTCACTTTAGCGTCTTCATACGACAACATGGTCCTGGGCACAATGTCATCAAACCCTGTCAGGAATTCGGCAGAGAAGACACCCGTCTCCTGTCCTCCTCTGGTCTCACCTGACTAACTGACTGACTGACCCTCCTCCCCTCACGAGGCTGAAGTTATTGTCTATTCGCAGTTTATTTAATTTCGCCGTTCCTCCTTAAATATTGAGATTATTTCGCCTCTAGATGGCGCTATTCGACCTGCGTGGAGATTTGCACAACTTTGCAAATGTATTACAATTTTCATTGTTGAGAAATATTTATTGTTGGAACAGTTAACAGATCATCCGTCAGATTTTCTATAACACTTATCCTATACAAGGTCACAGGGAGCCTGGAGCCTATCCCAGGGGACTCCGGACACACAAGGCCGAAAGCACCCTGGATGGGGCGCCAACACATCGCAGGGCACAATTGCATATACTATTGACAATTTAAAGATGCCCCATTGACAATGCGTGTCTTGGACTGGTGGAGGAAACTAGAGTACCCAGAGGAAACCCTTGAAGCACAGGGAGAACATGCAAACTTTAAACACAAAGGCCTAACTGGATCATGTTAATTTAAAAAATTTCCCGACATGAATATATGTTTTAAACCACTCGAGGTTGAACTATCCTGAGGCCCAAAAAAACTCACAACAATATGAAATAATCTTAAAATAGTATAATTTGCCTTCATCTTGGCCCAAAGTCTTATTTCCCCTTAAAAGTATCATAAGTCTTTAGATAAAATCATTTTCAGACCACTCTTTGAAAGGCTCAACAACCTGAGACAAAATATGACTACAATCAGAAATAGCATACATATTACTTTTACAAAATAACATCCGTCCATCTGTCCAGTCTCATTCAAAAGTCTTCATACTTAAAAGTGTTGATAATATTTTGCCTAAAATACCACATTTTCCAATAATGAACCAAAGTCCACCCTAGTGGTTAATGGTTTTAAATATTATGCACAATTATATATATATATATATATATATATATATATATATATATATATATATATATATATATATATATATATATATATATATATATATGTGTGTGTGTGTGTGTGTGTGTATGTATGCATGGTTCCTGCGTGGCGCAAAGTCTTTGTTAATCTTAACGTTTCATATACACTATATTGCCAAAAGTTTTTGCCAAAACTTGACTGACCTGCACAGAGTCCTGACCTCAACCCGATAGAACACCTTTGGGATGAATTAGATTGGAAACTGCAAGCCAGGCCAAAACTGGGATGTCTACCTTTACATGCACATGAATTTAATATGGAGTTGGTCCACAGCTATAACAGCTTCAACTCTTCAGGGAAGGCTTTGCACAAAGTTTAGGAGTGTTTTTATGGGAATTTTTCATTCCACTAGAAGTGCATTTGTGAGGTCAAGCACCGATGTTGGACGAGAAGGTCTGGCTCGCAGTCTCCACTCTAATTCATCCCAAAGGTGTTCTATTGGGTTGAAGTCAGGACTCTGTGCTGGTCAGTCAAGTTTTGGCAATATAGTGTATATGAAACGTTAAGATTAAAAATGACTTTGGGCCAGGCAGGAACCATGCATAGTCAAGGCCAGTCAAGTTCCTCCACATCAAACTCACTCATCCATGTTTTTATGGACCTTGCTTTGTGCACTGGTGTGCAGTCATGTTGGAACAGGAAGAGGTCATCCACAGTGCCTTGGTGAATTTCACTTCTACCTCAATCACATTCATACACTATAATGCTATACACAATATCGGGCTTGTCTCCTTAGTTCCAGTGAACTCTTAATGCTTCACACCAAACTCGCTCATCTTGCTTTGTGCACTGGTGTGCAGTCATGTTGGAACAGGAATCCCCAAAACTGTTCCCACAAAGTTGGGAGCATGAAATTGACCAAAATGTCTTGGTACACTGAAGCATTAAGAGTTCATTTCACTGGAACTAAGGGGCCAGGGCCAAGCCCAACCCCTGATAACAACACCTGAATTCAATGATTTGGAGGGGTACTTTTGGCAATATAGTGTATATTTTCAATCTTGTTGGATAATCAGACCAGGTTCATGCAGTTAATGTGAGCGAGTGAAAAGAGTAATAAGTGTCTCCCCCTACAGGTGTAAAAGGGGATCATTTAAGGTGGAAAGGCGAAGTCGACTAGAAAGATACATTTCTGCATCACAGCAGAAGAAACTCGTGACCGGTGCGGACAAAAAAAAGTTCAACAAACACTTGTGTGAGCCGAAGTGAGCGGTCTGATTAAACTTTAGAAACTCACATCTGGAGGTCAATCAAATTAGCAGCTGGCTTGTGCTTGTGAGATGGACAAAAACTGCCTGATATCTTTGCTAAACACAATAACGGTACTCGGCTCACTTCCGCCACTCACTTCAGTCATGTGACCACTCGCGGTGAGGCGCGTGCCTGGTGGTCAGCTGATGGGGATTGAGTGTATAAGTTTAAATTCAGTCTACAGGTTTAAAATCATTTACATAATAAATAAATAAATAAATAAATAAATAAATAAAAATGAATAACAACATTAAAACAACAACAATAATAATAATAATAATAATAATAAAAACTGTCAGAAAAGTGTCTTAGCACTAATCATTCACTCATGCTTAAAGATCTACTGTAGAAATTTTGGGGAACAACATTAATTTAGCTACTGATTTATATTTTTAAATGAAACTTCCAAATGAATGAAAGTGAGTTAGGTATTTGTGTAATTAGCTAAGTGTTTTATTTTTGATTCTGTGGGAGCGTTAGGCTAACTGCGGCCAGGAGGTCTTGCTAACTGTGGCCAGGCAGGTAGCTGACCCTGGCCCAACAAACCTACTTTGACCCAACAACCAAGGCAAAGTTGAGCCAATGTTCAAAAAATGAGCACATTTAATAATAATAACTCTTCCAGCACTGTTCTAAGATCAGTGTGTTACCTTTGCAACATAATGTGGTGTTCGACACTAATGCTCCATTATTTAGCATTATATTTGTGTTTATATTATATTTTGTGTTTTTACCCCACCCTTGAGGCGACACAGTGACTTCCCACAGTCCATAGACATGCTTCTATGCTGATTGCAGTCTCTAAATTGCCTGTAGTGTGTGACTGCCCTGCGATGGGTTGGCACTCCATCCCAGGTGTATCCTGCCTTGATTCCTGATGACTCCTGAGATAGCCACAGGCTCCCCGTGACTCGAGGATAGATCGGATGAGCGGTACAGACAATGAAATGAAAAAAAAAAAAGATGTGGCCACAACTTAATATATAAATAGTATTTAATATATACACTAAATTACCATATTGACATTAATATGTAAGCCACAAGCTAATACAGTGTGTCCTTGGACTTAATATTTTAAGGCCTTAAGTATGTTGTGGACATGAATTACCACCAGTGTGTTAATGGAATCTTTTACCCTTCCACTAGAAGCACATTTGTGAGGTCAGGCACACAGGTCTGGCTCACAGTCTCTGCTATAATTCATCCCAAAGGTGTTCACTTGCTGCCTAATATATCCCACCCACTAACAGGTACCATGATGAGAAGTGTTATTCACTTCACCGCTCAGTGCTCATCGGGTGTAAATAAATATTTCTTGTGTTGATTATTTTAGCTAACTGGCTACATTATTATGTCATGAATGCAATCTGACCAAAGACATCAGCTAAGGAGTGAGGAAAATGTCATTTTTGATTTCTAAAAAAAAATATTGTATATAAT
This sequence comes from Hemibagrus wyckioides, assembly GCF_019097595.1. Taxonomy (NCBI): domain Eukaryota; kingdom Metazoa; phylum Chordata; class Actinopteri; order Siluriformes; family Bagridae; genus Hemibagrus; species Hemibagrus wyckioides. Next base: position 13,294,657 of record NC_080737.1, on the reverse strand, counting down.
CCATACATTAGCAACAGTAACGGAGGATGTTTACCATTCGTCTGAAAGCAAAAGACATTGGATTGAAATAAGAATATCTTTATTGAACTTTGTTCTTATATAAACATAAATATACTTATTCTGCATTCATTCACTTTAGGCATCCAGTCAGGAACATCACAGACTCCAGTTACACATTTGTATTGATTATGACATTTTTGCACAGGGTCAACTTTAGCCTTGGGGTACAGATATTAACATACAGTCCAGATATTAACATACGCCTTGTGGTAGAATTACCCCAATTCTTATCATCAGATATGCATCTTTTTTTTTTTTGGACATGTAAACAGCAAACTCATGTAGCCCAGTCATTGCATTTGTATTAAAGACCACAGTCATATATATATATATACACACACACACACACACACACACACCCCCACACACCAGTGCTTCATTGCATCATATCCAGTTGTTTAAATGCATCCTCAGACAATCCCCTGGATTTACAGCAGCATTTTAGCATATTTTCCAGGTTTGCTAAAGCAGTACATATTAATAAAGGCTACCAGACAGTGGCTGCTGAAAGTAAGGCGCTACCACATAGCATACACATCAGGCAGCGTGTTAACGGTGTGGATTCTTCTCGTATATGCGAGTCTTGGTAATACTGAAGTACACCACCAATCTATTGCCATATAAACACCTGCGATCTACCAATTAAGCAATCACTTCTAGCATACAGGTTGCCTCGAGGGAGGGAAAAGTGCAAAATGCAACATAAGCAGAAGCGAAGGCATCCACTATGAGGCAAAGCTGTTAGTAAAGCCCTGTTCAGTATTCTGCTTTATCAATTAAACACATTTCTACCACAAATACATGCATAAAAACAACAGGAAGAAGTTAAAGGAGGGGGGGGGATACTGTCCTGAATATTTTGGTTGTGAATCTGCAACTAGTTTTGCTGTGCAAAGATATAACTGATTGGTCTAATGTGAGCTTAGACCGAATCACGTATGGTTCCTGCACCATTTATACTCCACTATACCACTAAGCATGCCAATTAGAAGCCACTTTACATCCATACATTATTCTGGGGGAAAAAAAAAAAAAATCTGTTCATGTTCCACCTTAGAATCACTATATTAGGAAACCATTCACTTGCCTTGCTCTATTTCACGACTTGAAAGCCTGTGAGCAGCACATAACGCAAACCTAGAAGAAACTATTCGAGCATCTCGTACACGTTCATCTATGGAGAATCTTTCAGTGGTTTAAAGGAAAGCTGTAATCTCTTACAGGAGCTGCTGGGACACCTGAGCAAGTTTTAAATGCGATATCTGTTTGGATGGAGATCGACTCTAAACTCTTCATTCATGCACAAGGATTTACAATCCAAAAGTACAAAGTTAATCTATTGCCATTTTTTTTAAGGATCTTTTTTCTTTCTTTCTTAGATTATGTGACAGGGGGGGAAAAACACATTTCTGGAGTTGCTGTCTAACACACATCCTCAAGGGCCACATCCTTGTCTAACATTTGATTAGTAATGAACGTGTTTAATCTTGTCTTGGAGCGGTGAGAACATTAAATTAAGGCGAGGCCCTTGAACCGTGTAGCAGAGCATTAGTCCATTTTTTTTTTCCCTCTACAATACATTTCCCTTTCAGCCCTGTTTTCTGTGAGCATCCCATAGATAACCTTAAACTTCCTGAGGTTTTTTCCCCCTAATTGATGCCATCCACAAACACATTAAGAACACAACAACACTAAGTGAAATGCAAAGGCAAGGCTTCACATAAGGTGCAAAACAGCAACTTGATTCTGAATTCGATTGATTCGAAACTGAAGGGAATCGATTCCCATCACGGGGTGGGTGAATGGATTTTTGCAATATATTCAACCCCATACAGGAAATACAGCAACATCACTGAGACTTGTCTTAACCTAAACCAGTTCTTTATCCAGACTGGTGGACGTGATTTCTAACTGATAAGCCAATTACCAAGTGTGTGATAATGAAGGCAAACACACACACAAAAAATAAGAAGTCTTTCTAACGGCTTTCTAATAATTAAATAAATAGATGTTTACAGCATGTATAACATTAACAAAGGATAAAAAAACAAAAAAAAAAAACAAAAAAAAACAATCATGGGTTTTGAAATAAAAATGCTTCAAAATCTTCATAGATCAGCTACATAGACTGTGGTTTGTTTGTGAAGGAAACTGAAGGTTCTGCATGAGATAAACACCTGAACTATCTCAATAAATTAAGTAAGACAATGACAAGTGTAGTGCTTAAATATATGGAACGGAGGGTAGGATTTGGTCTGGTCTTAAGCCCTTGGCTTTTCAGCACTGCCACCTACTGGATTAAAAGAGCACACACGAGCAGCTAAACACTGTAGGTCTCCTTAAGATACCACAAACGATGGTGCATCTTCTTGGTCCGTAGTGAAACAGGTTACTACAGTCCAGGAAAGAGATGTAGGATTCCTGGGTGTAATAACACATGTCCACCTTCTGGTTTGGATTCTTAGTGTTTGCTCTTAGTGTTCTTTGTTCCTACCCTCCTTGGTCCCTCTGGCATTCACAGAATGAGAACATCAACTCAAACCTCAGGTTTTCTCACCACCCAAGATTGCCTGTCTCCTTCTCCTCAGCGCCAGGTCCATTTTGCATCCCAACAACAACAACAAAAAAATTCTAAAAGAAAAAGATCTGGCAGTCCCTCACCGGGACTGGACACCTAGTGTGACTTTTAGATTCTCGTACACCACGTAGCTGATGCTGACTGCCGGGATGACCTTCATGAAGTTGGGCGCCAGGCCTCGGTAGAGCCCCGTCGCACCTTCTGTCCGGACAATATGTCTGAACAGCTTGCTCATGGACATCTGAGGTGCTCCATCCAATGTAGCTGCCAAACAGATAGAAGGAGAGAGGTCAGTAAAAAAAAAAAAAGTAGGGGTCATTTTAGTGAGTGTTGTTTTGGTGCAATAATGATCTCTGCTCGTGTGTCCACAAGTCCACTCTCCAGTGAGGAATAAAGTCATGGACTCTATTTGAAAATCAATACTCAGTTTTTTCTCCTCAGTCAATGTGTCCAGGTATTGTGAGAAAGTGTGACATGACCTCTTGAGATCAATGTGATCCATTGATCGATGGCACATGTACGTCTGTTTACACTAGACATGACGCAAGCAGGTCAAGGTTTTTTTTTTTTTTCAACGCTAGTGAGAGTAAAGGCTGTGTGGGTGAGTGAATTTGGGAGGGTGAAAGTATTCTCTCGTTTCTACGTCACAGAAAGCAAAAAACAATCCTCCAACAAGTAAAAATCACTTTTGCACATATAAAATGCACTTTTGTTTACCGCTAGTTCTTCAAATACAAAATCAAGAGCCTCACCTTGAGCTTGCATGCGGGTCCTCACCAGGGCTAAAGGGTAACTGGCTAACTGGCCACAAGTGCTGGACATGGTGCCGCAGGCTAGCAGGACAAACACGCCAGGATCTGCGCTGTCTGTGGCATACCTCTGTAGCCAGGAGTTTTTCAGAGTCTACAAGAGAGAGAGAGAGAGAAATACAGACACATCTAAGTTTGGAGGAACAACAGAAAAAGTTCAAACCTTTTGCTTTCTAAACACTTCAAGCTCAAGCTTTGCTGTAAATAAAGTACTTCATATTTATAATTTAGTGTTAAGTATTTAGTGTTATTTTATTTTTTAAATGTACACATTCATAATACAATGTTTAAAATGCTGTTATATTAATGCTGTTTTTAATAACACTGGTGAAAAATGCTGGAGTATTCCTGTAAATGACATGGAGCATGATGGAGACATAAAAACAGTGATGTGTCTCTTGGTATTAATTAATCAAACTAATTAAGCATAAGTAGGAAGGAACATTACCTCGTAGACAGCCAGGTCTATTCCAGCGTAGGGAATAATGCCGAGCATGTTGGGGATGTAGCCCTTGTAAAACGCTGCTAAGCCCTCTTTCTTAAATACGTGTTTGGCGCAGTCCGCGATGCCGGAGTACTGACCCGTCCTTCCTAGGGCTAGTCGAGTCTTCAGAACCTTTAAGAAACAAAAGAGTCTTGGTTTAGATCTTTTCAGAACATGCCATTCCCCCCCCCATATAATACCACAAATGCCAGCCTATTAACAGTGTGAATTACAAAAGTTTGAAAGACCTTTTTGGAAGTAGAATACTACAAAATCTACTAAATAACATCATAACTCTGTAAGAATGGCATAGTCAGCTGTACATAAAGAACAAGCACAAAACATGCCATGATTTTAGACAAAGTTGAAGAATTACGCCTACTTCAGAGCGGCTTTGGTAATGGAGCTGGCATTTCAAACCAGGTGAACATGGTTTTCTCCATACACACCTGTGCAAACATCGGTCAGTTCTCCAAGCAGATGGACAATTAACAGCATTTTAGCACATTTTGCACTAGTCTCTCACCTCCATTGGGTAGATGCTGCTCTGCGCGATGGCACCAGCCAGCGATCCTGCGACCAGTCTCTCCAGAATTCCCAGCGTCTCCTGATTGCTGCCAATCAGCCGCTTGATCTGATGGGGATCAGAGCAAATACAGCAGATGAAAAACACCAAGTGATTTGCACCTGATTACCTTTGCTGTTAGCGTTTCCTGCTTAACTGTAATTTGATAATGTCTCAGTGGTAAGGTTATGACACCCTTACCTGCTCATAGGCCATGAACTTGATGGCGGACTCGGGTGCAATCTTGAGGACGTTGATGCCATTTCCTCGCCACAGTGACCGAATACCACCTTCACGGATCATCTGAGAAAAACCACTCGCAATGCACATGGTGTTCATGCGAGAGGAGTGTACCTATAAATGTCAGAGAAGGAGCAAACTGAGCGAGTGTACACATAAATGCATAATTACACACAAATATTAATCAGACAATTAGTTTGTAGATGTACATATGGTCATAATGAGGGCTACAATTTGAAGAGATGAGTGTTACTTCCCAGCTAAGTGTAATACCACTACCTTTGCCCCCACCCTCCCTCCCACCCCAAAAAGAAATGAAGAGTTAGATAATAATTTCACTCAATATCTTCCAAAGTCCAGCTTTCACTGTTGAGCAGAATTCCAAAAGGCATTTTTATAGTTGATTGCTTGTGAATGGTGTTGTCTGACAAACCAGAGCCGGCAGTTATAACCTTTGACCATATGTCTGACGTTCTGTCCTATAACGGCACGCAAACTTTGGCTCACCTTTCCCCTATTTATCCACATAACCATTATACAAGCCATTCAACATCCCATAATTACATTCTACGACCTCGGCCCAGCATTTTAAACGTCATCACATAATAATGTGGAGTCAACTTAAACATGGTTTTGCAGGTATGTCTAAACCTTATTATTTAATACGTTTAGGGATTTTTACAACCAGGGGCTCCCTTTTTAACTTAAAATGTATGTATAATAATTAACCCATGAACCCTATTAGCATAGAATTATTTGTATTAATCCATTATATAAATTTTAAATTTTTTATAAATTTTTAAAGAATTTCAAAACAAACAAAAACTAGAATCCAACATTTGAAACTATTAACATATGCAATAATATTTTGACAGTTATCAAAATTTAGTTATTAATTTTAATAATGATCACCACCACTATATAAATGTTTTCCCTGCTCATTTTCACTAAGAAAATGCAAGTACAAGTCTGTCATGCTTCAAAAGAGATGCGTGTAGGAGTGGAGATGATTCCATTTGCATAATTATATTTGAATACCAAAACAAGTTTCTTCATCATCAAAGGCGGCGACTTTTCTTAAGCCATGTTGTGCAACACAGAAGTCGAAAGGTCACTGGCAAGCTACTTTAATCTTGGTGAAGGTCTTTACCTGCATGAGAACTTTGAGGCGATCGAGGGGAGCTGTGCAGGTGCGTGAAACAGCGCCAGCTCCGCCTCCTGCCACTAGGTGGCGCCACCACATCCCCGTATTCTTCTCCTCTGCGGTGAACTCATCAGGCACCATTAAACTCTCTCCTACATCAAATATCTGCAGAGTAAAGTGGGCAGAAAAATCAGCCGGAGAGCAAAATCTGAACAATGTGCAAGATGTTTACTGTGTTAATGCAGTCTGCTGTTATGGAAACCAACTAGCTCAAATCAGAACACGGGTTTATGTTAAATTTGCGTTTTAATTTCTATAGTAACAGTTCATACACAGGGACTTCATATATGACCGGCACTTCATATAAACCAAGTCTAAAAATAAAGGAATTATAAATGTTGAAGCATTCTGTTAGGAGATATCTATTTAATATTTATGCCAGAAGTCTCCTGAAGGTGCTGTGAAAATGGCAGTAAATGTTCCGGCACAGGAAATTCTTTTGGACACTTTGTGGTTTCTCTGTAAAATGATTGTCTTATTAAACTAACTAACAATAGTGAGGGGGGGGGGAAAGTAAGTGCGGTGAGACAACAACGGTTTATAGCCTTTTTAACACAAGTTGTAAAATTTAAGAAAATTTCTATACATGTCTATATCCAACAGCTCACTCAGTCATGTTTAATTTCTTGCTTAAAGATTTTATATACCCCAATTACAACCAGGAGCCAGGGTATGTTTCTAAGTGATAAAGACATGCCTGCTTTATCAGGGGCAGATGTGTGTGTGTGTGGGTACTGATGTACACGCACCAGACTTTGGCTCGATCGCCCATAAAGAACATTTAATAATTTACATTAATCACATCACAAGTCTTGGAAATTATTATATTAACATAGTGATCTCAAAAAAGTCACTGAATCTTAAGGCTTGCATAAACTTCCTTTTGTCATTTGGATAATTTCTCAGTTATGTAAGAACATTCACACAGCATGCTCAGTGGACATCAGTGATCAGAAAGCAATGCTCGGGTCATTGTAACTGGATAATGTCTGTGTAAGTGTATTTCAACTTAACTGAAGCTCAACAGCTGTGAGTGACTCGGGACACGATGTCCGAGACTATGTTTAAGTGAAAGCACAACTTCCATCAGCTGTACTTTCATAACATTAAGGTCAAGTGTCAAATTAAAGGTCAAAAAAAAATGTGCTGCTTTCTTTAGAGATTAAATGTATAAAAATGTACAAGAACACCACAGCCTAGAAATACCCAGACAACACACTTCCCATCTTCAGAGGAAGGATGTCATCCATATTTAAAGGAAAAATGCACAAATTTAGCTTACCGTCGAATGCTTCCAGTACAGGATGATCTCCGGGATGTTTTCTGCAGGGTGAAGCAGGTGGTAGTCCCGCCATTCGTTCCAGTCGATGGTCATTGTCCCATTCTTGTCCATGCTGTTTAGGGGGGGGGAAAGAAAGAAGGAAAGATCAAACCCAACATCCACTTCCTGTTATGGCTTACAAGTCAACTCCAGACACGTCTCAGAATCTTCATAAACCCTAACAGCAACAATTCATCTTGTTCACAGCCATGTGGATGGAAAACAGGTTATTAAACATGCACTGAAATTTGAAATTCAAAACCCTTCTCTGAGCTTAGGTCCAAAAACCATTTTCCTTGGGCATCATTCAAAAACATCACAAAATGTATTATCTAGCGTTAATCTCTTACTTATCCTCATATCAGCATTGAGCCAGATAAAAAGAAAGCTTGGTTGAGAAAACAAAACAGAACAGAAAGAACAGAGATGAAGTAAAAGATGAGGCAAGCCAGGCAGAGAGGCAGAGAGTGAGAGGACAGTTTACTTACTACATTATGGGAGCAAACACATGGCCACTCCTAATTCTGAGAAGACACGGAAAAGAGGAGGGGCAGAAAGACAGTATGTGAGGAGTGAGAGAGAGAGAGACGTGGATGCAGAGGGACGAAGGAGATAGACAGATGCACCAAACACAATCATACACGTACAGAGTTACCCGTCCTTACAGATGCACCTGAACATACGTACATATATCACACCATATATGTATACTTTACTACTGTTACTTGGTTAGTAATGTTTTTAGTCACTTTATACAGGTCTCATGCCCTGTATAGAGGTGGTGAACGGACCTCTTGAGGATTTTCTCAGCCTGTTGCTCCGAGATGTGGACCCCCAGGTCTCTGAGTGACTGCATGATCTCCTGTGAATCGATGCGACCTAAAAACACAAAGAGAGAGAGAAAGATAGAGAGATTTAAAATTTCTGTTTTTGATGATCTCCACTGCCCTTAGGGGGATTATAAGGTTCTGACACAATATGATGCAAATGCAGCAAAATTTCAAACTTGATCCTTACCGTCATTCTTCTTGTCCAAACTTTTGAAGACCAGCCGTAGCTTCTTTTCATGGTCCCTCAAGTAATGCACAAACTCCTCAAAGTCCAGCTGGCCATCCAAGTCCTTATCACCGGCTTTCACAATTTTCTGAAAAGACACGATGTGCAAAATTAGTCATATGGAACAAAGGTGGGGAAAACATCCCGTGTAACACACAAGTTTCTCAAAGTCACAGAGATGATGGACTTTGGAGAGCTGCTGCCATATGGCCTTTGTTTGGCCAAGGCTGCTTTGAAAGGTCTGCAGACTATCAGCCATTAGTACTGTTTGTACCCAGAGCAATCCAAAGTTCATTTAGCGGAAAAGACATGGGCTTTTAGGAACCGAGTGCTTCGGGGATTACTGGTTCGAATCGTTGACTATAAAGAGCTTGTACGATAAACAGGAACGGAGATGGAGGATTAATTTTTAACTCCGTGCTCCCCTGGATGAATGACATCATTACTCTTATATACATATTTATTCAGATCCTACCTGGAATATGGCATTATTCCAAGTATGCCATACAATTTAACCAATCAATGATTGGTTAAAAATGATTTAATCTTTTAAACTAACAGCTTGATTGAAATGCTCAACTATTTAACAAGCATAACGCTTCCACGAGAATGGTTAACACCATTACTTATAAAGCTCAAAGTAAACTGGCAGAACTCCAATACTGCTCATATCCAGGGTGAAGACAGCAACCTTGACGTAGGTGTTCCATCAACTTGCTGATCTCTTTTCATATTCAACCTTGACTTTCTTTATTCTGTGTTCAGCTGTGGGTTATACAACAGATTCCTTCTACCTCAGCACTCTGACAGACCTGCAATCAGCTGAAGTTCACAACGTGTCCTGAGTGGCTTATGAAATATTGTGCAATTAATGAACTGACGAACCCTAAGAGCCCAAGGCACTCAGCTGGAATAGGATAATCAGGTGACCTTGAAGAAGAATAATGAGAAGTCCTTCAAATGATGGTTGGCATAAACATAAAAAAAATGTAAAACAGTAAACAAAATAACGGCAGATTTTAAGATAGTCGTATGTCTCATGTCACTTTTCGAAAGTGTGAAGAGGTCTGTGAAATCAGCTGTCAGCCATTTCAAATGCACATGTTTGACTGTCGCTTTTATTGGTTGAAGACAGCTCATTTTCGATGTACATTTGAGTGATAACCCGTACCACAGACTTTAATGTTAAAATGCAGAACTGACACAACATGAGTTAGGGTTTGCAGGTAATAATAACAACAACAGATGTGAGAACTGAGTCAGGGGTAATTATATGCACTGAACCCATTAATTGACTGGATTACAGGGCGTCATTCTTACCAGCACACAGCGCAAACTTGATAAAAAGCTCTCAGAGTCTTAAATGCATCAGTATTTAATATACTGAATGGGACATTAAGTGTTTAAACACTATAGACCTAAATAAATGCACCATTAAATGACAAACTAGTTTGTCCAGGCGACAATAGCTCAGCCGACAGATTAAATACAACTACTATACAGAAACAGGAGAAAAGTCGCAGATCACCTGTTGTATAGTTCTAGCCAGGACCCCTAAACTAGTCTTGCCAAATTAAGCTCCTTTAACACGTGAACACTGTTGCGTTCTGAACATAAGAGACCAAAGCTGTCCTTGCACATCGAGTGCAAGTTCAACACACAGAGAAACAGGTCAGGGTAACGTCCAGATTAAAGTACAGACAGCTATAAAAATTGAAAGTGCTTCCCGGGCAAACTCTACTGATCTACGAAGCGCCTTAACAGAAGACAGTTGTATAATTTCTCTAGTCTTGCGTACATCTTAAAACATTTACACAGTGTTAGAGTAAGCAGGAGTGATCAGATTTGTGTGGGAAAGCAAGTGGACATGTACTATAGTACTCCAGTTCTATAATTCGATGGAAATTAAGATTCATAAAATGGCAAATTATTTACATGTAGCCACTTTACACCTGTACCTGTGTCACTTTTACGTCATTTCATATTCATTTTTTTTTAAACCAATTTAACTTCTCCACTGATATCATTTTTTGTTGAACGTACTCAGATTTTGCCCATGTGTCGTATATAATTAGTATATTCTCTTACAAGTAGGCAATTCACCAGAGACTCTCCACAAGCAAAACACACGTCTCGACATAGTGCACAAAAGAGAAATAAACTTAACAATGGTGGTTACGGCATCTTTAATAGGAGTAGGTGGTAGGAAACATTTACAGTGTAAACCTCTTTAGTAATTGTACAGATCATGTTGATGTCAAACGTCTGATGCCACCGTAATCTGATTTAGTGCAAGAATAGATCTGAACCGAGTCTAAACACAGATAATCTGGATTAACCTGAATCACCTGTGGGAATGAATGGAGAAGGGTCTAAGCACGAGAGTGAAGGGTTTTTGTGTCTTATGTCGAAGCTTAAACCACAGGAAATAACCAGAAACACAAACTGGGTATGTGAAACAGAAAATACTCTAGAGATGTGAGTTTTTTAAAGGAGTCTACCTGTCTCCAGTTCCGGTATGTGTTCAGCTCCTGAGACGGAAGAACTAAACTCAGCTTGAACAGAGGGTTCAGTTCAGCCGGCAAACTTCTCGACTCGAAATATTCACATTCGGTCGGGAGCGAATTAGCGACAGGCACGTACAAAGAAAGGCACAGCATTTTAAGTAAAAAAAAAAATAATAATAACAACAATTAACGAATAAATAACCGGTTAAATAGACATGAATAAATACGAGTTCAAACCCGCTCTGCGGTAGTGCGCGTGCGAAAAGCCGGCTCGAGGACGGACGTATTTAAAGCCGTGCGGAAAAACCCCGCCTTCCAGTGACGCACGGGAAGAAACTCTGTCGCGTGATTGGTCAGCGCGCACCCGCCTAGGGTGACGCTGTCCGGACGTTGTGCGCGTGCTCCGGTTACGTCGAAACCGCTCACTGACAACTTAGTTTCCGGGTACACGCACCACGTGTTTCCCTTTCACACTGAAAAGACACGTTTGAGGGAAAGAATGTGTGTCGAGCTCATACTTGGACATATTTGGTATGAACAAAAAAAGAAAAACCAAAACAAACAAACAAAACAATAAATCTCTATAGATAGATAGATAGATATTACAAACTTTTGCGAGTAGTTATTACTGTATATTGTTATCAACATTAAGATGTCTAACACCATTCATAATTATAATTGATATTATTATTGCTATTAATGATTATTTATCAATTATCCATTAGTAAACTATTTATCTTAGTCATGATGGATCCGGAGTCAATCCTGGGAAAAACTGTAGTTGGGAATATTGGAAGGGACGCAAATCCACCCACTGACATCAAATTACCACACTTAGAGGCAATTTGATGTAGGCAATCCACCCACTGACGTGTTTTTGTGACGTGGACAATAAAAGGAGAACTGGAGGAAACTTGCATATACAGGGAGAGAACCAGATAAACACCACACTCATAGTAAAATTCACACACACAGTACAGGATAGAACCCAGGACTGTGGATCTACATGGCTGCACTGATATCTACTGCACCATCATTCATCCCACTTCTAAAGCTATTTCAGCATATCGGCATGGCTGTCAGTCGACGTAGGCTCAAAGGTGCACGCAAAGCCCCATAGCTAATAACAGCCGTTCTGATATAATTCAGAATAATTGATATTCACGAAAGTCCCAGAATGTCATTCGACCAATCAGATAAGTGGACTGGAACTAACTGTTGTATGATATACTTTAAACAGTAGTTTTAATTTAATTTAAAGCTCTACCAAAATATCTAGGCAGATATAATAATGTTAGTCCCTGTCTGTGCAGCCCAAATCAAATACATAAGCAATAATAATAATACAATGCTCCACATACACCACCCCCAACACACACAAATTCAGGATCATTCCAGCACGTCACGCCAGACTGATTAGCCCTAATCCTGAGTCATGTTCAGAGTGGTGTCCTTCATGTTCGCAGAAACATCCACGCACTCGACGCACCCTCCTCACCTGAAATTTTCACACAGGTCTTAGTGTAATTTAAGCCGTTAAGCAGCACCTTGACCTTTCTCCTTGTATCAACTCATAGGACACATCACCATAAACATTATACATTTATAAATCTCAATATGATCTCTACATGGACTGTAGATGTGGGCAGAACGGAATACAGTTACCTTAATCATGAATAACATTCTCATGTATCTTTTGTGAGCTGAATATGAACAAAGCTATATGAAACCGTGTTCTCTGTGATATAATGATGCCACACTGAGGCGTATCCTATTTTTGACCTCAGCTCATTCAGAAGCTAAACGAAAACAATGAATGAGTGTGTAATATTTACAGTGGCGAGCGGATGTTGACAGGAAGCAGGCTGAGAAACATAAGCTTCAGGAACACAAGCTTGCAGTTCTGTTACAGCTGATGAGCCACATGAAGTAAAATAACGCCTTTATATAAACTGATTAGAGTAAAAGTGAGATTTTAATGCCAAGAACAGAAAAAGTTATGCTATGCAGGCTTATTGAGAAAGCAGGGATTCTTCTCATCAATGTATTACTGGGAAAGACATGTCCACTTGTAAGATAAGTATCCAGTGTCCATAATTCTGTTCAGTGCTGAGAGGGTGAGAATCTGTTACTTAAGAGATTATTTGCTCTTGAAAACTGATTACAGTGATCACTGTAGCCTTCATTTACCTTGTCTCCTTTCTCATTTCTCATAACCTACACAGAGTGCCGTGAAATGTTCAAATCGATGGAAACAAGAACACATTTCATGCCAGTTGGGCTTTGCAGATGTTCCTTCAACTTTCATAGTATTTAAGGATGTGATATAAATGTTGACGTCAATTCCTCTTGCCTTTAAATGCTTCTTTCTTGGATTTTTCCCCTGATTTTCTCCCTAAAAGTGTTTAAAACATTAGTAATTAAAAAAAAAAATCTTAAAGTGCATATTTTCCAGTTAAAAACCGTCTGCAGTAAAGCTTACTCAGTCAACTGCACAATGCAGCCATTTTTAAGCCTCTTGAGCTGAACAGGACACTATTTATTCCTCATCATATTATGTAAAAAGTCTGAGTGACTGGCAAGTCTGCCAAGCTGAAATTTGAAACATGACATTCTGTCCTAGTACACTCTTGCAAATGAGTAAGGCCACCTTCACTATGATAAAAACTTGGATCATGTTTAGTGTTGACACTGTGCCTCAGGTTATTTAATAATGCAACAGGAGGGAATATGATTGCTTTTCGAGCAACATTTTGTTCTCTTTCACTGTGGCCATGCACCTTTGAAAATGAACCTGATTTATTTGTTCTGACAGCAAAGTATAGAATAAGGATAAGCATAATGATCAGTGGTACCTTACAAGTCCTAAATCTGAAATAATCTGATTATTCAAAACCGATTTATAAGCCAGTTTTCATCTTCTAAAAACACTTGTACCGGTTTTTAAATATCCATTCCCTCATAAGAGTGGAACGTCTGCCTTTACATGCACATGAATGTAATATGGAGTAGACCCGCCCTTTACAGCTATTACAGCTTCACCTCTTCTGGGAAGGCTTTCCACAAGGTGAAGGAGTGTGTTTATGGGAATTTTTGACCATTCCACTAGAAACGCATTTGTGAGGACAGGCACTGATGTTGAATGAGCCTGGCTCGCAGTCTCTGCTCTAATTCATGCCAAAGGTGTTCTATTGGGTTGAGGTCAGGACTCTGGGCAGGCCAGTGAAGAGGGGTGTCACCAAAACCTTTGGCAATATGGTGCATTTTCATATTTAGTACATATAAAATTAATACCATTAATAGGAAATGACTGGGTTTCACAAAAATATGTGTGAAATATAGAGACTTTAACTCAGTGTTATTATTATACCCAGAGCTAGTGAACTAGCATGAGGATGCAAAGTTCATAGACTACAAAACACTTTATAGCTTAACAATTAATCAAGGTCTACATTAATTACTCTCATTATGCCTAAATTCACACATACTCATGTGCATGAATATGATACAAAATGAATATAATTTCAAATTAATTTATTTACATTTTATAAAAAAATTATTTAAACCCCACCCCCCCTTTTTTTTTTTCCTTTTGTGACTGAGATAGCAATACCTGCTGAAGGTCCTTAGGGGGTGCCATTAGTAGCAGCATTGTGGTTTTCTTTGCTGGCGTGGGGCCATTCTCCTGCTTTTTCCCACCTGAATCTGCCAGCATGCTGTGTTCCTTTTGCACGAGATTTGCAACATTTTGGTCATTCTGCTCAGCTGGCGACGATCCTGAAAACCACCGGCGCATGGACGACCACATTTCTGCCAGCATCTTTAATAAGATAACTGGATTTCCTTCTGTGAACGTGTTGGTGCGAGAAACGGACACGTGTGGTGTGCAACTTTCCTACGGCAGAAGAGCTGTTTCTCCGTGTTTATCGGTCGATCCGGGTCGTCTACGCATTCGCAAATTCACAGCTGCCCCGGTAAGTGAGATTGGGTCAGGAGGATGAGGGCAACTGAGGACACCAAGAGACTGCAGCTTCCTCAGCAATCACAAATATACGCACAGATAAATCTTCAGGATAAGCTCCAAGAAACCACCAGCCCTTTACTTTTTAAATTCAGCCATTGGCACAAAGCATCTGTTGTATCTTAATGATTTTAAAAAAAAAAGTCCACTTGTACAAAAAATGTGGAATCTGGCATCAAGTAACCAATTAATTATGTGGTCAGTGAAGCAGCAAAAGGGAATCCTCACACTGTCTTTAAACGAGCGACGAATAACAATATGCAAGACAGGCTTCTTTCTCTCTCTTTTTGCAGCTGCTGCTCCTGGTCAGTCCCACGCCATCCACCTCCACAGCCGGCAAAAAGTGATGCAGGTTGAAATAAAAAGAAAAAAAAGAAAAAAGAAAAGAGAAAAAAAAGGCTGTACGAAAGCTGCAAGCTCACTGCAGCCTTACTGCAGCCTATCAGAATCCAGCACACTGCCAAGTCCAGCCTCGACAGTGCCTACACAACCAGTAAGATGCCTGCAGACTGATGAGTAATAGATCAATCGATGGATCAGACCATTCAGCAGTGTGGAAATCTGCTGACACTTTATTTCCCCCCTCTCTTCTTTCCCCTTAGTCACTCTGTCATTGTCAGGATCTCCATGGAAACCCCAGGCAATAGGCAGGCGGAGACCCTACTGAAGACATTTACACAGCTGTGTGTGTATAATTATATTTTTATTATATTATTATTATATACACACACGCACACACACACAGTAATCCCCCGTTAAACGCAATACACGGATGCCACCCCCAAATGCTTTTTTTAAATTTATTTTTTAAGCCGTAAATTACCCTCCCACACTCTTTAAACACACACAGAAAACATTTGCATATAGCGAGATGGGTAAATTCGTAGAAATATCACGTTTATAGTGAGTACTGTATGTATGCATGTTCCTTGCCAGAAGTCTAAGGTGCAGAGCGTTTAGGCGACATAATAGGGCTCGCAACCAAACACTCTGGACAGTGACACGAGAAGAACTGGGATGCTGGAGAATTCTGCTTCCCTTTCCCCAACTGCACACATAGCCAGCAGCCAATCACAACCATGATTATATAAACGGGGCATTCCGAGTGGCCAGACTCGTTCCTCCAGCCGTACTGTATTTAGATTTTCAGCATCTCCGCACCGCGCTTTCCTAAACAATGCTACGTGTTCTTTGCTGAACAGTATTTTATATATTATTAACGTTTTACTTTATTTTAATGAATGTTTATATTTTGTAATTAATAATTATATTTTTTATTAATAAATTACCTTATTTCAACATAAAAAGAATTCACTATAAGATTTGCGGATACCGCGATAGTTTAATTGTATGTAATGTATGTATAATTGTAATTATTATTTAATTAATTATGTGATTAATTTTAATAAAATACAATAAATGTATTCTACACATTTTTGCAATAAATAGTATATGCACATATGATTTATATATAATAAATACATTTAAGAAATTATATAAAAAGCAACAAAGTATACAAGTATATATCGAATCTTACTGTTTTTTAATCTACTATTTTTTATTTCATTGCTTGCAGATCTTTTTGTTTAATACTTTTCACATAAAGACTCGCAATGTGCGTATACATACATGTGTACCATGTATCTGTGTGTGAATGGGTTCTGCTCCACACAGGGTTTATCAGCTTCGACTTAAACAGATGTTTAAGTCCTGCTCTACACTTCACACTGACTTCTCCTTTTCTCTTACACAGACGCTTACGTAATAACTGTCCCTCGGCTGAATTACTTCAGTTACCCAGGATAACCAG
The DNA here is from genome assembly GCF_019097595.1 of Hemibagrus wyckioides. Taxonomy (NCBI): domain Eukaryota; kingdom Metazoa; phylum Chordata; class Actinopteri; order Siluriformes; family Bagridae; genus Hemibagrus; species Hemibagrus wyckioides. The sequence continues at coordinate 13,278,002 of NC_080737.1, read as the reverse complement.
GATAAGAGGATCACACATGACATGAACCTACAGCGTTCTATACAAACACTCAGTGGACAAGGGCGGCCTCTGTTGGCTATCGCTCCACATGACATAGACTTCCAGTTTAGCCTCGTTCATTTACAAGAAAGAAAAAAAAAAGAAAAAGCATCGAGTCACTGAGAAAGTATTTCAGTCAAGGACACAAATACTTCCTTGTAGCGAAACCCAAACACACTCAGCATGCCTAAATTTTTATGGTTCATCTCACACCTCTGTTGCCTCAGGCAACAGATACACTCCTGTTTTTACCCAATTAAATCAACACCAACTCTGTAGAGACTAGTGAGTGACTCCAAACAGCTTCACACACACTGCAAGTGCTCTACCCGGTAATACAAAGTCAGAAGCAAATACAAAAATGACGTCAATGAATTCAACACAGAATTCATTGTCCGTATGCTGTGTTTGTTTTTACACATCGCAACCAGACATACTGACCAGAATAATACACAAATATGACATTTCTTCACGGTAACTCTTTCCTGTGAAGTCAACTGTTTTAAGTGAAAACATTTAAGTGAACTGTTGTAAATGAACACATTTAGAAGGTCTTGTTGTACATATGATCATAAAAACTACAGTTAAAACAGGATTCATTAGGTTCCTGAGTGGCACCAAAGAAAATAAATCACTCTATTACTGGGAAATTATGACTTCCTATTCTGACAGTACCACAGCTATCAGTCAAGTGAGGAAAAGAACGTGTTCGTGATCCGTGGTGGAAACTCGTGAATGCAGAAGCGAGAGGACAGACAGATAGCAGCCTCTGGGTGTTTTATGCTGGCTGTCCAACATGAGCAGCAGTTTGAAAAGATGCATTTGGCTGGCTTCACATGTCTCAGAGAAAGCTTGTGTTAGCTATGCAACAGGGAGAGCTCTGGCTGGTGAATGGGAATTGGCAAATGATCAAATTGGAGAGAAAGGGGGGGAAAAAATATTATTGTTCGTTTCCAAATGCTCTTTAAGACAGGCCTTGGTGAAACAAAGATGAGTCAAGTTGCTAAGATCCTAAGCAACACCAAAATCCATGAATGACAAAAGTGGTGTGAAGTTGGTGGTGTGAATTCTAAGTAACCGACTTCTCCGTGTGAGAATCAGTACTTTCTGAGAATCAGTATGCTCAAAACAATAGTCATGATTAGACGCCTGCTCGGATTTCCACCATCATCTAGCAGACATTATCTCTCAGTGCTGCATAGACAAAGCGATTTACTGGAATAATCTGGTCGATCAGGAATAGGGGTGTTGGCGTACCATGTGGAAGGATGACTCAGCCGTGCAATAAAATGCACCGCAGTAAAATATGGTCTCAGTGTGCTTACTCACAGCAGCTTTGTTACATAATGATGAATTGGGGAACACAGTCTGGATTTTTAATGAGGATCTAGTATGGGAACTTTTTTTTCATTATTATTTCTGGAATAGTGCAGAATGTCCACCATGTGGTCATAGGTGCAGTGGTAGCTCAAGTGGTTAAGGCTCTGGGTTGTTGACCGGAAGATCAGGGTTCAAGCCTCTGCACCACCAAGCTGCCACTGTTGGGCCCTTGAACAAGGCCCCTAACCCACCCTGCTCCAGGGGCGCTGTATCATGGCTGGCCCTGCGCTCTGACCCCAACCCCCAAGGATGGGATATGCGAAGAAAGAATTTCACTGTGGAGTAATGTATACGTGACAAATAAAGACAACAATTTAGCTAAGAGCATGTAAAATTAGTTGCATCTTTGATGCACCCCACAGCCAATGTACTAATCCTCCTAACAGGAACTGTGCTTTATGCTGTCATTTGTTACACTCAGACAGCATTTACTGCTCATATTATTATTATTATACTATCCACATTATTGTTTTAAGTGTGTTTCTTGGTTAATGGTCGGTCAATAATGAAGGTTCTGGGTAACTGATCAGAAGGTCAGGTTTCAAGACCGGAACCACCACACTGCTGGGCCCTTGAGCAAGGCCCTTCACCCTCTCTGCTACATGGGTTCAGTATCATGGCTGAGTCTGCACTCTGTCCCCAGACTCCTAATAAGCAGATATACGCAAAGAACAAACCTAACTGCATGACAATAAAATTCCGAATATGAATCTGCTGATTATAAACTGAATGTTTACAAAGCATGATTAAATCACACAAATCAAGCAGTGATGAACATCAGCTTAATACTTTTATCATCCCTGTGTCACAACTGCACTTCATTACTTATGAAATACTCAGGATGTAACTCTGCTTCATGGCAGATGCATTGTGGGAATAAAGGGTCAATCTCATGGGTTTCCCTCCATGCTCTCTAGAAAAAACATGTCACATTTGGAGTGACAGATTAATTGACAGAACTATCATTCACCTATATTTAAAATCGCTTTAATTATGTCTTGAACATGCAAACGCCAATATTTATCTCCCAAAATTTCCTTCAGCCTTACAGAAGGGGTATGTGGTCTGACTAATTTCAGGCAGTCCATTTTTAGACCACCTAATTTGTGAAGTGAGCATTCAGGACTGAGGTTATTTACATACGGTAGCCTTAAAGACACAGTCACAAAAACAGCCTGTTTCACTTCTTCTACAAAACTCCAATATATACATAACACCTACAAACCAATCCCAGTGAAATTTGTTTATCAGAATAATCTTTCTGTAAAGCCTCATGATTTCCCAATAGATAAAAAGATCTCGGACAGAGTAAACGATTGCGCTGTGGTCAGTTGATCATTAAGGAGGATCTTACATCACTCTGTGTACAATGGACAAATCTGCTCTTGTACAGAACGTCTTATGCAGTACAGCTCACTGCCTTAAATCATGCAATACATTAATAAGAAACTAAAACAGTCAGCTTAACGATAGTCGAGGGCAAAGATCCAGGGTCAAAGATACAAGCGCACACACACACACCTACCTATACAATGCATGCTATTGTAGAGGAAGGACAAAAGTTCAGCAAAAGTTTAGCTATTTTTTCAAATAGCTTGTGTCCTGTTCAGCTAGGCTCGGTTTTACCACTAAAAAAATCCTTAATTTAAGTAATAAACATGGCATGATCATGTCATCTGACTGTCCAGAGCCTCATTTCCGCATCTTTTTCACTGCACATACAGTAACCTGCTGACTTTTTTTTTGTTATGCCAAAGTCTACCTACTTTATATATCTATTTAGACATGTATTAATTAAAGGCGACTGCTGGCTTCAAACATGCGATCTTCCAATGATGATGTGAAAGATTACGCCATTGTGCTACTTTAACCTTTCCAGAGTGAACCGGAGTCAGTAGCTTCAGCAGGCAGCTGTGGCTGGAATGAAATTTGCAAACCCAGTTTATGGAAGGCAATTCAAAAACATTTTATTTGCAAAGTCTTTGGTTAAGCAAGTGACATCACTTCTCAAACGCCAGCAAAGCCCGGCTCGCTCCTGACCCTTCAGCAGTGTTTGCATATGAAAAAGCAAATTCCCTCTTTCTCTCCCTCACCAGTCACCTCAACAGAGGCACATCTGTTGGATAAACAGCTGTTAAAGCCGAGTGTGCTAGAACTTCATATTGTTTAGCGTGTTTTAGTGAATTGCTGATCAGGAGATTTCTGTAGCGAGTTCATCAAAGTCCAAGTCACCAAAGTTTCAACAAATAAGTATTAAGTGCTTTAAGAGACTACTGTATATAGGTTCTCAGTGTGCTTCGGGGGTTTCCACTGGGTACTCCTGTTTCCTCCCCCAGTCTAAAGTCATGCTCTAAACTGTCCGTAGTGTGAACGATTGTGTGAATGTGTGGGCAATTGTGTGCCCTAAATAGGCTCCGGGTTCCTTGCAACCCTGTTTAAAATAAATAGATGGATGGATAGATATATATATATCCATATATATATATAATGTCTCCACCCACATGAAGCTTCTGGTACCTTTTGTACATTTCTTTTCCGTTCGTGAGCTTCAAAATGCTGAAGGTTGCAATCTAATTGTCTCTCAGAGGGTTTTCAGAGGGTAAACAAACTTTCAAGCACACTATAGTCACTAAAGATTACACGATACTCTGTTTAAAATAATGAGTGATGTGTGGTGAGCAAACAAGATAATGATGATAAGATGTGTGTTTGCTGATGGCCTGCAAGAAAATGTTTGTGGTTGGTCAGTCAAAAAAGCCCCTGAATCTTTGCTGAGTTTATTGACAAACCGCACAACGGCTAATGAGACTAGAGTAGAGCAGCGCAAGCTGTTTTTCCTCCCTCGAGATATACGGTATAAACGTGAACAACCTTGTCAGAGCAATATACCAAATTAAAGTGAGCGGTAAAGTTTAGAAATAGCTGACCTGAAATGAATGCTATGAATACTGACCGAGATTCTGCTTTCGTTACACAAATTGGGTTATGTTATGTGTTACCAGTTATATATACACAGCCCCTGTGAGTGACATGCTTGGTTTATACAGAAACCTAATCCTGAGACTGGGACATTATCTCCGAGTGGAGTTAATTATTGAATTCACTGCCTTGACTGATTTTAAGGAGAATTCTGCACCCCTAATCATTGGCACTTTCAGTAGTCTAAGCTAGAACACGCTGAACGAGTGTACATGGAACATTGTGTCTGGATGGAGTCCCAGTGGGCATCTGTTTTCTGCCTTACTGGGTGTTCTTGTTATATTTCACTTAGCTGTGAATCCTGAGGCAAGAATCACTAAATATTTTGATCACGTGTGATGCAATTCCATTTGGAAAGGCGGAAGCTTCTGCTGATAATTACAGTCACATTCCTAAGAAACATCCCACCATATTTGGGTATCTAAACTTGGACACATGTCTCTTTGCTAGTGGGTATGTCTATAGTCACAAAAAAAAAAAAAATGATGCAATGCAAAATGTGAACATGAAAAACTAAAATGAATAGAGAACATACTGGTCTGGTTAAACTTTCTGTCTGAAATGATGGACAGAAGCTTCAGTTGGACCATTTTATGACACAGCAGCTTCACGGCTTTTGTTCTAAATGCTGGGAAGTCCTTTTGTCATCACTGGCAGCTGAACACACAATCAACGGTGAATACTAATCCCGAAACACTGTAGGTGGAACCCAAAGAGAGTTTAAATGCAGAACATCACCAGTTTATAAAAATGAAAACAAGAGTCATTTCAGGGACTAAAATCAGGACATTACTGGTTATGTCCCTTCTGGGTGGCAAAGGCAACCAGTCTAACACCAATTTCACCTCAAATGATATTACTCTGATATGACAGACATTTTCTTTACAGTATGATTAGACTACACTTCTGCTTTTATTAATTTATAGTTAGATTTATTGCTGTGCAACATCCATGAGAGAAGTTAGTTCCTGGTATCGCTTTTGTTATAGCAGCTAGAGTCATTTTATCACCAGAAAGCCTAATCAGTTCAACATCTATAGGGTTTTTTATCGTGAAGTAACATTATTTTAATCTGCTGTTGTTAGTCATAAAATATGGGAAGGTCTACTCCACATTACCTAACGAATATGTGAATAAGTTGTTAATGACAACATATCTGAACAAGCATATTAATCACATTGAGAGCTGCTGGTACAGAAAATTAATCAATACCACCCAATCAGTTAAGAGAATTCAGCAGTGTTGATGATATACATAGATTTACTGTAGTACCAATTTCTCATTTCTACAGATGTGTGTGTCAGGCATTCATACACAGCTCATGCATGTGTAATAGTCTATATAATCAATGTTTGCTAAAATAAATGGACTAATTTATCTCCTCTTATTTATGCAGCACTCTCAACCCCCAGCTCATAGAAATGATTCAAAAAAACCTTCCAGATGGATGAATTCAGTTCCTCTAGCTATATTTGTGTCATGTTTTGTTTATTTATGCTAAGCTCTTGGAAACTGGATACTGCAACCAAATAAATGAAATTCAGTCTGAGTGGTCAGCTCAAGTGATCCTCTACACCAATGATTCTGACTACCAAATATCATAATCTATTCCCTAAGGCTGTGTCCAGCAACATATAAAAGAGTTGGTTGATAAATTAGGTTCAAAAAAGTTCCAAGTAGAACTCCATTTGGAAGCAGGAACTCCTAAACATAAATTGTATCAACATTTATGTGTCGTAATGGAAGGAGACTTAAGAGGTACTTAAGTTGTATCGTGTAATTACACATGCTCATGGCATAAAATCTGTCTAATCCATTCCAGCATTACAGCCAGGTATACAGACAGGTACAAAGGGATTGTTATACACTCTGAACACTGTACACTCCTGATACACTTTTACAGGACGTGCACAACGTGCCCAAGGGTACAACACATGTTATACCATTCACAGTTCTTGCATTTGGCAGACGCTCTTATCCAGAGTGAGTTACAATTTTATACAACTGAGCAACTGACTTTTATACAACTGAGGATCAGGGCCTTGCTCAGGGGCCCAGCAGTGGCAGCTTGGTGGACCTTGGATTTGAACTCCTTCCGATTAGTAGTCCATGGCCTTAACCACTAAGCTACCACCTATGTCTGGTCCACTACAGAAATGATATCTGCTCAGCTGTGGTTTTATGGAGGCCCCTTTCCACTAATAAATTTGATGGGGGGGGGGGGGGGGGGGGATAACCGTGCATGACTAATGTCCAACTAACTGCACAGCAACAGATGGTCTACAGTCAGTTAGAGTACACCTACTATGGGCACTTATATGGTACAATGGCTTATGAGTGAAGATGCAAGGTAGCTGGACTATGTAAAGTGGCCTTTAAGTGCATACTCTTCAGAAGAGAGGTCTTCTTTTGGGGTTACCCTGAAATGCTTCATGTAGGACAGGGCTGTATGAAGATAATGTAGTTAATCGTGCTGTATGATGGGATGATTACCTCATCTGATTAAAATGCATACGGGCAATTGTGTCAACCTGATAAAATTCCACACTCGGGTGTTTTCCCCCCCTTCTAGTTTCTCACTAGACTCCTAAATCATACCACAGCAACCTATTGTTCTGCACTGAAAACCATTTGGCTTTGTTATCGTTACCTCTGCTGCTACTTCTAGCAAGTTTACCATACATGAGGGCTATCAAAAGCACAGAACACCAAGAACTACATAACATCTATTTCTGCCTAAACAGTACTGAAAACTAATTTTTTTGTGTGTGTGTTCGGGTTCAGTGCTACACCTTTTCCTCTTGCTCATAACACGGAGGTGTTAAATACTGACAGCATAAAAGAAAAAAAGTTTCTGGGAAAGTAGTTTTCAAAAAATATCCTTGCTATGAACTGTGATACCATGAAACTGTGATATTTTTAGACTAGGTTGAAACTGTACTCTAATGAAGAACCATTTTAAGAGGCCAAGACCTATTAACTCTCCAAAGATCTCCTGCATTAACCTTTAAAAGCCTTCCTGCTAGTATGTTGGTGTAGAAAAAGACTTTAGAGTTAACTCAAAATGTCCTAAAATGTGCATGTGTCACATCTTTGGCTGTGCCTTTCTCGAGAAAACATGTTCGGAGATAAAGAACTATCTAATGAACCCTTATTCTTCTTAGCACGTGAGTGCTGAAAAGGCTATAAGGGTCATTTACATTTATGAGCTTTTTTTTTGTTGGGGGGGGTCTTTTTAACGGTTGCATGCTGAAAACCTTCAGGAGGGAAAGTAGATGTAGACTATGTAGAGAAAATGATTCTTCGTAGGGTGGTGAAAATGACTTTGTGGGAACTTTTCGGAGCGGCGCGTGCTCAAATCACACTCACCCTAAGCTCGTGCTCGGTGCGATGGAGCCCGAGTTTCTTCAGGCCGATCGTCAGGTCATTCACACAGATTCCTCCGTCTCGGTTCACGTCCAGGATCTGGAACAGGACCTTGAGGCGATGCTCCTGCTCGGGGCCGCCGCACACGGCGCAGACATGCGGCTCGTCTTTCGTCGCCGGGATCAGAGTATTAACACCAACATCAACGCCACTAACTCCGCCGCCTGGGTCGGAAAGCCGATACTCCTCGGAGCGGCACTGGCACAGCACACCGCCCAGAATAGGCGAGACAAACGAGCCCTGCTGGTGCATCATGCGGGGGAAAAAGCGCGGGATTGTAGCCGATGAAATGAACAATAAAACCAACGAGTTTTCGCAGTTTGGTACGGGGAGGAGAAATGTTTCACGGAATCCAGAGAAGTGTTCAACTTTATTCAACAGTCTTGAAAGTCTCTTATTTCTCTGTGCTAGCTAACCGGCTAGCTATTCAACTCTCCGCTACTGAGATGAAAGGGAATATTCACAAATAGTTGTGATAAGGTGAAACATATGGGATGTTACATAACCATACTCACATCCGATTTTTTCCTTTACACTTGAGTTCCACAAGAAACCAAAAAAAAGACTTGGTTTAAAAGAAGTGATATATCCGGATTGTAATCCGTTTGAAAAAGACGAGCCACTATAAAGGTTTACACTGAAGTGATGAGGTGGATGCTAGCCGCGGTTAGCCGCCAAAACGCCGTTTTTCACGCCGATAAGTTTACAATATTTCTTCCAACCAAAAGGACACTTGCTTAAATCTAATTCAGTAATAAATTAGTAAAATAAATATCCATTTCAGGTGAACACCGCCGAATAATCCGGTTTGAATTGACAGCTGATGCAAAATGCCGGTAGACCGGGGTGGGAGTGGGCGGAGCTTGGAGTAAAGGAAACGAGTGACTTGCCAGGAAAAGGGCAGGGTAAGCGTGATGGATGGGCTTGCTACCCAATCACATTCTTCGAACGGCTCCGCCTTCGACCGTGCCCGCCGGTTAGTCACGCGCGTGAATTTACTGGCACCCTCCTTTGCGAAAAGAATGTAGCGTGGCACGTGCAGGCAGGCGAAGTGTTACAGTACTCAGGTTGCATCTGTTGGTGATAATAATATATAATCATTTAAAAAAGAGAGAACAAATAAATAATAGAAAAAAAAGTACATTAAAGTAATTTAGGAAGTGGTAGAAATTTTACAAAGTGTTTTCCATTAAAATTAATTCATAGTCATCATATAACTAATCTAGTCCTTACCTGGACTGGTTTATTTTCCCCCTGATTAGACACTAGGAATGATTAACCTATAAACTTATGGTGTCTGGGAATAACTGGGAATTTTTGTTAAAAAAAATGAGTAATAATAACGTAATAATAATATAATACAATTGTACTTCGGCAAACAAAATTAAATGGGTGAACAGAAACTTCTCTTCAATAGTATTTTATTCATGTATTAATATATTAAACAACTAATGTCTTGATGATGATGATGATTATAATGTATTTATACATTATATTGTAATTATAATGCACATATTGTCCATTTCATAGATTACACCTAGTTTATCTATCTGCCTATCTACTTATATATATTTATATATACTATATACTATCTGTATAAACACTGTATATTATCTCTGTTACTGTTGTACATAATGCACACATTTTTTGCACAATTTATAATTACACCTGACACTTTATCGGCTGTAAATACAACTTGCACATACTTCTTTATGCACATTCTGACATAGCTTTATTTATTTATTGATGTACATATTTATCTGCACTAGTTCATTTGCACAATTTCTACAATTTGCACTTCTGGTAGATTCACTTAGCACCGAAAAAGAGAACATGTGCAATGAAATGTAAAGTGCAATGAAATAAAATGAAATAATGTACATTACAAGTCCTATCTATCTATCTATCTATCTATCTATCTATCTATCTATCTATCTATCTATCTATCTATCTATCTATCTATCTATCTATCCATGAGGATGAGGATGATTACTGCATGTTGCCAGCAGATGGCGGTACACGCTCATTATTTTTTTTATTCTTATACGCACTATTGATCAAAAATACGTTGTAACATACAAATGTAAAATAATTCATTTTCTCAGCATTTAATTGGAAATTAAATCTATATATATATATATATATATATATATATATATATATATATATATACATATAGCCACAATAAAATCGTTTCATTATAATGTATTTCAATAAAAGCACCAGAAATGATCTGGTGACTATTTATTTATTTTGTTTGTTTGTTTGTTTTATCACATATTTATAAATTAAATAGGGCTGAGAAATAAAAAAAGTGGTTCAGTTAGTTCGCGTTTCCACAGAAGAGAAGTGTTTGAATACATAACTGCAATTCAGTACAGTAGTATGCAAATATGGTATTTAAAGGAAGTCGACGCGTCACCTTGGGGGCGGGGCTTGTTGAGAAGCTACGTTTGAAAACGCGTACTAGCGCACTAGTGAGTATGTGCAAATAAAACAGGCGGCCGCGAATGGCCGCGCGCACTCTTTAGTACGGAAGCATGCAGTGCGCTATTGAGCACAGTCAGAGATTGAACTTGAGTAGCGCTGCTTTGTCGCCTTACACTCCGAGCGTGCTGCCCGAGAGTCAGGTATTCTCTCTGCTTAACATGTTTGATTGGTGAAATACATTAAAAGCAAGGTAAGTGCTTTTGTTTAGGCTTTCTTTCTGTACTTGTTTTGACAGGAATAGTCAAAGCGCCGTCTTTCTTTCTCCATTAACTGCCCTTGTTTGGTGTTTGGTGTTTGGTGTTGTTAGGGACGACGGTCCTTTTCTTGTCTTTTTCACATTTCCACTAGTCTGTTTGCCGTTTTATTTTTCCATATTGGAATTTTTTGGGTTTGTCTGTAAATCGATAATAAGTCGATTTGCTTTTCGTTGCAGGGAGTTTTGTAGACCTTGGACTGTGCTTAAAGGAGAAGGAAAGCAGCACAGACTGTCCTTTCACGCGCGTTCAGGTAAGTTTGCTTGCTGAAAGCCGAGTAATATTAATGCCCCATTGTTTACATTTGGACTTCCGTGTTTGTGCTTTGCATTTATTGATCTTTTCTTATCTCTTTAGAACTTCGGGATTTACTGTTGGAGATGCTGAACCGAGTTCTAGGCGTCAAGAAGGAGGATTTCCAGGCGCCAGATTAACCGAGCCGACCATTACCTACCTCTTTATTTAAATCCACCCAGCGGCTTCAAACTCCCAGTTTACAAACACCATGGCGTTTTTAATGAAGAAGAAGAAGTTCAAGTTCCAGGTCCATTTCACTCTAGAAGAGCTGACGGCTGTGCCGTTCATCAACGGGATGCTCTTCTGCAAAATCCGACTTTTGGAAGGAGGAGACTTCGTCATCTCTTCATCTAGGTAGGAGAAAGACCTGAGATTTCTGTTGCCATCATGAACCTTGGACCCTTCAATGCTAGATATCTGTCTCATGGGGGTTTCTCGATCGAGACCTTTTCAGAGCTAGAGATAAGAAGGCTGTGTAGAATATCGGGTCTCTTGTTGGGAATTGGATTATAATTTACTGAAGATGCTTGGTCCTTTTTCATCATCTCCAAGATAAGCCTTCGTTAGCGGAGATCTTCTGATATGAGACCTATGAAATTTTGTGATCTGATCTCACCTTTATCTACGTCTGAATTCATCTAGGGTTATCTGTATCTTTGTAGAAAATCTGGACTTTCTAATCTCTTGGAGATGTCTGAATCTTTCGAGCTCCTCTATTAGTGATCTCTGGATCTTCTATTAGGATTTTTCAGTCTCTGAGTGGGAGACATTTGGATTTTTATATTATCTGTTAGTGACATCTAGATCTTCAGACCTCAACCCGAGCTTTCTATATCTTCGGCTTTGTATTATCGATGTATTTCGATCTTCGCTGTTATGCACTGTAACTTTTCATCTCTGCCAGTAAGATATTTGTCAGTTAGTTCAATCAGTGAGAAATATCCGGCTCTTCTGATCTCTGTTAGTGAGAAATATGTGCAACGTCTGATCTCTTTTAGACAGAGCGCTCGGGATCTTCTCATCTTTCAGTTTATTTAATGGATTATGTTTTTTATTTCAACCTGCGCACCCTTTTAAAACGCTAAATCGAAGTGTCGCCTCACAAATACATGCAAAATATGTTGTGTTGTTTTTGTAGCCCAAATACAGCTGTTTCCGCTCCGCCGTCACTGAGTGTTGAAATGAATCAGGTGTGATGCAGCAGGTGAAATGCCAGACTGTGACGAATGGGTCTGAAATTATCTTTTACGGGCTGTTCAGTAAACCACGATATAAACAAAAAACATTTCCTTCTCTGTGTCATCGTTTCCCTGCAGTACAGTAAGAGGAGGCATGTTTAAAGCTTACTTGAAGCTGTATTTCTTTAATTATTTCCTGTGCTGTAATCTTCAGTACACTCACTTAACAGAGATTTTTTTATTACTATGTTTTGAATCGTGTGGATTTGAGACGAGTAGTTCACTCTTAGCAGACAGACTCCCAGGTGCAGATTTGCAGCATTTTTGCATGGAGTGTTAACCGGGTTAACAGTGCACCTATGTGGTTTTGGGTATATAAATGCTTCTCACTGGAAATTTGTTTTTGTGTGCCGTTCAGCTGCATGCATGCAGTAACGGGTATTTTTACCATCGTGGGTCACTTTAGGTGAGCATGCATATTCATATCGGGTCTAAGAAGATGTCTATTATGTGCAACTTGCCTGAAATGGGGGTTTTGTCTCAGTATGTGGGTGTTCAGATGGTATTTTTGCACATGGCATAGCGTGGTAGTGCTGATTCCCTGGCAGTGCCAGGCACGTTTGTGTACTTGTTGCACTGCAATTCCCCACTGCATTCATCCTGCACAATGCTTCGTCTGTCTCCTGAGCCCAGGCATGTAGGGGTTATGTCCCGAACTCATTACCATTCCTTCAAAAGAGATGGAGAGATGGCAGGAGAGGGCAGCGTATGCAGAGCAGACCGAATGCATGTTGCTTTAGAGCCACAAACCTAAAAGAAGCGAAGATAAAGGCCGTCAGGAGAGAAAGCACAGAAGCAGCCTGGGAGAAAAAGAGAAACGCATTGAGACTCGAGTGATACTACACACAGAGGGCTTTTTGTCCCTCTAAGCCACACTGTTCCATCTCTTTCTCTCTTTCCCTCCCTGCCCAGTTCTTTTCTCTCATATTTCTAATTCCCTCCCTCTTTATCCCGGTGGCTTGTGCTCGCGAGGTGGCCGATCAACAAAAGCCGAGCTCCTTTTTGTTTAACAGCGAAGACATGCATGAGTTGACATGGTGAAAGAGGAGCTCGGCACTTGAGATGAAGACGAAGTATCCGCTTCAGATTTTATCCAGAATGGCCATGGCTGGGAGCTGGGGAGAGGGAACTGCTTGGACTGTTAGGGTTGCAGTTTATCGGTTCAGGAACGTTTACGTCTATAAAAAAAAAATTAAATTTATCCTCCATATCAAACCAGCATCAATAAGAGGGGCTGTTGAAAGCCTGGCATAAATGAACTGAATGTGGGTGAGCAGCAAAGTGAAACAACTCCAAATAAAATAAAAAAAAGAAGCAAAAAGGAAGTGGGTGATTGATTTGAGTTTCAAACCTAACTACTAAACTCTTTTCTTCTGTAATTTGGTCTTGCTAAATCATACTCATTAACTAACTCTACCCTATCTCACAACAGCCACCAACAGAGGATTGTGAAGGCAAACGTGCTTCCTCTGAGACATGCGAAGCCAACATCTGCATCTTTCTGATACGCTGCACTTGCTTTGTCACCAGGCGGTGTGCAACACTCTGAGGAAAACTCAATCTGCCCTCTTCCTCATTCACAAGCTTACACCGATCAGCCGTAGCAATATGAGCAGTGACAGATGAAGTGAATAACACTGATTATCTCCTCATCATGGCACCTGTTAGTGGGTGGGATATATTAGGCAGTAAATGAACATTTTGTCCTCAAAGTTGATGTGTTAGAAGCAGGAAAAATGGACAAGCGTAAGGATTTGAGCGAGTTTGGTGAAGGGCCAAATTGTGATGGCTAAAGGACTGGATCAGAGCATCTCCAAAACTGCAGCTCTTGTGGGGTGTTCCCAGTCTGCAGTGGTCAGTATCTCTCAAAAGTGGTCCAAGGAAGGAACAGTGGTGAACCGGAGACAGGGTCATTGATGCACGCGAAGAGCGAAGGCTGGCCCGTTTGATCCGATCCAACAGATGAGCTACTGTTGCTCAAATTGCTGAAGAAGTTAATGCTGGTGTCAGAATACACAGTGTGTGACAGGTCAAAGCTGTTTTGGCAGCAAAACGAGGTCCGACACAATATTAGGCAGAGGTGGTCATAATGTAATGCCTGGTAGGTGTACAGACGATGCACATGAATCGAAGAGGGCCTTAGCCGGCTCAAATCAATATCCTTTGAATATTGTGGTGTTTGTTAGACTTTGCGTTAATTTCTGTTATCACAAAATTGCAAAATCCTGGCAGAACTCTAATATTATACATACTGTTCGTGTCACGGCACATGGTTAGATTGGCGGATTGGCACACCAGTAGATCGACTGCATGTTTGTGGTCGGCGATGCAACTTCAGGAGAACCTGATGGTACGTCATCAGTACAACACGTCCGAAAAAGACACGTCAAAGCACGTTAAACTGTGCTCCTCAAAATCCTCATCAACTAAGGAATAGAACATGTCAGGGCTTGTACTATTTGGTCAGTAATCAATGATGAAGCAGGATGGCTTAGTGTTTCTTCATCTAACACTGCAGTTCTTCAGTTCAGTTCTCTCTATCGGATACACGGCGCACATTTGGGTGTTCGTGAGACAGCAAGTTCCTGTTCTCGCTCACTCTTTACCAGCGGTAGACAGTCGTTGCCTCAGCATCCTTTCCTTTTTCCTGTCTCTTGAAGTTAATCAGACAACAAAAAACCGCAGCATGTCCTGTTACTAAGAAACCAGAAAGCGCAAAATCCTCTGTCATAAGACTGTAGCACTGTGGTTTAACAGGATATAAACAAGTACAAACAAATAACACACACTTTTGTAGAACTCTTGTGTTTTGTTTTGTTGTGTAAAGACTGATGTGTGAAATGGTGCGTTGAGCATTGTGTATACACTACACACAATTAGAAATGTGCCTTTTTATGTTAATAAATATGTGTGAGTCTGGCTGATTCGGCTGGAGGTTTCTGGCTTCAAGTGGAGTGATGAATGATTAAAATGTCTTCTGAAAATCAAAGCTGTAGATTTATAGCAGTATGGCGATGTGTGTAGTGGATGGGGTTGTCTAGGAAACCCTCTAGCAAGAGTGTGTGTGTGCATCTGTGTGTGTAACTGTGTGTGTATGTATCTCTCTGTCTGTGTCTCTGTCTCTCTGTGTGTGTGTGTGTGTATGCATCTGTGTGTGTGTGTGACTGTGTGTGTCTGTATCTCTGTGTGCGCGTGTGTGTCTGTGTGTGTGTATCTGTGTGTGACTGTGTGTGTCTGTATCTCTCTGTGTGCGCGTGTGTCTGTGTGTGTATCTGTGTATCTCTGTGCGTTTCTGTATGTGTGTGTCTTTTCATGTGTATGTACCTGTGTGCATCTCTGTATGTGTATGTATCTGTTTGTGTCTCTGCATGTGTATCTGTGTGTATCTATGTGCGTTTCTGTATGTGTGTGTTTCTCTGCATGTGTATACGTGTGCGTCTCTGTATGTGTATATGTTTGTCTCTGCATGTGTGTATGTATGTGTGCGTCTCTGTATGTATATATATCTGTGTGCGTTTGTGTGTGTGTGTGTATCTGTGTGTGTTTGTGTGTGTGTATGCATCTGTGTGCGTTTCTGTGTGTGTGCGTGTGTATGTATCTGTGTGCGTCTGTTGTTGGACCCCACTGCGATGATGCTAGACTGCAAATGTAATCACTCTAGAGTTGTTGCCCCAGGATATTTCCTGTTTTGCTCCCTCTCTCTCTCTCTCTCTCTCTCACTCTCACACACACGCACAGAGCAGTGATTCAAGTGTTTGTCACATTTTTTGATGTAACAGCATGGACTCTATTCTATCCCTGATGTTGATGTAATTAAAGATTGTGCCACACACACACACGAAATCCTGCTTACGTAAAAATGTAAATAAATTATTGATTCATGTATCTGGAATATGGTTACTCACTCGGTCATGATCAATGGCAGAACACCCAGTATCAGTTCAGTACACACCTGTACACACCCAAAGCAAACAAGCATCGGTCATGATTGTCGTTCCAAAAGGGCAACAGTGCAGTCTGTGCTGAAATTGATCATATTTATGATCTAGTTTTTGATCTATTTTTCCACCCAGCTGCATGTGATCCCGCTTGTATCTTTTCTTATGGGTTCTGTTATGCGATCAAAATGGATAAAGCTAGCGGATCAGGATACATCTTTTAGGTTTAAATCACTTACAATAGTAGATCATAATGACGGAAAAGCACAATAAATCTAGTGGCTGAGAACTAGCAGTTTGAGATTAGGATTCAGATTAGAGCAGAACTAAACCAGAGGATCTGCTTATTGTGATGACTATCATCTCATTAGTCTCTCTCTCTCTCTCTCTCTCTCTTTCTCTCTCTCTCTCTCTCTCTCTCTCTCTCTCTTTTCTCTGGTTCTCTTTCTGTCTGTCTCTTCTCTCTCTCTCTCTCTCTCTCTTTTCTCTGGTTCTCTTTCTGTCTGTCTCTTCTCTCTCTCTCTCTCTCTCTCTCTTTTCTCTGGTTCTCTTTCTGTCTGTCTCTTCTCTCTCTCTCTCTCTCTCTCTCTCTCTCTCTCTCTCTCTCTTTTCTCTGGTTCTCTTTCTGTCTGTCTCTTCTCTCTCTCTCTCTCTCTCTCTCTCTCTCTTTTCTCTGGTTCTCTTTGTGTGTCTGTCTTCTCTTTTCTGCTGCTGTCTCTCTCTCTGTTTTTGTCTGGTTCTCCTTGTCTATCTGTCTCTT
Organism: Hemibagrus wyckioides; assembly: GCF_019097595.1. Lineage (NCBI taxonomy): Eukaryota > Metazoa > Chordata > Actinopteri > Siluriformes > Bagridae > Hemibagrus > Hemibagrus wyckioides. The sequence continues at coordinate 13,261,201 of NC_080737.1, read as the reverse complement.
CTCTTTTCTGCTGCTGTCTCCCCCCCCCCCTCTGTTTTTGTCTGGTTCTGCCTGTCTCTTCTCTTTTCTGCCTTTTCTGCTGATTTTCTTTCTCTCTCGCTCTCTCTTTGTGTGGTCTCTTTGTCTGTCTGTCTTTTCTCTGCTTCTGTTTCTCTCTCTCTCTCTCTCTCTGGTTCTCCTCGTCTGTCTGTCTCTTCTCTTTTCTGCTGCTGTTTCTCTCTCTCTCTCTCTCCTGTGTATGTCTCTGTCTCCTTTGCTCTGTAATTCTTTTTCCTTTTCCCAGATCAGTAGCTATCTAATGTCTTTCATTTTCCAGATCAGTGAGCTTCTGTTATAGACAGAGAGAGACAAAGAGAGAAAGATAAATTGAATCTTTGCAAAGAGCAGTATGAGAATAGAAGGTTGTTCAAGTGCAACCCAGCACAATAAAACAAGAAACAGGGCTGAGCATTTGGCACTGAGATTTAAAGGTTTATAAATCCACACACACACACACTCATGCCTTATCTGCCCTTAGCGTTTTGCTGATTTGGCCCCTGCGGTGTTGTGAAAAGCCTCTAGGCTTCCCTTATCTCTGTCCTACAAACACCACAAGCCCACATTACTGACCGTACCACACACTGGCTGTTATTCCCAGCTGATTAAAAAGAATGGAAAAAACTCCATTTATCACTTTATCAGACGTGTCTTTAACGCGTGCATGGCAAACATTCACAATCCGTTATGCATGTGCGCCGTTTCATTGCTCCGTGTCGTGTGTAACTTCTCGCTCTAATCCACCACTAAGACTTCTCAAAACAATACTGCAAACATGCTTTTGACGATAGACACAGAAACATGGAGAAGGGTTATAATTTATCTACATGAAGCACACATTAGATTAGGATTTGAGTAGGAGTGAAGCTGCTGTGTTCCTGGAGTGTAGTTTAGGTGTGTCTGCTTCATACTAACATCCAATTTTCTGCTCCTCTCTTTTCATCCACCCTCAGAAATGCTCGATCTGCACACCCCAGTGAGGTGAGGAGGATCTGGACGGTTCAGTTTAAGGGATATTCTGCCATTGGTAGTAGTTTCTGATTTCATCGCTAAGAGAGGACCAGAAAGCCTGTTTTTACTCCAAGTGCATTTTTACCATGTGCTGAATTCTGTCAGTAGACGTTGATGTAAAATGTCTGACGTTTGCGGAGAGTATTTATAAATTTATAAAAAACTTCCTGAAACTCTCAATTCATCTATTTATTGTAGGTTAACCAGAATTACTAGAGCTTGCTAAGCAGTTATTAGTTAAGGTGTTTCATGCCTTTTTCTGCTATCTGTTGCTGTACTATGAAGTCGCCAGTAGGCGTTCTTACTACTGGTTGCCATAGTAATTTTTTAAATAAGCAAGTAGCTTAACACTTAACAACAATTGTTTTCCTGCCTTTAAAATGACACATCTCCGGTTCACCACTGTTCCTTCCTTGGACCACTTTTGATAGATACTGACCACTGCAGACTGGGAACACCCCACAAGAGCTGCAGTTTTGGAGATGCTCTGATCCAGTGGTCTAGCCATCACAATTTGGCCCTTCGTCAAACTCGCTCAAATCCTTACGCTTGTCCATTTTTCCTGCTTCTAACACATCAACTTTGAGGACAAAATGTTCATTTACTGCCTAATATATCCCACCCACTAACAGGTGCCATGATGAGGAGATCATCAGCGTTATTCACTTCACCTCGCAGTGCTCATAATGTTATGCCTGATCGGCGTAGCGTCTTCATTCCCGCGGGTAGACGCTATACCAAAAACGCTCCTCTTATCCGTTTATTTAACCTTTATTAAATACCATCTAGTCATCAGTCATGTTGCTGGAAGTCGCCAGCTCTCATTGGAAATCTCTGGTCGCTTTGTCGCTGTGAATCAGTGTATGTGTGAGCGTAGAGTAACCCATTATCTTTTTTTGTGCCTTGGTCATTTAAAGAGAGGGGGCTGCTGTAATGTAAGTGATAACAGGAACTTGTCTCGCAGATATTTCACAACATTACATGGAGCTCTAAATGGCTAAGAATTGTGTGCTCTTTATTGATAGGTTAGAAATCGTAATTTTTAGTAAATCCCTGTGGTGTAAGAGGAATAAAACACATCAGGTTGTGCTGTTATTGGAAAATAATCAACTTCTGAGTGGCATCACTCTATGCCATGGCAGAATTTTGGCAGATTTCAACAACTGATCCTAGATTGAAGAGAATACAGATGTGGTGGTCAGAGAAGAGGACGACAAAACACTGGAGTTAACCAAAAAAGAAATATGAACAACATATAAGAAATCACAGATCTGTCATGGGTTTAGCAATTTGACCTTACTCGAGTAGCCTCAGGAAGCCGTTATTTTTCCCTCTCTTTTTTTGTGTTTTCTTTTTTTTTGTTTGTCTCCAAGACTCTGTCTCCAGTTTATATTCCTCTTCACGTCTTTCCTGTGAGGGAGTTTGGTTTGAGCGTAGCCCACAATCCTGGCAGCCGGTTACTGAAAATATATTCTGTCGAGTGTTTCCCTCACACACACACACACACACACACACACACACACTGAACCTCTAGAGCCATACACTTATGTGTATTTTTATGTAAGATGTGGATCGAGCATTTATTGAGCAATATAAAAGGGCAAGTTATTATTAGCATCTTATTCGTGGAGCTATGCTGTGAGATTAGCCTTCAATTTGCTCTACATGCTATTATAACTATAATAACTTGTAAAAAAAAAAAAAAAACCCTGCGTCTGTTCATTTCTACACTGCTTTTATTCACTATATGCTAAGAATACCTCAGAACTCATGGACTCGCTGGATTCGCCAATCTGATTGGTCGTATGTTGCTGATTACATTTCTGTGACAGTGCAGCTATAAAATAATGCAGACTGAAAGATATATTGATGCACACAAAAATCAGGCATAACATTATGAGCAGTGAGAGGTGAAGTGAATAAGACCGATTATCTCCTCATCATGGCACCTGTTAGTGGGTGGGATATATTAGGCAGCAACATTTTTTGAACATTTTATCCTCAAAGTTGATGTGTTAGAAGCAGGAAAAATGGACAAGCGTAAGGATTTGAGCGAGTTTGACAAGGGCCAAATTGTGATGGCTAGACCACTGGATCAGAGCATCTCCAAAACTGCAGCTCTTGTGGGGTGTTCCCGGTCTGCAGTGGTCAGTATCTGTCAAAAGTGGTCCAAGGAAGGAACAGTGGTGAACCGGAGACAGGGTCATGGGCGGCCAAGGCTCATTGGTGCATGTGGGGAGTGAAGGCTGGCCCGTGTGATCCGATCCAACAGACGAGCTACTGTTGCTCAAATTGCTGAAGAAGTTAATGCTGGTTCTGATAGAAAGGTGTCAGAATACACAGTGCATCACTGGTCAGGGCTGTTCTGGCAGCAAGAGGGGGACCAACACAATATTAGACAGGTGATCACAATGTTATGCCTGATTGGTGTATGTTCTAATATAATATCATTGTTTCTTCAGTAACAACTCATTCTTGTGAACATAGCTTGAGACTCTGAGATTTTCTTACGTAATGTTCAACATAGGGAAACGTTGTTGAAGCTGGCTGTAAGGAGGCCTTTATTTAACTCTTTTTATCAGTTCGCTAGTGTTAAGTTCCACTTGTGGAGTGGAAATTGACATAAGCCGACATTTTCAATCAGTATAAACAAATTTTACTTCTGCAAGTCTTTTATAAAATGAGTCACTGTTGGGTTTCAGGGTGAAATGTTTTTTGTTTTTGGAAAGACCGTGTCCACACTAAAACCTTTTTGTTTAAAAACGCATATTTTTAATTTAGTCAACGAAAACGTATCTTTTGAGAACGCTCTCCAAAGTGGATAAATTTGAAAAGGCACTGTGAAAACAGAGGCTTTCGAAAACGATGAGAAATTTTTAGTCACCTTACCAATTCAGCATATATTCAGGATACATTCTCGCTTGCAACTTTATACTCCTGTGTTACTCGCAGCAACAACTCCCACCTCATTGTCGGTCCATTTAAAAAACAAAAACAAAACAACCCTGTGCTTTTCCTCGACATATTGCTGTGACGGTTCAAAAAGCCAGAAAGTAAATAAGCACCAGGCGGAAATGATGCAGATCGAAGCGTCTTACAGTTTATTCCTGCGCAGTACAGGAATGCAAGCGTTTTCAGAGCTATCAGTGTGGATGAGCAACTTTTGGGAAACAACTAAAAACGATAATGTGAACACGCAGCGTTTTTAGAAGAAAACGCCGTTTCAAATTTATCCAGATTAGTGTAGACTTTAGCTTTAGTGGTTGAAGATGAGCACTTCTCAGAGAGCAGAAATGGGTGTGAACTCGCCATTTACTTAACTGACCATTTTTCTGTGAAAATATTGCCCCTAGAAGGTTGGGTAAAAACAGAAATACTCATGAAAAACTACAAAATCTTAAAGCCCTGAGCGTCTACTTTCATATTAAGCGTAATTTTATTACTTATTAACATTAATGTTATTATAAATGTAATGTAACATAATGGAGAAATTCACTGCTGAGCATGGACACAACAAAACAGGGTGCAAATTACATTTTTTGACCCCTCTGGTATTAACTTAGGACTTTTTTTTTAGTATGTGAAATGATTTTTTCGGATTATTATTTTGAAGACGGGAAGAGATGGACTCTGAGGGATTGTTAAGGGAACAACTGTTGAGCCGTTATAGTGAAAGTGGTATCAGGAACTTGTTTTGCCGACGTTCCACAAAATTAACTATAACTATAAATGGATTCACATTGACGTGGGGCTCTTTAGTTCTTATTATCAGAGTAAAGATTATGACTTTTCATTTGTTAAACACTTTTAACATGCTGTTGGAAAGAAAAGAATAAAGTTTGGGCTGGTTATGGCATCGTGTGTTTTTTTTTAGTGTCTAACTAGCTAGTTAACAGCGTGCTTCCCTGACCGGGAATCGAACCCGGGCTATGGCGGTGAGAGCGCTGAAGCCTAGCCACTAGACCACCAGGGACACACAGCCCAAGGTGTGGGCCTCAAGTGGCTGGACGCAGTACCCCTTACAGCCTTCTGGCTGAACAATTATGCTGGATGTAAGGGGGTTTAATCAGCGGTGTAGATTGTGTATTCATTATATTATAATGCATTAAAAAAAACACAGATAATGAAATATGAATTAAAAAACACACTAATGATAAATTGACTTTTATAATAAACATTAAACTATATATTATAACAGATTTATTTAGCATATTTTAACATTTTTATTTCTTAAAAAATGACATATTTAACTGAAAAAATGCTAAAAAGTATTAAATACGTTTAACAGATTAGATTTATATATATATATATATATATATATATATATATATATATATATATATATATATATATATATATATATATTGTAAAGGTTATAATTATCCTTATGCTCGGTGACTCAAACCCATTTCAGGACATCAGTAACAGCTGTAAGACGGACGTCAGGCTTCCCAAAGTTCTGAATGACTGAAAGTCTCCGTTTTAGATGGAAAATGTGAATCTAGCACTGCGGTTAATAATTTGACCCAAACACCAAATTAACTAATCAGCATCAGCCTTCCAAGCGGATTTATCTGTTTAAAATGCCACTTTTTTTAAACAAATCCTCGAGACAGAACAGGCACAATGAAACGACCCACATAACTTGGTGTCGTTTTGGTCGTGTTCATCGTTAGCTGTTTAAAAGATGTCTGCGATACTTAAATCAAAACAGCTGAAATTCTTCTGAAGATAAGCAAAATTCGGATCTCTGCCGTGGCGTTCAGCAGGCTGCCACGTTTCTTTTCTTCCCTCTCTATCTTTCTTCCTCTCTAATATGGGACTGTTATTATTCTGCATAAAGAAAGGGAAGCCTTGATAAAGCCCGGGAATCTGAGTCTGGAAGCCAGTGCCAAAGAGAAGTAGGTTAAATGTAGTCCCGGGGGAATAGGAGGAGAGAGCAGGAGGAAGAGGAGAAGGCAGAAGTTGTGCGTTTTACTCTCCCATTTTAGTTTGAACACCACTTCTGACTCCTCTTGAAAGGAAACCATCTTGTTCTTGTTACTCAAGAAACATAAAAGCATGGTGCTTTGAGCAAGAACACAAAGGTAGCGTGAAGGAGTGCAGCTCCAAGACTGCAAACAAAAGACAGACTGAAGTCTTCCTTCTGTCGTCGTGTCTTTTTAAGTGCAACTTTTGCTCACTCACGGGTTTCACAGAGGTCAGGGTTCACAGGTCAAATTGACAAAGTTTTCCACGTCCCGAGTGTCGGTTTGCCGAGTTGCGATTGTGGAGTCGACTCTTGGTTAACCCTCTTCTCAACCCTTCCCCCATTTCACTCTACCAGATCCAGTTTAAAGGACAACTCTGGGATTGTTCATCCTGAACTGCGTCCACTGCACATATGCGTGGATTTTGATGAACAGATTTTCTGTTGTTTCTTATTTCCGTGAATTGTTTTGTCTGTTAGTCACATATCTGTCAGATGGAGTAGGGAGTGATTTGGTTTCATGGGCAGCGGGAGGCGGGGGTGTGTGACTTTAGTATTCCTTTGAAGTCTGGAAAGGTGATGCTTTGAAAATGCATGAGTACATGCGTAAATATTAATGTGTTAGATTCTCACATTGCACAACTGAATTGGGCGAGTTAGTGTGTGAGCGATCGTGAGGGCCGTGCTTCTAAGATACAGTCCTTTTTCCCGTAACTCAAGCCCCTATTATATGACACTGCTGATTATTTATCATGAGTTTGTGTTCATCATGGGTTGGTTGTCTGAGAGAGTATTTCAGAATGAAACTAATATGGAGAAAGTTTTTAATAAGAAAAACCCAAAGAATGCAAACTTCCCATGCACACTGGGAGGAGGAGAGATCTAGTTAATGACGAGGGAACCTTAGGTTCAGACTTCTCAAATTACTAAAATCCCATACGCAGCTATCGTCCTCGCTGTGTGGACAGCACGGCATGACGGAATACTTCAAGCAAGACTGGAAATTTATCAGCCAGCATTCCGATTTCCATCATCTTTCCACCGAGTTCATGGATTCGTGTTTATCACCGCCTGTGACGATCCCAATTGCAATGCCAGATCACTGTGTTTATTCTCAAGAAGGGGGATTTCCCCCCCCCCTCTCCCTCCCCTACTTGTGCTCATCTGCTTTGCTCCAGATCCTGAGCAGGGAGTTTCAGGTCCATTTCTCTTGACAGCTGAGAGTCGGATTTTAGGCAGAGTGCAGAGGAAGTGCAGCTCATAGTTCCTTTTCCTCCAGAGTCACAGAATAGTTTCCTGACTGTAGTGGGAAGTGATCGACTTGAATGTCAGGGACGGGTTCTCTGCTTGATACTTTTAGTGGAAGCTTGTCTTGGTCGGATGGTAGATTTTGGCTGTGTAGGTTTGCGTTAACATGGAACTGAATGGTTTTATTGAATTATTTGTTTCTTGAATCCAACTCTTTTGGCTGCCGTCGACTGGGAAACAGCTCATACTTCGTTACTAAAAAAACAAAATAAATGCTGAAGTGTGCCTTTTAAAACGCTACTACCTTTCTATAATTCTTTCTATAACGCAAGAGGGTAGAGTGCATAGTGTGGAGTAGGCCATTTAGAACAGAGTTATTGTTTGTCTCAGTAATAACAGCTGAATAAATCTGCATTAAATATGAAAGCTGGAAGTCATGTGACGCCAAGCTGTTTTCTGGGGAAAGTGATTCAGGTTTCTTTAAAATTGGTTGTTACTGTTCTTTTCGTCTTCAAAACCGTAAACTTTAAACCTCTAGGTTTAACAACCGATTTTGTTGCACACTGTTCATGTGTTGTGAATGAAGAATGTGACGTCACTTGAGAAAACTCTGTTCCTGGAGACGTACGCAAACAAGTTTCACGCATCACTTCCGAGAACATGTGGCGTCCAACACTCCAAAACTCCTGTACTCCAACACTCCTGCACTCCTCCCCCACAATGCTTTTATCATCATTATCCTCAGCCTCTCGTCAAGGCTTTCTGTCAAGCTTTTAATCAAAGGCAGCTGTGTTTTTTTTGGGGTTTTTTTCCCTCCTCAGAAACACTGCCCGAAGCCTCTGTAGAATGCCTGCATGTTGGGGTGAGAAAGAAATCAACACATTCCTGGCATGATCAAGCTCCTAGTTGCTATGAGATTTCTGCTGGTTTGCAATGTAAGCAGTAGCTCAGGGGTGTGTGAGTCACACCACAAACCTAGTTGACATTTACGACAAGGCTTGGGATTTCCATGGGCACAGATAAACACACACACACACACATGTATATATGTGCATGCAGTGATCTCATGCATGATCTTGCACATTCGCTCCCGTTCTGAGAAAGCAAAGTGAACTTTGGTATCATATTCAGTATACAGTGTGCGTATTTGACTGGACTTGTCCAGTTTTTACCAAGTATAGCATGACTAAGGGAAAAGGACAGAGAAAAAGTGAAAGCGAGGCATCTCAGCTGAGCTCAACCCCAATCCATGTGCACCATCTTGTGTCATCAGTGTGAGTTTTTATTTGGAGTTCCCCAGCAGTGTGGACAAGATTTTGTCTACAGTTCGCTTTTGCTTCTCCATTCCCGTCTGCCTCTCTACCTGTTTCTCAACAGCTGTTACTCTGTCTGTCTGACATCTGGTGCAATCACAGCACTCATTTCTCCCAATAACCCTAACCCTAACCCTAACAGCTACAAACAAGAGGGGGGGAGAGAGAGAGAGAGAGAAGGGGAGGCACACACACACACACACACACACACACACAGACACAGAGAGAGGGGGGGGGCAGAGAGAGAGAGGGAGAGAAGGGGCATCTGGTGCAGTCACAACACTCATTTTTCCCAATACATCAACAGCTACAAACAAGAGAGAGAAGAAGAGAGAAAGAAAAGGAGGAAGAGAGAGAAGGAAAGAAAGAGAGAGAGAGAGAGAGAGGGAGAGAGAAGTAGGGAGAGAGAAGGGGAGAGAAGCAGAGTGAGTAAAAGAAGGAGAGAGAGAGTGTGAGAAATGGGGGGGGAGAGAGAGAGAGAGAGAGAGAGAGAGAGAGTGCAAGAGAAGGGGTGAGAAGGAGAGTGAGTGAAAGAAGGGGAGAGAGAGTGTGTGTGAGATGGAAGAGAGAGCAAGCGAAGGGAAGAGCTAGAGAGACAGAAGGGAGAGCAAGAGAAGGGGAGAGAAGGAGACTGAGTGAAAGAAGGGGAGAGAGTATGTGAGATGGGGGAAAGAGGACTGGAGTGAGAGATGGGGGAGAGAGAGCGAGAGAGAGAGTTACATAAATACATACGGTTTTTTTTATTATATGACACATACCACAGAATCCTCTGACAGCCAGCCAGATTTTTTCAACCTATTGCTCATGCTGCGTCACAGAGCTGCATAACGCACAGAGAGGAAAGTGCTGTCTGTCCTCTTCCACATACATGGCCTCACAGATGACCTCACTGAGATTGAGAGGAGAGAGTGAGGATGCTTTCACTCAAACCCAGAGAGCATGGACAATTTTGCAGCACTTGCCCCCAACCACAGAGAGCTATGTTGTGACACTCAGAATCCCTGTTTTTCTTCTATTTTTGTGTCGAGTCGTGAGAGCTAAGAATTGGAGCACGGGAGTAGTTTTAATTCATATTATAAAACCGATCCGAGGGATTTTCCAATTTGCCAAAATTACTGCCTCGTTGCGAACCAGCATGTAAAACGCTGAGCTATCTGCTGCTGTATCACTCGTGTGAGTGCAGCCAGTTTACATTTCCTCTTCTGTTGGCGTATACACACAGTTAACGTCTGGCTCCTGTGATTGATCTCACGCAGCGACACCTCAGTCTTCTGCTTCAGTTCAGGTCATTGGATATGCTGGGAAGAACCTTCTCTACATATACCTTGGCAAATTCGTAGCTCTGATTTATTGATGGTTTAGTAATAGAATTGATTGGCAGTTGAGTTTAACACCGCAGCTATGTGGGTTGTGTCTGAGTACAGGTCTATAAACAGCAGTGAGAGGATGTAGCTACAGTTCAAGACTGAAACTGGAAGAGGTTTAAGGTCATGAGATGAACCGATGGAGAGAAGTGTGTGTGTGTGTGGTTTCTATGGTTATTTGCAGTTATTTGTGTAACTGCATGCACGCTGATAAGGTGCAAACACTTACATTGTGTTTGCTTAGCTTTACACTGGAAAAGACCAAGGTTGTGTGTGATTAAGTGGTGGCGTGTGTGTGTTCTCCAGCTAAAGGTCATAAAATACAAGGGTTTTGTGATGAGATAAACTTCAATACTGGTGACCAATTTTTTAATAAACTGCAAGTAAGTCATTTTATATGAATGAATTACATTGGAGACTCATAAACACCATCTTTGAGATATTCTGTAAATTTCCGTCAAGTCAGCGAAGCATTTGTTATAACATTTAAATGTAATAATATTTTAATGCAAATCTCTGAGAATGAGCAATTATAACCATGTTTTTAGCTGAAGATTATACTATTAGGTCGTTTTGTTCGGCTTTAAGGAGTGAGCGATGTATGTGATCCCTGCTGTATGTGTTTGAATGATATGCTGCACTTCTTTGTGTAGAATTTCTCACTCCACTTTGTCTGCTTTTTAACAACTTTTAACAGCTCACAGTAATGTATTCCCTAAGATCAGGTCATTGTTTGAGTCAAGCAGAGGTACAAAAACACAGCTCAATGGAAAGTATTTGTGTGTGTGTGTGTGTGTGTGTGTGTTTGGCCAAGCCTTCATTTGTTTCCATCCTAGTTATTCATTTGCACTATGACGTCTACAGGGAATTGTTCCTGGTTTCGGACATGACGGGTTGCAAGTTTTATTGGAGCCTCCTGCACTCCACAAACAAAAAGCACATCACGGTTCCCACAAGTGCGAGGCTAAATCTCAGGATTTAACAGCGTGAGATAAATCTGGCATGTAGCCCGGTTAGCTGGATGCCTCCGCCTGTATTTGTTCCTCTAAGCTCACAAGATTCAGTCAGAATAAAAGGACCGGTCAGCTGAGTATCAAGTTTTATACCACTTGTTTTCTTGAATCTGATTGGCTAGATGTTAAGAGAACAATATATGAGGCAAATCACAGGATTATATTAGTGTGCTCATTCTAATGTGTTATTGTTTGTTTATATAGGAACTGATTCGCAGGACATTCACCAAAAATCTGACAAGTGGTATATTTTTTTTAAGACTGATAATAAATGGGTTTTTATTTTCAGAGACAGTTAAATAAAATAATATTGATGGAAAGAGTCAGTGGTAACAGGTCAGTCGTTTTTTCTTCAGGTTATAAGGCTTCAAAAGAGAGAATAAAAGAAGACTAGTGAGGGAACGATGGTTTATAGCAGCAATAACGTTACATGAGGAGGGTCTCAACAAGAGGGTTACTCAACAAGAGTAACTATGAAGGGTTAAATGTAGGATGTGTTGCTCATTAACAAACTATAATTCGATGAATTAAATTTCTTTACTAGCATTTGTTTACAAATTGCTGTCCTGTGATAGGAATAAAGCAATGGTACACTTTGGAACATCAACACTTCTTGTCATTGATTGTTTTCTTAACACAGCATGCCCCTAGTTGTTGTGTTCTGTAATGAACGTGTAAGCATAGAACTCACTCACTCACTCGCAGTAACTACTTTATCCTGGTCAGAATCGCAGTGCATCATGGGAACAAATGGGAGGACACCACCAATCCTGTCTCGGTACCATAAATACACACACACTCATATATTTGCACACACGCATTCACATATAGGGGCAAGTAATCTTGGCCAGTCCCCCTACTGGCATGTTTTTGGGAGGTGGAAGGAAACTGGAGAAGCCAGAGACATGGATACAGGGAGAGTCTACACAGAAACACAGTAACTTGAGCTCAGGATTAAACCAGAGATCCTGTAGCTGTGAGGCAACTCTACACACTACAGTACTGTTTATTCTACAGTCATTATTTATCATCAGAATCTACCGAAATAAAATACAGACTGTCGATAAATTTGGTATGTTTTTAATCTTGCTTTTATAAACTTTTATGTGTGCTTGCATTCTTAATATACCTCTTTTGTATCCCACAGCATTCTCTTGCTGCTCATCATATTGTGTAAGCTAATGATGTCTTAGGCTAAAACACATGCACAGGTTACTTTACTGTCTGAACAAATGCAGCCATGAGTACGAGTTGCGTTCACATTCACGAGGGTCATTTTACAGTGCAACCGAACTCACAGGTAGTCTTGGGTCCTGTACCACAGTGCACTTCTTTCTGTTTTGGACACAACTGCCAGTGTGAAAGCCACCACTTTCACTACAGACACTATAGCTTAGATGAATTCGACCCTGATTTCATGATTTAGGGATTAAGCCATAGAAATGACAGGATTTATCCTTACATAACTTCTGTTCATGCCCAGCTCCAGTGCGATACCTGCACAATCCTGCATAAACATGTATACACACTGCTATTGGGTCCATGTGGGCAGTGTTGCATAAGAGTCCTTCCCTTTCTCTGCTTGTCTTTCTCCGAGTCAGCACAGGTGTAACCTAATCTCAGTGAACAAGGCACAGTTTGGACACATGTAGTCTCCGGCTCTGTAGATCTTTCCATTGTGAGTGTTGTGCAACGCATGCAGTGGCCTTTGTGTTACCGAATAGGGCCTGGAAGAATTCATTTGTCCTTGCAGAGAGACATGCTTGTGTTTAGAGCTTAAATGTACTTAGGTGTTATTGCACTGGTGGCCTGCGACTTTTCATTACAATGGCGGACCATAAAATTCTTTGGTGCTGCGCATGTGTGCAGTGAGTGTAGGTCGTTGTTTTCATCCAGATGTTTTCTACTGGCAGGCTGAAGGAAAGACCTTTAATGAAAGCCAGGGAGAGAGTGTATGTGTGTAATAGATAGAGTTTGTGTGTGTGATAGAGGGAGAGTGTGTGTGAGTTAGAGAGATGTTTAATTTGGACGTCTCAAATGAAAAAACTGAAAGAAATAGTATAAATCTGTAAGTTTAGGCATCATTCATTGTTTAAATATATTTTCTCGCATTGATGAAGCTGAATGCATTAAAAAGCTGATGATCGAGCTAACTAAATGGGTTTTTTTGATGCATAATGGAGTAAAAAATAATGTCACATTCTCAGTCGTGAATGTTTTTAAAAGCAATTTGTAGTGCTTGTGTACATTTTGTGTATTCTTATAGACTCCAGTACAATAGTATATCTGGATGATAAGAAATATGTTGCAAATGTCCTCCTTTTAATTTTGTAGTTGATCATTTCTTGGAAAAAAATTATTCTTCATGATTGTTTACAGTTAGTTTAATGTTTAGTTAAACGTCCTGTAGAACCATACTCATGTCCCACTCGTGCAGGTGAGTCTTGTGCTACAAAACTAGACATAAATGGATGAAAGTCCCTCCAGCAGTGGGTCAGGAACCCCGAGTGTGTATGTGAGAGAGTGTGTACACTTAGAGAGCTCTAGCTCTGGAATGACTGGCATGCTCTCTCCCAACTCACGCCAAGTGGATCTGCACCAAAACGCTCGAGAGATTCCATACCAGCAGAACTGCCGAGTATGAAACCGCTCCTGCTCATGTGTTAAAAACACGATGTAGGCGAAAAAAGATGGAGCTATAGATAATTCAGTGGAAAGGATGTGCTCATGAAGTAGGCTTTTGTTTTCCTGATCCCAGTCAGTCTCCAGAGGTGCCATGGGTCAAGTCTTCAATTTTAAAACATCATTATCAACTTGCATTCCTGAGATGAGCATCCTGGGATAGGCATGCTGGAATTTTTTTTTTTTTCTCCACACTTTATATTTTTATTTCTTTTGCTTAATGTCCTCTTCTGAAATAAAAGTTAAGTGGTCTCACTTCATTGTTTATTTGAAAAAAGCTTTATTAGAGCGTCGTATACTAAAAAATGATGAGGCAAATTTTCATAGTTAAGTTTTTATAGTATTGATGCATTGTTTTGGAGTTGCCTGTGCTTTCAATTAGGTTTTTTTGTCTAAGCAAATGAAGCTTTTAGGACTGAAGTCGGAGAGAAAGTTTCTGTTGAAAGCTCTGGAGATGAATGACAAGCATACAAGACTCGATATGATGCAAGATTTTTCATCAGTAAAAGATCAGATATGTAGCAAGACATAAAATATTGACTATTGAACACGTCTTGCAATAAAATGACATTTAAATCATTCTGTCTAAACATAGATGATAACGTATCTATAATTTGATCTTTCCTCACCAACCAACTTATCTTATAGTATTATTTACGTTTAGGTTCTAGCACTGTTCTAGCACTACATGGCTCCATGTGCTGCTATCAACCAAATTACAGTAATGCTCTCTGTGGCATGACTGCTGTAAAGCACCTACACATGCCTTATATCAAACACGCATGGCTGGAGCTGCTAGAGTCAGAGGCAGACCACCATGTAGCCCCTCCATGATGGATGACTGTTATTAGACGCAATCTTTTGCTGGAGTTTATTCAGCGGAGGTGGACCCGCTCCAATCCTTTTTCTGTCCCCCCCCATTTTACTGCAACTTGTATATCAGCTTTGTTTTTATAGGACACCATAAATTACGCACATAGAGGAATAGCAGTTACCTTCACTGCTGGTGTTGCATTAAGAAGACAGTGTAGCCTGTACAATTACATTAAGTCAACTCACATGAGCAGTGTGAGAAATTTGTGCAGCGTATACCTGGCTTTTGTCAAGAACCCAGGCTATATTAAACCTACTATTGTTTTGTAACACAGGTCTGACAGATCCGTATGCGTCATCTCCCAAGCCCTCTGATGCTCTCCTCAGTGCTTGTTTGTTGATCTTAAGTAGCATCATTACGAAGAATGAATGTAGTTGCGGTGAAGGTAAAGTACACCTGCACTGGCTTAAGGTTACAGTGACGTGTGGGTGTGTGTGTGTGTGTGTGTGTGTGAGAGAGGCTGTGTTTGTTTGACTAGCGTCTAGCTTGTTCAAGTCAACCTTGTGGATTAACTCTGAGAATAGCGTGTGACTTGCTCGCAGGTGTGTCTGTGTGTGAAGTGTTTTATCTTGTAGTTAGTTTGTTCCTAGTCCATGCTTTATTTCTTTATGCAGTCCAGATGAGGAATGCTTCTAGAGTTTGCCATTTTTTCGATTTGACACAGATGTCTGGCTGAGAGTATGTGCATGCGCCAAGAGCGTGTCTGCCCTTGAATGTATGTATGTATGTATGTGTGTGTGTGTGTGTGTGTGTGTCTGCACATGAATACCCCACACACGTGGCTATGTATGCCCGTCTTAACCGAATTAGAAACCCAGCGAATGTATCATTTCAGTCTCTTTTTCTTTGCATGCATTTGGCTGTGAATTTTCTGCATGCTCAGACACGTTTCTTTACTCACGTGATCTACACACACTGTCATAACCTGCCTTGCATTTGTCTAGTGCTTTTTAAAAGACCCTTTTGACTTGACAGATAGTTGAGGCAATATACTTTCTAAGAATGTGGATGTCAAAGGTGTTGGGAGTAATACAAGTGCTACAGAAACACCATCCATCTAATGTAGGAGCGCTGCAAACATGAGCTGTAAAGCAGTCCAGATATGAATAATGCAATCTGGATGCACAGAGATGTTGAAATGTCAAGATTCTATGACTATTTTTGGCAGAAGTTATAAGAGATTTACATCCTAGAGAAACAGCCTTTGTGAGAGGTTTTTTTTCTTTTGGAAGTAATGTACAAGGAACTAGAACGAGACCACGCCAGCCTGATTTAATTAAAAAAAACTTGCATAATCAACAAACACTAAACCAGAAGTTATGCTTCTGTGTCTAAATCCACAGCAGCTTTTCCACAATAAACGCAATACTTGAGACATCTTAAAATATAGCAGCCTTCAGATCTCACAGACTGATTAAAATTGTTATAACGAAAGCTACAGCATTTGGAGCAGCTTCTGGAATGAGCGGTTCTATAAAACATTATTAATGACACAATCACTAACACAAATCTGTTTTTTTTTGCTGATCTCATCTCTAGTATTTGTGCAGATTGGTGTAAAAACACATGCAGAACTGGGTGGATATGCTTGAGGGAGATCAGAGGGAAGTGGTTGGAGCTGATAGGAAGGCTTCAGTAACTGAAATAACCACTCTTTACAAATGTGGTGAGCAGAAAAGGATCTCAGAACACACAGTATGATGATCGTTGAGGTGGATGAAGCCCATGTAAGGTTCCACTTCCGAGAAGGGGAATCTGTGGCGGTCAGTCGGCATAGGCTCACTGAAACTGGACGAGATCGGAAAAAAGATCGGGCAAAGCTTTTCCGGTCTTTCAGACATTTGAATGATGCAGGATTGGCTGATTTGGATAATTGAATGAAGGAGCAGGTTTTCGTACTAAACTGGCCAGTGAGACTATAAACTTTATTCAGTTTATTCAGTGTAAAGATTCTACCTTAGAAGCCAGTGTCTCCTGTTCAGAGAAACTTTTTAGGGCGTCTTAACTATACAAGGAATCCACAATAGGTCCTGCATTGTATCTGTTATAATTGTTATAAAGAGTAATATTAAAACTGCAGATAGACTGAATATGCTAAGGACTGTAAGTGCAGAATGTAGTCCTGATAGCTGTTTTTTTAAAGCTTTATCCAGCAATGCTGTACCCCAAACCACCAGCCTTCCAATTGCAAGCCCACAAAGCTACCGTTAGCATAGGGCTTCCCATTATAATGCGAGACCACACAAACATTTCCCCATGTGTACACATGTACACTGTAGAGTGTAGAAAACCGTGTTAAAGAAAAAGGGACAGAGTCTGTAGCGGAAGAAACACGGGACAGCGAATAGACTTACGATAGAAACAGGTCTCCCACAACAAACCACACACATGCAGGCACATGCCATGGTTCCTCGGCTAATTAATAGCCTGGCTATTTTAATCCTGTGCATTTAAATACACCGAGTGACCCTAATGATGTGATTCTAATCCCTATTTGTGAACTGTTGGTCTGGAGGGAGTGCCTTCTTGTTTATAAGACTTTTAATTAAGTCTACCAGGATTTAGTCTCTAGTGTGCAAGCAGACACGTGACAGGATTATAAAGTTAAAAGATATATAGCCAAATGTTTGCGGACACCTGACCATCACACCCAAATGTGTTTATTTTTTTTTTTTTTTGCTGTTATGATAACCGTCACTCTTCTGGGAAGACTTTCCACTAGATGTTGGTGCGTGACTGTGGGAATTTGTCCATTCGGTCCAAGAGCATGGTGACGTCTGGCACTGATGTCAGATGAGGAGATCTGGGGTGCAGTTGATGTTCCAGTTCAACCCAAAGGCATTGAGAAGTATGCACTGGAGTAGAGAAGACATGCTGGCTCTTATTTCAATTAAACAATAATCACAAAGTGTACAAAAAGCTTCCATTTATCATTCAGGGAATGCTTAAAATCTTGTGAAAGGTCACTGTTCATGTGCAACGAGACTATACAAGTAGAATCAGCCAAACATCTTTCTTTTTTTTTTCTTTCACACTAGTAGAAAGTCACTAGTACATGCAGCCTGTAATTTTCTCAGAGGAGGCCTGAGGAAAACACTGGCATGGCCACTTTAGGTGGAAATAAAGTCCTGTAAAATGAAGAAATTACGCCAGTACCCATGTGAATTCAGTCACATCAATATTAGATTTCTGATGTAATAGTAGAAAATAATTGATAAATGGTACATGTGATGTTTTCTTTACCCACTTTAACATAAAAGATGTGATTCAAGTCTGGTTAGTGTCTATTTTGGTGAGCAAGGTGATCTAGCATGAAGCTATAATGACAGATGTACACTCCACTCATTCCAGCTTTTCCACATACCGACCTGTTCCTGATTCTGTAAGGATTGACTATGGCATGTTAATGAATCCACCCAGCAGGTTTGTCTTGTCAAAGTAATCGAAGTACGGTATTTTGTTTCTTTGGTTTTTTGAATGATTGTTAACGTACTTGTCAGCTGGGCAACTATCAGTTTAAAAAGATAGCTTGCACGTATTATCTTCTGTTGACACCCAGGCTACTAAATTTCTCCACACGTTTCATTCATGTCGCTGAATATACTTCTGCAATGCATGTGATAGAATTTTTACCCTTGAAGGACAAAGTTAAGTTAATAACTAAAAATAGATAATGTTTTGTTATTTTAAAAAAAAAAAAGTCGAAGGTTTTAGTATTTGAAGGTCAGTACTGTGCCAGATTGTGATTAGTTATGACTGTAAATCCAATAACTCTCTTGGATTTTTTTGTGGAAGATTAGATTTCGCTGTTCTCGATATCTGTTCTTGTCTCTGTAAGTGTGTGGTTTCTTGAATCTTCTGTTAGTTAGAGTTTATTACCGCTATACACTGTGTATGGGAGACGATTTTCGTCATAAATATGTGAAAAAGATCATCTCAAAGTGTTACAAGGTTGGTGATTATTGTCCAGCCATGGAATAATGTAATTAAAACTCATAGCCTTGCTGTAAAGTTTGATAGAAACAAATAAAATCCCAAATTTTAGGAGATTTCACTTGAACTGACACGACGAATCTGTAGTCTGGGCTAGAAAGAAATCAGCCCCAGTCTTGCTTCTTGTTGTCGTGCCTGGTTCATTTCGTTACAACAGAATATTCTGATGTTTGTGTCAAAGATTAAACCTTACATTCATCTTTGAAAGACAGGCCCGAAAGAGCATGTGGCATTGCTAGCTCACTCATACCTGCTGGAAATAATCATAATGTGGGTTCAATTTGTTTAAATGAAAATTAACATACGATCATTTTTACGACAGCATTCTGAATCAAATGTAAAAAATAAAGTGAAGTTGCATTGTTGGGTAACTGTAGGTGTTCTAGTTCTACATGGCATATTTGTTTTTGTGTTTAGAGATGGAGGCTTGTTATGTCTGTGTAATTGTGTTGTCTGATTCTCCTGAGGGACTTCAAACCACACCGCCATGCCCCACACATGGAACGAATTTCGGGACAAAATACAAGCAATACTTTCTCAGGAAGCTTTTTTTATCATTATTATATTGTTGCTTTCAGTCTAATGAACTTTCATTCACCCCTTTCGACGTTTATGGAGTTTTTTAATGGCATGACCTTCTCACAATTGCGCAATTAGTAAGACTAAACATGAACCCAATGAGGTTAGGTAATGGTTTTGGGTTAGGTTGCACAGAGGCCAGTTTAATAGCTCTTAATGATTACAGTTCATGCCATTCTTGCATGAGATCAGGTTGGTCTCTAAACTATGCTGGCAAAAAAAAATATTGCAGCATCTTATTGCACAATATCAACTTGGCATAAAATGGCATGGTCACTTGTCACATGCACTGACACACCCATGTTCCAGGAAAAAAGGTACAGGATTCAGCATGCTCATTCCAGTAGAAAATTATTATATGGATCAGCCACAAACTCTAGCTGAATTGCACTAGGCAAGGAAGGTGTAGGCTAAAGCTGACCGGAACATTCTTACGAGGCTGGTGGAAATATTGTGTAAGTATTAGGGGGAAAAAATGACCAGTGCATTTTTTTTTTTTTTTTTTTTTTTTTTTTTTTTAATTGCTGGGAAGCTTCTTAGAATTGCATAAACTAGGTAAATATTATAGTCCAGTATCTGATGAATCAGCTAAAAAATGTAATAAAACAGCAGAATTAAGGGAATAGTAATAAAGTTTTCTTTTCACATACTCAAAAATGTTATCCCGCCAGGAGACATTCCCCCTATTTTCAGCTTGCCCTAAACAAAATCTAGGCCTCATCCTTTCCACTCCACTGCTGAGCCTCCGCTTCGTTTCCTCGCACTTCCTTTTCCCATCATCCTCAGCTTGTGTTGATTCCACCCACAGCGAGGATCAAACGCTGCAGTGTTGTGATGTTACTCTGCTACAGAGACCATAGGTAATAAAGCCGAGGACTCGTTACAGATGTTCCTGTGAGCTCAGTGCTATAAAGAAACCAGGTGGGTCTTTTGCTAGCCTCCTGACAGGAAAGAAAAAAAAAGTTAAGGGCATTTATAGTGAAATGCCAAAAAAGATCACAGGTGGTGGTTTGTGCCAGGTGTCCTGCTTAATGCTATGTTGGTGGGTCTATAAAACTAGCTCAATTTCCTTTCCCTTGCAGCTCATTAAACCGTATGCATCGACTTGCAGTAAAGTGGGACAGGAATCAGAAACCAGGCCAGCTCGCTCTGAACACATTTATGAACGCTTTTATTAAAATGTTTCTTGTGGAAATGATAATGCTTTTTCATTAATCGAAGATAATGGATGCTTACAGACCTGGCTCTGCCTAATAAACGTAATAAGCAGCTATTTAAGGCTCCTAAGCCACCAGGGGCTCTTCTAATAAATGTTGGCCAATGGCTAAATGTACCAATAAAGTTTGAAACAGAGTGCGACTGATGGTATGAGCCGGGGGAAAACGAGGGATATCTAAATGTTACTATACAAATGAGTTCAGTTCAGTGGTGAGACTGAAATATGTGGTGCACGTGCAAGGGGAAGTGATGCATCTGCTGGAACTGCCGCTGAAATAATGATCTAATATAGGCGATATGCAAATGAGATGTTTGCATTCTGTAGGACCAAATGAGGAGAAAATGCTTTTTAAACTATATATAATTTTGACTAATATTGTGGATTGTTCCTTCTTGCTGGATACTCATGTTGTTCATTTTTATTTATTTTTTAACCTGTGATTAATTGAGTTACTGTAGCCTTCCTGTCACTTGCAACCCATCTGGTCATTTTTCCTTGACCTCCGTCATCAACAAAGCATTTCCACCCATAGTGCTGCTCCTCACTGACTAAATGTTTTTTTTCTTTGGTATTCTGGATTATATTTTAATTTCAAAAGCTTATTCACAAGCATAAACTGCATCATTAAGAGCTGAAATGAGGTGTTAACTGTCTGGTCTGCAATCTCACTGTCTGGTTCTTCTCGTGAGCCATGACTAAGAGTGTGGTATGGCTGAGGACCAGCTTTGTACAGGGTTATGTGTGTGCTCGGTTGACTGTCAAGATAGTCTGACTCCATGCTAGCAGATAACAGTGGCAGATGCCATGGCATGATGCCGACTGGAATGAAGAGTGGCTTAGGCTTCTCAGAAGCGGGACAAGGGACAAGCTGTTGCATGAGCCTCCTAGTGTCATTTACACAACATGGACAGTTTAAGGACTTGCAAATGCATTTTCTTATTGAAGTTCTAGCAAGCCTAGGATCTACTTACGGATTTGGTTTACAGATAAGACAGTCCTCTAAAAATGATTGAGGGATAAATTGGGGAGAGGGTTATAAGGAAATGTAAGAACACAGAGTAAACACTGATAAACATGGTGATAGTGGAAGCAAAGAGAAACCGAGAAATGTGTGGGAATAAAACAGGAAGTGAAGGACATGCTGACCTACTTTTATCATTAAGCAGTGCAGTGAGGGGAGGATAATGGAATAAAAGACCAGAGTAATGGACTATGTCTTTTTTATTCCTTTAGTCATCCTTGAAAGGCTGTACTTGCACTGACATTAGCCTTTAAACATCAGACTGAAGCATCAGAGAGAACATTTTGATCTGGAGGACAGTCCAGCATTGAAAAATTTATAGTCTCATAAATGCGGTACACGTCATTTCAAGCTAGGGTTTTTTGTTTTTATTTATACTTGGCACATGTGGGTTCAACAAACAGGAAAAAAACAACTTTATTGACCTTCTTAAAACAAATTTCATTTGGTTTGTATCTAGGATTAAACATGATGCATTTCATCATGACGTACCTCAATGTTATAAAGTTGCACTCGTTCCTGAATCCTACCACCTGCTGTGCCCCATGTATCTCCTGAGATGCTGATTATCTGTCTGCTTGTAGATCAGACAAAATAAAATTCAGAAGATAAAGATGTGACTAGACCAGTCTCCTATAATGTAATGTAATATAATATGATATAATATAATATAATATAATATAATATAATATAATATAATATAATATAATATAATATAATATAATATAATATAATATAATAGGTTCACAACACAATGCTTTGTACACAGTGGAACATATTATTTAAGAATTAAGAAATTGCTAGAATATTTTTAAGCAGGTGTTGCATTTATATTAAATAATTGCATGCATATTAATTAATTATTAATAACTTTAAATATTTTCATGGACCCCAATTTCAATAATCCAGCTTTATTTTGGTATATTATATATATTATATATTTCTGGCATTTGGCAGACGCTGTTATCCAGAGCGACTACCAATTTATCTCATTTTATATATCTGAGCAATTGAGGGTTAAGGGCCTCGCTCTGAGGTGGCAGCTTGGCAGACTTTTAGTCATTCCAGTTATTCCTTGTATTGCGTAAAAAAGATTCTTTCCAAACACTTCTTTCTGGTATTGTTGTGACGCAGTGTTTAGTGTTCAGTGGAACTTTTTACTAGCTAATATAAGTGCTGCTCTTTGTTCAGCAGACATATGAGCAGTGAGTGAGCAAGCGAGCAGGCGAACGCTGTAGATCCAGCAGTGTTTCCTTTCCTGGAAGTCATTTGACCGGTGTTACACATTACAGGAACATTTTGTGCACATCTGGAGGATTAAAAGCTGTATCCGCCAGAGGCTCGTTCAGCCAAAGAAATATGGGATGCGTATTTGTTGCAGCATGGACACCTCATACATTATGTTTTTATTTTCCCTTTAAACATTTCCACTCGCTCACCGTGACCTACTTTGCTTCAAACTAATCTAGAAGATCGGAAGGATTAGGATGTAAGATGTAGACTTTTAAGCGAGAGGTTTGTTTAATTCAAACGCTAAACCATTATGTAGGGCAATCATGCAGATTGTAATCATTTGAGACTCTACTGCGAGTTCAGACAGTTACAGTATATTTAATCTGGTGCTGATGTCACATCATGATGTTTTATAGCTTTTCTGTTGGTGTTCACACACAAGGAATGAAACATGTCAGGGCATACAGCTATAGGGAAATGTTTTATTCCTCTTCTACCACAGCAATTATTCAACATTACAAATGTATTCAATTACATGTACTTTTTTATCTGTTTATGGTTACTTTTAAAAGAAAGGGTTCAAGCCCCAGCACCACCAAGCTCCACTGCTGGGCAATTGAGCAAGGCCCTTAACCCTCCCTGCTCTAGGGGCACTGTATCATAGCTGCCCCTGTGCTCTGACCCCAACTTCCTCAGCTGGAATACATGAAGAAAAGTATTCCACTCTGCTGTAACAAATGTGTGGCAATAATAATGGCTTCTTGCCCTCAGTTCTTCATAGAAAAAGGCTGTGGTAGCTCAAGTGGTAAAGGCTCTGGGTCGTTAACCAGAAGATCAGGGTTGAAGCCTCAACACCGCTAAGCTGCCACCATTGGGTCCTTGAGCAAGGCCCTTAACCCCACCTGCTCCAGGGGTGCTGTATCATGGCTGACCCTGCACTCTGACCCTAACCCCCAAGGATGGGATATGCGAAAGAAGAATTTCACTGTTCAGTAATATATGTGACAAACTTAGTTATAGAACATCCTTGATACTATATGTGTTTTCCAAATTGCATACTTGTGCACTATTCTATGCCATTGTGTAGTATAAATACTGTGAGTAGAGAAGTGTGTTCACATTTGAAAATTCCAACATAAAGAAATGCACTTCAAGTAGTCGGATGACTTTATTCAACTAAAAAACACTCAACATTCGTAGTGGAAGAGGGGTGGGGCTATAGGGGGAAAAATTCTCCGGTGCACAAGACATCCTAGTAATGTCTTTTAAATTAGCTCACGTCGTGTGTTCTTTCAACATTTTTTAAATATTCAGTGTATTCTGATAAAGCTTGCACCTTCACATGCTATGTGCATTGATGTCAGTTGCCGACTAGGAAACAGCTTATACTTAGTTAGTAAAGTAAAAAAAAAAAAAAATGCTAGGGTTCCATTTGATGCCATACTACTCTTCTAAAAATAGACACTAGAGTACATAGTGCACAGTGTAAGTGTATAGTATGTAATACTTACAGTGTATGTTATATCTGCTATGAACAGCTTTCGCTTCACCAGCCTGCCTCTTCTCTCTCTTTCAGAATGTGAAGCTAAAGAATTGTAGAATGAACACCTTCTGACCAATCAGATGAAATAAATATCTAGAATTAAATTAACACTTTATCTGAAGTATGCAAGTAGCAACTGTTTTCAGTGCAAATGTTAATGTGGTGAAAATGGGGATGATCCTAATTCCTTCTCTCTCTCTCTCATTCTGTCCATCCACAGGCAAGAGGTGCAGGAGAACTGTGTTCGCTGGCGAAAGAAGTTCTCCTTCGTGTGCAAGATGAGCGCTAACCCTACGACAGGGGTGCTGGACCCCTGCATCTGCCGAGTGTCCGTGCGAAAAGTACGTTAACCTTCTGTCTTAAACGATGCAACACACAGCAGTTACTGTGCAATGTTTCAGAAGAGTCTGGAGCTTCTTTTGCTTTATGCATGAACTCGGTGTCCTCACTACCTGTCACCATGGCAACAGCTGACCGATTACATAACGCATTCTATCTCTCACGTCTGTGTCTGTCTGTTTTCTCTCTCTCTCTCTCTCTCTCTTTCCACTTGTGCAGGAACTAAAGGGCGGAAAGTCTTTCTCAAAGGTACGAGTTTGACGTTCTTTATTTCTAATTGTCTTGAAATGATTTTTCAGTTGTTTAGTAAAATGGTAAAAAACAAAACAAAAAAAACGTTTACTTGTAGTATAATAATAATAATAATAATAATAATAATAATAATAATAATATGCATTTACATAGTTAAGTGTTAATATTGCTAGATATTTGAGATTATTAAACAAACAAACAAAAACAGAAATACTATGAAAATTAATAAACACAAAAATAAAAACTCGAGCATCACAGAAAGCGAGTCGCTTCCCTCACATTGTGCTTCTGTAGGTCTAAACAAATTTCTCTTATTATCTCGAGTCTTGCCTTCGTCTGCAGTCTCTCCATGCTAAGGAACAGAGCATTGTGTGATTGGTCCGACTGCTAAATACATAAATAGATGGATTGTGATTGATTTTAAGGATTATTTAAAAATATATATATATTAAAGGATTTATTAAGTTTAGCTAAGCTCCTCGTTTTAATTAATTAAACGAGGAAGCCAAACATCACAAAATACAATTTTATTTATTTATTTATTTATTTATTTATTTATTTATTTATTTATTTAGCAGCACTGTCTCAGTCAGTCACATACATTCCACTGGAGTGTGTGTGTGTGTGTATTCAAACAACACAATTTCCAAATGCCATTATCTTTCCAATGTCTTGAATAATTGCAGTGCTCATTGTGTAAAGATTGTTGGTTCATAGGCAGAAATAGAAAGTTCTATTATGTGTTGTCTGAGGGATTTTAAGCTGTGTGTGCCTGTGTGTCAGGTCTTAACTTGTGTTGGAATGAAGGTCCTCCCTAGAATTCCTAGAGCGGGTGTTCTTTTGTGCATGTACTGTACTTGTGTTTATTTTTGTACCACTACACTGTATAATTTCTCGAAGACAGTTTTGAAGCAACGCAGCCGGGAATGTCTTTTACAGAGATGCTTCTGCACATAGAACTTTCAGCCTGGAAACTATATTAGTAATCAGACCAAGAGTATAAGCTTTTCCCTTCCACGTTAAGAGCTGAAAATATTTTCTGGGTATATTTCTGGAATTTGTATCAGATTTAAGCCAACCATTCTGTAAGCATTCTTATAACTATCCTCTCTTATGCCATATTAAACCATTAAAAACAACCTAGTAACTTTTCCATCATCAGTAAATAAGCCAGTGTCTTTAATATACACGAATATGCCGTTTCCCTCGTCACATTTTATACAACAGAAGCCAAACCTGTCATGTACGCTATCATAACAGGTAAGATTGTGTTTGTTGTTTTCTTGGCTACCTGGTTACTTAAACACACAGTTTACAACCTGCAGACTCCCTGAAGCATGCAGGCCTCTAATTGTGGATGTTATCGGAACACATCTGTAACGCTGATCATGCTGATCATGACACCACACTAGCCAAGACCATATATACAGATAAATGCAACAGTTTAGGCACCCCTCTGAGGCTGCATAATAATTTGCTCTCTCTTTATAAGAAAATATTGTGGTAATGTGTCATTCTATTTCTAGAGGAAAAGCTGGATGTTTTCAGAAAAAAATGACAAAGATTTTTAATGTAGCAGTAATGAGTTGAATAAAAGAATGCAACACACAATTGATTTGATTGGCTCAATTACGTTTACCAGTCATGAAAAAGGATATTTCAGGTAGCTAATTGTTAGTTTGTTTCCCCCTGATTCTTCACTAGTAAGTAGAAACCTAAGAAGTGGAACAATTCGTCAATATGATTTAGGAGAAGGATACAAAAAGTGTCTCCACAGTCAGAAATGTAGTTAGAAAAGGGAAGGTGACAGGAACAGTCCTGGTGAAGGAAAGATGCGGTATAAATAAACGCTGTTTCAGAAGGGAAGTGCTACTGTTTCTATAAGTTAGAAATTATATCCAAATTGAAACTGCTGCTCGGAAAGCCCTGCGGATTATAAATTGAAAATATAATGATGATTATCGGGGGTGCGCAAACTTATGCATAAAGCTGTAACACTCACTGGATCAATTCAGGAATATTGTTACTTCTATACTGGTAAGAAATTTGACCAAGCACCAATCTATATATAATCAAACTGTTCTTTTGCTGTAAACACGATCACATGTTTGACTCGTCATGTGCTTCAGGTCACCTCTGACTTGTTTACTACTTGAGTCAGTGTCTTCTTTTTCTTATCGTCTCCTTCTAAAGGAGGTGTGCTACTCGTAGCACTTATCTGTTGGACGCTGTGATATGACCATTACAGTTATTGATTAATAATGTGACACTTTGTCAAACACAATCCAGTTTGGTTTAATGTGAAGAATGAATAAAGCAGGTTTTGCATTAGTTGAGATTTTATTGGTTACTAAAACTTGCTGAGAAACTGAAAGCTGTTGCTTGCTTTTCAGTAAAAAAAATGGCAGCTAGATACGTTTACATCCTCTCTGAGGTAGCTACTTTTCAATTGTAACATGTCAAGCTAGAGTTACATCTCATATAGCTAAGCTACAGCAAAATTACTCGTAATAAAATAGCTAGTCTGCAAGCTACTAAGAAATAGTAGTTCACTACACTTGAGTCTAAATGTAATTTTTTTTCACCTGTCAGTACATCTGTGCTATAATTATTTGAAATCTAGAACTTTGGATGCACATTGTGTGATATAAAAACTAAAAATAATGTTGATGTAGTTTTGTGAAAAGGGAGCAGATGGTATAGCATTCTGTTCACGCTACATCACTACACTGTGAAAATAGTAGCTTGCTATTGAAGAAAAGCAACATGTTTTGTAAATACCTCAGCGTCTGTCATACTAGTTATATACAAGTAGTGTTTTTACTTGTAGTTGATCCCCCTCACACCTAGCTACGTCTATAAAACTGTATGCAATTTCGCACTTTTTGTCCTAGCAAATTTTTACCATAATAGCTTGCCAACAGGTCAAGTGTTGCTTGTCTGACTCAAGTTTCTTAGCAATGATTCCATTTGATCAGGCAGTGCTCTGCACTGTTTCTAGCTCCATCCACACCTCCCTGATTGGTAGTTTAGCTGCTCTCTTAATGAACGGTAATCAGGCTCCTTTTCACTATACATCTCACAACAAATACTGCAAAATGTTTGGATCATAGATTATAACACTCTCTCACGCACACTGCCCAGACACTTTAAAGTGTGGGCCGTTACGAGAAAGCCAGGATTTAGCTTCGTTCTTTTCTAACACCACCTGAGTACTTGGTGTTGTTTTGAGACGAGACAGAAATACTCTTGGATGTTACAGTACATTACGCTGTTCCTGTCAACAACTCAGCAGGTGAAGGATAGATCATAGCGGCTGCAGGATGAAATGTGCGTGTGGGTGTTAGTGACCATGTACTTTGACTTTTTCCTCGTCTGCTGATGCAGAAGGAGAGCAACACAGCAGAACGTTCTGCTGACTGTGCAGAACAAGGGAATAAGGGGGGTAAAGGGCAAACCTTTTGGACCCGGGCTGGCTGACCGAGACTCCGAAAGACGGAAACGAGGCCCAACGAGCGTGCGTCCCAGTTCCTGCCGCTTTTCAAAATGCTGATAATGCTCGAAAAACGTCGCTATAGTTTATCTCCATGTTTCTGCTCAGCTGACTGAAGGGCCTCGGGAAGTATGATGCTTTAAGAACATAGGAAGCGTCTGAAGCCCAAACACACATCCTCATAAATCCTGTCTGGGAGTCAGGAAGCTCCTGAAAACGGAAGTTGAGAGGAAGGAGCTTGCATCAGAGAGAACGTACATGCAGAGCTGAGCGTAGTGTACAGGGGCTATAGTGTAAAATGTGTTTGTGTGTGTTATATAAGTTATATAAGAAGTTCCAGTAGCACTGTTTCTAGTGCTGTGCCATTCAATTCAGTTTTATTCAACAAGCATCATTTTCACAAAGCAGCTCTACAGTTATTCAATTCCATATATATATATATATATATATATATATATATATATATATATATATATATATATATTTTTTTTTATTTTTTTTTTATTACATGTATTAATGTACGCCTGTTGAGCATGCCTGAGGTGACTGCAGCAAGGAAAAACTCTGAGACAGCATAGTTTGATTGACCCCATACCTCTTCCACAAGAAAAACCCTATGTCATTTGTTCTCATTTATTCCCCAAACACATAAGAACTTTCTACATCTCAATCAGGACAGCATTAAGAACTTAAGACAAGGCAGAACAATCGTAACTGGTTTAGCTGATTGTAAACTGACGTGTTTTCATGGTGTTAAATAAGAAACCAGCACATTTCTGTTCAGGTTTGAAATGAAGAAAAGGCTAATTGCTGCTGATTGTAGTTGTGAAGTTTCTAGCGTAACATTGTTAGTTTTTTCACTGAATACCAAAGTTTGACCAACATTACTAGCAAGGGCTCTCAAATATTTCACCTATCTTGGTCATGTGGAATATTTTGTTTGTCTTAATTAAATTTTCTCTGATGCAGAATTATTCAAACCCCATTTTGTCAGTCGTCAGTTTGCATCCTCCAGCTAACTGTCCTATATCGTATAGGGGATATCAACCAGGAAGTGTTATGACTCCCTGACTACATGAGCTCAGAGATGTCAGTGTCACTCTGATTAACAGGTGATAGAGTAATGCTCCGACTTAGGCCACCAAGTCGATAATTTTTCTATAACAACATTTTTTATTTCTGACTTAAAGATTATCAGTCCCCTTCCTATGAATATTCCTGGCTCATGGGCGTTCTCAGTGAAATCTGTCGGAAGGTCAGACATTATCATTGAGGGAAGAATCAGCTGATGTGTTTCAGACTCAACACAAAAACAAATATTATGGACTTGGGAGCAGCGAGTTAGAGACAGACAGGAGGTCAGACAGTGAGACTTATGTGTACAAGACTACTCTGTAGCCTTAAAGCTGCTTTCTGTCAAAGCTTCTTATCAGCAAGTACAACAAGAGGTGCAGGAACTACACCTGACCTTTTCCCAGCCCCAGGCAGCAAACCAGCTTAGGTCTAGACTCTTCTTATGCTGTGTGTTACATGAATAGATTGAGCTCATTTTTTTTGTTGATACTATAAAATACAGAGGTTTCGATACATGCATACAGTCAGAGCGTATAGAATCTACAGAATCAAGAATACAACTTTTAAAGGGAAAAGGGAATGGATTGGAAATCACTGCTTCTAAAGAAAAAAAATAGCCATGCAAATCCTTTTAGAGCTTACAGCAGGTTTACAAAAATGAATTGAAATGAATAATTTGCATTGTTTGCTTTTGTGCTTTTATGTAATCCACATGCAGATCTGTAAATAGAAAAAGTTGTCAAGATGTAGATTAGAGCGAAAAGGTTGCTTGCAATTGTTCCAGAAAAGAAATTGTGTTTAATGAGGGCTAATGGCAATATCTCAAAAATCATATAATTGGCTAAAAGTAGTTTCAAATTCCAAGGGTTAGCAGTTTATCATTTTTAAAGGCCACCATTTTTGATACTTGTGTCAGATATGGCGCTGTACTAGAGTTGTCTTGGCTGGAAACAAGCAGGAGGCAGATGGGAATGTAGAGAGTGTGTGTGTGTGTGTGTGTGTGTGTGTAACTGAGATGAAAAGATTATTCAGTTGGAGAACATTGTGTCTGTGAGAGAGTGTGTTGGCAGAAGTGTTATCACGAGAGAGAGAGAGAGAGAGAGAGAGAGAGAGAGAGATAGGACTCCTCATAGCCGGATGACCTTGCCGGTTTCAAATTCCGTTAGTTGCATAACATCACCAGCTTCCTCTTCTCCTCCCTGCACAAACACAAACAGTAAATGAAGAAAATTCTTGTGTAGAACAGACACGGGTTCCTGTAACACAGCAGGAATTCGCATGAAGAATCTGATACAGCCAAAATGACTTGGCTCACAACATTTAGTTGATCGTAAATGAGCTGGTGTCCAAGAAGCTCCTATCATCTTAAATATAAGTAGATTTTATCGTGAGCAAAAAGCATAGCAATTTCTTATCGCTCAGATCATATCGCTGTGAACTGTTAATTGCAAGCTGTCATGAAATTTGCCAGACAGATTTTTTTTTCAACAGCGTTAATATCAACTAATCTTAAGGTTTATACTCTGTGAAGGTCATTGTTGAGAAATCTACTTTAATAAGTTTCAGTAAAACACTACGAAGCTGCACTGCATATAGATAAATAAACACTAAAATCTCTTTTATTAAAAATGACACCTTAGTGCTGTTAAATGCTCGATTCTGATTGGTCAGTAGGTGTTGATTTAGTTTCTAACTCGTTGTGGTTCTAGTCCTGGCTGCAAGGCTTATATAAATGTGCTACAGGATAGTTTTTATACTAAAACAGCTTATACAGAGACTTGCAGCATCTTTAAAAATGTATAAAGTAAGGAAATGTTTATAGGAATTTATAGAACGAGTCTCCAGTGTGAGCTCTCTGTGACTATCAGATCTGAAACTATCTCTCAGAGTTTTCCAACATGGGGAAAGTCTTCAGGAAAGAGGGCTTTTCCTGTTTCTCAGTAACAGGACAAGCTCCTTTACTCTTATTAACTTCGTGAGAGAGAAAAAACAGAGACTGATGAGGAAACAGATGCTGTAACGTAAGTGAGAGCAGGAACAAACTTGTTTTTTGGTCGTACTGTAACCTACACATATCTACAAATAGACAGAATGTCGGATACGTTTTCTTTAATGAATGAAAAATGCTTGGAAAATTGCTTGTGGTTGTAGGAGGAGAAACATTTGTCGTTGTAGGAAAATAATCAGCTCTGGACATGTTGTAAGAGAGTTAGTATTCCACTTCAGGTCAGGCTGCTTCACACACCCTCATTGCTGGTTATTTTCCAATAACCGCAGCTTCCTGTTCAAGTAAGCCATGTTTGTCAAACAAGCCTCATCTCAAGTCAGTAAAGGATTAAGCAGCGAGGTAAATTAGCAAGATATCATCTGAGCTTAACGTCAGCTCTACTGCTCATAGATAATGTAGCAGTCTTAATGTCAAACAAGCGGTGCACATTAGAAGGCAAATACATTTACAGCGTCAGCTATTTTAGTTTTTCTACCACTACCAGGGCCAAGCTTACTCACTAAAAGAAAAGAAAAAAAAACACATCTTTTATTATTTCTTGCCAGTTACTGAAGTTTCCTATGGGGCTTCTTCAGTGAAGCCTCCAAACCAAACCATAGATCCCATAAACCTTTGGTTTTGAACCAAATCTTAGATCCTGTAAATCTTTTGGTGTGGAACCGAGAGGGGAGAATATGAAAAGCAAGACAGTAACAACCCCCCAAAGATGAGGGATATGAAACGCACTTTCCATAGTCCACAGAAAGACTGCAGAGGTGCAGCACAGCTGTGTGAAGACGAGGTTTTGGACAGAAAGACTAAACCATCAAAGCCTGCGGTGGTTTCTTGAGAGCCTAGTGCCTTCATGGGAAATCTTTCGTGAGAAGACGTGTATTGTTTATCTTGGCTGATATATTCTCCTAGGAAAACTTCAACTTGTAATAAATAATTCCCGTGCACTTCACTTATCTATCTAACGCATCTCCCTTTCTCCGTCCTGCACACAGCTGGGCTTTGCTGACCTCAACATGGCGGAGTTTGCCGGTTCAGGCTCCACCGTGCGCTGCTGTATACTGGAGGGCTACGACACCAAGAATACTCGACAGGACAACTCCATTCTGAAGGTGCGTGAGAAAAACCCGGCTACGATGCCAGCAGCCTGTGTTTAAGCTGTTTAAGTAAAGGCCTTTTTTTTTTTTTTTTTTCTTTTTTTTTTAACCATGAACTATATATGGAAATCTCCATAACTACCATTTTCCCTCCACAATCACAGCACTCATTTGCATCCACACGCTGCCTGTGTGGGAAACGTGTGACTCGAACAACCCACTCACAGCTAAATTTGAATCCTTATGCCTTTATTTAGCCTGACTCATTGTCTGCTGTATTGTCTGGAAATGAACATTTTGCACATTATGACAAACAGAACTGGTGTTAATTGTGTTTCTGTATTTTCTTAGTAGTTGTGGTGATCTAAGGTAATCGTATTTCTTGTATTTGTTTCCATTAAGGTTACTATTGGGATGACGCTTCTCTCCGGGGATCCTTGCTTTAAAACGTGAGTCATCTTTTTTTCCTGGACCGAAGTTAGGAAGCTTTTTAATAGATCTTTCCAGAAAACATGTCTATTTATACATGAAGCTTAGGAATAAACATCTAACCAGGGCATTGTTCAGCTATGGATGTATGATCGTACATCCTAATATGATGGTTTGTTTCCTGAACTTTTCCCATGTTTACTTCTGTAGTGCCACCTGCTGGCATGCGGAAAGGTGTCCTGGATCGGGTGATGATTATAAAGTCATTCCCAGCATGATAAAATAGACCCGATTGTATAAGGGCACCCGTAGTTGGTTCACAGTAGTCCCAGGAATTTTCCAGAAACAGTAATCACAATACATTACAAGACAAACAACGACGACAAGCGGTTATCTTTTAGCTCGTTATACAATAAAAACAGTCACAGTAAATGCAAATGAAGACATGTTATTATAGCTAAACAAGACGGATAACATTATTAAAATGTTAAAAATAAGGAGTTAGCATATGCAGTTGATCAAATCAACTAGTCTCAGTTATGTGCGTATCGAACGTGTACTTATCAGAATCACATTTATTTTCTCCATAAATGTGCATGTGCATGAATTTGGCCCTTTTGTCTCACTTTTTGATTGAAAACACATCACCTTCAACACATTCACCACTTTTAAGAATAGAGCTTAATAATTCATAAGCTATATTTTATTTGTACCACAGTGCTGTTGAATTCTCGATTCTGATTCAGAATTCAGAATTTGTTGATTAAATTCATAGAAATATAAATAATTATGCCTTGTTGTAATACATTATCACTTCTATAGTAGCAAGTGATTCACTAGCTCTTGTTTCACATAATATCTAATTAGAAAAAAATCTGACCTAAAGAGGCTTTTGTTTAGCATTTTTGGAAGGAGTCTTCAGTGTCTGTGCTTCGTAAACAGAGGTGAAGCTGTAACTTGTAGGTTTTCCACCAGGTCTTCAGGACAGATGACTTCTGTAACATGACAAGCTGCATTTTTTTGTCTTAATTAATGTTAATAATGAATGTGGCGAATGAAGGGAGTGACTATTTATCTGCACATCTGCTATGACAATTGATGACATCAAATGTAATTATAAACATTTAAAAAGGTATGCACTTGTATAGATATGGAAAAAATAAAACACTCCTGTATGGTAAGTGGTGTATATAAAGTACGAGGCACATAAATGTGTCGATTTCTCTCCAGGCCCCCAAGTACAGCTAAAAACACAGCCCTCGCTGGTCAGGACCCATCTCTACAGCTGGACTGTAAGGGAGAGGGCACTGGCAACAACCTGGCTCCACCCACAGGCATCAGCCCCGGAATCATCTCCACCAGCCGCACACTCAAACCCAGAGCTTCAATGCTGAGCTCAGGTGAGCCTGTTATTACACACACACACACACTCTTACTCATTCACAAACACACACAGTCACTCACTCTCAAACAGAATCTCATGTTCTGACAAGAATGCACACACACTCACTGTGTGTTTGTGTGTGTGTAGGTCTGCCAGAAGTGTTAGATGAGAACCTCTCAAGCCCGGAAGAAGTGTTCCACACAGGCCACTCGAGGAATTCTAGCTATGCCAGTCAACAGAGCAAAGTTTCAGGTGAGGCTCTCACACGGCTGTTTACGTGTATATATCTCCTTTGAATATGTTCATTGAAAATACTAAATCTTATCTAGTGATGTCTGTCCTTGCTACAGGCTACAGCACAGAGCACTCGGGCTCATCCAGTCTGACAGACCTGAGCCAGCACCGTAGGAACACGTCCACCAGCAGCAGCAACGCTTCAGCTGGGACCACCACGGCTACTGAGAGCTCAGCAGAACCGGACAAAGAGCTGGCAAAACCTGAGAAACCTCCTCGCCCACCAAGGCCTTCCATCCTCCCTAACCGACCTTCTAGGTACGAAAACCTCTGACTTGAGCACAGAGATGTTTCTGGATGCTTTAGTGATCCTCACAGAGGATTTTTGGGAGGAACAACTATGTTTGTGATGCATAAGAATGATGCTTTCTTCTGCACATTCCTCTTCCCTTCCTTGATGATTTTTTCTTTTGTTTTTTAATCTTGCTCTTCTTTTATATTAAAGATCTCCTGTGCTCTTCCTCTTCTTCATTTTTAGAATAAAGATTCTTCCGTAAAATGGTTTATTTGTTTGTGACAGATTTATCTGGCCATCTTTAAGTGTTCAGTATTTCAGCTTTTGCTATATTCCTACTTCTCCAGTAACTGGGTGGTGATGGGTATTAAATAATAATAATAATAATAATAATAATAATAATAATAATGGGGTGGTATTAAATAATAATTATAATAATTGTTTATTTATACAGTGCCATTTCTTCTAGGAGAAAGAAGGACTCTGTGGAGAACCACCCGACCTGGGTGGACGACACGCGCATGGACGCTGATGACATCGTGGAGAAGATCGTCCAGAGTCAGGACTTTGCTGACGTCAGCAACAATGAGGGTGTGTATGAAAGCTCACACATCTTAAAGTATCAGTTTTCCAAAGTGAACCCTTGGGCTGCGTCCCAAATGCTTTTACTACGTGCTATACACTTGCACTATGTACTCTAGCAGAATACAGTGGAAGAATCACACAAAGTAGTATTCATTTAAAAGACGTTTGTAAGTTGCCTGGTCCAACGGCGTGGCATCAACACCTGGTAGCCCCACCCCTCTTCCACTACATAAGCAAATCTTACAGTGTTTACTGCATGAAGTGTCCAGAATTTCACATGTTGAATAAATGCATTATCTGGGTACATGAAGTGTGAACTATGTCTTGTTGAAAACACACTGTCCATACTGTTTATACTACAAAATGGCCTTCAGTGCACAAGTATGCCATTTGGGACACACCCTTTGTCTAAGAATGCTTGGCTTGCTTGACAGATGCTCATGTTTCCCAGTTAGATCTTAACTGATGACTTTTTAATAATAGCTGTGCTAATGTTAGGTAATAGCATCACAAACCCATGTCATTAAAAACTCCTTTTGTCCTCTCTTACAGATAGCAACTTGCAGCTGTTTGTCAGTCGGGACGGTACCACTGCTCTTAGTGGCATCCAGCTGGGCAACAGGTGAGTCGGTCCAGGAGCGGCCTCCTCCACTTTAGACTTATTAACCATTTAAATTCCAATGATCCTGAATGGCAAGCATCACAAATCATGAACACACCTGTTTCATTTTCTGGCAGGGTGTCGGCGGGTGTGTTTGAGCCTGTCGTGATTGAGAGTCATTAGCGGAATCGGTCACACTCCTCCTGAATTACAAAAGACGGCCGAAATGAATGAGGATGAAGAACAAGACAGAGGGGAAGTCCTGCATCGCACTAACCAGATGTTTTGCTACTTGCAGTCTTTTTTATTGTCCTCACTGATCAGTTTATTCACACATTATAATGAGAACACCCAAAATCCTACATTGTAATAAATGCAGATGGTGGTGGGTATTTATTATTATTATTATTATTATTATTATTATTATTATTAATATTATTATTATTAATAGCCACGTGATCAAAACGATGTGTTAATGACACCCTATTTGCAAGTAAACAAACTACTTGAAATACCTGAAGTAGTCAAACACTGTGAAAAACTGTCGCTGGCCTAGGAAACATCGTATTTATGGCCTAAACGGCAGCCCTTAGGATTTTTAAGTAGAAATACGATTCATATAATGCTCAGCCTTTCAGATATTATTTAATGGTTCTGATCTGTGTGGGGTTTTTGTTTTTTTTTGGTTTTTAACCATATTTGTTTGTCTGGTTTTGCCTGCATTCGTTACACACCACTAATTGTCCCGTTTTAGTTAACCACTATCTTTTCCCTGCACTGGGAACGAGCTTATAGGAAAATTACAATATTTGGATTTTTTTTTAGCAGTGCTTTAAAACATTTTTGTTGATTGTCCACTTTTAAAGTAAGACGTATCACACATTATTATTCCACCTGGCATAAAACCCTTTTATGGTTTCGGATTTTTGTTTGCCTGCAGGTTGAAAAGATGTTTAATATCCTTACAACAGATTTTTTTGTGCAGTATTTTCCTTCAAGCAAATCATCCAAATTGTTTTAAAGCACTACAGAGTATGCATCAAATAGATTTTTGCTATTAGTTGAAATTTTCAAACCATATGACACAAAGATGAATAGACACAGAGCTGTATGGCTGGCCATACCGACACATATCATATTCGGGGTAATAAGCTTCTAGCCATTCCTCCATAGATTCCAGCCTTCTAACGTGTTTTTGTCGTATTTGTGTGTGTGTGTGTTGGAGGTATTGGATCTTTCCTCCTTCTGACTCATATGTTCTCCAGCTGGCCTGGGGAATCCCATTACAAGTCAGATTTCTTCATATGCGTAAATCCCCCAACCGAGCGTCCACGCTCATCCCACTCCCCTTCACTTTGATTATGTCCGTGCTGCAGGATTCAGCCGTGCATAAGAGTGTTAATCAAGTGTTAGTATTTTACTGCAGCGCAGTGCACCCTCATCGTCCCCTTGTGGATTTTTCTACTCCGTTTCGAACACAGAATGTGCCAGTCGTGCTGCAAAGGAAATGCGTTCATCGTCGCGGTGCAGAAACCCGTGATCTCACATGCAGCATAACGGATTGCATGCGAGAGGACGATGGAGGACGCGGTATGAAAAACCGCTTTTGTTTTGCAGGCTTAGATCAAATGATTCACAATCGCGCCACTAGACTTGGCAACAGCTTGCATGTCTCCCACTGCACCTGGTGTGCATCCAGAGACCGAGGAGTTCCCCCTCTCCCCTCCTGTGTGTGTGTGTGTGTGGTTTAGTGTTTTAAAACTCTGTGTACTGTTTTGTATTCAGTCTGAATGAGCTAACCATGAGAATGGTCATTAGAGAAAGATTGTCTCAGTTGATCTGAGCAGAAACCTTTGCACAATTTAGTTCCCATATCTTTACAGATAAAAGTGCAATGTGGGCTTGATTCAGAGAGGATCTCATGCTTCAATGCTTTAACATGTGATTTCAAGCTGGAGCGAAATTTGACAAATATACAGCATATAACATGTTTCCTTTGCATTCATATAAGGCTTTATACAATGAAAATTGTTTTCTTTTTCCATAGAATGCTCCTAACAGATAACAAGCTCTTGTATTATATCATTTAGCTGTTTATTTTAAGTCCCCGAGAAACCACTCCGTACAGCTGACATGTTAACTCAGGTTCTTCGTTTTTACTTTGAATAAAGCGGTGAGAAATGGAACCTGTTTTTGGTTTTCTAAAGATTTTGATGATTGATAGAAGCTATCTGAATGATTATACGGTTTATCGCAGTCTAGAAGCTGTAAAGGAAATGAAAAACGGTTCTTCATACAGCACATTTTTGTTCTCCAGACAACAGCTGATTGTCACCTTCCTTTTGAATATGCGATCAGATTAAATCCCTGAGAAAGTGCACGGGTCAGCTGATTATTTGGCATAGGAGCTCCACATTTTAACACCGTAATATCACCAGAAATATCATTTAAAAAATATATCAAAAGAGCAAGCTTGTTTTTA
Source organism: Hemibagrus wyckioides (assembly GCF_019097595.1). Classification (NCBI taxonomy): domain Eukaryota; kingdom Metazoa; phylum Chordata; class Actinopteri; order Siluriformes; family Bagridae; genus Hemibagrus; species Hemibagrus wyckioides. The sequence goes on along the minus strand of NC_080737.1, from coordinate 13,222,839 downwards.
TGATCAAACGACCCAATTGGCATATAAATTGTGAGATGTTTTGAACTCGTGTGTACAATGCAGTCTGTTTTGTAATTGGTGGATGTGACAAAAATTCCCAAATATGTCTGAGGAGCTTCTACTGTATAACATATAAACAGTTAGATAAGTGCGTTCGTCCGGGACGCTTCATCTAAATCAAGGGAACTTATTTTCCAAACCTAATCCTGTCTCTCGTCATGCCACACACTTTCCGTTTCCTCTATCTATTTGCAATCAGTTTTTTTTTTTGTGTGTGCCAATCCTGCTCTCAAAGGTTATCATCCACGTGCTAATGCAAATACTGTGCTGTCTTTTCGATTTTTCCAAACCAGCAGGCTGGTTTATTTTTCCGATAGCTCCCCCCCCATCTTAATTCTTATTTTCCTTAGTGATTAATAAGTATTGTGAGATGCAGCATGAGAGATGATTAATGTACACACTACTTTAAGAGGCTATATCTGCTTGCTCTTTTCCTTCTACTTTGAAAAGAGCCTCGTGCCATGCGGTCGTAATAGACTGTGATGATTTTATTTTATTTTTTATTATTATTTTTTAATCACAAACATTAACGTAATTTGCTGTGTGAGTACATTGTTGGGATGTATGAGGGGCAAAAAAAGGATGCACCATAGATAGTGTTTGTGTAATTTGCTGTTGTGAGTTCTAAATACAACGTTATGCTTGAAATGCAAAAAGTAATTTGGCTCATCGTGATGCAAAAAAACCCCCCCACACTCTGATTTACAGGCTTTTTGGTTTTCCGAGAAACGGTAAATGGTTTGTGGGTAAAATGTGGCATGTGTAGACCTTTTTATGTGAATCATTCTGGGTATTAATTACGAAATGAAACGATAAACTACACTGTGATGTTTTAGGGATGACACACACACCACACACAACAGCACTTAAAAACTAACTTACATGTAACGAAGATATACACCTTTCTGTCCGTAACTAATAACTCTGTGTCTCTATTTTGTAAATGGTTCTAAAGCTATGCACTCGGCTGAGTTCAGCCAGAAAGATTCCTTTAAAGTGGTTCATTTTACACCACTATATTCCATACAGTTATCAAATTTTTCAGTATATATTGGAAAACTTAAGATGTCTATTAAAAAAAACATTATATTTAACTCTACCACAAATTACTTTATTTTTCTGATTATATTAAATATAGAATTATGGATGAACACGTATATATTTTTTTTTTCCGATCACACGAATATTGTCTCCAAAGTTTTCTTGACCTCATGTTGTATTATTTCACGTATTATTGTTTCATGATGGATCTAAACTGTATTTCTACACTCAGATATGGATGTTTCGTATTCTGTCCTGTAAATCTGTTTATGGATGCGTATTAATGGACCGTTTGGGAGGAAATAAAGGAAATGTTGGGCATCGTATAATAAATGTTGGACTTAATGTTATTCTTTTTGTTGATTGATTATTGCTATGAAGCATCATGCAGTTTTTACAAGCTCTTTCCTGAATGATATAAAATTATTTATTCAAGTAAAAGTGTAAATCTTTAAAGATAAGAAGAGGTTAAAAGGAAAATATATATCTAAAGATCTAAAATAAATACTCTGGACATTTCACAAGAAAGTTTCACGAAGGAAAAAGACAGCTGACTAGAATGCAACAAGATGTTTTAATCGTATTTTGAGGTGGTCTGGGGTGCAGTCAGTGTTCCAGTTTATCCCAAATAATGTTCAGTGGAGTTGGAAAGGCTCAAGTTTGTCCACTCCAACTTTGAGTGTTCATGGATCTCGCTTTATGCCTCTTAGTTCTAGAGAAACTGTAATGCTAAAACATAGGAACACATTTTACACAAGTATGTGCTCTGAACTTTGTGGTTTAGGGAAGAACAGTTTAGGGAAGAAATGTGACAGTGATGGTCAGATGTCCACATACATTTGGCCATATTGTGTCACTCTGACAATATAAGTTAGCTGAATTAAATATATAAAGTATGTGTAGCAGCAGTTGCCTTACATTTATAGATATTAGGCTTAATTCTCCCTGTCAACAACCTGAAGCCTGTCTTACTTCAGAGAAAAGGAGCGACGTAGTGTTTGAAAATGAAGAGATTTTCTTTGCAATGTAGTATGCAAAAGTCAAAAGTTTAGTACACTATGTGGGGAATTAAGGGGATTTTGGACAAACAGGAGTGTGACACATACATATAAAATGTTTCACAAAAAAACATTCGGGACAGAAGCAAAAACTAAACTGATCAGGCATAACATTATGAGCAGTGAGAGGTGAAGTGAATAACACTGATGATCTCCTCATCATGGCACCTGTTAGTGGGTGGGATATATTAGGCAGCAGGTGAACATTTTGTCCTCAAAGTTGATGTGTTAGAAGCAGAAAATATGGACAAGCGTAAGGATTTGAGCGAGTTTGACAAGGGCCAAATTGTGATGGCTAGACCACTGGATCAGAGCATCTCCAAAATTACAGCTCTTGTGGGGTGTTCCCGGTCTGCAGTGGTCAGTATCTATCAAAAGTGGTCTAAGGAAGGAACAGTGGTGAACTGGAGACAGGGTCATGGACGGCCAAGGCTCATTGATGCATGTGGGGAGTGAAGGCTGGACTGTGTGCTACGATCCAACAGACGAGCTACTGTTGCTCAAATTGCTGAAGAAGTTAATGCTGGTTCTGATAGAAAGGTGTCAGAATACACAGTGCATCACAGTTTGTTATGTATGGGGCTGCAAAGCCCATGCTGACCCCTGTGCACTGCCGAAAGTAGCAACAATAGAGTGTCGTGGGCAATGTTCTGCTGGGAAACCTTGGGTCCTGCCATCCATGTGGATGTTACTTTGACACGTACCACCTACCTAAGCATTGTTGCAGACCATCTACACCATTTCATTGAAATGGTATTCCCTGATGGCTGTGGTCTCTTTCAGCAGGATGATGCACCGTGCCACAAAGCAAAAATGGTTCAGGAACGAGTTTGAGGTGTTGAGCTCCAGATTCCCCAGATCTCAATCTAAATCGAGTATCTGAACAAACAAGTCTGATCCATGGAGGCCCCACCTCGCAATTTAGAGCACTTAAAGGATCTGCTGCTAACATCTTGGTGCCAGATACCACAGCACACCTTCAGGCATCTAGTAGAGACAGTGCCTCGACGGGTCAAGGGCTGTTTTGGCAGCAAAAAAAGGGGGGACCAACACAATATTAAGCAGGTGGTCATAATGTTAAGGCTATGGCCTTAACATTGGTCGAGTTGTGCTCTGTCGCCATCTGGTGGCGGACCCTGCATCTTAATTCGCCTCCTATCCGCCCTAAACAGTACCGAGATCAGATTTAACACGTCCCAAAAGTTCCCGGATGTTCTACTATTTCCGGTAGATTTTCGAGGAAAGATCCGTGGACACGTTTTCAACTAAAATTGTCCACAACTCCCTTGCTTCGCTGCAAAAAAAAAAAAAAAAAAAAATCAAGAGAATGTTGAACTAAATTACATGGTAAATAAATTCTATAAGGAATAATGAATAAAGATGCTTAGATGCGACAAAGAGGATGATTACAGCGAGTAGGCGTAACTAGGCAACAGCGTTCACTTCCGTCACATGACGTGTCAGTGTGTCCCAGATACTTGCGTATCTTTTTTATTTTTTACTACACACATTTAAAATGATATTTTATTATCTTTTATTAAAAGAGTTCGTACTTTAAGTGCGTAGTATACACAGGCGAAATGACCCACAGCATACATTTCCCAGTGTTCATTCGGTAGTTGACCGGAAACGGGAAGCGCAAACCGGAAAAGGTGACAGGTTCGACATGGTAAGGCAATAAAAACCTTATTGTTGTGTTTACGCTTATTTACTTACGTGTTATTTAGACGGGGTTAAAAAATGTTGCACATATTTATCATGTATAAATGTACTGTTAATGGAGTGCTGGTTAACTCCTTGATCAGCAGGTTTAACATCCTAGTAGTGTTTATTATGTTTAAATAACTACTCGGATCTGAATGTCCATCATTACAGTAACATCATTACAGCATTACACTCACAATTACACATACATTTTATAAACTGGAGGCATGTAGTGATAATGGAACTTAATAAAAAAGATGAGAATTATTTCAAACTAACCAAATGAGCTCCTTTAAGTTCAATTCTGACTTCATAAATACATTTCATATAGAAATGAAGCCATTTGTCTATAAAGGGACATAAAACTGACATAATAACGAGAAATGATTCATTCTATACATGTATTTTATAGTTTCGAATGGACACCGATCAGGCATAACATTATGACCACGCGCGTAATATTGTGTCCCCCCTCCCTCCCCCCTTTGCTGCCAAAACACGACAAACTGTTATGCCCTGTGTATTCTGACATCTTTCTATCAGAACCAGCATTAACTTCTTCAGCAATCTGAGCAACAGTCTGTTGGATCGGATCACACGGGCCAGCCTTCACTCCCCATGTGTATCAATGAGCCTTGGCCGCCCATGACCCTGTCACTGGCTCACCACTGTTCCTTCCTTGAACCACTTTTGATAGATACTGACCACTGCAGACCGGGAACACCCCACAAGAGCTGCAGTTTTGGAGAAGCTCTGATCCAGTGGTCTAGCCATCACAGTTTGGCCCTTGTCAAACTCGCTCAAATCCTTACGCTTGTTCATTTTTCCTGCTTCTAACACATCAACTTTGTGGACACAATGTTCACTTGCTGCCTAATATATCCCACCCACTAACACAGAGGTGTCCAATCTTATCCGCAAAGGGCCAGTGTGGGTGCAGGTTTTCATTCCAACTGAGCAGAAGCCACACCTGAGTCTACTGAAAGCCAAGATCTGTTGATTAGCCAGTTGGAATCAGGTGTAGCTTCTGCTTGGTTTGTATGAAAACCTGAACCCACACCAGCCCTTTCTGGATAAGCTTGGACACCCCTGCACTAACAGGTGCCATGATGAGGAGATAATCAGTGTTATTCACTTCACCTGTCACTGCTCATAGTGTTATGCCTGATCAGTGTATGTTGATTAAAAAAATGCTTCCAACACAGATTTTAAGCTGTTGGTGTCCTAGGTCTGTGACCTATTGAACCAGTGTTAATGTATTCATTGACAGAGATTTTAAAGCACTCTTGTAAGTCGCTCTGGATAAGATCGTCTGCCGAATGCCAGAAATGTAAATGTAATGACTCAAAGTCTGTATAAACATCCATGCATTTTTGGATAAAACCCTGGCTGTAACATTGTAATAATAACTTTGACCTTTGTCTTTTGAAAAGGCAAGCGGAGCAGATCAAGCTGTAGGTTTGGGCCTCGTTGGCTTCAGTCTCTTACTGTTCACATACTACACCATATGGGTTATTGTCCTGGTAAGTGGAATAAATATTTGCACAGTAAAATGACTTTCTAAGTACCTTTGCTTTCAAAATGGCATTTTTCCTGTTTGCCTTTTTGTTGTTGTTGTTTTAGTTAAGCATCATTTCTTCTTAACTGATATGAAAATGATCGTAGAGGATGTTTGTGTTTACGTTATAGTGGATAGTGATTTTTTTTTTACTGCTGGATATCCTTTCTTTGCTGCATTATTTTAACTTAACCACTAAAATTTAAGGTCAAAATATTCTGCCCAGATATTCATCAGTCTAACATAATACTGAATGAACTGCATGCAGATGAGAAAATTAGAATATAATTGATGAGTGATGACATGTCTGTGTAGTATCCCAAATGATAATTCTTGCACACTGCACACTCATGCAGACTGTGATGTGTACTCATGAAGAATAAAATATGCAAGGATTTTGCTCATTTTTAAATGATTTTAATGCAAATCCCAGAGTGTAAATGATCCATGAATGTCTCCTTTCTTTTCAGCCATTTGTCGACAGCGATCACGCGATCCACAGCTATTTTCTTCCTCGAGAGTACTCTGTCATACTTCCTGGTGTAGCAGCATTGATACTCTTACTCTGTGTTGGTAGGTTCAGCAAACAGAAGGTCCGTCCCAAATCGCATACTTATACGCTGTTCTATATTGCGGTGTAGTGTAAATAGTGTGAGTAGTTTGTTCCAGCAAGAAGTACCAGAATGGTGCATTTATTCAACTGTAATAAAGAATAACAGAATAAAGAAAGCATGGAATGTTGGACACTTCATGCACTCATGCAACATAGTGGAAGAGGGGCGGGGCTGACACTGGATGAGAAAACTTTTCAAGCTGGCTGAAGACACTCCGATGGACAGGATATCTCACAAATATATTTTAAATGAAGTCATGTTTTAAAACTAGACCATAATGTGCGGTTGACATCATTTGGGAAATGGCTTCCTATTGGGAAGAAATCGTTAGTGTTTCATTTCAGACAACCCTACCCTTCTTAAATTAATACACTAGACAGTAGAGTAAATATGTGCAAAGTGTGAGTGTATAGTGTGTAGTATCTCATTTGGGATGCAGCTCTATTTATTCATTCATTTATTAATTAATTTATTTTCAAATAAAAACAATATTCCTATAACATGCCCCTTACTTGATACACGTCTTGCTATATGACTAACTTCCATGTTTTTCAGGTACCTTCATCGGAATAGTAACATGGAAGAATCGTAAACCAAAGAAAGCCGACTAGGACTCAAATAAGGGACGTGATGATGACTCAAAAAAGGACGTGATTATAACTCAGCCTGGGTACCAGCTCCTGCGCGAAAGTCTCATTAGTGTTAAACCGTTCTCTCAAGCTTCCTGGCTTTTCATGTAGCAGACAGGAAATGACCAATGAGTGTAAAGGAGCCTATTAGAGACCACAAACGGTAAAAATGTTTACTCATTAATGTATATGTGGAGACTTCATTCTAATCCAGATGAAAATAAGCATTACTCTCCTATCTGCTGTTACACTGTGCACAGTTTTTGTGTTCAGTAACCACTAAAACATTACTGTTATGCATTTTTGCCCGCCTGTTAGGTTGTAAATAGAGATAAATGTGTGCTAGTAAAGTATAAAAAGGCACCACATGCTCAGTGCTGATTGATGAGATGTTAATAAGAGATGGTACACATATCAGTTTTTTTTGTACACGCTGCAATAAATGATTATTACATAAATCTGTGCATTGTGTCTTACCTTTCTATAAGGTTGCTAATATGGTTATATTATTAATCTGCGAAATGAGTACGAATGTCCAGTTTGGACTGTTGCTTGACAGAGACATGTCCATGTTATGCTGATATGCTTATTGAGGGATTTTCAACGCTGTGTACGCTTACTGGCCATGTTATTAAACACAATAACCTTGAAAGTCTACATTGTGGTTTAAAAGTAAAAGTCTAAAGCCAGTTTAACATGCATAATTTGTGTTATTTATCTGCTTGCCCTTCATCAGTGTGATGGAAAAAATATCTGCTCAGTCCTGTTGGTCCAGTCACTAGCTGACAAATTGAATTGAATGTACAACTTCAAGTAAACTTGTGTCGTAGATGTTGTTGTTGAAATGTTTAGCTACAAGGCACAACTCTACAAAAAAAAAGGATCGCAACATGGGGTTTTACTTTCATTACTTGTTTGTAGGCTAATATTCAGGGGTGTGGTCACCTGGAATGAAAATAAACTCTACAACCACATTTCTCACACATGACACATCCATTAGGTCTCTGCAGTGCATATAATGAATCATATCTTGCTCTTGTTGATTTAAGTAGTCAGTGTAGCACTGTATTTTCAAGTCACTTGAGTATTTGGACTTGCAGAATAACTAAAGTCGGTCATCTGCTTTTAAAAACAACAAATTAGACATTTCTTATTGATAGCCCAATGCTTAAAAACATGCACAGGCCACGGTTCATATTTAAATAGTAATTTAATATATAAACTAAAATATTTGACAGCTCAGTTTGATTGAAAATTGTTAAAATGAATACACATCTAATTCATGAATGTAATGCAGTAGGGTGAGAAGTGCACGAGAGCGGCGCCTTGTGGGCGGAGCTTTCACCTTTCGATTCCAGATATAATGGAATCGACTCAGACTCGCATTGCAGGAGTGAACAGTCGAAGGAGTCATTTCTAAGATTCGATTCTCAATTTCCCAACTTAAGCTGTGGACAGCAAATATCTTAATGAAATTACAAGTACATCATTTTCTCACCTTTTATACCTGTAGCTTGAGGTCTGCTTGAAGTAGATTGTCATTGTTGTTTAATTAAATTTTGGTGTTGGTTTTATGATTTTACACCTCTGTATCGTTGCCCAGTGTAAAATAATGTGCATATTTTTGTGTTTTCTGTTTTGGAGATGAGAATATCTCTCAGCCTACTGTTGTCTGATAGGATTTGAACATCCTGTCAAATATTTTTGTGATGGTTAACATAACACATTTACAGTACCGTCAATTACACTATATTGCCAAACGTTTTGGGACACCCCTCCAAATCATTATATTCAGATGTTGTTTTTCAGGGGTTCCCTTAGTTCCAGTGAAAGGAACTCTTAATGCTTCAGCATACCAAGACATTTTGGAAAATTTCATGCTCCCAACTTTGTGGGAACAGTTTGGGGATGACCGCTTACTGTTCCAACATGACTGCACACCACTGCACAAAGTAAGGTCCATGGATGAGCGAGTTTGATGTGGAGGAACCTCACAGAGTCCTGGCCTCAACCTGATAGAACACCTTTAGGATGAATTGTAAGCCATACCTTCTCATTTAGCATCAGTGCCTGACATCACAAATGCATGTCTAGGGGAGTGGTCATAAATTCCCAAAAACACACTCCTAAACCTTGTAGAAAGCCTTCCCAGAAGAGTTGAAGCAGACGTCCCAGTTTTGGTCTGGCTCGCAGTCACCGCTCTAATTCATCCCAAAGATGTGCAGGCCAGTCAAGTTCCATCCATCCATTGTCTATACCTACTTATTCCTAATTAGGGTCACAGGGGTCTGCTGGAGCCTATCCCAGCACACAAAAGGCAGGGGTACACCCTGGACAGGACACCAGTCCATCACAGGGCCACATATAGACAGACAACCACACATGGGCAATTTAGAATTACCAATCAACCTGATATACATGTTTTTGGACACACAGGCACAGGGAGAACATGCAATCTCCACACAGAAAGGCCCCTGCCTGTTCAAACCCAGGACTTGAACCCAAGACCTTCTTGCTGTGAGGCAACAGTACTAACCACTGAGCCACCATCAGTCAAGTTCCTCCACACCAAACTCCTTCATCCATGTCTTTATGAAAGCTTCCTGAAAACTACTCGCCTGGTAGCTATTCTTTAAAAAAAAAAAATAGTGACATCAAACTGAAGAACTGTGAAGTACTGAAAGTTCATTTCAAGAGGAGAAAATAAGAGGTAGATCTGTATTTTTGTAAGATATGATCGTCATGGTTTTTATTTTACATGTTGTTAATTAACGCCATTTTATTCAATTAACTTTAATAAAAGGTAAAGACAGCGTTATCTATATGGCATGGTTGCGGGAGGTCGAGTCTTAAACGATTAAAAAACACTTTTGTGCCATTACCGCTACTATTACTGTTTGCTAGCCAACTAAAATGTATTTAGGTTTAGGTGGTATATTTCCTCATAGTCTAAAGTCAATTCTTGGCAACGTCCAAGCTTTTTCTCTGCTTGGAGTCGACTCTTCAGTGCCAGTCGTTGAAGAATCGACTCTTTTTGGAATCGACTCCCAGGCTGAAACGGTGTGCCAGCTGAGGACAGAAAGAATGCGCTGAAACCGCAGAGTGGACATGAACCAGTGTCTCCATGATGAGTCAAACTGAGGTAACATCTTTTACATTTTCTTCCTCAAAGCTGTTTCCTGTTTTAACAGACGGGATTCTTCCATTTTTTTATGCTGAGCTGTATGTTCATTGTGTGCGCGCGCCTTCTATCGAGTTCAATAACAGGGAAAAAAAGATCAGGCTCTTCTGTAGGAAAAGGTAAGATAGGTTTTTTTTTCAATCTAAAAATATTCCAAAACCTTACCAAATAGTCCAGAATGAAGTACAGTTTAGTCAGAGTCCATATAACGTTACGTTTTTATGTCAGTGTTCATGTGTGTGCTTCATGCCAGGACACTGTTATGGAAAGGATACAAAGCTGTTAACATACACTGACCCTTCATATCAAGGAGCTGAGTTATCAGATTTAATCTGCTGCCTCTGGGCATCTGATTCCTATCACTGCAGACAAACAAGCCTCTGTGAACCGGCCAGGGACCACTGCTGAATCTGCATCTCCTCCAAACACTCAGAACATTCACTAAGGATATGCACTGATTTATTTTTTTCCCATACAAAATATCAATGCTGTGAGAATGGGATTGATCGTGACACTCTTTTAGTAACTCTAAAAGTCTCGTAGCTTCTGATTCCCAGCTATGTGGGATGGCAGTAGGCTTTTAGACAATTTGTGTCATTATTTTCAGTGCAGTTAGCATGGTGGTGTACTCGGCAGCATTGCTGGCACACAGCTCCACGGTCCTCGGGCTCGGTCCTGAGCTTTCCGTGTTAATGTCCATGTGGAGTCTTGCATGTTTCCCCTGTGTCAGTTTAGGTTTCTTCCTGGTTCTTCAGGTTTCCTTATACCTTCCAAACATTCGCCAGTTTGGATAGAGTAAATTGTTGCCAACTGTAATGGTTTGCAGTGTCTGATGGACTGGTGTCCCATCTACAGTGTATTCTTGCCTCATACCTATTATACCCAGGAGAGGACAGGCTTGGGCACAAACCTGACCAGGATAAAGTGGTTTTATCGTTATATCAGTCAACGACACAGATGTTCATATGATAGATGGTGTCAGTGAATTGATAATTATATCATAATATTTTTCGAGCATTGGCGACTAGATGTGGGTGTGTCCAGAGATGCGTCAAAGTTTAGCTGTATAATTTTGTATAATGTTAACTTTATACAAAAAGCGCACGTGGTCCCTGGCAGAGAGGACACACTGCTTCTCCTTTATCCCGTAGGATATGATGCATATATACACTGCTGAATTTTATTATATACAAACACAAAGTCATCCTCCGGAATTTTTTATTTTACCGTCAAAATTGCTTTGTTTTCAAATTTGTAACCCTAATTGCGCCACCCACTGATAAACGTTCTTACTATGGCAACCAGTAGGTGTAACGCCTACTGATGACTTCATATTACATCGACTGGTGACTTGCACTGTGCAATGTGTGATCATAGCTTTATTTCTAGTTCCTGCCTACCTAGGATGGTTTCTCCCAAATATAATACCTTGGTAGTGACAATATATTAAAGTGTCTTTTGAATATTATAAAATATCTAATTTCTAGCCTTTATGCCTCAGAACAGCAGCACTGAGAGCAGTTGCAAATTTGATAATACTCCAATCAGGCATAACATTATTAAGTGAATAAGACTGATGATCTCCTCATCATGGCATCTGTTAGTGGGTGGGATATATTAGGCAGCAGGTGAACATTTTGTCCTCACAGTTGAACCAGGATAAATGGACAAGCGTAAGGATTTGAGCGAGTTTGACAAGGGCCAAATTGTGATGGCTAGATGACCAGATCAGAGCATCTCCAAAACTGCAGCTCTTGTGGGGTGTTCCCGGTCTGCAGTGGTCAGTATCTATCAAAAAGTTGTCTAAGGAAGGAACAGTGGTGAACCGGCGACAGGGTCATGGACGGCCAAGGCTCATTTATGCACATGGGGAGTGAAGGCTGGCCCGTGTGATCCGATCTAACAGACGAGCTACTGTTGCTAGATTGCTGAAGAAGTTAATGCTGTTTCTGATAGAAAGGTGTCAGAATACACAGTGCATGACAGGTCAGGGCTGTTTTCACAGCTTAAGGGGGAACAACACAATATTAGGCATGTGGTCATAATGTTATGCCTGATCTGTGTAAGTCACATAACCTAATATGTCATAGATTAGATTAAATCACACAGTCTAATATTTTGTCGTTTCTATAGTAACAGTTACACAGGCAATTAGATTACGGATGCTTCTCATTGATATGGTGAAGGTTTTATTTATTTATTTATTTATTTATTTATTTATTTATTTATTTATTTATTTATTTATTTATTTATTTGTTTGTTTGTTTGTTTGTTTATTTATTTATTGAAAGGAGTCTCCGGTGTTAGTGCTTTGTAAAATTCAGAGGTAAAGTTTGCCATCATCTGAAAATCCTCAGGACAGAGTGCATGAGAGGACGGTGGTTTCTGGTGTGTGAACTGTTGTTTATAGCTGCTATAACTAAGTCATTACAAGTCATAAAAGTAAATAACAAGTTCTTTAGTGGACGTTCCACACAGTTAAAGAAATAAACATGCATGTCCTTCATTTGTAATGTAATTAATGGAAAATTCTACTAGCTGACCCTGGTTATAAGAAGAATAAAATATTTCGGGAATATTTTCAAAAAAATAATGGACGTCAGGGTGGAGATGCTCAGCTCTGTAATTTGTAAGATGTACAGTATTCTTTGTTACAATCAGCTCTTTGGAAATTGTATTCTTCTGTGAAAAAAGATTACGTTCTATAGTTCCACTTACTAATGAAACTCAAAATATTATCTAATGGTTGCTAAAAGCCGACTCATTCTTGATGCAATTACAGACCTAAGAGATATTCCATGTCTTACTGATTGAATTGTATCCTTAATGGTAGAGTTGCCAGTTTTTATCCAGATAGATGCTACTTATCAGTGCTTTTCTGTGTCCATTCTGACCGTCTGAAGTACCAGGGTTATTACTGATGGCCACAAATATCACAGATGACCATTAGGACCGTGGTTATCACCCCAGATTGTCACCACATGGTCTCCATCAGAAACCGCCTAATCCTACCACACTGCTTACTATTAGGAAGCTATCTAAAGTGTCTTGAATCTTTTCATCAAGATGGAAAACACAGAATAAAGTCAATAACTATGACTAAACCACTAGAAACCAACAGAAACCTCTAATGGTCTCTGTGAATGCTTGAGCTGGGTAGATTATTCAGGCCATTAGTGGAGAACACAGGGCGTGCTCGAAGTGAAAACACACTCCATTCTTTACCACTTGTCTTGTTGTCAAGGAGACGGGCAGCAACAGGTCTGTCATCTTCTGTTAGGATTCACACACGCTATGTGTGAGAGGATATCACACATGGATTTGCAGCATCACTTCAGAGTGGGAAATTATTGCAGCCGCAACAGAAAATAAAGATTCAATGTCTTTTTGCTTTTGGGAAAAATTAGGACCAATATTGGAAAAGACAAATGAGCTATAAACACATAAAAGGATACATAATATATTATGATATAGCCAGGTAGTTAGAATAGTAGTTTGTAACTACAGCAATGCAAAGTTATATAACAATTGAGAGAAAAAGGCAGGTGCTGGTATGTGCCACATACAACATACACTGATCAGGCATAACATTATGAGCAGTGTGAAGTGAATAACACTGATGATCTCCTCATCATGGCACCTGTTAGCGGGTGGGATATATTAGGCAGCAAGTGAACATTTTGTCCTCAAAGTTGATGTGTTAGAAGCAGGAAAAATGGACAAGCGTAAGGATTTGAGCGAGTTTGACAAGGGCCAAATTGTGATGGCTAGACGACTGGATCAGAGCATCTCCAAAACTGCAGCTCTTGTGGGGTGTTCCCGGTCTGCAGTGGTCAGTATCTATCAAAAGTGGTCCAAAGAAGGAACAGTGGTGAACCGGCGACAGAGTCATGGGCGGCAAAGGCTCATTGATACACATGGGGAGTGAAGGCTGGACTGTGTGGTCCGAACAATATTAGGCAGGTGGTCATAATGTTACGCCTAATCAGTGTACACTCAAATAAAAGCACCTTTCTTGCTGGGGTGGTGTCATAAATCATTATACATCATTTTATACTTCTAAATATAATTCTAAATATAATTTACATGACGCAATTGGACCATCTCTAGTAAAAAAGATACATGCTATAGGTACTAAAGGTACTGGATCCTCTTCAAGGAAAAGTAGAGATGGTTACCATTATTTCTGAAACTGAAGCATAGCAATCAGTGGATACTAAACAAAGGGCCTCTCTAAACTTTGACGTCTCTTTTCACTGTTATGCAACATTAGCCTTGTCATGTATAGGATGCTGATCATATTTTATGTGTTTCAGGTTTATCAGGAACCAGTTAATCAGGAAATGAATGCTAGGCATCTTTTGTTATTTCTCTGAAGTTGTTGCTGTTTTGGCTACTCCCTGTTCTGGGTTACCACAGCAGATCATCTGGTCCACATATTTGATTTGATGCACTTCTTGATGCAACCCTAAATAATTTACTCTGAAGTAATAGTGTTGTATTTTGCATGTGGACTCCGCAGCAGATGGAGATGGCAGGGCCGAGCAGCAGCTGCAGCTCGCGAATGATGAAGAGGAAGGCATGGGGAGGCCTGCGGCAGCGCTGGAAACTCCTAGGTGTGTTTGAAATCGACCAGCAGCACGAGTTCTACCTGCTCACCTGCATGATGAAGGAGGGACTGGCGGCAGCTGTGCAGAACACCATCGACAACCCAATACCTGTGAGTAATAAGTACAAACCACAAAAACTAAATCTCCACATTTCCGTCAAAAATAATAAATACATCTTTACATGGATCCTCTAAGCTGGTAGAACATGAATGGGAGGGAATATCAACAACAGGCTTCATTAACACAATTTCTGTTTAGGCAAAATGCCCTATTAACTCTTTATGGTTAATGCTTTAACAGTTGCTGCAGCTGTTTAAGATTGATAAGTGACCCCACTCCACCAGAAGAAAGCATTAAACATGAGCGGTTCGTGCCGCAGCTGTTATCTTTCAAATACGTCAAATGGCAAATATTTCGAATTACAACTATTTACTTTTCTACTTAAACACTGCAGCGAAATATAGTGTACAGGGCATATCTAGTTTATCAGTCTAGTCTGAGTAGATTTCAGGACCAATAACAGGGAATATAAATATAGACTCTTATAGAAAAAATTGTGATGGATGGACGACTGGATCAGAGCATCTCCAAAATTGCAGCTCTTGTGGGGGGTGTTCCCAGTCTGCAGTGGTCAGTATCTATCCAAAGTGGTCCAAGGAAGAAACAGTGGTGAACAGGGTCATAGGTGGCCAAGGCTCATTGATATGTAAGTTTATATATAAAATCAGAGGCGGCACCCGGTTTCCTCCGGGTGCTCCGGTTTCCTCCCACAGTCCAAAGACATGCTTCTAGGCTGATTGGAGTCTCAGTGAGTGAATGAGTGTGTGTGTGTGCCCTGTGATGGGTTGGCACTCTGTCCAGGGTGTATCCTGCTTTGATGCCCGATGACTCCTGAGCACAGGCTCCCCGTGACCCGAGTATAGATCGGATAAGTGGTACAGACGATGAAATGAAAAAAATGAAATATAAAATCAGCAACTATTAGCAAATTCTAATTATATCACAACATTGTATGAGCTCAATTTTTAATAATAATAATAATTAAGTGGTTTAACTCATTTCCAGCTCATGCTTTTAACCCTTTAAAGTCATGGCTTATGAATCAATAACTACCCTGAAACTTTTAGTAAACGATTTTGTCTTAACAAAACAAGTCCGGACCCATCGTCAGTCCTGATATTTAATACAACATTATTAATGACACAATGGACTCCAACATTGTGTTTATAAGTAATTATTGGGTTGATTAAGTCCCGGAGAGAGAAGCGTGTTTCGGTTTGGTCCCATAGTGACCATGTGTTTACGAATATGAACTTGCTCTCCAGTGTGCTGTATTGTTTTGGGTGCTCACGGTGCCTGGCCCCCTGAGAAAGAAGAAGAGAACATCACAGTTCTGCTGACACAAACACAATTGTGAAGCCTTTGTAGGAGAGGGGTGGAGAGATACCACAATGCCCCAGTCTCCACTGCACAGAGCAATAGGCGGAGAACAATGTAGTAAAGTCTTGTTTTTTTGTTTGTTTAAAGGAATACTCTAGCTTTTTTCAACCTCATTTTACTACCTTTGTTATGTCTGTGTCTAATGTCAAGTAGGTTGTAGGTTTAATAGACCAGTAACACTTCAATAGCTCCTCTCAACCCACTTATCTGGGTACATTCTCCATGTACAAATGGATTTAGTTTAATCTCCAAAACAAATACAAAACTTAAGGAGAGATGCCTATGATTTATTAATTTATTAAAATTATTTTGCTAACGAATCATTCGTTGCAGTCTCAGTTCTTTGTGGGATGGGTTCCTCAAGGTGTTGGATACCTTTCTATAAGATTGTGGTCTGTGTTGACAGAATTGCATCACATAGATTCATCAGTTGCGCATTTCATGCTGCAAATCTCCCACATCCCAGTGGTGCTGGTGATTGGGGAGTACACTGATCTCATAGGGTGCAGCTCAATCAGCTCTCTTCCAGTGTACTAGAACTTTTGTGATGTAAAGTTCAGTAGTTGGTAAAGATCAGTGGTTACGGTGTTGGAAAGTTGCGAGTTTAAATCTCAGCTCTGCTGGGCTCCTGAGCGAGGTCCATAACCCTCAACTGCTCAGTTGTATAAAAGAGATAAATGTAAGTTGCTGTAGATAAAGGCATCTGCCCAATTCTGTAAAAAATCCCAAAATACCCCCCCCCCCCAAAAAAAAAAAACAAACAAAAAAAAACAAAAAACAAAACAGGAAGCATTGATGCTTGCTACATTCCCTTGCTGGAAATGTGGAAATGCTGTCATGTTTTCTGAAGCCTCTCAGACTGAAAAAACCTCTCAACCAACTTCATCTACAAATATACATAGCATGTTACCATTGTCAAATGGTTACTTTAGTTGACGTTCTATTCATACAGTTTGTTTAAGTCTAATTTCCTTAACTTCAGCTGGCAGGAGTGGAACTTGATGTGTGTCTTTACAATCTGTATGATGTTGCTTGGATATAATAAAACCATACCAGATAAAAGTGAAAGAAATTTACAGAAGTTGAATGGCAAAACCTAAGAGGCTTTATTAAGACATTCTCTCATGGGTATCTTGTTCTAAGAGATTTGTTGTTAATGGTTGTAGTATTCATTAAAATGTATTTTTATTTATTTATTTATTTATTTTTATAGTGACTTTTATAGTATCCTTTATTTATATTTATAGCATTAAATCTGGTTATTTTAACCAAGATTATGCTGCAAGATATTTTTTTTTCAATTACATTTAAGTTCCCTGTTATAGGCTAGGCTGCAATTTTGCAAATTCCCAGTTTATTCCCATTAATTCCCATATATTCCTGTTAATTCCCATGGAAAGTTTCCAGCCTTGAAAATTCCCGGAATTTTGCAACCCTAGCCTTGAGCAAGCCTTGCTTAGTTTTATAAATGAGATAATTGTAAGTCCTTGTGGATAAGGAACTTTACCAAATGCCATAAATGCAAATCCTTTGGCGTTGTATCATGGGAGACATTAAGGAATTAAAGGATGTTCTTGTACAACACTTTAGGAACTCTGTGCCAAGCTATTCTGCTAATCATTATCTTTTTATCTTCCAATGTTTTCGCTTCTATGCTCATGATATAAGAGCTAATAGGCAAGGAATCTATAAATTCTCACCCACATACTCTGTTACTCTGGCATGGTTTTGCTAGTCTAGTATATGAAAAGCATATGTGTAGGTTACACACACACACACACACACACACACACACATACATACATACACACAGTCATATGTTTAACCCAGCCTGCTTACGCAGCAGTTTAATTATAAACGATAGTGAATATGCAGTCTGATGTTTCTGACTCTACCTCCATCACATACAAGAAAAACTTAACATTCCCAATATTATCTGATGCGTAGGTTTAATAACTGTTTAATAAATAAAATATGGGGCTCAAAAATGCATGTTCTTACATTCTTGAAGAATGTGGGGTTTTAGTGGTACAGCGAGGCACATGTTAAGTGTTACATGATCGTTCTTTTTAAAATGGTGTGTGTGGGTGTGTGTGTGGGTGAGATTCTGTTAACTCTGTTCATCTTAATGCAAACCATATAAAGCTTTACAAGTCTTGTGAGTCTCATGTGATGATGATTCATGTCCAGTGTTGGGAGTGTAACATAGTAGAGACAGGATGCTAGTGCATACACATGGTATATGTTGGTATTATTACTGGGCAAATCCAAGAAGCATAGATAATATCGGGGAGTCAAAACACAGTCAGGCAAATGAAGATCACTTGCAGTCTAAAATGATGGAAACAGGCATGGGTCTATATCTGGAAAAGACTTTACAGTGAACATTGCGACACAGAGGATATAAGAAAAGTAATCAAGAATTAACACAGAAAAGGTGAACACAGCTGGGAACCCAAGCCAAAACAAACATGAGAATGTGGTGTTCATCACCATGGAAAACCCAATGTAACGGGACAACCATAACATAGCTAGCTAAGTTAAAGGGAGCTCAACAAAGTTCTAGCTGTTATTAAACCTAGAGTACAAGGTATATGATATGTACATCACCTACAATAAACCTACATGTTGGACTACTGATTGGAAAGCTGTGAGCTCGAATCCCAGGACCACCAATGCTGGGCCCCTGAGGAAGGCTCTTAATTGCTTAGTTGTATAAATGAGATAACTGTAAGTCCCTGTGGATAAAGGAAGTCTACCAAATGCCCTTGTATCATGGGAGAAATTACTTTATGTCTATGCAGACTTCAAATAATAATTATAAGAAGCTACATCAATCTTGTACTTGATGCACATTTAAATATTTGCCTGTTCTCACAAGACTCGCCCCGATGAAGCTTGTTCTGTAAGATCTATCATCCATTATGTAAGACAGTTACAAGAGACTCATCATGATTAAACAGTCTACCTGCAAGTTTTGCGCATTAAATGTATGTGTGGTTTTTATGCAATCCCAAATCACCCTTACCTAAACACATTCCAGTGTCAGTAGGCAGTAATATTCCATTATAAAAACCATTAAAACCATTATAATCGTGGTTGTTTTATCTTTTCTTTTTCAGAACGAACTCTCTGAAGATGATTATCAACTCGAGGTGACACAAGTCCATAAGGTACATATGAATTGCAGTGACTAGATGAAAATGATGAAGTCTGTGTAGCATTTAACAGCTATCGGAGTCCGTAACAGTGTAAATAATGTATATATGGTGTTATTTTGTCTATATTAAGTGGCATTTATCTGCTTACGGTTATAATAGTGTTGCTTTATTGTACATCTGGGCTACATAATGGTAGATGTAGTGAACATGGTGTTTCATACAGTGAGATAAATACAAATGTCTTTCATCAGGTGAGCTAGAAATTTGTTTCAGAGGCTGTATGATGTAATACATGTTGTTGGAATGTCTATATCTTTCACCTCCAACACTATTCTTACACACCTGATGAAGGACCTTTGTTCAAAATGTCCTGTCCTGCCTTTACTACGTCTCCTATTATTACTGAAGCCCACTGCGGCTACTCACTGCAGTAACAGATTGCCTAGAGAATAATCTAGAATATGTCATCATTTGCTCATGTGACTGCCTGTGTCCAGGACTTTAGGATGGAGACGTTCGCAGGGCCGGTGTTTGCCAGCCTGCGGCGCTCTCTGGGGATGATGGAGAAAGAGTATCAGCATTCTCTGTCCTCTGAAGGCTGCTACCTGCAGTTCATCAGCAATTCAAAGAGCAAAGCTAATTTCTTCCTAACGTGAGTCGGCACTAACAGCCTGCGGTATAGAAACACCACACTGTTCTGTGTATGCGTGTCTGTTCTTTACTATATTATGGAGAATTCTGTAGCCTACATTGTACACTACACATTTTCACTGAACTGATGTGTTTTGGGTGAAGTGGTTTGGCTTAGTGGTTAAGGTGTTGGAAACCTGATTGGAAGGGTCTGAGTTTGAATCCCAGGGCCATCAACCTGCTAATGTTGGGCCCTTGTGCAAGGCTCTTAACTCTCAATTTGCTTAGTTATATAAAATGTAAGTTGCTCTGGATAAGGGTGTCTTCTAAATGCCCGAGATGTAATTTTCAACAAACACAGTAATGAAAATAGTCTCTGTAAATGTTACTAAAACTTTTACACAGTGAATGTTACACTTTGATCAAGTTGGTGCATAGCTCCACTGACCAGGCATAACATTATGACCACCTAGGCACCCTGAATGGTCTGCGGCTATGCAGCCCCATACGCAACAGATTGCAATGCACTGTGTATTCTGACACCTTTCTATCAGAACCAGCATTAACTTCTTCAGCAATTTGAGCAACAGTAGCTCGTCTGTTGGATCGGATCAGCCTTCGCTCCCCACGTGCATCAATGAGCCTTGGCTGCCCATGACCCTGTCGTCAGTTCTCCACTGTTCCCACCTTGGACCACTTTTGATAGATACTGACCACTGCAGACCGGGAACATCCCACAACACCTGCAGTTTTGGAGATGCTCTGATCTAGTCGTCTAGCCATCACAATTTAGTCCTTGTCAAACTCGCTCAAATCCTTACGCTTGCCCATTTTTCCTGCTTCTAACACATCAACTTTGAGGACAAAATTTGCTACCTAATATATCCCACCCACTAACAGGTGCCATGATGAGGAGATAATCAGTGTTATTCACTTCACCTTTCACTGCTCATAACGTTATGCCTGATTGGTGTATTTGCCCTAGTTCATCAATTTAGTTGGTACCCAGATACTGGCTGTCAAAATATCAGTGATATTCCTACTCTGCAGTCAGAATAAAATCCCTGAAAGCATATTTTATTTATATGTACTTTGGGTTGAGACACACAAAAAAAGAGAAACTAGTTTTCAGTTTAGGAAAGGATCCTAATACATATTTATTTTTCAATGCTAGTCATGGGGTTCTTATGCAAAAAAATAAATATAAAAGTTATGCTGGTGTAAATTTGAACAAAGCTCTTTCTCTTACACACTTACTGCTAAGCTTTTAGGTGTAATATTTCATCATATTTCCACCTTCCTCTTATTACAGACACGATAAAAGATTCTTCCTGAAGACACAGAGCAGAAGGGAAATTCGATTCCTCCTCTCTCACCTTAAGGGTTACATGGAACATCTGGAGAAGTATCCCCACTCTCTCTTGGTTAAGTTTTTAGGTGAGAGGTTCACAACTGTAAATGTACCCTTCTTGCATTCAGTGCATTTTCTGCTTAATATACTCTAACATTTTCACACTTTTCATACTCGCAGGTGTTCATAGCATCAAGATCGGCCATCGGAGGAAGGTAGAGAGTTTTTGCTTTTGTGCTGTTCAAATGTCTGCGTGGTGATAAACACCGTATGTGCAACATCATGAGCAAATCTGTTTCTTTTTGCTTTGCAGTATTTTATAGTGATGCAAAGTGTCTTCTATCCTGATGAAAGAATATGTGACAGGTAAAGGACTAATGAAATATTGTGAGTATTGGAACACAGTCTGTAAAGTCAACATTGCGATTCATCCATCCTGAACATTAAAAAAAATTAAGATATTTAGACGAAGCCATCTCTAAATAAAGTCTCCATCTTTAGATACTGTCTAAGGTCTCTATTAAAGCTGACACTGAAAAGCCTGTAGGATGTGCAGTAAGCCATTAAGCTTAAGCCTGTGTAGATATTCATACAACCTTTTCCAAGGCTTTATTATCATCAGTGCACCAGGATCCGACCGTTGCTGACAAAAGTAACGTTTATTTAAAGGCCATATGACTTTAGGATGTCAGTCAGCACCACCCTTAATAAAAACAAACGGCGCCTGTTTGCAAATGTTCTTAACCTAAAGCTAATATTCATGCATGCACATTGAATATTCTTCCTCTTTAGATATGATATCAAGGGCTGTGAAGTGAGCCGGTGGACGGACCCAGCACCCGAGGGGAGTCAGGTCATCGTTGTTCTCAAGGATCTCAATTTTGAGGGAAACTTTATTACATTAGGTAATGCTATACTCGTGTAAGTGGTGGAAGTTTACTGATTTTAGCTAGACTACATACACAGCATTCGTATTATAGGCAGAAACAAGATCATAAAGGATATCAACTGCTTCGTTTAGCCTCTGTGGGTGTGTGATGGCATTGCATTGATAAAAATGTCAGTGATACATCAGGTACTGTATAATCAAGTAAAAAAATTACGACTATTAATAATACAGCATTTTACTATAACCTCATGTCACAAGTGATAGATATTCATAGAAAAAATCAGTGGTCATGTCATGCAATGCTTAGCACGTGAGAGTTAAGCATAAATGTGAGTGTTAGCTAGTGAATACATGCTTTGTGGCTAAGAGGGTCTCCAGCTTTAGAACTCCTTAAAATCAATTAAAATTGACAGACAAAAGACAAATTCTCTAACTACAGCAAGAATATTCATGACCAAACCTTCATAATGAACCTGCACATTGCCCCAAGTGTGTGTGTGTGTGTGTGTGTGGCAAGTCTGACATATTTTTCTATATATAAAGACAACTGGAAACAAGCCAGGAAAATCTGGTCATGAACCCAAACAAGGCAAAGTTGCAAACATGGTAAATGGGAAATTCAGAGTTTTTTAATCAGGAAAAATTCTTTTAACATCTCTGGGGTTACTTGAAGCAAATCATTTAGTTTGAAGGGGTTCACTCAGTTGGGAAAAAAAATGGAAATCCATGGATTGATGCAAAGGCAAGACACAACACAAACATTTACACACCAAAGGCTCATTAAATAAATAGATAAATAAACACAATCTAAAATATAATATATAGGAATATATTTTTATAATAATAATATAATTTTTATATTATATATTATAAGATAAGGTTTATCTTATCTCAGGTTTATCTAATAATATATAATATAAAAAAAATATTCATACATGAATGTATTCATATAATACATAATACACATTTTATATAATATTTTCTTTTAAAAAGATTCTATGCTCCTGTAGTGTCTTGCTTTAAATATTGATTAAACACCCTCTTAGTCATAATCCTGAACTGCATGTTTGTATGCTCGTGTGTGTTTCTGTGTGTGAGGCAGACCAACAACGGCCCTGGCTGTTACGTCAGGTGCAAATCGACACGTCTTTCCTCCGGACCCTGAATGTACTGGACTACAGCCTCCTGGTCGCTCATCAGCCCCTGCATCAGGACGAGCGCCACCCCAGCTTGTCCTTCGCCACCCTCATCATGCGTACCAAGAAGTGAGGATTTATAAACACACAACCCTGTCTGGATTTATAAACACACAACCCTGTCTGGAGGTTTAGTCAGAGACATGAGTCCTACCGAGATTATGCGTGAAATCAAACCCTACTGCTTTAGAATTGCTTGGCTGTTTGGTCAGATACATTGTGTTGTGAATGTTTTAGACAAGTATTTGATTAAATGTGATAAGGCATTTGATTAGAATTAAACGTGAATTTTATGTAGTTTAGAGTAATCTATGTTGAAATTATTTTTAGTGAAATAATCTTCTTTCTCAAAGTTGTAAAAGCAAATGTTGGATTATTGGACTGTTTCTTTAAATTGGCTCTGGCCTTTGTCGCCCTCTAGTGGCCAGTTTAGAATTAGAGCGTGAGATTTAATTTTTTTTTTCGCCCACCTTTCCAAATAAATACCTCTTACAATCGATAAGGTTAAGGATCTTAATAACAGTTACATCATTTTTTAATGTTCAGTGATCAGCAAAAGGTCCACACACAAATGAATGTTCTTAGTTGCTTGTTTTTGTCAGTCTCACTTCCATGTTCACCTCTGTTTCCAGATCCCTCACTTTGCTCTCTACAAGGCCAGTGGCAGGCAGGCATGTAGCTGAGACATTTCAGCAAAGTATCAAATAACCAGTGTGATAAAACACTTAACCGTGCATGAGCTTGCTAGTTACATTACTCATCCTGACATGCCGTTTTCACAGCACAGAAGTTTGAAATGGACCGAATTGTTGAAGATAATCCAAGTGTGCCAGGCAAACAAACTAACCAGCTGATGCGTGTGATGTTGCTTTGTATTGCTTTGGCTGACTTTGTTTTTCTGCATTAGGTCAGTAAACACATGCTCCAGTGCTGCTGTCCCAGGGGTGGTGCCTGAGGACGACTCAACCATCCAAGCCACAGAACTGGATTCGGAGTCGTCTCTGCGTGGCAGATTCACAGAGACGTCTCAGGCTGAATTTGGAGAACAGAACGAGGGCGCTTCTAAGGCTGGATCAGAATCGGCTGAACTGCTGGAGTTTCAGACGCAGAACCGAAGGCTGCTGCCTAACTTCAAAAACCCGATTCACGTAATAGACGGGCCAGAACAGCGCTATTTCGTCGGCATCATTGACATCTTCACTGTTTATGGCTTCAAGAAGAGGCTTGAGCACCTGTGGAAGAGCCTGAGGCATCCTGGACAAAGTTTTTCCACTGTCAGCCCCTCTGCTTACTGTCTGAGGCTGTGCCAATGGGTACAGGACCATACCAAGTAGACTGTGATTTTGGGGGACAATAAGCTGGTGCTGAAAACACGCTGTAGTAAATAAGAGTTTCAGCCTGCATGTAGCCACAATGCAAACATACGAGCATACTGCTAAGGGTTTTTGTTAAAGAGAACAGGATTACACTACAAGCACTACAATACCCTGACAAAAATACTTGAATAGTCCAAGTGTCAGTTCTATGATTATAGTGAAGTTGGAATTTAATTTGTTAAAAGGTTTTCATCATAAAATTCTTTAAAAGTGCTTTAAAATGTCATTCATAAAAGTTGAATACAGAGTGTGATTTGCGGTTCAGAAGATCGTATAGAAATGTTAAAAAAAACAGGACTGATCTGTGAAAGTATTCCTTTTTGTGCTAACATTGTGGCTACATCCGGATTTATAATGTTTGGAAAAAAGAGGAATGAGGAATAATTTTTTTGTTAAATTCCACACAAAAATCCAAAGAGACGATGATGACGCATCCAGCTGCAGCATCCATTTTCCAAAGCCATGCAAATGAGAATACTTTATATATATATATATATATATATATATATATATATATATATATATATATATAAGACCTGATATGCAGTACAATAAAATAGTAAGCATTTTCAGTTGTTTCAGTTCTTTCATTTATTTATTAATTTTCTATTATAAAAAGCTGAATATGCAAAATTCAAAGGAACTGAACACTTCTACTCATTTATTCGTTTTAAAATAAACAGACCCTGTGATATGAATGTGTACCAAAATGATGTTTGAGTCACTTCAAAAACATAAGATCACAAACTGTTTTTAATGTTACTGATGATGCTAAAACAGTGTCTTCACTCGCTGTTCACTTCAGGTATGTGTTGGATCTGCGTAATTGTGGTTGCATGCGTGTGAGTGTGTGTGTGTGGTCACAATTTTACATTTCATAGTTTATCTGTGAATATGATCACAGATTACAAGTTCTGTAATTGAAATAAATGTAAAAAAAAAGAAAAAGAAAAAGCTTTTAACAAAAAAATCCAGTTTATTTTATTACAATCACAAGTACAATTACAAGTTTAGTGCTTTATTCTAACAGTTAAGCCAGAAAGAGAGCATTTGGCTTCATAAATAAAAATATTTAAGGAATTAGAGGAATAATTAAGGGATACATAATAGCAGGTTATTTACAGGAAAATAATCAGTGCTGTGGTCAGATACTGTCTAATGTAAAGTCGATTGTGGAGGAGAAATTACTTGGCCATATCATGTCAGAAATGTCAGTCAATTTTTCTATTTATTAAACTGTTTTGTAAGAGAAATATTCTCCTCACTATTGCGGTGTACTGGTTCTGACTACCTGTGGCACTCAGGTATATTCAGTATAAGTTAGTTCCTGTCATTGGTTACATTATATACACCGATCAGGCATAACATTATGAGCAGTGAGAGGTGGAATGAATAACACTGATGATCTCCTCATGATGGCACCTGTTAGTGGGTGGGATATATTCGGCAGCAAGTGAATATTTTGTCCTCAAAGTTGATGTGTTAGAAGCAGGAAAAATGGGCAAGTGTAAGGATTTGAGCGAGTTTGATGAAGGGCCAAATTTTGATGGCTAGACGACTGGATCAGAGCATCTCCAAAATTACAGCACTTTTGGGGTGTTCCCGGCCTGCAGTGGTCAGTATCTATCAAAAGTGGTCCAAGGAAGGAACAGTGGTGAACCGGTGACAGAGTCATGGGCTGCCAAGGGTCAATGAAGCACGTTGGGAGTGAAGGCTGGCCCGTGTGATCCGATCCAACAGACGAGCTACTGTTGCTCAAATTGCTGAAGAAATTAATGCTGGTTCTGATAGAAAGGTGTCAGAATGCATAGTGCATCACGGGTCAGGGCTGTTTTAGCAGCAAAAGGGGGACCAACACAATATTAGGCAGGTGGTCATAATGTTATGCCTGATCGGAGTATATTATCAGCTCGATTTCTCTTTTTTTTCCCTCATGCTTTCTCATACAACACAGATTATTTGACACTTTTGCCATATAGTCCATTTAATGAGCTGTTACTATAGACATGTTCACGGGAGCGCATTAATATATAAACCTGTGATTTCAGCCTGAACTATTGCCAGAGATGCTGTTATGTAAGGAAGAACAGCTCCAGGCTGCTCTGTTAATACCAAAGTGATGCGCTTCATACCGCTGAACCATCTCAGCCTCCATCCATAATAAATGTTTAATTTATTAAACATTAATAAAGTATCAATTATGAATAAAAGACACCTTAACGGTTTAATGATGTGGACGTCCGAGAGACAAGTTAGTTCCTGTTCCCGTCTACGTTACAGTTTGACAACAACAACAAAAAAAACTTTACATCAGCAATTAAAAGAATTACTTTGTTAAACAGAAATGCATTTATAATTAGTCTTATAATTATAATAATTAGTCTTATAATAATAATATAACGCTTTATTTGTGTCCCTGTGCATGAGCTGTTACTATAGTAACAGTAACACATTAGAAGGAGCGCATTGATATTATCGTCCGCGTTATGGCCGGAACTACGTGCGGCTTTACAGGAAAATAATGTACACCTTCTGACCAATCATATTCCAGCACTCAATTACGCTATTATGTAAATAAAATCGATCCACACTTGTACCACTGTAGTATAAATAAAGATAATGCTACACATTTGCTTAATATTCGTACCTTACATTATTATGCTCATAAAATAAACTGAATAAAGAGATCATTTGAAACCGGAACAATTGACCGCTGCATTAGTGTTATATTGAGCAGGTGTCCACTGCTTTGCGGTTTGGGACGTGAACAGGACCGTGTCCCTTTAAGCAGGCTGTGTGGATGATGCCCGATCTAACTGATGAGAAGGCGGATTAGCGACACTCTTCCTCCAGCCTGTTTCACTCCATCCATCCATCGCTGTCGTCAGCTCAGCTCCCGTTGCAGGAACATTAGCCCGGCCCATGTAGGCTTGGATCATGGACTTTAACGTTAAAAAACTGGCGTCCGACGCTGGCGTCTTCTTCACGCGCGCTGTTCAGGTGAGCTATCATGTCGCCTTTGTTTTTTTTTTTTAAACAAAAATACCTTTAAACCAATATTTATCTTGCATTTGCTTTTGCTCACTTCATTTGGGATGATGAAAGCAGCAGGGGATCAGGAGGCAGGACTACAGGAGCGTGTCGCTCATTTTTCCATTTCATTGATTGTTTTGTTTTGTAAGGGCTTTAAAAACAGTCAGCTGGCACGCGCTTGTGGTGGTTTCTCTCTGTTTTATTTCCCCGTTACTGTAAACCGATAAGGACAAGCTAAAGCCCACATCTATTATTGATCGCTGTGTGCCTAAGTGTATGTTGCCCGAGGGTGCCTGGAGAGAACCATGGCCGCAATACACAGACGCACACACACGCACGCGCACACTCCATAGGATCACGCGCTAATCAAAAGCAGGAATCTAAATCAATAATGAAAGTACTAACCATTTTACAATTAAACACTGAAATAAATATCCTTTTAAGATCTCAGATAGATATATAATCTATCTATCTATCTATCTATCTATCTATCTATCTATCTATTCTTGCTACCTGTCCATCTAGGGAGGTTATTGTTATTTTGTCTATATACATAATGTTTTTTAATGCAGCTCCTGGCTTATCTGTGAGATGTCAAATGGAATAATAAATATATGTTAATATTCAATAAATTATTCTTTAGTTATAGACTGTGGAGTGTTAAATATAAAGTCAAATTCACAACATAACCCGAAATCATGAAATGATATCAGCATAATATCATACAAATAATGAGTCAAGTGAAAATAACATTACAATTCAACTTCTGTCTTTTGTTCATTTGTTCGTCTTGCATTTGTTTGCACTGCTTTCTCCTGATCAGGATCCCTTATCCTGCAGTGAGTCTGGAGTCTGGAGCACTGGACACAAGGCAGTGACACACCCTGAATGGGACACCAGTGCATCGCACGGCTTCATGCACCCAAATATTTCGGATTCACGTTAGCATCTAGATGAAATTTAGTGACGAGCATGATTTTGGGTAGTGAAAGGAATAGTTACTTTATCTTAGGATCGAACCGAGGGATGTGGAACTATGAAGAATCGTACACACACAAATTCACATAACTATTAACATGCAGGGGCCATTTATTGTCATTAGGCCACCTGCTGGAATGTTTTTGGGAGGTGGGAGGAAACCAGAGAACCTGGAATTTAGCATTTTTTGGATAATAAAGTAATAAATTACACCTATATACAGCACCATTAGCTAGCTCTAACATACACTGTATGGCTAAAGGTTTGTTGACATTTGACCATCGCACCCATATGTGCTTGTTAAACATCCCATTCGAGTTGTAGTCCGTTTTTGTTAAATATCAGAACCTCCACTCTTCTGGGAAGGCTTGCAACAAGATTTTGGATCGTGGTTGTGAAGATTTCTGCTTATTCAGCCCCGAGCATTAGTGAGATTAGACACTGATGTTGTCCAGGGAGGCTTGGAGTGCAGACAGTGTTCCAGTTCATTCCAAATATGTTGGGTGGGGTTGAGATCAGGACTACAGGCTACTGAAGTTCTTCCAAACCTATCTTCATGGACCTCATTTTGTG
The DNA here is from genome assembly GCF_019097595.1 of Hemibagrus wyckioides. Classification (NCBI taxonomy): domain Eukaryota; kingdom Metazoa; phylum Chordata; class Actinopteri; order Siluriformes; family Bagridae; genus Hemibagrus; species Hemibagrus wyckioides. The sequence continues at coordinate 13,193,757 of NC_080737.1, read as the reverse complement.
ACAGGAATATAGTCATGTTGGAACAGGTTTTAGTCCAAGTGAAGGGAAACCGAGACATCCTTTTTTGGGCTTCCAGCTTTGTGGGAAAACTTTGGAGAAGACCCATATATGGGTATGATGATGAGGTGACCACAAACATTTGTCATACATATTGTGCATAAAGATGCATACATGTCAGTATTACAGTACAGCATAAAATCTTTAGATGCTTGTATGGTTTGTTGTTCCATTTTGACATGTGAACATGAGAGACAGCTGTGATTGGCTAAGTTATTCACTCTGCTCTTTCCTGGTAATCCTACAGGCTTCACCTTTGGCATAATTTCATTAAAATCTCTATTTTTGAGATTTGAATTTTGACATTTGCATCGTAAGTAGTAGTAAGATTAGTAAGATGGATACATCCCCATCCCCGTAGGCTGTAATTTCCATATTATGTCCTAAAACATTGGCAAAATTGACATTTATTAATTGCACCTCAGAAAAAATGTGTATACATGTATACAACACTCATATACAGTATACACTTTTGTCAGCGCTATACCCTCTACATCTACGACTTATATAATTGGACTTTACAGACATTTAACTCCATTAGACTTTATACAGAAGATCTAAAGCTATGTATCATTGCTTTCATTTGCAGGTTTCTTTATGCCTATAGCACTGAAAGGCTGGTTCACACCTTTTGTTTGGTTTAGCTTTAATGTAAAAAGAGATGATGGGGGGGAATGAAACACTGTACTGGTGTCACTGATCACAGTTACTGGCTGTAGTCAGTCTGCACAGTTTGTCATCCCTCTTTTACCCCATACGTCGGTGGAGGTCAGACCACCTCTAGTGAGATTTTATTTAGGGTTGGATTGTTCTCAGCCCTGCAGTGACACTGTCATGGTGTGTGTTGCTGGTTAGAGTGCATCACACACACACAACGGCTTTGCTGGGGGCTTTTAAACACTGTTGCCATACTGACACTCTATCTTGTTAGAGACAGGGTGAGACTATACTTCATTTGAGAACGAATGTGAATTATATCTCCAGGGTACTACCAAAGACTACATTACATCCGTCTTATTACATTTTAACATCAAATGCTTTTGTTCTGATTTTCATAAATTTTACTGATCTTTTTTTTTATATACTATTTGTATTTCTGTTGTTTCTAAAAAAACAATAAACCTAAACAAAACATCCAACACTAAATATAAAAAGTGTATGACCCACGCTAGAGTTCTTCTTTGTGTAACAATACAGTGAATAATAGACAAGGCTTTGTGATAAAAGATGTGTGTATGCCTAGTTTTGAAAGAGGCCAGCTGCTGTGCTTGTGTGTGCTTTGTGGTTGAGTTTAAGCGTGCATATGACAGAATAAAAGAGAGACCTACAGCAATCAGCCTTAACATTAAAACCACTGACATTAAAACTAATAACGGTGTCAAGAGGTGGGATATATTAGGCAGCAAGTGAACAATCAGTTCTCGAAGTCAAGATGTTGAAAGCAGGAAAAATGGACAAATGGATTGATGATTGGTTCAGGTATGCATTGAATGGTACCTACCAAAATCGATCCATGAAACAGTGACGGTCATGGGCAGCCAAATGTTTGGGGAGTGAAGGCAAGTCTTTCTGGTCCAAACCCAGAGAAGAGCTACTGTAGCACAAAAAGTTAACGCTGGCTCTGTTGGAAAGGTGTCAGAACACACAGTGCATCACAGCTTGCTGTATCATGGCTGTAAAACCCCGAACTGATCAGAGTGCCCAGTGTCTGATGAATCATATTTTCTTTATCATCACGTGGACAGCCAGGTGCGTGTGTGTCACTCGACTGGGGAAGAGATGGATACACCAGGATACACTATAAGAAGAAGACAAGCTGGTAGAGGCAGTGTGATGCTCTCACCAAAGTTGTGCTGGGAAACCTCAGGACCTGGCATTCATGTGAATGTTAGTTTGACACATACCACCTACCTAAATACTGCTCCAGACCAAGTGGCAAGCGTATTCATTAATGGCAGTGGATTCTTTCAGCAGGATAATTCTCCCTGCCACACTGCAAAAAATATTCAGGAATGGTTTGAGGAACATGCTAAAGAGTTCAAGGTGTTGATCTGGCCTCCATTGAGCATCTGTGGGATGTGCTTTACAAACAAGTCTGAACCATGGAGGCGTCACCTCAGAAATTGCAGGATTTAAAGAATCTGCTGCTAATGTCTTGGTGTCAGATACCACAGCACACCTTCAGAGGTCCATGGCTTTAGGGGTCAGAGCTGTTTTGCCAGCAGAAGGGAAAGAACCCTACAGAGTTTTATATAAAATGCTTGTAATAAAAAAGAAAGCACTCTTACCAAGGTTGAAAGAAAGGTGGTTTTAATACTATGGCTGATCAGTATGCACTAGAGGAATCGCTGAGAATAGTCCTGTGTTTTCTGTTGTATCAGAGGATTTTCCGGTGTGTGAGTGGCATAATTCACAGCAGGAAATTCCTGAATGTGAGAGAGGAAATCCATGTTGAACACTGTTTTAGTGTCAGGCTATGGTAATCTGATGGTAAACACTGACGGGAGAGGATGAGTACACTGGCAGTCACCATGAGGCATGTGATGCAGTAGCCTCATGCTTTCATGCATTAAATCTCTCGGATAAGAAGCATGTGAATAGTCATGTGCTGGGGAAATCTCATGATGCTGTAGTGCAGGTTTCACCAAAACCCTTCAAAAAGGCCTCAAGGAAGGAAGTCAGCTGTCACTGAAAAGTATTGCAGTTATTAAATACCCTAAGCATGTCTCTCAGTCTCATAAGGACAGATGGCAGACAGGAATTTTCAGATGATTTTTATATTATGTCAGTTTAGTGACATCATCCTACTGAATGATAAGTAATGATGATACTGAATGATAAAGTATTTTAATTTTTTAGGTGTTAGCTTCTTAATTAAAGCAATGGCATAAAAATTCTCCTACTGCTACCCCAACTACTACTGGTACTACTACTAGTACTACTCCTACTATTACTCGTACTTCTGGTACTACTGGCACTCGTTCTACTACTACTACTGGTACTTCTACTACTACTACTACTACTACTACTAACTACTGGTACTCTTTCTACTACTACTACTACTGGTACTTCTACTACTACTACTTCTGGTACTACTACTGGCACTCGTTCTACTACTACTAATGGTACTACTACTACTACTACTACTGGTACTCTTTCTACTACTACTGGTACTTCTACAACTACTACTACTACTTCTGGTACTATTACTAGTACTCCTACTACTACTACTGGTACTCCTTCTACCACTACTACTACTACTACTACTACTACTACTACTACTACTACTACTGGTACTCCTACTGCTACTAATAGTGGTACTACTGGTACTGCTACTACTCCTCCTGCTCCTCCTTCTACTACTACTACTGGTACTCCTTCTACTACTGCTACTACTACTGGTACTACTACAACTCCTATTACTACTACTGGTACTACTACTAGTACTACTACAACTCCTACTACTACTACTATTACTACTACTGGTACTACTACTACTACTATTACTACTACTGGTACTACTACTACTACTACTACTACTACTACTACTACTACTACCGGAACTCCTTCTAGTACTACTACTACCACCACTACTACTACTGGTACTCCTTCTACTTCTACTACCACCACTACTACTACTGGTACTCCTTCTACTACTACTACTATTACTTCTACTGGTACTCCTTCTACTACTACTTCTTCTTCTTCTTCTTTCAGCTTTTCCCTTCAGGGGTCGGCACAGTGAATCATCTCTCTCCACCTATCCCTATCTTCTGCATCCTCAACACTTACACCCACTAGCTTCATATCCTCATTTATTCCATCCATATACCTCCTCTTTGGCCTTCCTCTTTGCCTCCTGCCTGGCAGCTCCATGTCCAAAATTCTCCTACCAATATACTCACTCTCCCTCCTCTGAACATGTCCAAACCATCTTAACCTGGCCTCTCTAACTTTGTCCCCCAAACGTCCAACATGAGCTGTCCCTCTGATGTACTCGTTCCTAATCCTGTCCAACCGTGTCACTCCCAAAGAGAACCTCAACATCTTCAGCTCTGCTACCTCCAGCTCTGACTCCTGTCTCTGTCTCAGTGATACTGTCTCTAAACCATACAGCATGGCCTGTCTCACCACTGTCCTGTACACCTTCCCCTTGATTCTTGCTGAAATTTTTCTATCACACAGAACTCCCGACACCTTTCTCCACCCATTCCAACCTGCCTGCACTCGCTTCTTTACTTCTTTCCCACATTCTCCATTACTCTGGACTGTTGACCCCAAGTACTTAAACTCCTGTACCTTCTTCACCTCTTCACCCTGTAATCTTACTGCTCCACTTCCCTCCCTTTCATTCACACACATGTACTCAGTCTTACTACGACTGACTTTCATTCCTCTTTTCTCCACTGCAGACCTCCACCTCTCCAGGTTTTCCTCCACCTGCTCCCTGCTCTCACTACAGATCACAATGTCATCTGCAAACATCATTGTCCAAGGAGACTCCTGTCTGACCTCCTCTGACAACTGGTCCATCACCATAGCAAACAGGAAGGGGCTCAGAGCCGATCCCTGATGCAGTCCCACCTCCAATCTGAACTCCTCTGTCTGCCCTACAGCACACCTCACCACTGTCCTGCACCACTCTGACATACTTCTCTGCTACTCCTGACTTCCACATACAGTACCACAGCTCTTCTCTTGGCACCCTGTCATACGCTTTCTCCATGTCTACAAACACACAGTGCAACTCTCTCTGACCATCCCTATACTTCTCCATCAACATTCTCAGAGCAAAAATTGCATCTGTTGTGCTCTTTCTGGGCATGAAGCCATACTGCTGCTACTACTACTTCTACTACTACTAATACTACCACCACTACAACTACTAATGGTTCTACCAGGAGAAGTGGTAGCTCAGATGTTGATGCTCTACCAGTAGAAAGGGATCTCAGTTCCCACCTTTGTCACTTCTGGGCCTCTAAGCAAAGCCCTTAACCCTCATCTGCTCAGTTGTACAAATAAGATAAACATAAGTTGCTCTGGATAAGGATGTCTGCCAAATACCATAAACGGTACTCCTTTTACTACTACTACTACTACTACTACTACTAACAATTGTTTGGCTAGTTAGTAAAATGTCTTTTAGTGCTTTGTTTATTGTTCCCAAATTTTTCTCTGCCTAATGATACTGAGTGCACTATTTTCCCTACATAATTTCTCGTGTTCTCTGTGATTTCCCTTTCACGTTGCTTAACCATGTTCTCTGTAAGCTTCACATGTGGTAAGTCAAGCAGTGAACACAGTAATTATATGTTTTTTGGAGAGTGTATTTGGCACTCTGCAGTTTGGAACCATTGATTTGCGAGAATGACTCAAGCTTTTTGTTTTCTTTCCCGGTGTTAGATATTCCTTGAAAGCAGATCAACTAATATAGTGGTAAAGAGTAGGCTACTAAGAAAGAAACAGAATCTCTCCGCTTCAGAATATTGACTAAAATATGCACAAATGACCATAGTGACCTTCTCGGCTATTCAATTATCTTAGTCATGAAACAAATCTTAGCAGATATTGGCATATGAAAGTATTAGAAGAAATTCATAACACTGCACCAATATAACCTTGGGTGTAAGTAAAAACCTTGCCAGTGGTCTTAATTACACTGTTCCTTTTTTTCACCCTCTCAGTTCACGGAGGAGAAGCTGGGTCAAGCGGAGAAAACTGAACTGGATGCTCATTTGGAAAACCTGCTTGCTAGAGGAGACTGCACCAAGAACTGGACAGAGAAGATCTTAAGGCAGACTGAGGTGCTGCTGCAGCCAAACCCTAGTAAGAATACCCTCTTATTAATTACCGTGCATGTCAGGACTACACGGTTCATTAATCCACGTCACATTGGTCGGCATTATGGTCGTGAGCAGCCATATTATCTCCCTGCTCTATATGTTTAACACCGTAAAGCGGTGTGCTGTGTGTAGGGAAAGCTTAAAAATTAACTTGGCGCTTTTAAAGAATGCCAGATTGTTATTTTGGTTTATTCCATAGTCCTGATTAAGAAAGTCTTGTACGGTAGACACCATGTATGCATTTTTTTTTTATAACGTGATAACAGAAACTTGTTTTCAGATATCCCACAGCATTAAACATAAATATAAATGAAACATTTATGCTCTTTTATGAATAAAACATTAAATTGCATTACCAAGTGTTAATAGAGAATTAAAGCACTGCAGGGCGTGCTGTTATAGTAATGGCCTGCTGCCGATTTATAATCCAGGACCAATTATATTTTATTCCTTGCATAAATCTTTCTCGTACAGGATATCAGTGTCTACATAATACCCGACATGTTGGTGATTAATAATCTACAAGTAATTATTTAATTAGTATTACTCATAAAGTTTTCATTTTAGGCTGTGTATGAAAAAGCTCGGATCTTCCTTTGACAGGTTTTGTAGAAAGTTGAAATGTCTTTTTGCTGAAAGCTATTTAACAATTATTACTTTTCAATTTTACTTTTCAGTAAGAATCCTTTAAAAGTACATTTGTAATGTAATGACTATTTTTTATTGTAGTTAGTGTTGACTTGCTAAGGTCAGTTAGAGAACTAGCGATCTATTTTGGTTTAAAACCTCACAACCAAACGTAATGGATTTCCCACAGTTCACTGTGGTATGGTCTCACATTCCCAAGCCCACAAAAAGTAAAACAAATAAGAGGCTTAATAAAGCTGACATGATGTGATCAAGTGTGCTTAATAAGGTTAATATAAGCAACATTATCCCAGTAATCCCAGTTTGAACATGAACCTCTCAACTCGGCTTCCTTCGTCGTTGGCATTCTGAGGCTTTGGCAGTTCATCAGTTTCCCCTATGAGCAACTATGATGTCTTTGTGACCGATGTCAAGTCTTGTCTCGTAAGTGTTGGTTCTAGCTGAATGTTTGACCTTGTTAAATGTTGTAAGCTGAATGTTTGTTAAATGTTGAGTCTAGTATTATGATGTCCGTAATAAGATTAGCAGGATTGGAGTACATGATCATTATGGAGTGTGCAATAGAGAAGGTTGCTCCAGATTATATTACACGCCTGGGATGTGATGACTGGCCCATCACTGCAGTGTAAAGTAATTAAGATGAGAGAATACATGGAGAGAATAATCATAAATGTTAAAGGTAGGCATCATGAGACATTATGTTCTTGGTTCTCATATAAGTGTTACCAGGCTAGATTTTTTCTTTTTGTAATAGTCTAGAGTTAAAGGCTTAAAATGGTTAAAAAATGTCAAGAGGACATATTATAGCACCTTCCTGAAATATGCAGTGAGTAACCTGATAAAACGTCTTAAACATTGTGTGATAAGGCAAGAGGCAAATACTAACTAGGCAAGAAAATATATCTACAGACAACTCCAGGTCTTTGGATACAACAGAAGCTCTTGCCCAGTATGTTGTTCTTGACAGTGAGAGATTCTGGCACGATGAATACAATGAAAAATACTTTACTTATCGCTGAACAGAAGCGCATTATCAAAGTGAAATAAAAACCCATGCTTCATTGCAACCTTACCCATGTAGCTAGCTAGTGCACTTCAAAATCCATTTGGAATCAGGTAGCTTATGATAAAATATAAGCCTAGTGTAGTGTACATTGAGTAGAGGGAATTGTATTTGACTGCATGCACTGAGAGACGGTGATGTGAGATGGCAGGAATCCACCTAAATGATCAGGCTGAGAAATAAAACAGTGTGTGTTGTGTTGAGAGAAGAATTGAGCTTCATCATGCAGTAGATAGAAATCTAATCAACGGGAAAGAACCCTGCAGAGTTTTATATAAAATGCTTGTAATATAAAAGAAAGCACTCTTACCAAGGTTCAAAGAAATGGGATCTCCAACATTTGCAGGACAGGACACCTAGAGCTCTGACTGTAGTTACAGTGTAAAAAGCTTGATATAATGTTTATGAAGTCAAACATGCACAGATTGGTATTTCTTGCAAATGCTGCATTATACACCATTGGGTGAGTTTTGTAGATCTCAGGGTGTGTGTGCATTCAGGAACTGTAGATATCTGTGTTTCACACCACTCATGGAGGTTAAAGAAAGGTGCAATAGAACTGCACTGGTCAAGTAGCAAATTTGTCAAAAACATCAAATACTTGCTCAGTTGAAATATTATTAAAAACTTTCACGTTTTGAACGCATAACTCAGTTGCCATTTTATAGAAGTCCTCTGGTCCCTTATGAAAGTTTTCTGGGGTTTAGAACATGTTATAAATGCTTTTTGAGTTTGATTTTTTTATGACCAAGAGTCTAAAAATGAGGATAAATGAGCTTCTCCTAAATCTGACAGATAGAGACTATTTTTAGTCTTTGGATTTTCAAATAAGGACTTTTTAAGTACATTCTAAATATCTATTGCACTTTAACCCTTCCAGGCATGCCTAGTCGCTTTCACGTAAATTGTCATTTATTTTGTGTAGGTAGTTGCAATATGGTAAAATATGTAAATGCGTTTCCAGATGAAGGATATTAGTTCTGCACTTTGGAATCAGCTCAGAAATAAGAACCGCAGTAAAAGTTTTAAATATAAGTGTAAAGGTTTTCTCTTGGAAAGTGCACAATAGTCTATAGTCTTCCATCATTTTCTGGTTTCATACAAAGAATACAATAATAATTTGGATGAAGTGCCGGAGTAGTTGTGTTACCGCAGTGGATATCCACTTTGTATCCACCAAAATGTTTGTCAAATTTTTGGTGATTTTGAATGTATCAGAGGAGTGAATTTGATAAAGAGGCATCCGGACTTGTTATAATCTTGAAGATGTTTTGCCACTCACCTGAGGGGCTTCCACACATGTTTTACAGCAGCCTCTTAGATAAGTGGTGAAATGTCTTCAGTTAAATGAGACTCTAACATGTAATTTTCTGACTCTTCACATGCTCCAGTTGACAACACTGGTAAGTCTTACTGTATTTGCAGTTCCCTATGCTCCAGGTCATTACCTCAGCCACTTTTCCAACTCTCCCATTTTGAGTATTGAAGCTAATGACCACGGTGCTGGGAACTCATCCAGAAGGTCTGAGTGCTTTTGATTTTTTTTTTTTTTTTTTTAATTCACCCATCCAAATGTAGAACAATCTCTGATTCCCCTTGAGCACCTGACTAGATTGGTAATCCAATGCAGTTTGTAGACTTCCCATTAGGAGTTTTATGGGTGGCATCTTAATTAGAACCAGTGTTTCTCAGCCACCTGATTATCTTGATAATCTTTTATTTTATAGTGCTGGTTATAAAGGCAAGCAATTGTCTTCTCCTTTGTTTAAAATGTAGATAATAACAAGCAACATCTGGACGTGGTGGAAAAGTACTTCTTTTTCTTTTATCTGCAAGGGTTTTCCATTTCATTATCTTTGACAGTGACGTTCTCATGAATTTTTCTCCATTCCTGATCTGCTGTGGTGTGATTTGACCTTTTGTTCCAATCTGTGGCAAGGTTTTGCCGTTTTCTGTGATCTGGTATTCAATCGGCATACAAACAAGCACATATTGTAGCTGAACTGTTGTCGAAAAATGATCATCAGGCCATCACTAATGGCTTTACAGTAAATGGTCAGTGTCAGTAGAATAATTTGGGTCAAACAGAATATTAAAGGAATTTGAAGAAATGTGTTTAGGCTCAGTGTCTATTTAAGTATTTGTGATGAATCAAGACCATGTTTGTGTTCAGATGAAACATCAGACATAAAAATGCATATTTTGTTTTATTCTGCTTCTGTTTGTGACTTTATGTTTAAAATATTGACCAGTTAAATGTGACCTGGTTAGTCAGGTTTACTATCAGGCAAAGTGTGAATCACCTGGATAAAATGGGTCCCTATTTGATGTGGAACCGACATGCCATATGACTAACTGAGTTGTTTAGAGAAATTTTCAAGAAGGCTATTTTATGTTTAGACAAAAAAAGAACACCCACTCTAAAATCTTTCAACAACGACAGATAAACAGTGGCTGTGGCTTGGTCTGCAGGAATCCTCTGCAGGTTTAATGAAAAGCTTTCTATTGAAGAATGTGGGTGATTTGACTTGAAAAGTGGGTGGATATAAGAAAGCTCAGCCACAATGTTTCCAGAAAGTCATCTGGCAGCCAATGCACACAAGCTAAGCTTTTTACCCAAGTATACAGTGCAAGGGAGAGAGCCCACACTCTTTGTTGGGAATTTGTACTGGATATACCCTGCTCCTTTTAAGAAGAGTGTAATAATTGAGCCCTAAGCGAGGTACCACCCAAGCTGATGCACAGCCATGGCCAACACATACACTGGATTGATAAGATGCATAAGCCCCAGGTGGAACAAGGCTTCACATATACATTGCAGGACAGTGAAATCCTTTCTTCGCAGATCCCAGCTTAGGAAGTTGGGGTCAGAGCACAGGGTCAGTCATGATACAGGAAGCTGGGGTCAGAGCACAGGGTAAGAGAGAGGGTTAAGGGCTATGAACAATTTAATGGTGCATGAGCTTGAACCCCTGACCTTCAGATCATTAACCAAGAGCCTTACCTGTTTGAGCCACCACTGCCCAGGTCCTAGGAGTGCTTGTGGTCAAGAATATTTTCTGAACTGCAGGTTTGCAGTCCTGAATTTGGGGGCAAATTCACAGGTATATTTGACCTGGAATCCAAGGCCTTGTTGGTTGTCTTGGGGCAGTGAGGTGGCCTCTGTGGCCTAGTTACTGAAATCTGTGCATCTTGAAATATCAGCAGTCGAAGAAGAAAAGGTAAAGTAGTACACCAGTGGGCCAGTTCATCCTGTTATAGCAGGCTGTCAAGCTCAATCAGCAATGAGTTTACTTTGTTAATTGTTCTCCTGATCTTGGAGACCACTTTTGGGTGCAGATGCCAACAGCTTCATTTTACAGTCCCTAGAGAGGTGAGCTACTCTCTGTGAGGCTTCTGAACACCTTCTGTACAAGTGAAAGAGAACCAATAGACCCATATATAATAGATATCTGCATCTGAACACATCTGACTGTTTCAGCATTTTCAGATTGGTCTCATTGTTCCAGTGGATCTAGATGTAATGGTTCATCTGGTAAGACTAGCAATAGTAGACATGTGGCCCAGGCCAATTAGTCATATTAGCTAGAGTGTGTGCCATGGAGCCCAGACACAACAAAATCTCCTGTAGACACGGTAACCTTTTGCGCTTTAGCTATAAGGATGAGATTCCGATTTGCGTGGCCTCCATTTCTTAATCATCCAGTTCATCCGCCACCAAGATGATTGTGGACAACTGCCAACAAGTTGTCCACAAGCCTAGAAATCACTTTTTGTTGTGAGGTCTTACTAAGCATGTGCGTATGTGTGTAAGACGATATCCAGGTGATTCTCACCACTCCTGGAAGTTAGGAAGGGTGAAATAGAAGATGTTTTCCAAGGAAACTTTAAAATCTGTTTGGCTGTAAGACTGAACAATGCGAATTAGAATTTCTGTAGTCTGTCTCACCTCACGTGTGATCTTGTATTCTGTGTGTCTGTGTTTATTGGTTTATTTGTGTTTCTTCATGTTGCTTGGAAAGTCCAGTGTAGCTCTAGGTTTGCCTCCCACTCACACTACACCTGTTTCCACTTATTTAAATAACTGGTCTCAAGTGAGCGCCAGTTTGTTTAGAATAAAAACCTGCAGCTACACTGGTCCTTCACAGACAAGTCTGACATTTGGTGAACACGATACAGTCAGCATTTCATGCCTCTGAATATTTGTATTAGTCAAGAGAAATTGATTCACCTTGAATATTGTTCCATGCAGGGAATAGTTCCAAAATTGAATGCCCTTATATCTTTCTCTCTTTCCATTCTCCTGTATTGTGCATTATGAGATGCCTAAACCCGTACTTTTAAAGATATTTTCTAGCTGAAACAGCCATTGCAGCTGAGAAATCATACTAAATTATTTAGGTATAACCTTGTCTGTCTTCCCAAATGAAACATTTCTTTCCTTCTCTTATAGTTAGAGCTATGCTAAAGGGATCAACATGACTTTCTTTCACTTATAGTTAGACCTATGGTGAAGGGATCAATAAATAACCACATACAGTACATTTTGTTAGTTAGGATATAGTTAAACATTATCCATATTAATATAGCATAAGATTACTTCCGTTACTGTTCAATGAAACTGATTGTTACTCCAGTAAATTGGGGTAAACAATACTGAATGAAACCGATATTTTAATGTTCTTTATATTCCTGAGGCTAAAATGGAGTAGCCTACTTTTTAAAGCTTATTTTTTAAAAACACATAAACAGTGTATCGTCTTCTGCTGGCAAATTACTGCGCACTTGGGTGTTTAGATAATTTTGAAAATGACTCAAATATTGGATTATGGATCGGAATGAACCTTGTTATGGTTTATGGACCTCATGATTGAATTCTGGTGCCATGTTTGGATCTTAAACATAGAATAAAAGTGAAACATGTAAAGTGTATATTAAAAAAAAATCATATTCATATGTAAAGACGTATAATGATGCATCTAAATCTTAATTAAAAAAAAAAAATTATATATATATATATATATATATATATATATATATCTGTTTTTTCACATTTATATTTTTTATAAAATATATTTTGTATACATTTTACCATTCTTTGGCAGAAGGAAGCAGTTTGGTACAACTCATAGCCTCTGTGTAAAAAAGGTGTTATCTTTAGGCCATCTTTTAATGCGAGTGTCCACTCAGGTGCCCGCATTGAGGAGTTCTTCTATGAGAAACTGGACAGAAAGATCCCATCAAGAACAACCAATGGTGAGCTGCTGGGACAGTACATGCAGGATGCTGCTAAGGACTTTGGACCTGGAACTGCGTATGGTATGTAAAGCTGAACCTGTGCTCACAGAGGGAAGGTTTGGTGGGAGTTTTCTTTCATATTATTTATTTAAGAAAAGGTTAATATGTGACACCAGTGATGAATGAGATGGGATCAAGGTCTAATAAAGCCAGTTCTCAACAATGAATACTTCCGTCTCCTTTAAAACACACACTGGCTTATGAACTGTATTTACTTTTATGCTATTCAGTGGACAGTAGATGGCACACTTGTCTTCTCTGTCATACAAAAAAAACAAAACAAAACCATGGAACGGGACTACTGAATACATCTCGAAACATGCCCTAAATAAGAACAGGTCATCAGCATTAGAATGATGCACTAAATAGTAAATAAATAAATACACCCTGCTGTGTGGAGTGGGAATAGTAATTCTCCTTTAAATTACCTTAAAATTTCCTGCACCTTTAAGTGTGGATATGTCTGCAGCACAAATATGTAGACCAGCCATATAATGATTTATGTCAATGCTGACAAGTCCCTCAGGAATTTTACACTCTGTTTTAACACTCTATCATGTTCTGTGTGAATAGGCCACTTTTAGTGTCTTTTAAACATGCAATAACATCCTAGAGATTTTTATTTACCTTAAATATGCTGCTCATATATAATGAAGATAGAAAAAAAAAATCAGCAAATTTATTCATCAGTACTAACGCAGCATTAAATGTAGCTGATTTGATTTGTGGGGAAAAAGCACAGACAGCAAGAAAAAGAAAAACTTGGTTATACGAGTGTTCACAGCCGTTTCCAAAAGGGCATATAAATGTGTTTAGACTTAACTAATGACATTCAGATTCAGGTTTCAAAGTAATTATCATGCACGTGTTATTAATGAAAGTGATTCTGATTTAGACATAGACTTTCTTGACATCATTTTGGTTCCTTTTGACTACTGGATCAACAAGAAGTGGAGAAAATGTGATGTGAAGAAAATCTGTCAGGCTTATGACAACATTAAAGGAACTACAGGAAATATCTGGCAAATACTGGACACTCCCTGTGATAACAGTCTCTCATTTTCACACATCTGGGCTATGGAGTGGCTAAATGGAAGCCCTTTCACGTGAAAAAAATATCCCAAACCATCTAAATCACCCTAACTAATCACCCCATCTAAATCACACCATATTCTTTGTCCTCTATTTTTTTATGTTGTTAGTTTCTATATATCACAATGATAATGTAACTAGATTACCTGATGTATATATATTTTTTTAATTTTTATAAAAAGATTTTTTTTTTTTTACAGTTTTTACAGGGGTGTGTATTTATTTTATATCTAAATAACATTAGAGGCATTTAACAAATGTGCATTAATTTAGAAGGAATTTGTTGTTTAGTTTTAACTTTGTTTTAAGTTTTAGCTTTGATGAGTCTTCTTCACATTGTATACAGTGTTTAGTGACCATAAGAAACTCTCAGTCACATGGATTCCCAGAAATTTAAATCTGACCTGTCTGTCTACCTCTGCATTGTTTATGCAGAGGGCAGGGTGTTCCATCCTGTCTGAGTTCCTGAATTATTTGTATAACAATTTCTTTGTTTATGCTTGTACGATATTTTCTCCATGATACCTGGACAGCTTCAGCAAGATATGATTTAAAGCTTTGTCTGGGTGGCCGGGTGGCGTCGTCTGCGGCTTTAATGACTGTTGAGTCAGATTGTTGGAGGTCATGTACACAATCAGAAATTCATTGTTCAGTTACAAACTGAAGCGTTGATGTGTTGTTTGGAGGTCAGCTTGGCAGGGACTCGTGTGTTATAGCCTAAATCTTAGTTTAAAAAAGCAGCACCCTTATTTGATATATGTGATCTCTTGCTCCAGATGGGTTAAGAAGCTATGTATTTTCTATAAGTGTTTTGCTTAATAGCTAAACTGAAGTCGGTCCAAGTGAGCAGGAATGCCGGATTTAAGCTCTATAAGCTAATCTTAGCCTTTCAAAGCATTTTGCATTTACAGGGTTGGAACTATTGCAAGATAGAAGGTGCGGTAAACATGTGTGAAGACACCTGCCAGTTTATCAGCATACATCCTGAGCCCACATCCAGACCCTCTGCAGAGTTTGCTTTGCTTGGTTGGTTGAACTTGTCAGGAAGTGTGCCATTTGATGGATGTTGGTACCTGTTTCCTTTATGTAATAGTTTTTACACCTTGCAACATACAGTGGGGGTTTTATATTTTATTTTATGTCTCACTCTACCAACTGATGCACTCATAAATTTTGCTAGGAAACATACAATTGGCATATATTTAGACACCTGGCCATCACACATATGTGGATCTTCCACGAAGATAAGGCCAAACCTGTTGTAGCCATCCCCTGTGAACATAGCGAGCACCATAAAGACATGATTTGCTCAGGATGTCCTTGAAGAGCTCACATGGCCTGCACAGAGCCCTGAACTCAACCCTGGGATTAATTGGAAGACTGATTTTTCACCAGGTCTCCTTGCCTGACATCAACTTCTGACCTAACGAATGCTCTTATGGCTGAATGAACACAAGTCCCACAACCACACTCCAAAATCCAATGAAAAGCCTTCATAGAAGAGTGAAGAAGCCTTTATTGTTACCAAACATATATTACAGCACAGTGGAATTATTATTATTATTATTATTATTACTATTATTACTATTATTATTATTTGCTGGTGCTTGAACCTCAACATTCTGATCAACAAACCCAAAGCTTTAACCTCTTGAGCCCCCACTATTACCATAATCACCTAAACAAGACCCAACACATTCCAGTAACTCCTACTCCCCTGACTAACAAGACACACACTTAAAGGTTAATGGTCATTCCCCTGATATTACTCATATTACACTTACACATACCTTTGTCCATACTCTATTGTGTAGCTAGCATAACAACAGGGGTTATATAATGTTTATTTTAGTTTTAAACAATTAAACATTATTTAAGTGAATGTAATAATGCCCACAGGAAGTAAAGTCATATTCCTTGTATGTGTAGTAGTTTCCTTCACAACATGTTTTGCACATTCTTTGGAAATATTTATTACATTCTTGCTTATGCCTATAGTAGGAGCAGTTTCTGGAAAAAAAAAAGTTTACAAATAGTAAATAACTATTTTTAACTTGGGAGGTAAAATCCGGCCCTATTAAGCAAAACAGCTTTTCTGACGCTGTTCCTTTAATATTATTTTAATGCATCTTTGCTCAGGATTATTTTGGGCTTGTATAAACATTGTGCATTCTTCTTAAACCACAAGAATGTTTAACTACTGGAGGTCACATTTCTGAAACTAGGATGATGATAGTTTTATTTTCTATAAATGGTTTGCACCGGATGAAGATATGGAGTGGGCTGGATGGCATCTCCTGCTCATGTGTTTCACCAGAGGAAGTCCATTATTTCCTGTGTTTAGAATTTTCCAGTGATTAAAGGCTATGGAAATGGTCCTCCTACGCAGTGGGTACCAACTTGGATGTTACATGAAAGAATTACTCATAATTTCTGTCCCCACTTCTTTGTAGAAAGGCATTGAAAGTTGTGGAAATATGAATGCAATCTACAGTTCAACACATGACTTCGTTCCCTCCTCTCTCCAAATAAGGGATTTATTGGACTGTAGTTAAAAATGATGTGTATTGATTGCTGAAAATCTTTCCTCCTCAAAATGAATGAAATTAATTATGAATATAAAACCTTAATTATAACCAGTGTCATTATTTATAGGACATGATCATTTTGTTATATCTAGGACATTACACACAGACCAGGCATAACATTATGACCACCTGCCTAATATTGTGTTGGTCCCCCTTTTGCTGCCAAAACAGCCCTGACCTGTCACTGTGTATTCTGACACCTTTCTATCAGAACCAGCATTAACTTCTTCAGCAATTTGAACAACAGTAGCTCGTCTGTTGGATCGGATCACACGGTCCAGCCTTCGCTCCCCACGTGCATCAGTGAGCCTTGGCTGCCCATGACCCCGTCACCTGTTCACCACTGTTCCTTCCTTGGACCACTTTTGATAGATACTGACCACTGTAGACGGGGAACACAAGAGCTTCAGTTTTGGAGATTCTCTGATCCAGTCGTCTAGCCATCACAATTTCGCCCTTGTCAGACTCGCTCAAATCCTTACACTTGTTCATTTTTCCTGCTTCTAACACATCAACATTGAGGACAAAACTTGCTGCCGAATATATCCCACCCACTAACAGGTGCCATGATGAGATCATCAGTGTTATTCACTTCACCTGTCAGTGCTCATAATGTTATGCCTGATCGGTATATCATGAAAGATCTAATCTAATATAAAGTAATAGTTCATTCTTTGTGTGTTTAGGAAGTACTTTGTACACCGTAGGAGACTATCAGAAGCGGCTAGGAAGTGCTGAGAGAGAGTTCTTACAAGCATCAGCTGTCAGCTTTCTCACTCCTCTCCGGAATTTTCTAGAGGGTGACTGGAGAACCATATCGGTAAGATCAGCTTGTTTGGAAGGGAGTTAAAACAGACTGCACCCAGAGAGAATGAGAGAGAGAGAGAAAAAGAGAGAGAATGATGTGTGAACCATTATATCATTAAAATGATCTGTATAATGCTTTGTTTTTGGGAGACACAAATTCTTTTTATTTTGTTTAAACAGCAGTAAAATATATGATTTTAAGTTTTTTCCTTTTTCTTTTATTTATTTATTTTTTGATTCTTCATTACCCAGCTGGAGTAGTCTGTCATTAAGAAGGTCAAATGACAAATGTGGTTAGATAAACTGTATATCTTTCAGAAAGAAAGAAGGCTATTGGAAAACCGGCGCCTTGACTTGGATGTCTGCAAAGCACGCCTGAAGAAAGCCAAGTTGGCAGAAGCAAAGGCTGCTGTGAGTCATGTTACCACTTGCCTAAATTTTTATTTTTTATTTTTGGCTGGGCCACCCCATCTGGATTCCGCCCCCTCTTGCCCCCGTTTATACAGTCATTTGCGATTTCCCCACTTGTATGGCTTGCATTATTCAGGAAACCAAATGAATGGTGCAATGTATCCCTGTGAATCAGTATGATGATGAAGTAGAGTCACCATGTGAGCAGTGTGTTTAGGTTTGCACTCGTGATTGAGTTGCATCAGGACATCAGGAAATCTTCGTGTGAGCTCTACCAAGATCATTACTGGAACTGCTTTCATAGTAAGGGAAGTCATTGCGTTGGAGTCCAAAAATAGCTTTTAGTCACAGCTTCTCCAGATGCTGGGATGTTTCACTTTTTAGCCCTCATAAAATTTTCACAGGTGATGGGCGATTATGTCATCATGTGTCATACTCAAGTCAGTCTTTCACTTGATATCAAAAACCCTTAATTTTCCATTGTTATATGCCTGGTGAATCATCAGGGGGTGCCTCTGGAAGGTAACCTAAAACCTATTTCCTTCACAAAAAAACATTTCAATATGCTAGAATATCTGAATAGTGGCATCAGGACCCGTGACTCACTCTATCATTACAGACATGCAGATACAGTTTCTCATTTCGGGTCAAATGATTTTGATAAAGTGCTTATGATTGCTTTATGATAGCTTGTACTTAGATTATTAGACTGACTAATACTACTACTGTGGAACAGAAAACACATTGCCTGTCGCTGATCTCTGTGTGTGTGTGTGTGTGTGTGTGTGTGTGTATATTTGTTTGCAATTCCTTATCTTTTTTTTTTATGTGCATTAACATGTTTCTTTGTTGTCATTTGCACAGTGTGAGGGAGATGTGAGTACCAGTGTCTGTGTGTGAGAATGTGTTTGTCTCGTGTATTGTTTCTCTTTTGGTGTTTTCTCTGGTTTAACCTATATATTAAGTTTCTCAACTTTTTAGGAAGTCTTGTGGCTATTCAAATGTTTAGTCATAAACAAACAAACAAACAAAAACACAGACATACAAATGGCTTTTTTTCTTTCAAATGAACACAGATTAAGCAGACATTGCTTAGGTCCTAACATACGTCTCAGACCATCATAAACAATCTTCAGGTCATCACTACAGAACCACCGAATTACTACTATGAATATCGACGGTACTTAAAAGTGCATTTTTCAATTTGCTTTTAATCCAAGTTATATGTTTCATCATTGTGATTAATAACAAAAATAGAGCCTTTAGAATGTCTAAATGTGCCAGTGTGTATGAGCATTGGCACAGGTGTCTCCCTCTGCTTTCTTCATCTTATTATTGAACATTTCCACAGCTGGTAGCAAGAATGTTTGAGGGGTTTGTCTGTCTACAGAAGGGATTTCCAAGGAAAGAGTTTAAGTGGAGTTTAATTCCTTATCCTTTACACACAAAAACACACAAGAGCTCCAGAAGATCCTAATGTTTCCGTTTTGCAATTTACGTGGACGCCTAGTCAGGTGAGTCAAAGGTTAGCACCTGGCCAGTCTAAGTTGTACTAGTTTCTCGTTTTCAGTCTCTAGGATTGATTTACGCATATCTGCTAGAGCCAACCACACAAGACAAGCAATTACCTCCACTTAAGCAAGCAGCCACACAATTGAAAGGATATGACATAGCATGTAATAAAGGTCTCTAATCTTATCTCCAGAAGGGCAGGTGTGGTTGCAGGTTTTTACTCTTTCATCAGCTCATCTCTTATCTATCAAATAGCAGCTGAGGCTTCTGATGCACCTGTGGTTGGAATAAACACATGCAGCCACATATCCCTCTTTGGGGATATGTTTTGACATCCTTGCCATATAATATGGTTATTTATGTCAGGTCAAATGTTTTTACTGTCATTCCAGCTTGTACACAGTAGAACAGAATGATGATGGTGCAGTCATATAACAATACAGCGGCACAGGAGTAGATAAACTGCATAAACAATAAACAAATAAATACACAGGACAGTTCATGTCAGATAGACAGGACTGCAGAACAGAACCGAGTTGAAAGAAAACCAAATTAGGTAGTTGGCTCTGGGTTGTTGATAGGAAGATCAGTGTTTAAGCCCCAGAAGACAGGGCAACAGAACAATAGACAGGATCCTAAAAGCTGCCACAGTTGGGCCCCTGAGCAAGGCCCTTAACCCTCTCCAGGGGTACTGTTTCATGGCTGACCCCATGCTCTGAGCCCAACCTCGAAAGTTGGGATAATCGAAGAAAGAATTTCACTGTGCTGTAATAATGTGCGTAATAATTTTTTTGACCGTAGTAGTCAAATCAATCAACTGTGGTACTAGCCTATAATATATATTACACAGTCATAATATAAAATATCTTATATAATATTGTAAAGTTGCCAATAGTAATACTGTAAAGTGCAGGTGTGCAGTGATTGATCTACGGTGGTAGCTGTTGGGAGCATTTCTTTTGTCCAGTTGAATATGGAGAGGAAAAAGTATGCGGAGGATTTCATCGTGAATTTGTTGAAAGTCTTGGTGAGAAAGTATCCAGGTCAGTCTCAAACCCCGGGTGGACAAGCAGGATCAAATTGAACTACGGTTTCATGATGTACCAGTCTCTTTAGGATTTCAATTTTTTGTCATTAACGCAGTCAAAAATGCTTGATTTTGCTGTGGCAGGTGTCAAAATTTGTGATGCAGAGCTATTTGTGCTTTCTTTTTTTTAAGAAAACTACTTAAATTGGTGAAATTACAAGCACAAGATCCTTCTTTAAAGCTGAAAACAGTGAAGACACATATGTTGTAATTACTTCCTCTGAGTGCTCTACATACACTACTCGCAAAAAGTTAAGGATATTTGGCTTTTGGGTGAAATTTTTAGAAAATGTAAAAAGTACACGCTACAGTGATATTATGTCATGAAAGTAGGCCATTTAAGTAGAAGCATGCAGTGGTGATTTCCTCATCTCAAACAATTTATTGAAACAAAAGCCAACAACAGTGGTGGGTATACCACAACAAAAAATGGCAACGTCTCAATAATTTGTCATGTGCCCCTGACCATCAATTACAGCTTGACAACAACGTCTCACGCTGTTCACGAGTCGACTAATTGTCTAGCTGAGGCATGGCATTCCACTCTTCTTAAAGGGTGGCCTTCAGGTCATTGAGGTTTTGGGGTGCAGGGTTACGAGCCTCTACACTGTGACTCCCGCTAGGTTTTCTATGGGATTCAGGTCTGGAGAAAGTGCAGGCCACGCCATCTGAGGTATCCCAGCCTCCAGCAGCCGTTCCCTAATGATGCGACCTCGATGAGCTGGAGCATTGTCATCCATGAAGATGAAATTAGGCCTGTGTTGTTCATGCAGGGGCACAATGACTGGATTAATGATGTTATTCAGGTAGTATTGGCTTGTCACTGTACCATTCACAAGATGTGGGGCAGTTCTGTAATGAGTAGACACACCTGCCCAGACTGTAACACCACCACCACCAAAGGCTCGTCTGGTGACAACAGTGGCTGATGCATAGCACTCTCCTTGACGTCTCCAACATCGTTGGCGGCCATCATTTCTGCTCAACATGAATCGACTTTCATCAGAGAACAGCACTGGGGCCCACTGGTCCCTCGTCCAGCGTAAATGCTCCCTGGCCTGGTGGTGTGGTCAGGTACCCTTGCAGGTTGTCTAGAACGCAGACCACGCTGATGTAAACGGTTTCGAATGGTCTGACGTGACACTTGGGTGCCTCTCACCTCCCTTAAATGTGCCTGGAGTTGAGTGGCATTCATCATCCGGTTCCGCAACGCGGTCATCAACGTGGGATGTGGCCAAAGGACGTCCACTTCTATGCCTTTCTGTGACTCTTCCAGTATCTCTGTATCTCTGTCGCAAGCTGCTGATGATACTCTTTGACACTCTAAGCTCAGTGGCCACTTCCCTCTGAGAACATCCTGTTTGAAGCCTCACAATGACAAGGTACTGTTAGGTGTCGTCTTGGTCTCATGATGTCAAAATGTGAACAGCATGATGAAGAGGACTGTTTAAATACCAATTCTAATTGAACCAGAAAATGTATTGGTCGATTCATGGATCAAACACCAGTTGTGAATTTTGCCGTTAAGCACCTTGTTAGAGAACAGCAAGTTATGCAAAAAGTACTGAAACACTGAACAGTTGGACATGTGCATTCAAAAGTGTAGAGAAGGTCAAATTAAGTTCACCTATAAAGGTTATAGTGTATTTTAGGTGCATCCTGAAATTTCACCCGAAAGCTGAATATCCTTAACTTTCTGTGAGTAGTGTATGTTTGACGTGAAGAGGGCATTGACTGAAGTGTTGTGATCCAGTCACATGATGTGTCTTGGGCCAGGTCTCTGAATATTGCAGAGTTTGCTTGATTTTGTGTTCATTTCTGCGTTCTCAAAATCTTGAAATCCTGGAGTGACTGATATAAAGGTTTATTTACAAACCACCTTGTAGACAGACACTCTTCAAACATTTTTACACAGTGTCCAGGTCAAAGGTAGGGCCAGAGGATTTGAGGGAGATATTTGTGCTTTTGTGTATTGTGCACATATATAACTGTGTACAGTGGAATTTCAGCATACAAATTTTATTCATTATGGAGGTGAGTTGTTAAGGCGGAAATCAGATTGTGATATATGAATTTTACTATAAGAAATAATGTAAATGCAGATAATCCGTTCCAGCCACCCAAAAATATGACCAATACGAAGCGTATGTAAACTGTATGGCTGATTACAAAGAACTGACCTAAGCTAATATGTGGAGTTTTTGGGGAGTCTGGATTTCTGTTCAGAAATTAAGCCTAGTCATGTACAAAAAGCTTTATATCTAATATACCTGTACTCTTTATCCTTTAATACTAACCATGGTATGTTAATCTTTAAAAATGAAGTAGTTCTTGACACAATACACTCTCATTGAATGGTACAACCCAGCATGTGAAACCTTTCATTTGGCAGTGAGTTTCCCTAATCCTTTAGCTAATTGCTGGATCACAGTATGATTAAAAAAAAAATAAATAAAACTTATGCATGAATGCTAAAAATTGCACAGGCTGCATTGTGCACAGACCCAAGACATAAGAAGCAGTAAGGGTTTTTTTTTTTCCTTCCCGTTTTCTTTTTATATGTTGATTATATAAAGAATTATGGATCAGTGTATAACAAGACTGCGGTAATGCCTGACCTCATTGTCACACACACAAAAAAAGGAAAGCATGGCGAGAGAGGAGGTGCTGCTAAATGTTAAGTAGGATATTACAATATTAACACGTCCCTCCTGTCTGAGGCTGCCTGCTTTTTGCAAATGACAAAAGGATTACCATTTAACTCTGCATCTCATCTATTTGCTTTGCTGCTTGCTTGCTTTTGTTTGTGTTTCCTTAGTTGTTACTAAGTGTGCTGTGTGCTGAGGCAGTTTATCTGGATGCATGATTCTGTGTAAAATTCTGTTTCCCCCCTTCACTTTTAGGCTGCACCTGATTTTCAGGAGACTAGGCCCCGCAATTATGTTCTGTCTGCCAGTGCATCTGCGGTAAGAGTGCTGCAGAAAATAATGGTCTTTCTCTTCCTGTCCCTTTTCCTCTCAAGGAACTAAGTCCCAACTCCTAAACGACAAGCACAGCACCTGGTTTACATAAAAAAAATAAAAAAAATAAAAAAATAAAAAAATAAAAAAAAAGCTTGCCACTAACCCTCCCACATACTGACCTTAAAATCTAGATTTTTCTGCTGAAATGGTCCCTCTCTCCCACGTGCATATTTTGTTGGAATATGTCTTGTTATAGTGAGATTAATCGTTTGCCTTCAAAGGACCGCTTTACGCTAGATAATCTGAATTTTAAGCAAATTGCTTGGATTTCAGCCAGTATGTTTACACCAGTCGATAAATATCAAAGAACAGCATTGGAAAATGGACTGAGGAAGGAATGTGTGTGGGTGGGTTCCTCTTTTTAAATGTCTATTTGTCTGGCCTCCCCGTCGTTGTCCGTTCAGTGACCTTTTTGTGATCGGTTCATTTGTCTGGTGAATTTGTATTTTTATTTATTTATTTATTTATTTTTGACCTTGTTAGAGTAAGAGTTCAGATTTGAAAAGGTCTGAACCTTTAAATATTAGATTTAATCTCAGAAATACAGTAGATGCTTTCAGAGTGGTCAAAATCAGGCCAATCACAGTCATCTGGAATGGCCAAAAAAGGTGGATAAAAACAAATTGGAACCAAATAACTAACGTTAGAATAGCCTAACTAGCTAAAACATTATCTAAATAGTTACACTGGGTGCAAACTGATTATGCCTAATCTCACTGAAGAAAATTAATTTATCGAGTAGAATCTAAAAGGTTTAGACACATTTACCTCATGCCAGTTCATACATCTTTTATATTGCTCCACTCCACAGACCTTGGTGTGACCGTGCCAGACACTCTTTGATTAGGCCTAAATCCAACCTCTCTGAAAGCTTCTACTTTTCACTGGGAATTTCAGAAAGAATCATCTTTGACCAAATTTATAGAATCTTTTTTGACATTTAAATATTTTGTACAAAAAACTTCTTGCATCTTCTCTTTTCAGTTTGAATTTTGAAAGCAAAGTGATATGGTCATGATTGAGGGCAAAGCCAGAGATGGTTTGGTGATGTAGCTTTGTTACAAATCCTGTCAAGTCTAGAGTTGAGCAATATTGGATTAAATTCCTTGTTTAAGAGCCTAAAAGTGTCAGTGCAAACCTGGAATTTAAAACCCTATCCCACTGATAAAGTCACTTTGACACAACTTTAACCAATGTGTTTGCCAAGACCACCATAAACCCTGTCTGTTTCTAAGTTGATATTAGAAATTTCTGAACAATGTTCTGGCCATTCCTTCTAGATCGTTACATCTATGCATGTTATATATACACCAATCTGCCATAACATTAAATCCATCTACCTAATAGACCTCTAAAGGCATCTGGCACCAAGATATTTGCCACAGATCCTTTAAGATGTAAGGTGGGGCTTCCGTGGAATAGACTTGTTTGTACATTACATTTTATAGATGCTTGTTCAGATTGAGATCTGGGGAATTTGGAGGCCAAGTCAGCGTCTTGATAATCTTGAACAAATAAACATACAACCTCTTGACCTCTGTCATGCTCCTCAAACCATTCCTGAGTTTTTGCAGTGTAGCTAGGAGCATTATTCTGCTGAAAGATGACACTGCCATTAAGATAAGATAAGATAAGATAAGATAAGATAAGATAAGATAAGATAAGATAAGATAAGATAAGATAAGATAAGATAAGATAAGATAAGATAAGATAAGACAAGACTTTATTGATCCCACAGTGGGGAAATTCAATTGTCACAGCAGTTCAACAGACAGTTAACGTGCAGGTTTTTAACCTAAAGATAGAAAGAAAGAGAATTAAAAAGATGGATAGTAAAAGAAAAGAAATTATGTAAAAATTATAAAAGAAAAGAAATAAATAAAAAATATTGCACAATACAAATAATAATAAACTAAATAACAATAAGAGTAGTAAAAGAAAGTAAGATTATATAACATTATAAACATATAAAAAATTATAAAATTATAAAATGGTAAAATATTGCACTTTGGAACATCACTGTAATGTGGTGGTGTAAAGTCTGACAGCCACTGGTATGAATGACCTGCGGTAGGGCTCCTTCCTACACTGGGGGTGTAGCAGTCTGCTGCTGAAGGAGCTACACAGTATCTCCACTGCCCAATACAGTTAGGGAATACTGTCGGCATGAAAGGGTGTATTTGGTCTGTAGCAATATTTAGGTTGGGGGTACGTGTCAAATAAAATCCACTTGAATGCTAGCACTTGGGGTTTCACAGCACAACAGTGCCAAGAGAATCACACTGCCTCCATAAGCTTGTCGTCTTCCCATGTGACTGTCCACATGTTGTAAAAGACACTCCAGGCCACATGCACAGCAAGCGACAATGCACTGTGTATTTGTTCATCTTTCTATCAGAGCCAGAATTAAAATGTTTTGGCAGTTTGTGCTACAGTAGCTCTTCTGTGGGATCAGACCACACAGACTAGCCTAGACTTCCCATGTGTGTCAGTGAGGCTTGGGTGACCCTGTTGGAGCATGTTTGGTAGGTACAAACCATTGCATACCTGAGAACACCCCACAAGACTTGCTGTTTTGGAGAAGCTTGGACTCAGCCGTCTAGCCATTTTTCCTGTTTTGATAATGTTCCCAGCACTTGACAGTAACAAAATATAATTCTCCTCACGCTTACTTTCTAGTGAACATTATGAATAGCTTTTTTTTCAGCATGTGTGTTTGATGGAGACACTTGTTATTATAGGCCTTGTCTAGTCTCTTAAGCACTTGAATTGTGGGTTTGTTTTATGCACTGAATTCCATGCTATTGCATCATCAAGCAGCTCAGAGGATATACAATGGGTTTAAGTGTCTTTTAGCGTAGGAGTCTTGTCATGCTAGTACATGAGCTAGTGATAGGTTTTAGTAATGTTGAGAGTGCTGTGGTTATGTAATAAAGAAATAAATTACTATTTTCCCCCCAACCTGACACAAGCTTGTCTCTTTAAGATGATTGTTTATGGATGAACACAGTCAACAGTGTTTTAATATCTATAAATATCGTATGATAATTTATAGCTTAGCTGTGTGATGTAATTTTGAAGAGGCTGTTTGTTCACTTTCTCAATGTCTGATGTCAAGTGTTTTATTGAAATGGGATGAAATTTAAAACACATCTTTTCCATTTCGATGTTAATCCGCTTGATACAGATGTGTCACCCATGTTCAGACTGTAAGCATGCTTGGAATGCATTTGGTTTGGATTAATGGCTGGTTGTTAAGCTCCATATCTGGTGTAAATTTGAGATAGTATTTTTGAACACTTTGACTTCATTTACATTGCAAAAAAAAATTGTAAAATTTTTGTAAATATTTAGCATGTAATTGCACGTGTGTGTGTGTGTGTGTGTGTGTGTGTGTGTGTATATATTCAGTAAGGGAAAAAATTATTTGATCCCCTGCTGTTTTTGTACATTTGCCCACTGACAGAAATGATCAGTCTGTAATTTTAATGGTAGGTTTATCTGAACAGTGAGAGACAGAATAACATCTCATTAATCTCAATAATCATGGGATTAAGGTCTGGAGACTGGCTAGGCCACTACAGGACCTTAATGTGCTTCTTTTTGAACCACTCCTTTGTTGCCTTGGCCGTGTGTTTTGGGTCATTGTCAGGCTGGAATATCCATCCACGACCCATGTTCAATGCCCTGGCTGAGGGAAGGAGGTTCTCACTCAAGATATGACGGTACATGGCCCCGCCTATCGTCCCTTTGATGTGGTGCTGTTGTCCTGTCACCTGGGGATGGTGTACTTGGGGTCATAGGCAGCATTCCTCCTCCTCCAAACATGGCAAGTTGAGTTGATGCCAAAGAGCTGGATTTTGGTCTCATTTGACCACAACACTTTCACCCAGTTCTCCTCTGAATCATTCAGATGTTCACTGGCAAACTTCAGATGAGCCTGTACATGTGCTTTCTTTAGCAGGGGGACCTTGCGGGCGCTACTGGATTTCAGTCTTTCACGGCGTAGTGTGTTACCAATTGTTTTCTTGGTGACTATGGTCCCAGCTGCCTTGAGATCATTGACAAAATCCTCCAGTGTAATTCTGGGCTGATTCCTCGCCGTTCTCATGATCATTGAAACTCCATGAGGTGAGATCTTGCATGGAGCCCCAGACCGAGGAAGATTGACAGTCCATTTGTGTTTCTTCCATTTGGGAATAATCGCACCAGCTGTTGTCACCTTCTCACCAAGCTACTTGGCGATGGTCTTGTAGCTCATTTCAGCCTTGTGTAGGTCTACAATCCTGTCCCTGACATCCATGGACAGCTCTTTGGTCTTGGCCATGATGGAGAGTTTGGAATCTGATTGATTGATTCCTTCTGTGGACAGTGTCTTTCATACAGTTAATGAGCTGAGATTAAGATCACTCCCCGAGAGTGCTCCTACCGTAATCTCAGCTTATTACCTGTATAAAAGACACCTGGGAGCCAGAAATCTTTGACTGATAGGGGATCAAATACTTATTTCACTCATTAATGAAATGCATTTTTCTGGATTTTTTTGTTGTTATTCTGCCTCTCACTGTTCAAATACACCTACCATTAAAATTACAGACTGATCATTTCTTTGTCAGTGGGCAAACGTACAAAATAAGCAGGGGATCAAATACTTTTTCCCCTCACTGTATATGTATGTGTGTATATATATATATGTGTGTGTGTGTGTGTGTGTATATATATATATATATATATATATATATATATATATATATATATATATATATATATATATATATATATATATATATATACACACATATATACATATGTGTGTATGTATGTATGTATGTATGTAGAAATGTTTATCTGGATTTCAGTGTTCTGGTCCTCATGTCCACAGTGCTGTTGTCTTGTTGCTTTATTATCTAGCAAAATTTACTAGCTGAAATAAATGATTTGTTAATGCCTATAGATGATGGAGTCCTGGAACGTAGCCTCTCTCAGCTGGTCTAGAAAATCACACTATATTTGACCAGGGTTGCTTACTTTTAGCTGTATGAATATGCAAGATGTCTGCCATGCAAATTCTGTGTTTGCATGTGCACATTAACGCAGAACGATTGTAAACAACGGGGACAGTGAAGCAGTGAAGCTGCAATGGTCTGATATACTATCTGTGTTTGTGCCACTGCCATGGCTTCTGCTAATATCTCAACCTACACATCATCACAGCCTCATCCACTCTGGCCATCTTTACTGTTAGACAAAAATAAATAAAGTGAAGTAAGTGGTCAAAGAGTGGACAGGTGTGTGTCTGAGACAGAGGTGTGGCTCTGCTTTGACCTCTAGTGGACAACGTTTCTAATGTTCCAGATGTAGAAATGTAGACAAGTATAGCTGTTGTGCCCAGGAGTGGATTTTACAAAGGCTCCAACCAGGAAAAAGGCTGGAAAAAGGCTGTATTAACATAACACCTGAACTGCTATAATATTGTGAAGGCAATATATGATGTAATGGCAACTAAAAAAAATGAGTCAGGACTCTGTTGACTTTCAGTGTGAGATGTTTTTACCTCTGTTGGGAAAAAAAATCTCACACAGTATATTAGTGTTTGAAAATGACACATTCAATGCTTATGAACAAGCACTTGGGGCATCTCAGAGAGCAGAAATTAGTCTGATATCACCATTTGTGTGAAAAACAATAGCAGTTTGGGGTTTTTCTGGAACTTTACCATGAATATATTGCTCCCAGTAGGCTAGATAAAACAGAAATACGTCTGAAACAAATTCTTAAAGCACTGAGTGTCTACTTCCATATAAGTCATCAAACTGCCACTGTAGAGTGTGACATGAGAAATAAATTCAAAACTGAACATTGGCCCAACAAAACAGAAGCAAATTCTATTTTTTTAAGAGTTAAATATTCTCAGCTAGGGGTTGTTGTATGCTGCTGCTGTTCTGTTGATATGTTCTAATACCTTTCCAAATAAAAAAAAAATCAGCTAGCCAGTCTCTCAGTATGGGGAATAGTTGGCAGACACAGATACTCTATGTACCCTATGTACAGGATGTTGTATACTCTGTGTAAATATTCAGTATATTCAAAGAGTTTTACTAACTCTGATATATATTTGACTAATTAGTTCTCCTTTTTGACATTCATGTAGTTTTACAATACAGCATGTCCCAAAAGTCTCCATTGTTTTCCATACTTTAGTTTATATTATATATATACACTTTTAAAAAAATCATTCTCATTGCTGGACCAGGAAACTGTTGTAAAGTTGCGATGTGTTTTGCAAATAGAGTTACATTTTGCGGAAAAGTGTTAATTTCCCCTGTGTATGGCACCCTGTAGTTTGGTCTTGCTGTTTGTGCATTGTTGTGCATTATTGTCTCAGGTGAAACTGAAAGAATATGAAACTATAGTACAAAAAACATGCTCCAGCAGTCAGTGGCAATATTTCATTGAAAGTTTTCCAATTGCTGGATTGAAAGTGTAGAAACTTGTTTATACAGTGAGGGGAAAAAATTATTTGGTCCCCTGCTGAGTTTGTACGTTTGCCCACTGACAAAGAAATGATCAGTCTGTAATTTTAATGGTAGGTGTTTTTGAACATTGAGAGGCAGTATAACAACAAACAAATCCAGAAAAACGCATTTCAGAAAGTTCTACATTGATTTGCATTTTAATGAGTGAAATAAGTATTTGATCCCCTATCAATCAGAAAGATTTCTGGCTCCCAGGTGTCTTTTATACAGGTAACGAGCTGAGATTAAAGTAGGAGCACTCCCCAAGAGTTAAGCTCCTTAACTGTATGAAAGACACCTGTCCACAGAAGGAAGGAATCAATCAGATTCCAAACTCTCCATCATGGCCAAGACCAAAGAGCTGTGCAAGGATGTCAGGGACAGGATTGTAGACCTAAACAAGGCTGGAATGAGCTACAAGACCATCGCCAAGCAGCTTGGTGAGAAGGTGACAACAGCTGGTGTGATTATTCCCAAATGGAAGAAACACAAAAGGACTGTCAGTCTTCCTCATGGATTTTCAGTGATCATGAGAACGGCGAGGAATCAGCCCAGAATTACACTGGAGGATTTTGTCAATGATCTCAAGGCAGCTGGGACCATAGTCACCAAGAAAACAATTGGTAACACACTACACCGTGAAATCCAGTAGCGCCCGCAAGGTCCCCCTGCTAAAGAAAGCACATGTACAGGCTCATCTGAAGTTTGCCAGTGAACATCTGAATGATTCAGAGGAGAACTGGGTGAAAGTGTTGTGGTCAAATGAGACCAAAATCCAGCTCTTTGGCATCAACTCAACTCGCCGTGTTTGGAGGAGGAGGAATGCTGCCTATGACTCCAAGTACACCATCCCCACCATCAAACATGGAGGTGGAAACATTATGCTTTGGGGGTGTTTTTCTGCTAAGGGGACAGGACAACAGCACCGCATCAAAGGGACGATGGACGGAGCCATGTACCGTCAAATCTTGAGTGAGAACCTCCTTCCCTCAGCCAAGGCATTGAAAATGGGTCATGGATGGATATTCCAGCCTGACAATGACCCAAAACACATGGCCAAGGCAACAAAGGAGTTGTTCAAAAAGAAGCACATTAAGGTCCTGTAGTGGCCTAGCCAGTCTCCAGACCTTAATCCCATAGAAAATCCCTCTGTGGAGGGAGCTGAAGGGTCAGCCACAAAACCTTAATGACTTGGAGAGGATCCTCAAAGAGGAGTGGGCCCAAATTCCTTGAGATGTGAGATGTGTGCAAACCTGGTGGCCAACTACAAGAAATGTCTGACGTCTGTGATTGCCAACAAGGGTTTGCCACCAAATACTAAGTCATGTTTTGCAAAGGGGTCAAATACTTATTTCACTCAATAAAATGCAAATCAATGTATAACTTTTTTGAAATGTGTTTTTCTGTATTTTTTTGTTATTCTATCTCTCACTCTTCAGATAAACCTACCATTAAAATTACAGACTGGTCATTTCTTTGTCAGTGGGCAAACGTACAAAATCAGCAGGGGATCAAATAATTTTTTCCCTCACTGTAGCTTCTGATTCAGGGGTCTCCTTTCGCCTTGGCTGGCCGTGGCCTTCGTCCACACACAACACAGCTCTATGATTCATAATATAAACTGTGGCTTTACAGAGTAAAACCAGGCTCCGTGTGACTCTTTCTAATTTAATGTCATCACTGCGTGGGTAAATAGCTAATGACTCCTCTCTTGTCTGTTGTGCTGCATGAAATCAGCTCTGGAGTGAGGAGGTGGACAAAGTAAGTGTACACATATTACAAACAGGGATTAGTGAAATTGCTTGGACAACATTAACGTTACTTCTACCCTCATTTACCACCACCACCACCAGTGTAATCATTAATATAGAGATTCTTGTTTGGATGTACAGGCTGTGCTACCTGATTTGAAATTTGTGTGTGTGTGCGTCAGGCAGAGCAGGAATTGCGTGTGGCTCAGACTGAGTTTGACAGACAAGCTGAAGTAACCCGTCTGCTCCTAGAAGGCATCAGCAGTACACATGTAAGTCAAATCTTATCGCAAGTATCTCTATGGTTCCACAATATGGTTCCACAGTGGAGGCAGGATCATAAAAGCTGCTCCTGGCTTCTGTCAATATTTGCATGAAATATTCCATTAAATATGGATTGTTTTGTTTTCTCCATTTTTCCTATAACAGCTGGTTTTACATAGGTTGTGACGCAGATGCCTCGCAAGCAGAAATGCTCACGGCAGTGTTCCTCATTTAATTATTTAATTATATTGCCGTGTAATATATCGCCCTGTGCTCCCATCATATTTTGGATATCTTATGGTTTATATGGATAGATAGATATATTGACAGTTTAATCTATAATAGATGTATGAAACATTTGTAATCATACATAAAGGCTAGGGTACCAGATGCATTCATCCAGGTTTAGCCATTTGGAAATGAATTGAAATTTTATATGCATTATTTGTAGTGTAGCTCCTGAGATTTACTTATAAACCCTCCCAGTACTGCAAATATGTCAAACAGAAATCTCCCATGCTGCTCTGTACACAATTTCTAGTGATTCCAGCTGGTTTTTGTAGTTCATCTTCCTTTACTATTCAGCTATTAGTAAACATTTTTGTGCTGATTAAGTTCATCAGGCATAAGGTGTTAAGAGACAACACAATGGAATAAAATTAGATGTCCTCTCATCTCTGTCTGTTCAGGTAAATCATCTGCGTTGCCTGCATGAATTCGTGGAGGCCCAGGCAGCTTACTATGCCCAGTGTCAGAAGCACATGCAGGACCTTCAGAAGGAGCTCAGTAGGTGAGTTGCAGAACAAGTGACAACATCTTAGTACGTTCATTTTAATTAGCGCAGTTAGACTAAGGAGCACGGGTGTTCAATACACTGGACTCTTCTTGCTATGTTAGAGTATGCACATATATTGTGGCTCGATTAGATTAGGGGTCAGGCCTGGCCCATGGGCCGTATGTTTGACATCTCAGAGTTACCAGTATATGTGTGAGTAACCAGTTCCAGTGCTAACAGCACCAGTGTTTGAAATTCAGTCCAAAGATTTCCATTGATTTTACAGAGGATTATTGGTACATGACTGTTTTTGAACCTAAAACCATGTTTATTCCATCATTGCCAGTTTACAGTTGATCAATGAAAAGCAGGAGCTGGAAAAGGTTTTATCCAGTATTGCTTTTGCTCGCCTGCTTTGTTTGGCGTTTTTTTGAGGTTTTTTTTCAACTTGTAGGACAGTTTTCTCACAGTTGCAACAGTCTTGTTCACACAGAGGTAAACAGGTTTGTTTCAGTCTACACAGATGTGTGGATGTTTTCTGCAAAAGGGTTTTGAAGTAAAAAAAAACAAAAACAATCCCAGTCCTTCATCAAACAGTCTGATCTTCAGATGGCCATATATGCCAGGGAGATCACACAGATCTGTTTAGAGCTACGGGAATTCGACTGTGCACATGTAGGGGTACTGTGAGGATCTGAAAGCTGTTTAGAGGATATGAAAAATGTTTGAGACGCACAAAAACAGTTAATAAAAGCTCGGGTGTTCTTTAAAATAGGGAAATGCAGAGGTTTATAGTGAGACCATTTTGTTTTCCTGAACACCAAAGTTCGTTTATACATATATTAGTCATGTAGGATCTTTTGCATACCTTTTAGAAAAAAATGTTAATGTTAGCAACAAAGCATTCAGTATTCTAGGATTCACAAATACTTGTTCATCAGATCTCTTTTATAAATAACATCCATTTTATTACATTTATTTTGATTTGAATTGAATGTTCATATATAATAATAACACACACACACACACACACACACAGGCATTAATCATACTAAATATTACGCCTGGAATATTTTGCGTATTTGGTCATATTTTGTCACAACTGTTCAGCTGGATAGTAATGTGTACCACGTGGGGACGGCTCAACGTAATCCAAATAGTATTTACTAAATATATAATCTTTATGTGAGTTTTGTGGATTTAAGGACACATGAAGTCATCAGCGTTTACATTGTTTATAATCCCGATTGGCCTTCAGTAGCGGGAAGACACGACACTGCTTGACTGAATTAAATACAAAAATAACTGAATGTTTTCTTTCTTTCCATTGCACTCAGCATAGATCTCCTTCTGTGTGACATTTTTTGAAGATGTTCAAGGACATGGGAACATTATTTATAGAACTTCATATTTTTAAAAATAATGGGAATGTGTCTGTCTGTGCTCTGACTGAAATGATTTCCTCTCTCTCCTTTCCTTTGGGCTTTCAGTACAAATGGAGATACGTAAGTCATTTCCTTTCTTAAACACGCAGCACCAGAATAAATCTTGAAATTTATGATTTCAAAATAAAAGATCACTCTATGCTTATGACACAAAATACACACCTCTATAGGGGTAGAGTGTAATTAAATGACTGCATGGTAGTTCCCAGTATTTATGCTTTGCTGTTTCTTTTTTTATTTTTTATTTGTAGTATAATGCAAAGACTTGAAAAGACATGTATCAGTAAATGTTTTTTCCCCCCCAGATACTATGTTTTGGGAAATCGCCAAACCTGGTGCTTATACTAACATGAGTCACCTACTTAGTATTAAGCAATCATGGAACATTTTCCTTAGCTCTGTTTACGTTCACTGCTGCTGTGTTCTGCTTACAATTAAGTGCTCCTGCTGAAATTTCTGTTTAAGGGATTTTAAACAATGTGCTTAACAGAAACTTCGAGCTGAAAGTGCAGAGCAATATCAGAAAGGGTGATTAATTCCCACAACATAACTATTTCAGTTAACTATTTTGTAACTGAAATAGTAAAAATAGAAGTGTAGCCTGCTTGTGGACCCACTCGTCTATAATAATTGCAATTTTGTCTTTCTTGGCCAGGTTTCCCAATGCCTTTGCCGCGAACCCCTCTGCATCAGCGATTTCCACTTCCTCTACTCTCTCCAGTGCTGCTGTGCCCGGGGTCTCCAATCCGGCTGCCTCCTCCAGTTCTCTGGACACACTAAAAATCGAGGAGGTGAAGGCTCCAGCCACTGGCACGCGCAAGGCCAAAGTCCTGTACGACTACGACGCCGCAGACACAAGCGAACTCTCGCTGCTAGCTGATGAGGTAGGCTACACAATGAGCTGCACACTGCATACAGTTGTAGTTTTGCTACTCAC
Organism: Hemibagrus wyckioides; assembly: GCF_019097595.1. Lineage (NCBI taxonomy): Eukaryota > Metazoa > Chordata > Actinopteri > Siluriformes > Bagridae > Hemibagrus > Hemibagrus wyckioides. The sequence continues at coordinate 13,158,641 of NC_080737.1, read as the reverse complement.
TTATGCCCAAATTTTCCCACCATTTCCCATAATTTGTGTGCCCGAAGCTGTGCTTGTCAGCATTACTTGCTGACGCAAACAAGGCAGAGTAATCAGATATACATATGCACATGCATTTGAAATTTAGATGCATCAGATAAGGCGGATAGCTGTCACACAGTGACTACAGCTTGAAATCTCATCACTGTAAGCTGATAACCAGTCTGCAATCTTTCCATATCTCATTATGCTGTAGATGGTTCCACATGGATTATCTACAGACTTCCCAAAAACCAGTTCTGACCAAGGCTTCTCCATGCGTCAGTGGATAATCTCACCCGGGTCTTGTAGATTTGTAGATAAGGAACTTCTGCTGTAAATCTTGTGCTCTTCCAGGGCTCTTACTGTACCATCTTTTGAACATACTTATTACTATTTGACTTAATATAACAAAGTTATAGATGTAGAAGAGTACTGATTTCTAATACCACTGCCTGGTGTCACGTAGTAGAGGACAGCTTCCTTTTTGTTTGGGTTTTCTTTCTCATGCTGTGATTTTTGTAGCTGGTTTTGGCTCAGATTTTTTTCAGGTTTTTTTAATGCTTCCACCTTCAGATGATTGAGACGATTCTGAGAAAGTATGTAGGATTTGTATGGAATTATTATTGTAACCAGAAGATGAACTGATTTCGGAATTGACCCAGTCAGGGCCAAGTTCACACCCTTTCTGGATGAATTACATTTACAAATATTTTCAGCATCAGTACAATGGAGACGGCTTCTTTATGTGTATTTTCCTGTCCCTGGTATTTCATTATTTGTTTAACTTTGGAATGACTTATATGGAAAGAATGCTTGATATGTAAGCGTTGTCTTCTTACTTTCTCAGCTAATTACAGTCTACACCGTCCCAGGTATGGATCCAGACTGGCTGATCGGAGAGCGGGGGAATCAGAAAGGCAAAGTGCCAGTCACTTATCTGGAGCTGCTAAGCTAAATGCCCAAACACAACATCAAACACACACACACATGCACAGACAAGTAGCTGTGTGGGAAAGTAATGGAAAATTTGCATGAGCAAAAAAAACTATTCAATCAGATCTGAACACTCTGGGACTTGGACATGATTATTTTGTGTTAGCTAGGTTCAGCTCATTCAATTCCTACCCCATAATTTTTATAAAGACCTAAGCAGTCAGCTTACTATGAGGAATTTCATAAGGAATATTGTTTAAAGATGTCAGCTTCCAAGATAGAGATAGAATGTAAATACGATGCAGAAACACCCTACTTCTGTTCTGCTTCACCTGCTTCACCTGTGTCTCTTCACATCTCTGGTGCCCATCAGAGATATTCTTGTGATTTATCATCTACACTGTAGGTTTTATGTTTCAAAAACTGAAAAAAAGTAAAATATTTTAATTGTAAATTGAGGATCGAAGAGTGCTAAATACCACCGGGGTTAAAAAAACGAACTAATAACTCTACATGTAGAAATGGAAAAGGAAACAGAAATCTGAATAAAACATCAGATTTTCGAATTCCCATGTCTTTCCTTTTTGTCCATCTTGTTTTTCATTGCTTGTCTTTGCTCAAGAGGTTTAGTAGCTGACTCAAATCTGAACAAGAGATATATATAATTTAGAGATTGTTTTTTTTTTTTTTTTAATGTTATGTGGAAATTATATGGTGGATCACCCTTCACAATACTCCATTATAAATATTTATTTATTTAAAGGAATAAAAACGCTATAGAGTGTGCTGTAAAATGAAAATAATCAACGACCATGAAGCTGATTTATTTTCCTCTAACAGCACAGTTATACCTCTTATACCACTGAAGACTTATACCATTGGCATCAGTTATATATATTTATACCATCTGCCAACTATTTTCATTTTCCCTGTTTCAAGTATGATCCATTACACTTTTGAACAGTATCTAGCTGCCTTAACCCTCTAGATCAGATCTGAACAGTTCCCCCTCTTTTATTTGAAGTTAATAAGACAAATAAAATGCAGCTTGTTGCTTAGAAACTGCAATACAACATCCTTTGTCAGTTACAACACACTGGCAATCGAGACTCCTTCCAGCAATGTTTTTTGTTTATTAAATAACTTTAAAAATTAGATTCTCCAGAGAGTCTGGCAAAAACAGACCCGGACACGTAGTTATATACTTTTACTCTAAACCCCACTGATGACAAAATGTAGTGTGCGTGTAGACATAATCTGTTCAGAAAAACATAATTGTCAATTCTATCAAGTCTAAAGACTAACTCTTCCAATTTGATGTCTAATTTAAAAAAATTCTGCCTTTGTAGCCTTAAATGCACGTTGTTTTTTTTTCCCTCCAATCAGTTCTTATTTCTATCGTCATCTCGTACAACTAGAAGAAGCTATGTAAAGAACACTAACAATAGCTTAATTGCATCATGTGATGAAATTGGTAGTGTTTGTGTGTGTTTGTGTGTTTTTATTTTATCGCCTGAAACTAGATTGTTTTACACTGGCAGGAAAAAAACAAACAAAAAAACGGTTTAGACGTTGGCTATCTAAAAAGTCTCTTCGTTTGAATTCAGTGTGACTGTAACTTTGGGAAGATACGCATTTGTGGTGTTTGTGGGAATTAAGTTTGTAAATGTTGCTCAAAATGGGTCCAATTACATTTAACGTGATATTTTATTTTTGTTCTTCAATGACTTCCCTGTGAAACACCATTACTCTCGCGTTTTACTCTTTCTTTATTCATCTGTGTAATCGATGCTTGTTTAAAAAGAAAAAGAAAAAAAAAAAGCAATGCATACTGAATGACTGAAACTTGAACATAATAAAGAGAGCTTTATTGAAATGCCTTTTGTTCAGAATCTCTTTTTGAGAGACAGCATTCTCTTTATTATATGTTAGTCATGCGGTTTGTCTCTGATATCCCTTGGAGTTAAACTTGCGGTGTAGCCTCACTCATATTTGAGCCACATGTGCAAGACAGAATGATTCAGTTAGCCTATAAACTTTCAATATGTCTTCCTGGGAATATAAAAGGATTAAAAATAAAAGGGGAAATGAAGCATTACTTATTGGAACTTGGAGTTGCACTCACAATCTTCCAATTAGTAGTCCAATGCCTTAACCACTAAGCCACCCCAGGGTACATCTAAGTTGTGTCTGACTTTCAGTCAGCCTATAAACTGTGCTTTTTCAATATGCCTTGCTGCTGCACTTGAGTTTATTTTGATAATACTGTCTGATAAAAATAATAACAGTTACAATTGTTATATTTTATATTTTTTACATCAAATAACGACATATTTTATAGCTATATGAGCAAAATGATAAAATTCTATATCCTAGGGATATTTGGCATACATTGACATTTTTACATTTCTGGCATTTGGCAGATCCCCTTATCCAGATTGACTTACATTTTTATCTGATATTATACAGCTTTTAAGGGATATAGAAAAAAACAAACAAGAGAGCAAAATTGCATTACTTGGTGTAACTTCGAATCAAGCTTGCAATCTTCCAATCACCAGCTCAATGCCTTAACCACTAAGCTGCTACAGATATATCTGAGTTGACTCCTGAAATCGAGGATTAAAAACTTGAAGCATAGCCAATGAATCGTGTACACTTTAAAATATGAATATAAAAATATATAAATATGTTAATATTCTAACACAAGACTGTGTCATGTTAATAATATATATTATTGAGCATAAAACTGTTTGAATATAAATAATTATACTGTCCAGGTGAGATGCCTCAAAACACACACACACACACACCCATGTGGGGCCAGTCAAGTACCCACTGATAAACCCATAATGGGCCCTTGTATATACCACATGGGCTTCACAAAGTGGGACCAATATGGGCCTCATGTATGTTGCCCAGTTGGGCCTCACATTCGCCCCAGTCAGAATATACGTGAGATTCATATGGGCTAATTTAGATAGGGCCCACATGGAACCCACAGACAAACCCATTTAGGGTCCATGTTTCAAGCCCATGTGGTGCCAACATTGGCCCCACTCTGCAATGTTGGCTGGGTTTGATCCTAAAGTGTATTATTTTGAATATATTATGAGCAAGAAATTGTTTTTGTTAGCAACCAATATTAAACTTAAATTAAATGAAGGGCTTCGCAGCAAGAAAACAACAGACACCAAAACAAAATAATAGTTTGCTTGCAGTTATTGCCACTGCAGCTGAGGTAACCAGTTATGAATGAGTCAATTCATTTTTATATTTACATTGTTACATTTCTGGCATGTGGCAGATCCCCTTATACAGATTGACTTAAATTTTTATCTGATTTTATACAACTTTTAAGGGATATGCAAAAAAAAAAAAAAAAGTAAGAGGGGTAGTATGTGGTACCACTTGGTGTAACTCGGAATCGAACTGGAAATCTTCCGATCACCAGCTCAACGCCTTATCCACTAAGCTGCCACAAATATCTGAACACCGACCTGAAATAGACGTTTATAAATGGTTAATGTGATGCAGCTAAATAAAGTAAACGTACTGTCATGAAATAAACAAATAAAATACTTTCAATCAATTTGAAACAGAAAAAGCAAATAAAGATAAAAAACAATAATTTCCAAAACAGGTCAACCAGCTGCATTCACAAGATGTTTCTCCAAATTCTTTCCATAATGATCAACTTCCTGATTTAGTTTTCCACAAAGTGTACATTTGATCCTAAAGTGTATTATGTTTGATATATTATGAGCAAAACAAGAGTGACTTACATTTTTATCTGATTTTAACTTTTAAGAGATATGCAAAAAAAGTAAGAAGAGGGAATGCGGCGTTGCTTGGTGTGACTCGGAATTGAACTCGCAATCTTCCGATCGCCAGCTCAATGCCTTATCCACCAAACTACCACAGAAACATCTGAGCTACTATTTGAAATAGACGCTTAAGAACGGTTTGACGCTCTTATAGTATATATAGTAATTATACTATATATATACACTATATATAGCTCTTATAGTATAAATATAGTAAACATATTGTCTTACACTGAAAATTCCACTAGATTAAGGTGTATAAAATCACGAAGTGGTAGGCCACGTAAACTGACGGGGCGGGGTCAGCGGACGCTGAGGCGCATAGTGCGAAGAGGTCGCCAACTTTCTGCAGTCAATCGCTACAGACCTCCAAACTTCATGTGGCCTTCAGATTAGCTCAAGAACAGTGCGCAGAGAGCTTCATGGAATGGGGTTCCATGGCCGAGCAGCTGCATCCAAGCCATACATCACCAAGTGCAATGCAAAGCGTCGGATGCAGTGGTGTAAAGCACGCCGCCACTGGACTCTAGAGCAGTGGAGACGCGTTCTCTGGAGTGACGAATCGCGCTTCTCCATCTGGCAATCTGATGGACGAGTCTGGGTTTGGCGGTTGCCAGGAGAACGGTACTTGTCTGACTGCATTGTGCCAAGTGTAAAGTTTGGTGGAGGGGGGATTATGGTGTGGGGTTGTTTTTCAGGAGCTGGGCTTGGCCCCTTAGTTCCAGTGAAAGGAACTCTGAATGCTTCAGCATACCAAGACATTTTGGACAATTCCATGCTCCCAACTTTGTGGGAACAGTTTGGAGCTGGCCCCTTCCTCTTCCAACATGACTGTGCACCAGTGCACAAAGCAAGGTCCATAAAGACATGGATGACAGAGTCTGGTGTGGAGGAACTTGACTGGCCTGCACAGAGTCCTGACCTCAACCCGATAGAACACCTTTGGGATGAATTAGAGCGGAGACTGAGAGCCAGGCCTTCTCGTCCAACATCAGTGTGTGACCTCACAAATGCGCTTCTGGAAGAATGGTCAAAAATTCCCATAAACACACTCCTAAACCTTGTGGACAGCCTTCCCAGAAGAGTTGAAGCTGTTTTAGCTGCAAAGGGTGGACCGACGTCATATTGAACCCTATGGATTAGGAATGGGATGTCACTTAAATTCTATGCGAGTCAAGGCAGGTGAGCGAATACTTTTGGCAATATAGTGTATGTTTTTGACCAATCAGCTTTCTTAAGTTTACAATTACTCTCATTGGTTGGTGATTATTGTTTCGCGCGCAGTGAGCAGCGGATAGAAAGAAGGGTCTACCTAAATAAATATGATATTTTAAAAATGTCAGAGACCGTCAAACATATTTTCATTTTTTTTTAAATCCACAAGAAAAGCTGATGGTGTGCCTGATCAAAAGAAATGCCGAGAAGATGGAACTGCACACCTGGGTCAAGATAGCGGGAGACAGAAGCAAAGCGAGTTACAGAAATAACGGAGAACGCAACCACGGTGACAGAAACGTCCACTGATCAGATAAATGATATTAAGCACAAAATACTAAATCGCATATGGTAGCAGCATGGGCGTCGCTAGGCCATTCCCTAACATTTCTATTCAGTGCTCCTAAAATTCTGCGATTCTCAATAAACTCTACACAAATTGGTGATCGTCTCAGTCCCCTTTAAATTTCATATGATAACGGCGGCAGACTTCGGCTCGTCCCCGTCTTTCAGCGCGTTCTTCAATCCGCAGACCACGGCGTCGCAGAGCGAGGATCAGAGGACAAGTGTGTGTGTGTGTGTGTGTGTGAGTGTGTGTGTGTGTGTGTGATATTTGGCAGTACAGTGACCAGGTCAACCTACTGACTTACCAGCCAACCAACCAACCAACAAACAAACAAACAAACAAAAAAAATACTTCCATTCAATTTTAAAACACAAAAGCAAATAAAGATAAAAATCATACATTCCAAAACAGGCCAACTAGCTGCATTCACAATATGTTTCCCCAAATTCTTTAACATTCAGTAATCTCCATGTTCAAAGAGTCCATAATGATCAACTTCCTGATTTAGTTTTCCACAAACTGTACATTTAATCCTAAAGTGTATTATGTTGAATATATTATGAGCAAAAAAGTAGTATTTTTAGCAACCAATATTAAACTTAAATTAAATGAAGGATGTGAAAAAGAGGGTTTAATAAGTAAATAAGTTTCTGCAAAGCAACAATGAAACTGAAAATTGCTGTGGCCGTTGAAAATGCTATATGTAGCTACGCAGCAACAAAACAACAGAACACCAAAACAAAACAACTGTTTGCTTGCAGTTATTGCCACTGAAGCTGAGGTAACCAGTTATGAATGCAGATAAATAACGTAAACATACTGTCTTAAAAAATAAACAAACAAAATACTTTCAATCAATTTGAAACAGAAAAAGCAAATAAAGATAAAAAACAATAATTTCCAAAACAGGTCAACCAGCTGCATTCACAAGATGTTTCCCCAAATTCTTTCCATAATGATCAACTTCCTGATTTAGTTTTCCACAAAGTGTACATTTGATCCTAAAGTGTATTATGTTGGATATATTATGAGCAAAACAAGAGTGACTTACATTTTTATCTGATTTTAACTTTTAAGAAATATGCAAAAAAAAAAAAAAAAGTAAGAGGGGAGAGTGGCGTTACTTGATGTAACTCGGAATCGAACTCGCAATCTTCCGATCACCAGCTCAAAGCCTTGTCCACTAAGCCACCACAGATAATTGTGAGCGTCAGCTTGAAATAGACGCTTAAGAACGGTTTGACGCAGTAAAATATAGTAAACGTATTGTCTTACACTGAAAATTCCACGAGATTAAAACTTGAAGCATAGTAGCCAACGGATCGTGTAAACTTTAAAATATCAATATAAGTATATGAATAAGTATGTTAATATTCTAACAGGAGACTGTGTCATGTTAATAATATATGTATTTAAAAATATAAATATAAAAGTGTTAAATTACCTGACCAGTGTTTTAGCAGTATAAATAAAGATAAAAATCATACATTCCAAAACAGGCCAACTAGCTGCATTCACAATATGTTTCCCCAAATTCTTTAACATTCAGTAATCTCCATGTTCAGCTCATAAAGAGTCCATAATGATCAACTTCCTGATTTAGTTTTCCACAAACTGTACATTTGATCCTAAAGTGTATTATGTTGAATATATTATGAGCAAAAAAATAGTCTTTTTAGCAACCAATATTAAACTTAAATTAAATGAAGGATGTGAAAAAGAGGGTTTAATAAGTAAATAAGTTTTTGCAACCCAACAATGAAACTGAAAATTGCTGTGGCCGTTGAAAATGCTATATGTAGCTACGCAGCAACAAAACAACAGAACACCAAAACAAAACAACTGTTTGCTTGCAGTTATTGCCACTGAAGCTGAGGTAACCAGTTATGAATGAGTCAATTCATTCACATGGTTGAACGATACTTGTGTATCAGTATTTCATAAAAGGGAAACTTCTGCGTTGTGACATTCATAGGCAATGTTTTGGAAACATAGTTTTCTGTCACTCAAGGGAAAGAAAAAGAAAAATGAGATACGAGTAAGAAAATCAGTGTCTGAAACAATGAATGATGAAACGATGAATTTGGCTCCACAGAGACTCTATCTAGAGAATCTAGAGACTTTGATTACTGCGTTTTTTTTTTGTGGCCTGTACGTTGTTGTATGAAAAGTGATCTATCACTCAATATCTTGTTTTATGTTCTGAAATCCAAACATTTTTGGTATCATTTATTATTTTTGTTGGAAAAATAACGTTTGGAAATATAAATTATTTTGGTACTGACTCAATCTAACTAAAATAATAATAATAATAATAATAATAATAATAATAATAATAATAATTAAAAAGAAAATTCTACAAAATGTTTAATTGGTAAATATTCACTCCTCTTTCTTTTAACACTCTAAATTAGAACTAATATTTCATTTTCTTGAACTCTCACACTAAATATAGTAAAGGCTAGATCCTGCTCTCATGAGGATCAAGGAATTGACCCTGAATCTTTGAGAAAAGGTTTATAAGATCAGCAAAGCTTTGAACCTTCCTAGGGTCACTGTGATATCTACTCAAACACAGTTGGCACAATGCAGACACTACAAGATCAGTTCCAAGTTGATCACATGGGCAAGAAAAGCAATTGATAGAGAAGTGTCCAAGAGGCCAGCTATAAATATAAATATATATATATATATATGGAACATCATTCCAGGTGAGGTGGTGGCAGAGTTAAACACTGTTGTTGTATTTCAGCAGGACGAACTGGAAATTTTTGTTACTTTCAGGGCCAAAATGGATGAAACCAAACACATGTAAATTCCTAAGGAGAAAATGCTCTAATCAACAATGAAATATGTGACTAGGATACAAATTCCGCAAAGGGCTAAAATCACGCCTTGCCTTCAGGAATGACGGCATCAGGATTCAACTGGAATGCTGTAGCATGACCTCATACTTATTTTCATTCTAATTCTGGAGAGTTAGAATAAGTTTGCTACGAGGAATTGGAGGACATATGACAAATTCACAGAAAGCTCATAGAGATGACTAATCTAACGTGGAACATCCGAACAACAAAAAACACCTGTCGGTCCAGTTCCAATATTTTTTGCACCAGCTCCATAATACAGCTACGTGATTTGTTTTCCACTTCCGCAAGTTCATCCACACCACGCCTGGTTACCATCCTTTCACTGGTTTCCTTTAGCTGATAGTTGCCTACAGCAATAATGATAAATAACTTAGAACACTTATCACACCCTGCTGTGTGCCACATTCCATAAAGACCATAAAGAAAACGAAAGACCTACCTCTTTTTTTCAAACATTAGAATTCAATATTAACCTGGTTAATACGTTATTATGCAACATACATGATTAATATTCAGTCACATTTGCAATTCAAAACACTCTTACTTTGCCTGTTGTCATTCCAGTGAGGTTAGTGTTACCATAAACAGAAAGCAAGTTAACCTGGCGACAGATTTCAAAACAGTCACCATGACATCATTAAAATACAGGCCTAGTTATTCCTAGTATACCTGTACTGTATTTACCTGGAAACCTGCTGTTTGGAGATACCGTTCAATGATGATGTCACAGAATTATTTGCTTGATGACGTTATAGAGTTCCTAGTTAACTCTCATGCAGTGCACATTCAGAATAACAGGGGAACCATGACTGTAATCTGCTTATCAAATACTTTGTTTGGCATGAGCAGTAGACACTGAGGGTGGGGAGATGTAGACAAAGTAAAATGGAAGAAGAGATGTGTGTAAGGGGAATAGAAAATTACTCAGCATAGGGAAAAGCCACAAGAAAAGAATGTTGGCAAACAGAAGATAGTTGCTAGCTAAATGAAGAGCAGCAAAACTAACAAGGGCAAACTGGGATTTTTATTGTATTCTACAAACAGAAGATAGTTGCTAGCTAAATGAAGAGCAGCAAAACTAACAAGGGCAAACTGGGATTTTTATTGTATTCTACAAACAGAGCCTGTGATATAGGCCTTGTTAGAATAAAACACACTTGCCAAGCTAGAAAATAAAAGATCAGATTGATATAGCTCCACTGGAGTTCATATAGACGGACATTCAAAGGACATGATGAATGCTGAATTTATGGTGAATTTATGACATTAGACCTAATGTCATATGTGAAAATTTCCTTTACATAGGATCACTGACTACAGAAACTACTTGTTCGGTTTCTTTGCAATTTACCAAAGTTGGAAAGTCCCCTTTTGTCCTTAATATTAATTAAATATTTGTTTATGATATGATGTATTATGAGAGGAATTATTTCTCTATTTCTTATCTAATCTTATGGTACCTTACATGTACACACAATGTGTTCATGTCATTACCAACAATATAATCCAGTTACCATTAGAGCACATTTATTTAATAGGGGTCAAGAACCAATCCCTACTGTTTTTGTTTACATTCTCCTTCCTCATATTATTCTATGTAGGTAGTCTATGACTCCTAGAACAAAATGGTCATACAAAATAATGCCACATTACCTGGACAAAGCAGCAGTTTTGGGCTCCTGCCCTCAATTGAGGCATTTTCAAGTTACATTTTTCCCCATATTGTTATAACAATAATCCCTGATTTATGCCAATTTCAATGGACTCCATGATGCTATTTTTAATGTATTAAATTGCCACAATTTTACTTTGAGCTTCACCAAGTTTATTTACAGATGATTTTGAGACTGAGCTTATTAGAAGGTTTTTTTTTTTGCTATTCAAAAGCATTCATCTGTATCATACAAGTAAATCTGATAGTAAAGCCACCAAACAGAAATTGAGCCCTTTACAATGACAATGGCTTTATACACTGATCTGAAAGCCAAGAATGCTTATTGTGATCACACTCCCAAAGATCCACCGAAGACTTTCACATAATTTGAGCACTAAGGGCATTAAAACACGAAAACCCATGTAAAGTAAAGAAATAATCTTTGTTGTAATAATCCTATTAAGATTTCAATCGGTAAAATAATTTTTGTTTATTTTGTTTATTAATGTTCCACTGAAGAACATTTTTTTAAAAATGGCTGCTATCCCAACAGGGATGTAGACTTATGGTATTCTTAGTCTGTGACATAATGAACCAGTGTCACTGTATTCATTCATAGAGGCTTCAAAGCACTTTTACGTGTCTCTACGGATAAGGGCATCTGATCTCAAATCAGAATGTTATAATTTGTCATCTGATTTCCTGGAGCCAGTGGCTTTAAAGACATTTCTTTGTACATTTGCAACAAAATACAGCAGACATTGAAATAACAACAATAAACATGACGTCATATGTCTGAAATGCTAGCTTACATGTCCTAAGGGAGGACAAATTGGTCGTGTTATTTGACCCCATGTTGGGGTGATGCAATGCTTGAACCCAATATTCAATATTCAATATTTATACTGCATAGTGTTCAATATTTATACTGCATTTTGAATATTTATATTTTATTCTATGTAAATGTGAGAGATTCATTACATACATCTTGACTGGAAGTGACTATTAGAGCACTTGCCTAAATTCTTCTTGTACCAGCCTGCGTTGAATCAGTAATGTGGAAACAGCTAAAATAGCTCAGTTACCTGCCAAAATGGAGGTCAGCCCACTTGTATTACACACATGCACAGTCATGTTTTGTACTGTATAATGCAATACAGATAGGGACCTAAACTCCAGACAATATGGAGGAATACTGATTTCTGTTTCTTAAAGAAGTTTACTATAAAGTCAAAACAACTTTAGTTTGATTTTATTAAATATGACAAAACATGAGAATGCTTTGCTTTGAAATAAAAATTAATAACTATGCAGTGAGTAAGCAGGAATAAAGGAGTAATGTTATATAATCACTTCAATGGGATTTTGGGATGTGGCTGTGGGGATTTACACATTCAGTCACAAAAGCATTCGTCATGCCAAGGAACTGATTTCTGGCAGGGAGGCTCAATGCACAGGCAACATTCCAGATATTTTTTTGTACTTTTGATGTAGTCATTTACTCCTCTCTCTTAGCTGAGCTATTCAACAGTATTGTTACATGTTACTGAAATGTAACATACAACCCTCAAAACATTTAAAATGCAATTGACTTCAGTAAAAAACTGAATGAAAATGAAGAATTTAAGGACTTGGTATATGGGTAGTGTTGCTGACACACCAGCTGTGTCCAAGGTTTCGACCCTATGCTCTGTCTCTGTCGAATTTATCTGCATTCTCTGTTTATCATTGTTATCCTTCCATGTTCCTGAACTATCGCAATAAACAATAAAATGCTCCATGATGAACATCCAGGGTGTTCCCCTCTAGCGTCAACCACAGCTCTTTCTTACTAGAGTACAATGGAGAGTGAGGGAGGACCCTTTGCGGCATCCTTGATTACAGTGGGACGTGCAAAAATATGTTTCAGCAATAAACATGTTACTTAACATAATTAACATTAAGTTGAGGTGAAATATTACTTAATTGAGGAAAGGCCTAAGTACACTATAACACAAAGATATGTTCATCCAGAATAGGAAATATAAATCACCAAGAAATCTCTCTGTTATAAACCATTCCTGATTCCAGTTCAAACTTTTGCTTCCGCCTTGTTCTTTCAAATGTTCAGGAAACACAATGCTTTTTTCTTATCTTTCATTATTCACCATGTGTAAGTTTATATTACTTGGCAAGCATTAGACCATACTTTTCCCACACTACTAATAAACCCAAATTTGCTCAGATTCCTCAAGTTCATTCATTCACCTGTAAAATATATCTCTGTTCTTGTAAATGAAAATTACAGATTGATAAAAAGCTTTACATATCACCGAGAAAGCACTGCACACAGGGGTATGCGTTACTATTTTAAAAGCTTCTCTTTTAGTAATAATATTAATTGATATTATTTAAGTAAAAAAAGATCCAGGGTGACCTGAAATTACAGCATCACTGGTGACTAACACTTTTGTTTTTTTACAGAGGTGATCATTATGGAATAAGTGTGGGAGGCATGCTCTAACAGTGACATCATCAAACTTTGTCTCTTAACTGCTGCAGGACACAGACAAAGACAAAACATTAAGGGCTTGGTGTGTTTCCTGTATATGAAAAAAAAGCCTAGGGAGAGCAATGAGTAATCAATGATGACTTCATAGTCAATATCTGTTTTTGACTGAGAGACTCACCTTGGGGTGAAAGTCTGGTAAATGTAAATGGTTGGTCTAATGTGATTTTAACTTTTACCAAAAGAGAGACAAGGTGCTTTTGTTTTATTTGGATTGTTTTATTCTATGTTGCTTTATTGTAAACTTGCGATTTGCACTTCTTAATCATTACTCTGTTCAAGCAGATGTTCCACGGATGATCAGCCACAGATCAAAAATCTTTTGATTGATTCGGTAATCTATCTATCTATCTATCTATCTATCTATCTATCTATCTATCTATCTATCTATCTATCTATCTATCTATCTATCTATCTATCTATCTATCTATCGGTTGCATAAAAATAAAGCAAGTTCTACATATAAATGATGCAAAAATGTTCCTCATGCAACTTGCACCTGTCAATATAAAGATGTTTCCATTGCTTAGGAAGTAACAACCATAGTGTAGATGATGGACCAATTTAAGGGGAGCATTATTAAACAATGATTGAGTAGAAAACGGTAAAGAGCCATAACAGAGACCATAAATATCGCTGTCGTTACAACGGGTTCAGTAATACGCAGTCGGAAAGTACACAGGAGCCACAAGTAATCATTTCTGGACAGGTGCATCATGCAAGATGTTATTTGTTTATGTGCTCTTGGAATAATGATAAGGAAGGTAAGAAAAAAAACCCAGCAGTCACTCCGGACGAAATGAAAGCAGCAGGAACATACTACAATGTAAGAACAATACTACAATGTAAAACTTCTCTGTTATAAAAGAAGCACATGTCAGTGCATTTAGTCAACGCTTTTCCAACAATCTTCTCTGGTCAGATGAAACACAAATAGAAATCTTTAGCAATAAGTCACCTTGTCATGAATGGAAAAAGATTCTGGGGACAACATATCCACAGCGAAGTGTTGAGGTAGGAACATGCTATGGGGTTGTTTATCTGCAACAGGTAAATGACATTGCTTGGAAATGATGCTGAATAACATTTCTCTATATAAAGCCTAGAGTGCATATAAGCGCAAAAACAAGCAATGAGTTGTGCAGGTGAGTCAGAGGAAATGCTTTGAAAGGAGAGGTCGGAGGAACAAACCCTGTTCAAAGGTCTTATTCAAATAGCATACCAAAGAGCTGATACAAATGCTAGAGTAAGTCAATTATCCACACCAGTGAACAGAAAAGCATCTCAGAATGCAGAAAACATTGAACCTTGAGCCACATGGGCTAAAACAGCCCGCCAGGTTCCACTCCTGTCAGCCAAGAACAAGAATCTGGGGCTACAGTAAACAAATTTTACCAAAACTGGACAGGCTTTTAAAAATGCCGCCCAGTCTGCTGATTTGTTTTATTGCTGCTGCTCCAAGCAGAAAGTAGACCCAGCACTTCCTTAATCAACAGTTCACTACACTACTGTTGAAAAGTTTGGGATCACTTAGAAATTTCTGTGTTTTCCAAAGAAAAAGCCATTTTTATCCATTTCAAAATGCACAGAGGCCCATTATGAGCAACCATCAGTGCTTTGTTTCAGTCTCATGCTAATCCAAGTGATCCAATTAGTTCAATGCTAACTGAATATTAGAAAACACTTTTGCATTGTGCTAGCACATCTGAAAACTGTTGTACTGATTAAAGGAGCAATAAAATGGGCTTTCTTCATGTTAGTTTAGTATTTGGAGCATCAGGAGTTGTGGGTTTGTTTACTGGCACAGAATGGCCAGAAAGAAAACTGGTCATTAACTAAGAACTTATTTTACCATGTCGTAAACTACTCTCTTCCTAGAACAGTGGAAACTGGTTCTAACAAGAATAGAAAAAGGACTGGGTGCACAACTAAACAAGGAAAAATTTCAAGTGATCCCTAAATTTTAAACAGTAGTGTATGTGAAATGAATGTTGCTGATGCTTTTATAGCCACAATTTACTGATCGTAATATGGTGATGGTGTAGCCATCTCAAAATTAATTCACTAATTGGTATTATTAATTATTGTATACTGTAAAAAAAATATTGTATATTAAAATATCTAATAATAAATATAAAAATTTGGATGGAGAGCTTGAATTGTTTTGCTTCATCTAGTTGAAGGCCTACACATTTTTCTTTCATTCTGATTACCTTCAAATTTAACTGTGGATGCATGCTGATACAGAGTACTTAAAACATGAGAATATGTCACCACAAAACACACATAGTACATAGCAGTTGAGGAGGTTGAGATGTTCCCTCAAGTTCTCAGTTGTATAAATAGCAATTCAATCTTATCTTATCTTGTCTTAAATAAGATAAATAAAAGTCACTCTGGATAAGGATGACTCCCAAATACTGTAAATGTAAATGATTCCAAATACAGCACTGTAGGGATGTGGGAGTACAGGAGATTCACAGCATAAAGCTTCAGCTGAAAGATTCACAGTGATTGTGTTATGAATCATATGAAAATGGACCAGAAGCTCAAAGGGATGTTTTCCACAGCTTGTGGAATCCATGGCATGAAGAATTAAGACTGTTCAAAAGATTAAAAAAGACTACATCCTACCCAGTATTAGTATAGTGTTCCTAATTATGCTGACCCCCCCCCCAAAAAAATAAATAAATAAATAAATAAATAAATAAATATTAAGTAGAAATGTTTATACTTGAAATGTACTACAGATGTTTATACTTTTTTTCCAAGAGAGTTGAGGGTTAAGCACATGCCAAAAGGGACTTTCTATGCATAAGTTTTCCAGTGAAGTTAAGAACTGAAAATGCTATTAATCAAACAGTGTTCAGAGTTTTGGAAGTGTGTCTTCTGTCTCAGGTTCCTCTCAATATTTATATCCCTTGTCTCAGTCATTACTCTGGCTTATACTTAGAGCCCTTAGACTAAGATTTTTTTTTTTTTTATCTGTAAATAAAATTCAATTCAGCTGAATTGGATTGCTACTGCTGTAAGAAATTAATTATAGAACATTCCTTACACCTCCATCTTAACTTGTTGTCATTATACCTGGTGGATAAGATTTTTTTTCATATCCTGTTATTGAAATTCATGCCATGAATAAGATAAGATAAGATAAGATAAGATAAGATAAGATAAGATAAGATAAGATAAGATAAGATAAGATAAGATAAGATAAGATTGTTCCTTACTACACAATCTTAATATGTTGTCATAATGCCTAGTGGATAAACTTGGAAAAGATTTTTTATAAAGAAGATAGGAGAAGATAAAATAAGTTAAAATAAGATAAGATAAGATAAGATAAGATAAGATAAGATAAGATAAGATAAGAACGTTCCTTACTCCACCATCTTAATATGTTGTCATTATACCTAGTGGATAAACTTGGAGAAGATTTTTTTCATATCCTGTTATTGAAATTTGTGCCACAAATAAGACAAGACAAGACAAGACAAGACAAGATAAGATAAGATAAGATAAGATAAGATAAGATAAGATAAGATAAGAACGTTCCTTACTCCACCATCTTAATATGTTGTCATTATACCTAGTGGATAAACTTAAATAAGATAAGACTTATTTTATAAGATAAGATAACTTTATTTAATCCCGAAGGATTAATAATACACACAAATCACATTTTAAAAACTTTTTTCTCTCTTTAACACAGTGAAAATGTACATTTAATCGACTAAACAGTGTACTCATGTGTCACTGAATTCCCGCGCAATGAAATCCGTGTCGGTTTTCATTCATTTGCATACCACGCCCTTTTTCCTCACTTGACTCGAGAAGAGCGGTTCCTCAGACTGGCTTCCAAATTCTTGCGTCATGATCTTTCCCCTGATTATCAGGTCCTCTGAGGGGCAGGGCGCGTTCACGTTTTGGGGCGGTCCATCTGACAAGCGCGTGAATAAAATCAGGACCATGGAAATGAGCAGGACACAGAATAGCAACATAAAGGAGAAGTGTAAAGCCCAAACGCTAGGATTGCGACTTGGCCGCGAAACAAGGGGAAATACTGCATGCGACTATGCAGCACTGTCGAGCCACGAGGCGACACGAGCCAGGATTGCGCCGCGCTACCGGATTCCTGATCCTGATGCTCTGGCTCCAAGCATCACTACGCGTCACTCAGGTAATGTACCAGACTGCACTCTAGAGTACAGAAGAGACCCAGATGTGGTTACAGATGTTGTAGATGCGCAAATAACACATACAACCGCATACAGCATTCCGAGAGAAATAAATAACTTCTGAATGCGAATTATTTTTCTCATGTTTACACGAGAAAAATAAAAAAAAAATCATCAAATACTGTAGGGATAGCCTCGACATCTCTAGGTGGTATGTTTTTAGTATGGTTATTTGAAAGTAGTAGGCTACCTTTAAAAAGAATCAAAGTAAAATACTTTAAACTACTTTAATATATCATCACTGGACGCTATCCTACTAAATACAAGTACAGGATGTCAGAATAGAATACTGACTTCATAATACTATTCATTCATACTTTCTGACCAAAAGCTCACGTAGGACCTTGTAAATTAATATAAAACCTACCCCGTTTTGTAGGTTGAGTAATGTTGAGTATTGGAACCTTTGCTTGAATATTCTCTACATGTTAAAGTTTCTCACAATCTCCTTCTTCTTCTAGGCATCAGTTATTCATCAGCAACCCAATGGTAAGTTTTTATATTCTACTATTCAGAAGTTCTTTCTTTTCCGTCGAATTGAAATACAATTTAAACTGTTATGGTGTGTATATTTTGGGTGTTGACTCTCTGTTGTTATGCAGATATCCAGGCAGGTGACCAGCAAAGTGTCCAGCCATCTAAGAATGTTAGACGTGCTTGGGAGATAGCGCATCTACTGAGTAAGCAACTCAATCCTCAGTTACTCAAACTCAATCAAGTCACTCTAGTTCAAGTTCAAGAAAACACTTTATTCTTTCTAAATTGTTTATGCCTTTACTTGAAAATCTGTTTATGTGAATTGAAGCCAATCTGAGCACTAAACCTAATTCTTCCTTCTTCTCTTAAAGCTGCAATAGGAAACAATGGGAAAGTGGCTCCTTTACAGAAGGATGGCATTTACATTTGGCGGCTGTACCACACAAGAGGCAACTTCAAACTGGAGGACAACAGCACAACCCTTGTTGTGCCTAAGAATGGCCTGTATTTAGTGAATCTGAAAATGTACTACTATATACCGAATGATCCTATGTGTAACCAAACGTTGTTTCTGAAAACCAAAATTGAGCAATACAGTTCTGCTTACCCTGTGTGGATAGAAGTCATGAAGGGTGGAGACACGATGCAATGTGTGCAAGACTGGCATCAGTCTGTTACTTTAAGTCAAGTGGTTAGGTTTGAAAAAGGAACAATGCTAAGAGTTGTCATAAATGAGAAGAATCATCATTTTATAGTCGGGGATGCCAGCACTTACCTCAGTGTCACTCGTCTGTAGTATGGTTCCTACTTTAAATCAAAACTCACATTTTGGTGTTAATATTATTTTCTATTATTGCATTTATGTGCAAATCACGAAGCAAAAAAGGGACCATTGCTTTTTAAATATATAATATTTGTTTGCATTTTGCTTGTTTTAGTAGAGGTTTTTTTTTTAAACTACAAAGTAGAAATTCTTGTAAAACATGTTTCCTTAAGGAATTTATATGCTGAATATCATATATTGAATAAAAAATAAGGCCTTTGTGTTATTTGTCTTTTTTGATGAATAATGGCCCAGAATTTGAATGGTTCTCATTGCCAGTTGGCGATGGACGTGTTTTATATTAAAACGTCTTTTTGGGCTGATGTTTGATTGTGATAAATTGACAGTTAAATAAAAGTCTCTAAATAAACTCTTTATTTTCTTCATTTTCTTTTGAAAACCAGATAAAGATACTAAAATGTAATATGGAATTTAAAAGATGTTTTTAGGAGAATAGGAGATACTGTGCAAGAGTCTTTGTAGCTCTGCAGTGTGCAATTCAACGATTATACTGATGATTTTCTCTAATAGAAATAGCAATAAATAATCCATGATAGTATGCATACATTCTTGTTAATCTCTCTTCTACACACACACTTTCTTTACAAAAGGATGATGGATGATTGTCCAATAACATCCTATTTCTCTTAGTGTATTCAATTTATTTATCTTCTCTCTCCATCTCCCAGTTTTTCTAATCATCGTCACTTCTAGACTTTCAGTGAGTCTGCCCACTATAACCTTAGCTTCCTGTTCCAGGATTTAAACTTGATATGGTCATTTCCTTTTTTGGCCCATCTGCTTTAAGGTCTTTAAGGCTTTTTTTGCTCACCATAGTTAAAGAAGGTGGTCTTATCTGTTACTTGAGGTCAAGTCTGGACATTGCCCTCTGACCTCTCTTATAATGATGAAATTTCCTCCTGTAGAATTACTGCTCACAGGATGTTTTCATCCCAGGAGCAGTACAATTGTAACATAAGATCCATCCATCCATCCATCCATTTTCTATACCTGCTTTATTCCTAATTAGGGTCACGGGGATCTGCTGGAGTCTATCCCAGCACACATTGGGCGAAAGACAGGGGTACACCCTGGACAGGTCGCCAGTCCATCACAGGGCCACACATATAGACAGACAACCACACACATTCACACACACTCCTATGGGCAATTTAGAATGACCAATCAACCTAATGTACATGTTTTTGTACTATGGGAGGAAACCAGAGTGTAACATAAGATAATATTTCTAATTGAATCTTATTAAAAAGACTTCTTGATATTAGTGTTTTATGATATTAAATTAAAGTTTTCATTGCCTGTGTTCATTCATTCATTCATTCATTCATTGTCTATACCCGCTTATTCCTAGGACTCCTAGGGTCACGGGGGTCTGCTGGAGCCTATCCCAGCGCACATAGGGCGAAAGGCAGGGGTACACCCTGGACAGGTCGCCAGTCCGTCGCAGGGCCACACATAGACAAGCCTGTGTTATTTACCTTAGAATTTTTGTATACAAGCAGATGTGTTTAGCAATTCACAGAGAAACTTGTAGACATGCTTTTCCCTACCACAAATAAGTGAAAAATCAAGATATAATAGATAAAAATGAGTTAAAAGCATGATAGTATGGATATATGTACAGGATACAGCCAAACTTGTATAGATCTTCAAGAAGATCTTCTGGTGAGCCTATGAATACTGTAACCTCTGAGTAATTCTTGCTTTACAGAAGTGGACCACAATGTAATGCTGCTGTTGTAGCTCATCCGTTTTGCTGTGGCTTGTTTGTTATTATCGGATGCACTAAGTGGTAATTTTAGCAACCATCGTTTTCCCGTCACTTTAGTCTGACTACTCTCCTTTGACCTCCGCCTACAGAACTGCCGCTCACAGGATGTTTTTGTTTTCCACACCAATCCCTGTAATCTGTTTCAAAATCCCAGGAGGTCAGGAGTTTCTAAAATATTCATACCAGATCACATTTTCTCCCATGTTTGCTCTTGACTGGTATCCTTTTATTTTATACTTTGTCCTGCACTGAATAATTTCATGAATGAGCAGAGGTGCAGGTGTTATTAATTAGAGGTCAGTAAGTAAACATACATACATACATACACTCACTGAACACTTTTATTAGGAACATTATACCACACCGAGGGTTAGGGTTAGAAATTCAGAAATTATGCTGATTTACAAGTTGCTCAATAGCTCCATGTTACACAACTCCGTTTGACTATATACAGTTGTAGAAAGGATGTTATATATAATAACACTCTCCAGATCTATAATCACACTCTCCGGTCTCCCAGATGAGGATGGATTTCATTTTAAGTCTGGTTCCTGTCGAGATTTCTTCCTCATATTGTATCAGAGAGTTTTACCTTGTTCAGGAATGCATAACATTCATGTTCAGGTTTTTGTGTGTTTCCTTGGATGTCTTTATAAATAACTGTGACACCTTCTCTGCCAGTTAGACAAAGGTAATGTATATAACTGTATCCAAATGGACAAGCTTCATTTAATGCTACAAACTCACAGTAAATCCAAATTTCTGTTAAACACAGTACAGTGAACTTCTAATATTTAACAGACCTAGCTTCAGATCTAAACGCACGACCTTTGTGAATTGCATGTTAATTTGGTAACTAAGTACTTAAAAACTTTAGTAACCAAAGTTTCTAAGTATTTCTACATTTTCTACATTTCTACTTTGCCTTGTTACTTTTACGTAAAACTTTTACACGTTAATTACATAGTTCTTGCTGTACAAAGACAAGAGCAATGCTGATGATGTTGTTATTGTGGTCCCTCGGCTGCTCCGTGCTGGGAGTCGCAACAGCAGATCATCCGATCCATGTATTTTGATTTGACACAGGTTTTATGCCCCCATTTCATCCGAGACAAGAGCAATATTAAGTTACAAATAGTGAATAAAAAATGAATCATTTCTGTGATTTCATGGAACATATGGTAGTGGAAAAATGCAAATACTATTGTGCAACAAATTGTTTTCCATTCTTACAAATCTAATTATAGTTCCTTGCCATTCACACTAAAATTACAACACAAATAAATTTAAGGAAGATGACATGGAAAGATATGGTAGCCACAAATGTATCAGCTAGATTAGACATGAAGCACAACCTTCTATCTTGATAATTCATCTGTTTTACATTGTATTTGATTTTAAATTTTACAGGAAGTTCACTCTATTGAAAAGAAGAATTTTAAAAGTAATTTCTTGCAAATTGTCTTAATGTGGATTGATCATTTCATATTAATAACAGAAAACAGTACTTCACTTTTAGTTCCTGCTGTTTTAATTCGATTCTAGATACACATGAGCCCTCAATTTGCAGAAGTCTGCATTTTTTTTTCATCAAAAAAGGAAGTGAAAAGGAAAATAGAGACTGTGAAAAAAAAAGGGAGTAATCTGAGGTTCATACATGTAAGAAAGGCTTTACCTTTGACATATTTAAACACGTGTGTGACTTAAACATTGGGCAAAAAATAGTATGGCTTGCTTTTTTGTACAAATGCCCACAGCCATGTTCCAAAATTAAATGCATACGTTCTCCCACACCACCCCACTGCTGCTTTCCCTCCACTGGCTTCCAGTAGCTGCATGCATCAGATTCAAAATGCTGATGCTTGCCTACAAAGTCAAGAATGGACCAGTACCATCTTATCTCAAAGCTCTTATTACTCCTCGCACTGCACCTTGTTTATGTGCTTCAGGAAGAGGTAGGTCTTCCGTCGTTCTTTGAAGACAGTTAGTGACTCGGCTGACATCTGACATACCGGAAGCCAGAGGAGGGAATGCAGCAGTGGGGTGGTGTGGGAAAACTTAGGCAGGTTGAAAACAAGCCTTGCAGCTGCATTTTGGATCATTTGAAGTGGACGAATTGCATTCAGAGGAAGACCTGCCAGTAAAGAGTTGCAGTAGTCCAATCTCAAAATGACCAGAGACTGAACAAGCACTTGAGTGGCCTATGTGGATAGAAATGGTCGAATCCTCCTGATGTTGTAGAGAAGAAACCGACATAAGCGAGTCACATTAGCAACATGGGAGGAAAAGGACAGTTGATTGTCCATGGTTACCCCAAGGTTGCGAGCAGTGGCTGAAGAGGAGATCATTGAGTTGTTCAGAGATAATGCACAATCCTGGGCTGGGGGTGAATTCAGACCGGTCTGAACCAGACTGGTCCCACTATCTAGTAATTATTGCTTTACAGAAGTGGACCGCAATGTAATGCTGCTGTTATAGCTTATCAGTTTTACGTTTGGCATATTTTTCATGATCGGATGCACTAAGTGGTAATTTTAGTAACCATTGCTTTCCCATCACTTTAAAACTGTCTGACTACCCTCCTTTGACTTCTGACTACAAGGCAGGGTAAGAGGTAGGTACACATCTAGACTCTTCTCTTTACTTGCACCTCGCGGTGGAATAAACTTCTCCTAGATCTCAGTACATCTGAGTCACTGACCGTCTTCAAATGCCGGATGAAGACCTACCTCTTTTTGAAACACTTAAATTAGCACTTATAGTGTCGCAGTTATGATAAGCTAGGTGCCACGCAAAAACCCAGACATGACTTTAACACATTTGAAGTTATTTTTACTAACCTAAATTATGTAGCCACAAATATTAAGTTCACAAAGTTGTTTCCACTAATTATTATTTACAGACCATGCAGGGCCTTTCAAACAATCAGCTAGGAAACTAGAACCTAAGTGGCATCAAACTAAATTGGCAATATTTCAGTTAGCGTCAAAGGAAAGCCTTCTGAGCTACAAAAATTCTCTTAGTACTGCTAGATCAGCGTATCTCTCTACCCTAATCGAAGATAACAAAAACAAGCCTAAAGTTTTATTTAGTACTATAGCAAAACTAACTAGGAGTAAAACCTCTGTAGAAAAGTACACATCTTCTATGTGCAGCAGCAACCATTTCATGAATTTTTTCAATGGAAAAATTGACAATATCAGGCAAAAAATTCATTTTAAACCAAACTCTTCTTCTTCTTTTGGCTGCTCCCTTTAGGGGTCGCCACAGCGAATCATATTTCTCCATCTCAATCTGTCCTCTGCATCTCCCTCTGTCACACCAATCCCCTTCATGTCTTCCCCCACCACATCCATAAACGTCCTCCTTGTCCTTCCTCTTCTCCTTTTTCCCGGTGGTTCCATCCTCAGCATTTTTCTTCCCATATAATCCAGCTCCATCCTCTTCACATGCCCAAACCATTTCAATCTCACCTCTCTTACTTTGTCTTCAAACCATCCCACCTACGCTGTCCCTCTAATACACAAATTTCTAATCATCTCCATCCTTGTCATTCCCAACACAAATCTCAGCATCTTCACCTGTCTTTTTGTCAGCGCCATCTTCTCACCACAGTCTAGTAAATTTTCCCCTTCACTCTTGCAGACACCCTTCTATCACAAAACACTCCTGCCACTCATCTCCACCCAGTCCATCCTGCCTGTACACTTTTCTTCACTTCTCTACCACACACTCCATTACCATGAACAGGTGACCCAAAGTATTTAAACTCATCCACCTTCCTCACCTCTCCTTGCAACTGCACCATTCCACTGCCCTCACACTCATTCACCTGCATGTACTCTGTCTTGTCCCTACTGACTTTTATTTTACTCCTCTCTAGTGCAGACCTCCACCTCTCCAGGCTCATCTCAACCCCTTCTCTACTCTCACTACAGATCACAATGTCATCTGTGAACATCATAGTTCATGGCGGTGATCCACTTTTTCTCTCTGTAGTTACTGCAGGTCCGGACATCTCACTTATTCTTAATAAACGGTACCAGTACATTTCTTCTCCACTCCTCTGGCATCCTTTCACGTTCCAAGATTTGGTTAAACAACTTGGTTGAAAATTTCACTGCCATCTCTCCTAAACATCTCCATGCTTCCAAATTCAAATTAAAATTTTATTGATCACATACATAATCGTACACAGTATGATATGCAGTGAAATGCTTACATGACTGTTTGACCCTTGAAAAGGAAAAAGGAAAAGAAATAAGGACAGAAAAAAAGACAAGGATAAAAAGTAAAATATAAAAATACGAAATATAAAATATAAAAACTATAAAAACTATAAAACCTATAAGTCCACAGTAGGTAAATAAAAATAAAATATAATATAATATAAAATATAATATAAATAGAATAGAATATATGTGTATATAGAAAATGTATATAAAATATAGAATATATATAAGAAATGTAAACTGTAAACAACTGTATTTTACAAAACTATGTAAAGTGAATAGTGTGCAATAATGTGCAAGGTGCAGACAGCAGCAGTACGGGGTGGTCATGTAGTGAAATAAGGTGATGAGATGGTGAGAAGCAGTGTATGTTATGTTTTATGTATTGTGCATTGTGTGCCACAGTCCTGTAATGTAATGTACGACGTGGTTGGTTTGGTGTTTTCCAACACATGTATGTAGGAAGGATAGCGATCAGTCCAATCAGTTGAGTCAAATGTGGAGTTCTGGTTGAGAGTCTGTATAGCCTGCAGGAAGAAGCTTCTCCTCAGTCTCTCTGTGTTGGCCTTCAGGGAGCGGAAGCACTTCCCTGACCTCAGCAGAGAGAAAACTCCATTGTTGGGGTGGCTGAGGTCCTTCATGATCTTCCTGGCCTTGGTCCAGCACCACCTGTAGTAGATTGAGTGCAGGTCAGGGAACTTGGTACAGGTGATGTGCTCAGCTGATCGCACCACATTTACATTTACATTTACATTAAAGAGCACCACCCTCTGAAGAGCTCGTCTGTCCTGCATGGTGCTGTTCCCGAACCAGGTTGTGATGCTTCCCATCAGGATGCTCTCTTTGGTGTAGGAGTAAAAGTTCCTTAGCACCTTAGTGGGCAGTCTATAGTCTCTCAAGCGTCTGAGGTGGAAGAGACGCTACCGGGCCTTCTTCACCACTGTGTTGATGTGACAGGACCATGACAGGTCCTGCGTGATGTGAACACCAAGGTATCTAAAGCTGTCTACTTGCTCCACTGGGCTCTTGTTGATCACAGGGGTCTGGTATGTCCACTGGTATGTCATTTTGGCCAACTCCCTTTCCACTCTTCATCCTCCTAATAGCTCTCCTCATTTCATCCTTATTAATCCCCTTCACTTCCTGATTCACATCTCCACATCATCCAGTCTTCTTTTACTCTCATTTTCCTCAATCATCAGCTCCTCGAGATACTTGATCTACCTTCTCAACACACTCTACTTGCTTGTTAGCACATTTCCATTTGCATCCTTTATCACTCTACCCTGCAACACAGCCTTCCCAGCTCGGTCCCTCTGTCTAACCAAATGATACAAATCCTTAACTCCTTCCTTAGCGTCCAACTTCTGATACAGCTCTCATCTTTTCCATAGCCTTTGCAAAATCTCTCTTCACCTTGCTCCGCATCTCCTTGTACTCCTGTCCACTTTCTTCATCTCTCCACCTATCCCAGTTCTTTTTTGCCAGCCTCTTTCTCCTTATACTTTCATGTACTTCCTCATTTCACCACCAAGTCTCTTTGTCTTCTTTCCTCTTTCCAGATGTCACACCTAATACCTTCCTAGCTGTCTCTCTCACTGCTTCTGCAGTAGTTGTCCACCTGTCCCATCTCCTCTCTGAATTTCACACAACAGTCTTCTTCCTTCAGCTTCCACCATCTGATCTGAGATTCAGACTTTGTTCTCCTCCTCATCCTTACTTTTAAATTCATCCTACAGACTACCATCCTGTGATGTCTAGTTACACTCTCCCCTGCCACCACCTTACAGTCTCTATTCGCTTTCCGTTTGCATCTCCTGCATAGGACATTGTCCACCTATGTACACCTTCCTCCACACTTATATGTCACCCTGTGCTCCTCCTACTTCTTAAAATATGTATTCAAAACTGCCATTTCCATCCTCTTTGTAAAATCTACCACCATCTGTCCTTCACTCCTTTCCTTGACACCATACCTACCCATCACCTCCTCATCACCTCTGTTCCCTTCACCAACATGTCCATTTAAGTCTGCTCCAATCACCACTCTTTCTTCCTTGGGTACACTCTCTAACACATTCCAAAAATCTTCTTTCTCCTCCTTTACACACCACACTTGTGAAGCATATGCACTGATGACATTCATCTCCGTCAGACACTCTCTTTACTTCTACTACACTTTTACTATACTCTTCCTTCAGGATTACCCCTACACCATTTCTCTTCCCATCTGCACCATGGTAAAACAGTTTGAAACCACATCTAATACTTCTGGCCTTATTCCCCTTTCACTTGGTCTCTTGTACACAAAGCATGTCTACGTTTCTCTGCTCCATCATATCCACCAGCTATTCTCCTTTTACTAGTCATAGTGCCAACATTTTAGAGTTCCAACTCTCACCTTCACACTCCTAACCTTCCTCCAACTGTAGCACAGTTTCCACTAGAACCCTGCTGTCCAACTGTACTGGCGGTCGTTGGTAACCTGGGCCTCGACCAATCTGCTATGGTAATCTGGTTTATGATCCACATATTAGATCTGGCACAGGTTACGCCAGATACCCTTCCTGACGCAACCCTCCCCATCTATCTGGAGCGAGCATCCCAAGTGAGCACTGGTGTTATTTGATCTTAGTGCAGCTTTTAAGACCATTCACCAGACTATTCTACCATTCACCACACTATTCTACTTGATAGGCTAGAATATGTTGTTGGTGTTAAAGGAACAACCCTCTCCTGGCTCAGGTCTTATTTGATTGATCGTTATCAGTTCATAGATCTAAATGGTGACTTCCCTATACATACCAAGGTTATGTTCGGTGTTCCACAAGGTTCTGTCTTAGGCCCACTGCTTTTCTCCTTATATATGCTACCCCTTGGTGCAATTGTATTGTATTGTAAACATGGTATTAGCTTCCATTGTTATGCCGATGACACACAGCTATATGTTTCAGCTAAGTCAGATGAGAGACACCAGCTTATTAAGATTGAAGAATGTGTAAAGGACATTAGTCAGTGGATGGTCACTAACTTCCTCCTGCTTAACTCTGACAAGACAGAGGTGCTTGTACTAGGACCACATGAAGCCAGAAGTAAACTTTCTGATTACAGAGTAACTCCGGGTGGTCTTTCTGTTTCGTGTTTAGCAGTAAAAGATCTTGGTGTGATTATTGACTCTGGTCTTTTGTTTGAAGCTCACGTAGATAATATCACTAGGGTAGCCTTCTTTCATCTCAAAAATATTACTAAGATAAAAAATATGAAGTCACTTCATGATCAGGAAAAACTAGTTCATGTTTTTGTTACCATTACTATGCCTTACTGTCTGGATGTTCCAGTAGGAGCCATAACAAGCTAAATTTATTCTAGAACGCAACAGCTAGATTCATAACTGGAACCAGTTTGATCTTTTGTTATTTTTTGATTCACTACGTGAATAGGTGCAGGTTATTTTCTCTGTTGGTTTTATGCATTGTTGTATGTTTTATGTTGAAAAACAAAACCTCCCACCACAGTTTTTAAGGTAATGAAGGCTTTACAGAGCATCAGTAGCAGACATATCTCAATATCAACTGTTCAAAGGACATTATTGTGTATTTCGGCCGCCTTCAGCATTGTCAAGTAGCAAAGGCTACAGCAGAGGCCAGATGCTTTATGTCCCGGGAAGCATTTATGTCTGTCACCTTCTGGCTCTCCCTTTCAGTTATGCTGTCATAGCTAGTCCTGCTTGCACTTTACACATAACTACATTGTCTTTAAACATCAAGCATACTTAATATCTTTCTCTCTCTCTGTCTTTCTCTGTCGAGCTCTACGTACCAGTCCCGAGCTCCCAGTGTTCTGAGTTTCCACTGTGACCACTTCTTCTTTCCAGACCTACCTGATCCATTGAGACGCTCTAACCCTGATTGGAGTCTTGTAGCTTGGTGGTGCTCACTGCTGCTCTGAATAGATCTGTGTGGATAGCTTGTGACCAGGAGATAGCCAAGGACAGAGTCACAGATATTCCGTTACATCTGTCAGCTTGTGACAACAAGGAATTAGAGTCTATAATGATCTCAGAAACTACACTGACCTAATAGCTCCTCATGAGCCTTTGGCTGCTGTTGTAGAAAGGAGTCTGAGTCTGGCTCCTCTCAAGATTTTTTCCTTTTATCATCTCAGGGAGTTTTTCCTTGCCACCAGACTTCCTTTCCTTGCTCATTAGGATTTTTTTTCATTCTCTGTTTCTATACTTCTGTAAAGCTGCTTTGAGACAATGTTCATTGTTAAATATAAAAATTAATTGAATTTAATCGAAAATAAATATTTTCTCTGTTGGTTTTATGCATTGTTGTATGTTTTATGTTGAAAAACAAAACCTCCCACCACAGTTTTTAAGGTAATGGTATCCTAGGTCTGTGAACTATTGAACCAGTGTTAATGTGTTCATTGATAGACACTTCAAAGCACTCTTGTACTCTATCACTCACTTGTACTGTCACTCTATATAAGACGGAAATGTAAATGCAGCCTATAGTGAATTGTCCACAAACCTTTGGCCATTTAGTTTAGGTGCAACATTAAGATCTAGACAGGTACACTACCAGTCAAAAGTTTGGACACACCTTTTAATTCAATGTTTTTTTGTTTAGGGATTTATTTTCTACATTCTAGAACAATACTGGAGATTTCAACACTATGAAATAACACAAATGGACTTAAGTAATCCATATGTAATGACAACAAAAAACAGTCAGTTGTTATTTTAAGACGCGAAGGTCAGGTGTTCTGGAATAGTTCTTGCAAGAACAGTATTGTCAAGTGCATTTGCAAAACCCATCAAGCACCATGATGAAACTGGCTCACATGAAGACCATCCCAGTAAAGCAAGACCAAAACTTACCTCTGCTGCAGAGGGGAAGTTCATTTAGAGTTACCGGCCTCAGAAATCACCAATTAACAGCACCTCAGATTAGAGCCGTTATGAAGGCTTTACAGAGCATCAGTAGCATTTCAGCCGCCTTCAGCATTGTTTTACAATGTAGAAAGAAAAAAACATCAGGAAAGACCATGGAATTAGATGTGTCCAAACTTTTGACTGGTAGTGTATGTTGGTGCTGCAGACAGCCTGATCACTGTCAGGACTAATGTCCAGTTATGGAAATGAGTCATTGGTCCAGGTCACATAATGTCCCACATGCTTTTTCTAATCATGCTAGGACATCCCATATACACACAATTATTCAAAAAGGTTCATATTATGCTCAGGATTAAGACAGGGATCCCCCCCCCCCCCCTGAAGCAGTCACCAGATTCAATCCAAAGACATTCCTTTAACCAAATGATAGCAATAGATGACAATCAACGGCCAAATGAGGTAGCACGGGCCAACTGAGGTTAAGCTGGGAGTGTCAGTTATGAGGTAAGGTGAACAGATAGAATTCGCCGCACTGCAAATATACTGTACAAAACAAACAGGTGGTTCTGGATGAGCTCCAGGACATACTTAGCCAGCTCCTTCTGCTCTTGTGCTAAATGCACAATATTCAGATTGTATGGAGTTTAGAAAAAGTTTAGAGTTTACTGCTTATCCAGTGTCAAGTACTGAACTGCTCAGTCGGATATGTGCAGCTTTTTATTCTGTGACATCGGATTTAATTAAAAGTTGTTGACAGATTCCCTTTACTCTAATTTCCATCCAGAAGTAAATACAGCCTACCTGCGTCAGAGCAAACAATGAGGTTGAGGCAGTTTCTGACCGCCTCCCTGACCGACCTCATGAACATTTCTTTATATACATACTGTTGATATGTTTTCTGGTGGCATGTATACTGTTGATCATGGTGATCATTATGCTGTGCGTTCCTAGAAATGCATTCCCATGTCAAACTGGGCCTCAACATTCTCAACAGTGTTTTTATACTGATGTTACTCTTAGTCCCTGATCTAGTGAACTTGCATGAACATGTTTTTTGACAGAGACTTTGAAGCAGTTCTCGATCTGCTCACTTAATGCTGTAAATATAAATGCAAATAACAAACTCCAGCACAAATTGATCGAACAGGTTAAAAAGTAAGCAGTCAATTAGACAAAGATGTCCAGATGAGGGCTACAGTGTGTGGGTTTCTGTGGTCAAACCAGTACTAAAGAGTGACAGAGGGTTAATCAAAGGGAAAATGCAGAGAGAAAGAGAGAGAAAGAGAGACAAACAGAGAGAGAGAGAGAGAGAAAGTACAGGAAACTGTATTTTCTCTGACGCATAACAAGACAAGACCTTAAGAATTTGGCTTTGGCCCGAATGCCTGCTGTTGCCACGCTTAACAGTAGTGATATGAGCAGCCTAAAGATCTTTCCCTAATCAATGCTGATTCTGACTGGTACCCACATCAAAATGGTATTTGAATACTGAAAAGGTAATAGGTTAGGTTAGCTAGCAAGTTAAAGCTACATTTCTTTATATCTATATAAAAATAACGGTGACGTTCAGTGTAGCTCACTTAAATATTTAACATTAGATGGGAAGAGAAAATCGAAACTTTTTTCATATTAGGTAATTAGTTAGTTAATCAGTTAGTTCTTTTGCACCAGACAGTACAATATTTACTTGAGAAATTGTCTTGACAGCATTAACCCGTGAATTATTACGATAGTAGAAGTACTTTGACTCAAGTTGGTGTGTTTGTAATCAATCCACCTGTTCCACAGCTGCTTCCTGCTCAGGGTCACCACATGGGATGATTCATTTACACCTGATGCAACTGATGCAACCCTCTCATTTTATGCAGGTTTGGTACAGGCACTTTCAGGGGCTGGCGAGTTTCCAGCATTGAAATCAGACACAGGCCACAGCGGTGAGAGCGTGGGATCTTGCCACAGGGCCACGAAAGATCTTTCCACCACTGCAAATAACTTACATAAATTATTACATTCCATTATGTTTGCACTGAAAACTGGAAAAACTGGAGATAATCTGAAGATGAGTGAATGAATGAAAGACCTTTAGAAGACCTCACCCATCTCTTTGTTTAAATATCAGTCATTAGAAAAGATGATTATTTTAATGTCTTGTTCCATCACCTGGGGCAAATAGCATTTATATCTTTAGACATACAGCATACGCTGTTTGCTTTTACACGCATATTTACAGAGAGTTTTTGTTGGATACATTTCCAAAGCAAACAACTTTCCCTACTGCTGTCTCTACAATGGTATGTGTATATCATCATGGACAATTTGACCGCTAGTCAAATTTGCTAGTTTGCAAGCCGAATCTCTTTTGTTAATGTCAAACATGCTGTTTCAGTGTGGGAGTAAAAGATCAATTACATCTATCACTTACATATCCTTAGATTTTACTGCTTTCAATATTTTTTATTATTATTTCATTATTACATGATTTCTGCAGAATCAATGGGCTTGGTGAGAAAACAAAAATAACACTTATTTATTTTTATTTATGAATAGAACTTTTCTATATATCGTATACACCGATTTTCTGCGAAAATAGCCCTGACCTGTTGAGGCATGGACTCCACTAGATCCCTGAAGGTGTGCTGTGGTATCTGGCACCAAGATGTTAGCAGCAGATCCTTTAAGTCGTTGTGAGTTGTGAGGTGGGGCCTCCATGGATCAGACTTCTTTGTCCAGTACATCCCACAGATGCTCGATTGGATTGAGATCTGGGAAATTTGGTGCATTTTAGTGCATCCTGGAGCCATGTGTTCCCCAGGTAAGTGATGCACACACACCCGGCCATCCACGTAATTTAAAAGAAAACATAATTAATCAGACCAGGCCACCTTCTTCCGTTGCTCCGTGGTCCAGTTCTGATGCTCACATGCCAATTGTTGGCACTTTCAGGGGTGCACAGGGGTCAGCATGGGCACCCTGACTGGTCTATGGCTATGCAGCCTCATACGCAGTGTTGGGGAGTAACTAGTTACATGTAACAGCGTTACATAATTTAATTACAAAATAAATGTAACAGTAATTCGTTACAGTTACTGAGAAAAATGTGTAACTAAATAAGAGTTACTTATGAAAATGTTAAAGATTACAAATAGGGTTACATCTGAATATTTTCTTTAAAAAACTAGGATATGTTGAATAATATTAATTTGTTGCTAGAATTTGTTAAAGCGGTGCTATTCTGATGCTTTTGATTGGTTCTCTGGTTTGAATTTGGATATCAATATAAATCAGTATAATCTTAATTCAAGTGATGAAAGATATAAAATTCTAACAGTAAACAGAGTTGAGTACTACTGTAAGGTTAACCCTGCCTGGTATAAATGTTTGGAAATGATTTAATTGAAAATATCCGTTAGAAACTTAATCAAACTTTAAGTAATCAAAAAGTAATCAAATTCAATTCAATTCTATTCAATTTATTTGGTATAGTGCCTTTTAGAGTGAACATGGTCTACAAAGCAGATTTACAAAAGAAGAAACACAGAGAAAGGGGAGGGGGGGGAAATGAAAATACAAAATAAAAACAGGATCACAGGATTAATATAAAAATGTAAAGTGAAATGTAAAGTGACATGTGCAAACAGGACAATTAGTGCGTGTGTGTTATGTATGTATGTGTGTGTGTCCGTGGCCAGCACAGTTCAGTTTCCTTCGCTCATGTGCAGTACGATAGGAACGTTCCACTATTCATGAATCATGGGGGGGGCACATTTGAAAAGATGTAATAACATAAAAATCTTATAGTTATAGACAGACCATACGATGATAGAAAAGTAATAAGTACTATATGATTTGTATAGGCTTCTTGGTATTGGTCGGGGCCCTAAGCTTACCTCGCTTATTGGTTAAGTCCGCCCCTGCCTGAACCAGCATTAACTTCTTCAGCAATTTGAGCCAGCCTTCGATCCCCGTGTGCATCAATGAGCCTTGGCCGCTCATGACCCTGTCATTGGTTCACCACTGTTTCTTCCCTGGATCACTTTTGATGCACCAGGTGCACAAAAGCTGCAGTTTTGGAGATGCTCTGATCCAGACTTCTAGCCATCACAATTTGGCCCTTCGTCAAACTCGCTCACATCCTTACACTTGTCCATTTTTCCTGTTTCTAACACATCAACGTTGAGGACAAAATGTTCACTTCCTGCCTAATATATCCCACCCACTAACAGGGGCCATGATGAGGAGATAATCAGTGTTATTCACTTCACCCCTTAGTGCTCATAATGTTATGACTGAGATGTTATTGGCAGAAAATCCCTGTTATGCTCCCCTCCCATATGTTTTTGCTGTTTGCCAGAATTCAGTCACAGTGATATATAATCATATAATATAAAACTCACATAATTACAGGATTTTCAAGGTAAACATGCTTGTTAATTTAGTTAAAGTACACCATGTTAGATAACACCACTATCTTTGCATCCAAGAGTAAACAGATTTGATAGCATGGCTGTGATTTACAGCAGAACAACTATATTAATCACTCTCACTCAGATGGCCAGTTTTACTCCCTTGGATCCCAGGCACTGATATCACAAAATATTGTTTCAAACTTTAACATTAACCAAACTAACTGCTGTCACTATTCTATCTGATACAGTATAAGATTTATACTGTATGTAATGCATTATTTTACCTCTGCTGTTAAAATATTGAGCGTTCTCGACTTCTGCTTTTCACCACATATGATTAGACTTACTGGGCTTATGCAACATCTCCTCTTATCTGTAGAAACAGTCAGGCTTGCAAGTATTTTTAAAATGCCGAAAGTTTCAGTACTCACTAGCAGCAGAGAGGAAGGAATTACAGAAACTTACATAATGAAAGGAGATACCCTTTAAAACACAAGAAAGGAAGTCAATCTGCTCCACATCATATCCATTTGCTCATTCTGCTCTACCTCCCTTTCCTGCATGTCACTAACTAGCCATGCGTCACCCCACTTATCACAATCGTCACTCCATCTGTCCTTCCTCCATCGCTTACATCCCCTCCAGACCCATTTCCCTCATTTTCCTTTACTTAATAAATAACCCAGTAACACATTTTCCTGCATTCATCTACGTAATCTCTGCTGTATTTTGTCTAGACCTGGGCAAAATTTCTCACCCTTAGCAATCAGACATGGTATGCAGTAATCTGGAAAGACGTAAGAGAAACTGAGAGTCAGTGGAAGAAATCACATTATAACTCATCTCTCTCACACCAGGCTTTCCTGTCCAAGTTCTCTTAGAGCTGCTAAGACATGCTTCTGCAAGGCAAACCTGGAAGCCTCTGCACATGATCCTCTTCAGTTTCACTATCCACATCCATTCCACAATGATCAGATCATCTCATGAGACCTTCTCCCTTTCATCTTTTCCATCATGTAACGTCAATAACCAGCAAGTATTATTCTCATGCTGAATAAACCTACTCTAGCATCTACAGTATAGGGCCAAATGTTTGTAGATACCTGACCATAAAATGCACATGCGCCTTTTGAACATCACTATTTCACATTTAGTCCATCTTTGCTGCTTTGTTTGGAGTGTGGTGCCACTCTGCAAGTCACTAAGAT
The DNA here is from genome assembly GCF_019097595.1 of Hemibagrus wyckioides. Lineage (NCBI taxonomy): Eukaryota > Metazoa > Chordata > Actinopteri > Siluriformes > Bagridae > Hemibagrus > Hemibagrus wyckioides. The sequence continues at coordinate 13,123,151 of NC_080737.1, read as the reverse complement.
CCTTATGAGGACTGTAGTCAGTCCTCATCCTCCTCAACCTCACAGAAGCCTTTGACAGATTCAATCACACCCTCATGGGTTTTGGACATTGCAGCAAGACATGATAATGGCTTGCTTCATAACTAGAGGGACAGTCATATCAGGTGAAATGAGGTCTCTACACCCACTTTCTCAGTAAGGACAAATCCTCACATGGGCTTTCAACCCACTGCTATGCTGATTCACTCTCAACTCTCATCTTTTACTCACCCAGACTCCCTTATCTTTCTCCATGGAACTCAGCAAATCTTTCAGAGATCTTGTTAGTGTTGGCAAGACATAAGCTGAAAATAAGTGCCAGCATGACTGAGCTACTATGCAGGAAAAATCCTGAAAAAAAAACAACAACTATTGTTTTGGTTTTCTTTTCATTTTCTTCCTGAAGTTACTTCTAGTGAACTTGCATCTTGCAGACTGCAAAGCAGGAAGAACTTTATATTAAACCTATAATGAATTCATGCTTAAGCTCATATACTACTATATAATATTACAAAAGTTTATAATAAATAAAATAGCAAGTTGCTCAAAGCAAGTTGCTTGTTACACAATTGCACTTGAGTACACACAATCATAAAATGGAAATAAATCACTAACACACTATTGTTTTCAGCCAGATGAGATTGGTTTCCTTTTGAGTCTGGTTTCTCTCAAGGCTTTTCTTACTCATATCAAGTTCCTTCCTTCTGACCTTTGGCTCTGGCTTACTCATTAGGGGGAAGTATACAAATTTTCACAAAATTTAACTTTGTGATTTCTTTTACTCAAAATAAAATAAAAAATAAAAAATCTTGGTTTGCTGATTTTGGACAATGTTAAAAGTGTTATACATATAAAATTTTTTTATCTCTGCATAAAGCCATCTGCCGAATGCTGCAAAAATAAATGCAAATAATAAACACAGCACAGACAAACAATCAAACAAATATATAAGATCATAGCTAGTTGATAATGATCAAGTACTGCAATATTGGCCAGCACACAATTTATTAATAAATTTTAAACGATTTATCATTATTAAAAAATGCAGTAATTTCTTACATTCTGTAAAATGGCTGTTTATTAATTAATAACTCATCAGTAATAGGGTTTCTTCCCTTCGCTGTAACAAATAAAGTATATATGTTGAGGTCCCATATCACACGATTAATCAGCATATTGTTATCAGCTGAGGAAGAAAGGAACAGTGGTGAACCGGCGACAGGGTCATGGGTGGCCAGGGCTCATTGATGCACATGGGGAAAGAAGGCTGCCCGGTGCCCTGCTCAAATTGCTAAAGAAGTTAATGCTGGTTCTGATAGAAAGGTGTCAGGATACACAGGGCATCACAGTTTGTTGTATATGGGGCTGCATAGCAGCAGACCGGTCAGGGTGCCCATGCTGACCCCTGTGCACTGCTGAAAATGCCAACAAAGGGCACATGAGCATCAGAACACGGAACAATCGAAAAAGGTGGCCTGGTCTGATGAATCACATTTTATTTTACATCACGTGGATGGCCGGGTGTTTGTGCATCACTTATCTGGGGAACACATGGCACCAGGATGGGAAGAAGTCAAGCCAGCGGAGGCAGTGTCATGCTCTGGGCAATGTTCTGCTGGGAAACTTTGGGTCCTGCATTCCATGTGGATGTTACTTTGACACGCACCACCCACCTAAGCATTGTTGCAGACCATGTATACTCTTTCATGGAAACGGTATTCCCTGATGGCTGTGGCCTTTTTCAGCAGGATAATGCTCAGCAACAATGGTTCAGGAATTTTTTGATGAGCACAACAACGAATTTGAGGTGTTGACTTGGCCTCCAAATTCCCGAGATCTCAATCCAATCATCTGTGGGATGTGCTGGACAAACAAGTCCGATCCATGGAGGTCCCACCTCACAACTTACAGGACCTAAAATATCTAATAAAACAATAACATCTTTGTGCCAGATACCACAACACACCTTCAGGGATCTAGTGGAGTCCAGGGGTCAGAGCTGATGGGTCAGGGCTGTTTGGCAGCAAAAGGGGGACCAGCACAATATTAGGTAGGTGTAAATATAAATATAAAATATTTTTCTTGTTCCGAATACCATGAACACCAATATCTCTATTTACATTAGAACTTACGATTGTCATAACAGAAGTAATAACAGAAAATTTGCTTAATTTTACATTGAATCCTCTCTCTCCTTCTTTTTTATTTATTTATTTATTGCTTAAGTTCTGCTATTATTATTATTATTATTATTATTATTATTATTAATACACATCTATACAATAAATGCAAATGATCTCATGAGATAATAAAGATTTGTTTTTAGATTCATGTTCCATGTTTAAGTGTATTTCAAAATATCAAAGAGATGTCAAGGCACAAACACTGCCACTACACCGCAGTGTATGTGAAGTCAGATTAATGCAGTTTCCCCAGTCAAGAAAGAATCAGTATATGAACCGTGTGAAAACTTCATCAAACAACCTTCACTTCCGCCCAAATTCATCTACGTCACACAGCCAGGACTCAGCTACTCCTTCACTAAAGCATCTCTCAACCATAGCAGCAGAAGAGGTTTTGCAGATCATTCACTCCTGCAATCCCACCACCTGCCCACTGGATCCAATCCCTTCCACTATGTTCCAGACCATCTCACCTGACCTCCTGCCCTTCATCACCACAGCCATCAATGGATCCATAACATCAGGACAGGTACCAACTGCCTTTAAGCAAGCAATAATTACAGACCGGTATCACTTCTCTCCTTTCTTTCAAAAATTCTTGAACGAATTGTTTATAATCAGTTGTCTGACTATCTCTTGCAGAATAACCTCCATGATCCCAACCAGTCTGCCTTCAAAGCAGCACATTTCAGAGAGACTGCCCTTTCGGCGGTCACTGAGAAACTACATGCTACTAGATCAGCCAAGCTGTCATCGTTCCTCATCCTCCTCAACCTTTCTGCAGCATTTGACACAGTTAACCACAAGACTCTCTTGTCCACCCTCAGGAGTCTTGGAATTTGTGGAACAGCATGGGAATGGTTTGCTTCCTACCTGGATGGTCGCTCATATCAGGTAACATAGAAGGGATTGACATCTGCCCCACGCAGACTCTCTACTGGTGTCCCACAAGGCTCAGAACTTGGTCCTCTCCTTTTCTCCCTCTACACCCACACTCTTGGCAAAGTTATATCCTCACACGGCTTTTCATACTACTGCTATGCTGATGATACCCAACTTATCTTCTCCTTCCCTCCCTCAGATATCACGGCTTCTGCTCGGATCTCAGCGTGTCTGGCAGACATTTCATCTTGGATGACAGCTCATCATCTGAAACTTAATCCCAGCAAAACTGAACTGCTGGTCATACCAGGTGATTCATCCCCAGCCCAGGATCTTGCATTATCTCTGAAAAACTCAACAATCTCCCCTTTGTCCACTGCTTGCAACCTTGGGGTAACCATGGACAATCAACTGTCCTTTTCCTCCCATGTTTCCAATGTGACACGCTCATGTCGGTTTCTTCTGTACAACATTAAAAGGATCCAACGATTCCTATCCACACAGGCTACTCAGGTGCTTGTTCAGTCTCTGGTTATTTCGAGACTGGACTTCTGCAACTCTTTACTGGCAGGTCTTCCTGGGAATGCAATTCATCCACTGCAAATGATCCAAAATGCAGCTGCACGGCTTGTTTTCAACCTGCCTAAGTTCTCCCACACCACCCCTCTGCTGCGTTCCCTCCTCTGGCTTCCGGTAGCTGCACGCATGAGATTCAAAGCACTGATGCTTGCCTACAAAGCCAAGAATGGACCAGCACCATCTTACCTCAAAGCTCTTATTACTCCTTGTACTGCACCTCGCTCCCTCCGATCCACTAGCACTGCCCGACTGGTCCCACCATCTCTCAGGGCAAAAGGTAGGTATTTATTTAGACTCTTTTCTGTTCTGGCACCGAGGTGGTGGAATGAACTTCCCCTAGATTTTTGTACAGCAGAGTCTCTGACTATCTTCAAACGACGTCTTAAGACCTACCTTTTCCTGAAGCACTTAAACTAGCTCTTATCTTTCCCTGTTTATGTATTGTTATATGTTTAAAAAAAAAAAAAATCCAATTTTAGGCTAATGGTATCCTAAGTCAGACTGTAACCTATTGAACCAGTGTTAATTTTTTCAGTGATAGAGACTTAAAGCACTTTTGTATGTGGCCTTTTTCAGCAGGATAATGCTCAGCAACACTTTTGTACTCTGGATAACAGCGTCTGTCAATTGCCAGAAATGTAATTGTAATGTAAATGCGTAATCGCAGTCCAAGAAATCTGACCTGCTGTCTAACTTTCCTGATCCAGCTGATTAGAATTGCAAGTATAGTTGGTACTTTGGTGGATTTTTGACATATGAAGAAGACTGTAGGGGTAATTCCATGTCACATCAGCCTGGGGTAGAAACCATGACGAATCAGCTCTTTGTGCACGAATGAAGCAATTACCTTTTCACAGGTTTTGAGTCAGTTCTCACTTATTAGGAAAGCTATTGTGTGTGTGTGTGTGTGTGTGTGTCAATTACAATGAAATTGTAAGAAAAACAATCTATCATTTTGCCAATCACTATATAGAAATATAGATAGTAAGTTGGAATTAGTCATCTCACACCTGATAAACCATAGCTGAACAATTAAACAACTAAACTAAAAACAGAACTGTCTTTCATAATCACTGCTTAATGAAAGTCACCCATAAGGCAACAATGGAACATAGTTGTTAGTGATGCTCTTTGGAATTCTAACCAAAATCTAAGGTGTCAGGATACACTGGGCATCACAGTTTGTTGTGTATGGGGCTGCATAGCAGCAGCCCGGACAGGGTGCCCATGCTGACCCCTGTGCACCGCTGAAAATGCCAACAAAGAGCACATGAGCATCAGAACACAGAGCAATGGAAGAAGGTGGCCTGGTCTGATGAATCACATTTTCTTTTACATCACGTGGATGGCCGGGTGCATGTGCATCACTTTCCTGGGGAACACATGGCACCAGGATGGGAAGAAGTCAAGCCAGCGGAGGCAGTGTCATGCTTTGGACAATGTTCTGCTGGGAAACTTTGGTTCCTGCCATTCATTTGGATGTTACTTTGACACGTATCACCTACCTAAGCGTTAATGCAGACCATGTACACTCTTTAATGGAAACAGTATTCCCTGATGGCTGTGGCCTTTTTCAGCAGGATAATGCTCTGTGCCACAAAGCAAAAATGGTTTAGGAATGAGTTTGATGAACACAACAACGAGTTTGAGATGTTGCCTTGGCCTCAAAATTCACCAGCTCTCAAGCCAATCGAGTATCTGTGGGATGTGCTGGACAAACAAATCCGATCCATGGAGGTCCCACCTCGCAAATTGCAGGACTTAAAGGATCTGCTGCTAACATCTTGGTGCCAGATACAACAGCACACCTTCAGAGGTCTAATGCAGTCGACGGCTCAACTATTCCAGTCTTAAAATAACAACAGAAAAAACAAGTTTTTTGTTGTCATTACATATGGATTACTTAAGCCCATGTGTGTTATTTCATAGTTTTGAAATCTCCAGTATTGTTCTAGAATGTAGAAAATAAATCCCTAAACAAAAAACATTGAATTATATATACACTATATTGCCAAAAGTATTCGCTCACCTGCCTTGACTCGCATATGAACTTAAGTGACATCCCATTCCTAATCCATAGGGTTCAATATGACGTCGGTCCACCCTTTGCAGCTATAACAGCTTCAACTCTTCTGGGAAGGCTGTCCACAAGGTTTAGGAGTGTGTTTATGGGAATTTTTAACCATTCTTCCAGAAGCGCATTTGTGAGGTCACACACTGATGTTGGACGAGAAGGCCTGTCTCTCAGTCTCCGCTCTAATTCATCCCAAAGGTGTTCTATCGGGTTGAGGTCAGGACTCTGTGCAGGCCAGTCAAGTTCATCCACACCAGACTCTGTCATCCATGTCTTTATGGACCTTGCTTTGTACACTGGTGCACAGTCATGTTGGAAGAGGAAGGGGCCAGCTCCAAACTGTTCCCACAAAGTTGGGAGCATGGAATTGTCCAAAATGTCTTGGTATGCTGAAGCATTCAGAGTTCCTTTCACTGGAACTAAGGGGCCAAGCCCAGCTCCTGAAAAACAACCCCACACCATAATCCCCCCTCCACCAAACTTTACACTTGGCACAATGCAGTCAGACAAGTACCGTTCTCCTGGCAACCGCCAAACCCAGACTCGTCCATCAGATTGCCAGATGGAGAAGCGCGATTCGTCACTCCAGAGAACGCGTCTCCACTGCTCTAGAGTCCAGTGGCGGCGTGCTTTACACCACTGCATCCGACGCTTTGCATTGCACTTGGTGATGTATGGCTTGGATGCAGCTGCTTGGCCATGGAAACCCATTCCATGAAGCTCTCTGCGCACTGTTCTTGAGCTAATCTGAAGGCCACATGAAGTTTGGAGGTCTGTAGCGATTGACTCTGCAGAAAGTTGGCGACCTCTTCACACTATGCGCCTCAGCATCCACTGACCCCGCTCCGTCAGTTTACGTGGCCTACCACTTCGTGGCTGAGTTGCTGTCGTTCCCAAACACTTCCACGTTCTTATAATACAGCTGACAGTTGACTTTGGAATATTTAGGAGCGAGGAAATTTCACGACTGGATTTGTTGCACAGGTGGCATCCTATCACAGTTCCACGCTGGAATTCACTGAGCTCCTGAGAGCGACCCATTCTTTCACAAATGTTTGTAAAAACAGTCTGCATGCCTAGGTGCTTGATTTTATACACCTGTGGCCATGGAAGTGATTGGAACACCTGATTCTGATTATTTGGATGGGTGAGCGAATACTTTTGGCAATATAGTGTATATATATATATATATATATTTATACATATATATATATATATATATATATATATATATATATATATATATATGTATGTATATATACACACATATATATATATATATATATATATATATATATATATATATATATATATATATATATATATATATAAGACAGAGAACATGGACATGGTCTATGGTGTAGTGGCGATGTGGAGCCTTGGGGTGGCATCATCATTCTTTTTGAAGGAAACAAATAATGCAAACACTGGATGCTGAACAATGAAATTTCACATACTTCATTTTTATATATTGCACTGATGTTTTTGTGTCAAAAGTATTTTTGATTAATAAATCTTAATAAAATCTCTCAATAAAACATTTCATTAGCATACATTATTCATTTTGATTCATATTTGTTTTTTTTTTGTTTTTTGTTTTTTAGCAAAACACACACACACACACACACACACACTGGGTCATCTGTGCCATAATATACAAGAAAAATATATATCATACATTCTGATAACAGTGACACTAACACTTTCAGGGTGGTGCAGTAGGTAGTGTTGCTACCTCACAGAGTCCCCTCCAGGGTGTTTTCCCACCTCATGCATGGTGGGCCTCATTTACTAATCTTTCAGTAAAGTTGTATGTAAATGTTAGCAAGCCAGACTAAAATGTTTTACTGGATTTACAGAAGTTTTGTGTAAATTGCTTTGTACTCGTAGGGGTATGTTGATGACCTGTAAAGTCTAAAGCATGCTCCTGACACAGAATGAGAATGGAACATTTATAATGATTTCAATGATAAATGTAAAAGAAAAAAAACCCTCCTCAGCGTGTCCATTTACCAAAATATATACAGAAATGCAGAAATGTACAAAGTACAGTTAATAGCTTATTTAGTGTTATTATTATTATTATTATTATTATTATTATTATTATTATTATTATTATTATTATTATTATTTCAAGACAGATCTTCACTAATAAGGGCACTTGAAATAAACTCGGTAAAACCCCATATTGCATCATCAGTCAGATCAGGTCCTTTACTACATTCAGCTACAAACAAATCTTTTTAGATCATTTCACCTTTCTATTTAGTTGACCATTAAACCCAGCTGAGTGGCGTCAGATTCTCATTTTATTTTTCACTTACGCAACCATACACAGTGCGAAACGCGGTGGTCCTCGACTGTCCATGCCATGAAAATGGAATCAATAAAAAAATTTTTTTAAAAAAGAACAAAATAAGGAAGAAAAATATAACTGAAAATAAAATTTCAATAAAACAAATAGTTGGGGAAAGGGAAGAAAGTATATGGAAAAATATGAAATCGGTGGAGGACAGTATGACTATAATGAATAAAGTGATGATGTGTGCAAAAGTCATGCAATCTATGTGCAATAGTATGTTGTGCAATATGTGCTGTGCGAAGCAAGTTTGAGGATTATGTAGGACAGTTCTGTTTTTTTGCTTTTTAATTGTTCAGCTTTGGTTATTAGCTGGAAATGACTAAATCCAACTTGATACATGCAACATATTGGCAATATACAGAATGTTGTGCAATATATTGGCAATTTACATTATGTTGTGCAATATAAGCTGTGGAAGAAAAAAACACGAAGTCTGGTAGTGACACTACCAGGTCTGATAGTGTGTGTGTGTGTGTTGAGCAGACAAGTCCAGTAAAATCCAGAAAAGTCTTGTAAAGTCCAATCATGTCCTGGTTGAGGCCTCAGTTGACCTGCAGGCAGAGACTCCTCATTCTCACTGTGTTTCCTCATTGTCAAAGTTTTATCCACTTCTTGATAACTTAATCAACATGTGTAGATCTTTATTCACAAATGACACAAAAGCAAAATCTGCTGTGAATAAGGAGCAACTGTTGTCTGTGTTCAGTGAGTTTAAAAGCTTTTATCTATAAAAGGAATGCACAACATTGCAATTTAAAGGTTTATTGAAGTTATTGCGAAACCAAGATTTCTGGCAAGATTTTGTGCATTACTGCTTGAATGGCACAGCAAGGATTTATAAGTTTCACAGGAATCAGGAAGATTTCGCAGTTGCAGCTGAATGGAAGTTGGTCAGAGCGCCTGTGCTGGAACTGGGGACACCCAGTCAGAGATTATGGAAAATACACTGCTGTAGTCTTCAATATGGTTAATAAATTTGTGTCATGATAAACCAGTCCGCTATTTTTTTCTGGATAGAGAGGAAGGAAAAATACCAGAGCCCATTTGTTCCAGTTCCTTCTTTTGGTTGCATGGGAAAAAAATATCTTGGCTACTTTCTAGATGAAACGATCCAGCTGGCAGTGCAGTTATAAAAACTCTCACTCATTCCCTTATTAAATTATTTGTATAATATCAGTAACAACTACTCAAGTAATTCTTATGTGTTATTTTGTGCCATTAGGTTATTTTGGTAGCTTATTATATAGTAATTTTTCCATTTGTTTAGAGTCAGAATTTGCTATTTGAACAGTCAGACAGATTAGATTTCGGTTAGAATTCCGAAGAGCCTCACTAACAACCATGTTCCATTGTTGCCAGATTTATATTATTACTGTCTTATGGGTGACTTTCATTAAGCTGGCATTATGAAAGACAGTTCTGTTTGTTCAGCTATGGTTTATCAGGTGTGAGATGACTAATTCCAACTCACTATCTATGTTTCTATATTGTGATTGGCAAAATGATAGATTGTTTTTCTTACAATTCCTTTGTACGCACACATACAGTAGCGTTCCCAATAAGTGAGAACTGACTCAAAACCTGTGAAAAGGTTACTGCAGTCATTTGTGCACAAAGAGATGCCATGGTTTCTACACCGGGCTGATGTGACCTGGAATTACCCCTACACTCTTCTTCATATGTCAAAAATCCACCAAAGTGCCGACTATACTTGCAATTCTAATCAGCTGGATCAGGAAAGCAGGTCAGATTTCTAGGACTGCGATTACACATTGTTGTTTGATGAAGTTTGCACACGGTTCACATACTGATTCTTTCTTGACTGGGGAAACTGCATTAAAAATTTCCCTGGGCTCCTGAGAGCATCCCCAATTTATAGTCAAAAAGAGGAAAACTATTATTATTATTGTTGTTGTTGTTGTTATTATTAATAGCAGAACTTAAGCAAATAAATAAATAAATAAATTAAGCAAATTTTCTGTTATTACTTCTGTTATGACAATCGAAAGTTCTAATGTAAATAGAGATATTGGTGTTCATGGTATTCGGTTCAAGAAGATATTACACCTACCTAATATTGTGCTGGTCCCCCTTTTGCTGCCAAACAGCCCTGACCCGTCAGCTCTGACCCCTGGACTCCACTAGATCCCTGAAGGTGTGTTGTGGTATCTGGCACCAAGATGTTATTATTTTATTAGATATTTTAGGTCCTGTAAGTTGTGAGGTGGGACCTCCATGGATCGGACTTGTTTGTCCAGCACATCCCACAGATGATTGGATTGAGATCTGAGGAATTTGGAGGCCAAGTCAACACCTCAAACTCGTTGTTGTGCATCAAACCATTCCTGAACCATTTTTGCTTTGTGGCATGGCGCAGTATCCTGCTGAAAAAGGCCACAGCCATCAGGGAATACCGTTTCCATGAAAGGGTGTACATGGTCTGCAACAATGCCTAGGTAGGTAGTACATGTCAAACACTCACATGGATGGCAGGACCAAAGGTTTCCCAGCAAAACATTGCCCAAAGCATGACACTGCCTCCGCCGGCTTCCCATAATGCATCCTGGTGCCATGTGTTCCCCATGTAAGTGACACACATGCACCTGGCCATCCACATGATGTAAAAGAAAATGTGATTCATCACACCAGGCCACCTTCTTCCATTGCTCCATGGTCCAGTTCTGATGCTCACATGCCCATTGTTGGTGCTTTCAGCAGTGCACAGGTGTCAGCATGGGCACCTTGACTGGTCTGTGGCTATGACCCTTGGCCACCAATGACCCTGTCTCCGGTTCACCACTGTTCCTTCTTTGGAGCACTTTTGATAGATACTGACCACTGCAGACCGGGAACACCCCACAAGAGCTGCAGTTTTGGAGATGCTCTGATCCAGTCGTCTAGCCATCACAATTTGGCCCTTGTCAAACTCGCTCAAATCCTTACGCTTGTCCATTTTTCCTGCTTCTAACACATCAACTTCGAGGACAAAATGTTCACTTGCTGCCTAATATATCCCACCCACTAACAGGTGCCATGATGAGGAGATCATCAGTGTTATTCACTTCACCTCTTAGTTCTCATAATGTTATGCCTGATCGGTGTATATATATATATATATATATATATATATATATATATATATATATATATATATATATATATATACGGTGTGTGTGTGTGTGTTTTGAACATTGTTTTTATTTTCTTAACACATGTTAAATATTATTTAGTAGTCCCTACTGTGTTGCTGTAAGTTGTTTAAAACCAATCCAGTTAAACATGACATTACTCTCAATTTAAGCCAGTTCTTTTATTTTTTATTTCCTGATTGCACCATAATGTGGTTACAGTGAGCGTTTGCATTAGACTTTCCTCTAGCAGAACTGCACTTTGACAGGAAAGAGACAAATTGCAACCATAAAAAACAAATGGTCTCTCTGCTCTTAATTACCCTATTTTTAGTACAGTAAAACCTTAAATATGCTTTTACAACATTTTCCGTCCTACAATTTCTAGTTGTGTTGCACTTTTCTTTTCTTTTTTTTGCATCAGTTCAAATCAGGCTGTGAGGGTATACAGTAATTCCAACTCCTACTCTCTCTCTCTTTCTCACACACACACACACACACATCAAAATTTCTCACACATGCTGTCAAACCTCATGCACCACATCAAACTCATTTAAGTCTAAAAATGAATGAGAGATGATTTTTAAAACTTAAAAATAGTTGCCGTGTCAGAGAATATGAGCTGAGTGAGAGAGTTTGATGGGTGTTTAAGGAGGTGTAAAAGACTTTAAAGCATGATGTGTTAGACAGTATGACAGTGGGTGGGTGTATAAGTATGCATGACAGTGTAAAAAATAAGGAAAGTGCTTGTCAGCAGTGTTGAGTGAGGATAAAAACCAAGTGCGTGACAATAGTGTGATAATATATCTATGATAGTGTGGTAGTGTGTGTGTAAGAGTATACCAGTGTGTTTGAGAGAGCAAGGGCATGGCTGTGTGTGAGATCAGGATTGTGTGTGAGAATGTGATAGTCAGTACGAGAGAGGATGAACATTTGTGAGAGTAAGAGAGTGTGAGAGTGAGAGTATGAGTGTGTGTGTGAAAGAGTATGTGATTAATAACGTGAGATTATTAGCGTGAAAGGGGAAGATGGTGCGAGTACGTGTGCAGGATTAAAAGTGACTGAGAATATAATTGCTAGTGAGATTAAAATAGCACATAGGAGAGTATAATGGGGTGCAAGAGCATAATTGTGAGTGAGTGTATAATTGTGTGTGAGAGTATAATTGTGTGTGAGAGTATAATTGTGTGTGAGAGTATTATAGTGAGAGTATTATTGTGTGAGAGTATAATTGTGAGAGTATTATTGTGTGAGAGTATAATTGTGAGAGTATAATTGTGAGAGTATAATTGTGTGTGAGAGTATAATTGTGTGAGAGTATTATTGTGAGAGTATAATTGTGTGTGAGAGTATAATTGTGTGAGAGTATTATTGTGAGAGTATAATTGTGTGTGAGAGTATAATTGTGTGTGAGAGTATTATTGTGAGAGTATAATTGTGTGTGAGAGTATAATTGTGTGTGAGAGTATTATTGTGAGAGTATAATTGTGTGTGAGAGTATAATTGTGAGTGAGAGTATAATTGTGTGTGAGAGTATAATTGTGTGTGAGAGTATAATTGTGTGTGAGAGTATTATTGTGAGAGTATAATTGTGTGTGAGAGTATAATTGTGTGTGAGAGTATAATTGTGTGTGAGAGTATTATTGTGAGAGTATAATTGTGTGTGAGAGTATAATTGTGAGAGTATTATTGTGTGAGAGTATAATTGTGTGTGAGAGTATAATTGTGTGTGAGAGTATTATTGTGAGAGTATAATTGTGTGTGAGAGTATAATTGTGTGAGAGTATAATTGTGTGTGAGAGTATTATTGTGTGTGAGAGTATAATTGTGTGTGAGAGTATAATTGTGTGTGAGAGTATTATTGTGAGAGTATAATTTTGTGTGAGTATAATTGTGAAAGTATAATTGTGTGTGAGAGTATTATTGTGTGTGAGAGTATAATTGTGAGAGTATTATTGTGTGTGAGAGTATAATTGTGTGTGAGAGTATAATTGTGGGAGTATAATTGTGTGTGAGAGTATAATTGTGAGAGTATAATTGTGTGTGAGAGTATAATTGTGTGTGAGAGTATTATTGTGTGTGAGAGTATTATTGTGTGTGAGAGTATAATTGTGAGAGTATAATTGTGTGAGAGTATAATTGTGTGTGAGAGTGTAATTGTGAGAGTATAATTGTGAGAGTATTATTGTGTGTGAGAGTATAATTCTGTGTGAGAGTATAATTGTGTGTGAGAGTATAATTGTGTGTGAGAGTATAATTGTGTGTGAGAGTATAATTGTGAGAGTATAATTGTGTGTGAGAGTATAATTGTGTGTGAGAGTATAATTGTGTGTGAGAGTGTAATTGTGAGAGTATAATTGTGAGAGTATAATTGTGTGAGAGTATAATTGTGTGTGAGAGTATAATTGTGAGAGTATAATTGTGTGTGAGAGTATTATTGTGAGAGTATAATTGTGTGTGAGAGTATAATTGTGAGTGAGAGTATAATTGTGTGTGAGAGTATAATTGTGTGTGAGAGTATAATTGTGTGTGAGAGTATTATTGTGAGAGTATAAGTGTGTGAGAGTATAATTGTGTGTGAGAGTATAATTGTGTGTGAGAGTATTATTGTGAGAGTATAATTGTGTGTGAGAGTATAATTGTGAGAGTATTATTGTGTGAGAGTATAATTGTGTGTGAGAGTATAATTGTGTGTGAGAGTATTATTGTGAGAGTATAATTGTGTGTGAGAGTATAATTGTGTGAGAGTATAATTGTGTGTGAGAGTATTATTGTGTGTGAGAGTATTATTGTGTGTGAGAGTATAATTGTGTGTGAGAGTATTATTGTGAGAGTATAATTTTGTGTGAGTATAATTGTGAAAGTATAATTGTGTGTGAGAGTATTATTGTGTGTGAGAGTATAATTGTGAGAGTATTATTGTGTGTGAGAGTATAATTGTGTGTGAGAGTATAATTGTGGGAGTATAATTGTGTGTGAGAGTATAATTGTGAGAGTATAATTGTGTGTGAGAGTATAATTGTGTGTGAGAGTATTATTGTGTGTGAGAGTATTATTGTGTGTGAGAGTATAATTGTGAGAGTATAATTGTGTGAGAGTATAATTGTGTGTGAGAGTGTAATTGTGAGAGTATAATTGTGAGAGTATTATTGTGTGTGAGAGTATAATTCTGTGTGAGAGTATAATTGTGTGTGAGAGTATAATTGTGTGTGAGAGTATAATTGTGTGTGAGAGTATAATTGTGAGAGTATAATTGTGTGTGAGAGTATAATTGTGTGTGAGAGTATAATTGTGTGTGAGAGTGTAATTGTGAGAGTATAATTGTGAGAGTATAATTGTGTGAGAGTATAATTGTGTGTGAGAGTATAATTGTGAGAGTATAATTGTGTGTGAGAGTATTATTGTGAGAGTATAATTGTGTGTGAGAGTATAAGTGTGTGAGAGTATAATTGTGAGAGTATAATTGTGTGTGAGAGTATAATTGTGAGAGTATAATTGTGTGTGAGAGTATAATTGTGTGTGAGAGTGTAATTGTGAGAGTATAATTGTGAGAGTATAATTGTGTGAGAGTATAATTGTGAGAGTATAATTGTGTGTGAGAGTATAATTGTGTGAGAGTATAATTGTGTGTGAGAGTATAATTGTGTGTGAGAGTATAATTGTGTGTGAGAGTATAATTGTGAGAGTATAATTGTGTGTGAGAGTATAATTGTGAGAGGATAATTGTGTGTGAGAGTATAATTGTGTGTGAGAGTGTAATTGTGAGAGTATAATTGTGAGAGTATAATTGTGAGAGGATAATTGTGTGTGAGAGTATAATTGTGTGTGAGAGTGTAATTGTGAGAGTATAATTGTGAGAGTATAATTGTGAGAGTATAATTGTGTGTGAGAGTATAATTGTGTGTGAGTGTGTAATTGTGAGAGTATTATTGTGAGAGTATAATTGTGTGTGAGAGTATAATTGTGAGAGTATAATTGTGTGTGAGAGTATAATTGTGAGAGTATAATTGTGAGAGTATAATTGTGTGTGAGAGAATAATTGTGTGTGAGAGTGTAATTGTGAGAGTATTATTGTGAGAGTATAATTGTGTGAGAGTATAATTGTGTGTGAGAGTATAATTGTGAGAGTATAATTGTGTGTGAGAGTATTATTGTGTGTGAGAGTATAATTGTGAGAGTATAATTGTGTGTGAGAGTATAATTGTGAGAGTATAATTGTGTGAGAGTACAATTGTGAGAGTATTATTGTGTGTGAGAGTATAATTGTGTGTGAGAGTATAATTGTGTGTGAGAGTATAATTGTGTGTGAAAGTATAATTGTGTGTGAGAGTATAATTGTGAGAGTATAATTGTGAGAGTATAATTGTGTGTGAGAGTATAATTGTGTGTGAGAGTATAATTGTGAGAGTATTATTGTGTGAGAGTATAATTGTGTGTGAGAGTATAATTGTGAGAGTATTATTGTGTGTGAGAGTATAATTGTGTGTGAGAGTGTAATTGTGAGAGTATAATTGTGAGAGTATCATTCTGTGTGAGAGTATAATTGTGAGAGTATAATTGTGTGTGAGAGTATTATTGTGTGTGAGAGTATAATTGTGAGAGTATAATTGTGTGTGAGAGTATAATTGTGTGAGAGTATAATTGTGAGAGTATAATTGTGTGTGAGAGTATAATTGTGTGAGAGTATAATTGTGTGTGAGAGTATAATTGTGAGAGTATAATTCTGTGTGAGAGTATCATTGTGTGTGAGAGTATAATTGTGAGAGTATAATTGTGTGTGAGAGTATTATTGTGTGTGAGAGTATAATTGTGAGAGTGTAATTGTGTGTGAGAGTATAATTGTGTGTGAGAGTATAATTGTGAGAGTATAATTGTGTGAGAGTACAATTGTGAGAGTATTATTGTGTGTGAGAGTATAATTGTGTGTGAGAGTATAATTGTGTGAGAGTATAATTGTGAGAGTATTATTGTGTGTGAGAGTATAATTCTGTGTGAGAGTATAATTGTGTGTGAGAGTATAATTGTGTGTGAAAGTATAATTGTGTGTGAGAGTATAATTGTGTGTGAGAGTATAATTGTGAGAGTATAATTGTGTGTGAGAGTATAATTGTGTGTGAGAGTATAATTGTGAGAGTATAATTGTGTGTGAGAGTATGTCAGAGTATTAATTGGGAGCATCTGGTTACACATCTCCAATTGACTGTATAGGCCTGAAGAAAGGATGTTATTTATAGTCACACTCTGGTGTTTATAATGATTTATAATCACACTCTCCAGTGTTTATAGTGATTTATAGTCACACTCTCCAGTGTTTATAATGATTTATAGTCACACTCTCCAGTGTTTATAATGATTTATAATCACACTCTCCAGTGTTTATAGTGATTTATAATCACACTCTCCAGTGTTTATAATGATTTATAATCACACTCTCCGGTGTTTATAATGATTTATAATCACACTCTCCAGTGTTTATAATGATTTATAGTCACACTCTCCGGTGTTTATAATGATTTATAGTCACACTCTCCGGTGTTTATAATGATTTATAATCACACTCTCCAGTGTTTATAATGATTTATAAATACACTCTCCGGTGTTTATAATGATTTATAACCACACTCTCCGGTGTTTATAATGATTTATAGTCACATTCTCCAGTGTCTATAATGATTTATAACCACACTCTCCAGTGTCTATAATGATTTATAACCACACTCTCCAGTGTTTATAATGATTTATAACCACACTCTCCAGTGTTTATAATGATTTATAATCACACGCTCCAGTGTTTATAATGATTTATAATCACACTCTCCGGTGTTAATAATGATTTATAATCACACTCTCCAGTGTTTATAATGATTTATAGTCACACTCTCCGGTGTTTATAATGATTTATAGTCACACTCTCCGGTGTTTATAATGATTTATAATCACACTCTCCAGTGTTTATAATGATTTATAAATACACTCTCCGGTGTTTATAATGATTTATAATCACACTCTCCGGTGTTTATAATGATTTATAGTCACATTCTCCAGTGTCTATAATGATTTATAACCACACTCTCCAGTGTCTATAATGATTTATAACCACACTCTCCAGTGTTTATAATGATTTATAACCACACTCTCCAGTGTTTATAATGATTTATAATCACACGCTCCAGTGTTTATAATGATTTATAGTCACACTCTCCAGTGTTTATAATGATTTATAATCACACTCTCCAGTGTTTATAATGATTTATAATCACACTCTCCAGTGTTTATAATGATTTATAGTCACACTCTCCGGTGTTTATAATGATTTATAGTCACACTCTCCAGTGTTTATAATGATTTATAGTCACACTCTCCAGTGTTTATAGTGATTTATAGTCACACTCTCCGGTGTTTATAATGATTTATAGTCACACTCTCCAGTGTTTATAATGATTTATAGTCACACTCTCCAGTGTTTATAGTGATTTATAGTCACACTCTCCAGTGTTTATAATGATTTATAGTCACACTCTCCAGTGTTTATAGTGATTTATAGTCACACTCTCCGGTGTTTATAATGATTTATACTCACACTCTCCAGTGTTTATAATGATTTATAACCACACTCTCCAGTGTTTATAATGATTTATAATCACACTCTCCAGTGTTTATAATGATTTATAACCACACTCTTCAGTGTTTATAGTGATTTATAATCACACTCTCCAGTGTTTATAATGATTTATAACCACACTCTTCAGTGTTTATAGTGATTTATAGTCACACTCTCCAGTGTTTATAGTGATTTATAGTCACACTCTCCGGTGTTTATAATGATTTATACTCACACTCTCCAGTGTTTATAATGATTTATAACCACACTCTCCAGTGTTTATAGTGATTTATAGTCACACTCTCCAGTGTTTATAATGATTTATAGTCACACTGTCTGGTGTTTATAATGATTTATAGTCACACTCTCCAGTGTTTATAGTGATTTATAGTCACACTGTCTGGTGTTTATAATGATTTATAGTCACACTCTCCAGTGTTTATAATGATTTATAATCACACTCTCCAGTGTTTATAATGATTTATAGTCACACTCTCCAGTGTTTATAGTGATTTATAGTCACACTCTCCAGTGTTTATAATGATTTATAGTCACACTCTCCAGTGTTTATAATGATTTATAGTCACACTCTCCAGTGTTTATAGTGATTTATAGTCACACTCTCCAGTGTTTATAATGATTTATAGTCACACTCTCCAGTGTTTATAATGATTTATAATCACACTCTCCAGTGTTTATAATGATTTATAGTCACACTCTCCAGTGTTTATAGTGATTTATAGTCACACTCTCCAGTGTTTATAATGATTTATAGTCACACTCTCCAGTGTTTATAATGATTTATAACCACACTCTCCAGTGTTTATAATGATTTATAGTCACACTCTCCAGTGTTTATAATGATTTATAGTCACACTCTCCAGTGTTTATAATGATTTATAGTCACACTCTCCAGTGTTTATAATGATTTATAGTCACACTCTCCAGTGTTTATAATGATTTATAGTCACACTCTCCAGTGTTTATAATGATTTATAACCACACTCTCCAGTGTTTATAATGATTTATAGTCACACTCTCCAGTGTTTATAATGATTTATAGTCACACTCTCCAGTGTTTATAATGATTTATAGTCACACTCTCCAGTGTTTATAATGATTTATAGTCACACTCTCCAGTGTTTATAATGATTTATAACCACACTCTCCAGTGTTTATAATGATTTATAGTCACACTCTCCAGTGTTTATAATGATTTATAGTCACACTCTCCAGTGTTTATAGTGATTTATAATCACACTCTCCAGTGTTTATAATGATTTATAATCACACTCTCCAGTGTTTATAATGATTTATAACCACACTCTCCAGTGTTTATAGTGATTTATAGTCACACTCTCCAGTGTTTATAATGATTTATAGTCACACTCTCCAGTGTTTATAGTGATTTATAGTCACACTCTCCAGTGTTTATAATGATTTATAGTCACACTCTCTGATGTTCACCCAAATGAGGATGAGGTTCCCTTTTGAGTCTGGTTCCTCTTAAGGTTTCTTCGTTACCTCAGCTCAAGGAGTTTTTCCTCACCACCGTCTCCTCAGGGTTGCTCATTAGGGCTAAATTTAAAAGGGAGACAATGTCCGATTGTAAAAACTTTAGAATTAATATTGAATGTGAGTATGATTGTAAGTGAGAGTAGAATTCTGAGACTATTATTGTGACATTATTTTTGTGAGAGTGTTATTGCATGTGAGAGTATTCATTAAGAGCTCCTGGTTACACAACTCCAAATGACTGTATAGGCCTGAAGAAAGGACATGATTTAAAATCACACTCTCTGGTGTTTATAAGGATTTATAACCACACTCTCCAGTGTTTATAATGATTTATAACCACACTCTCCAGTGTTTATAATGATTTATAACCACACTCTCCAGTGTTTATAATGATTTATAATCACACTCTCCAGTGTTTATAATGATTTATAACCACACTCTCCAGTGTTTATAATGATTTATAGTCATACTCTCCAGTATTTATAGTGATTTATAATCACACTCTCCAGTGTTTATAATGATTTATAACCACACTCTCCAGTGTTTATAGTGATTTATAATCACACTCTCCAGTGTTTATAATGATTTATAACCACACTCTCCAGTGTTTATAGTGATTTATAGTCACACTCTCCAGTGTTTATAATGATTTATAACCACACTCTCCAGTGTTTATAGTGATTTATAGTCACACTCTCCAGTGTTTATAATTATTTATAATCACACTCTCCAGTGTTTATAATGATTTATACTCACACTCTCCAGTGTTTATAATGATTTATAACCACACTCTCCAGTGTTTATAATGATTTATAATCACACTCTCCAGTGTTTATAATGATTTATAACCACACTCTTCAGTGTTTATAGTGATTTATAATCACACTCTCCAGTGTTTATAATGATTTATAACCACACTCTTCAGTGTTTATAGTGATTTATAATCACACTCTCCAGTGTTTATAATGATTTATAACCACACTCTCCAGTGTTTATAATGATTTATAACCACACTCTTCAGTGTTTATAGTGATTTATAATCACACTCTCCAGTGTTTATAGTGATTTATAACCACACTCTCCAGTGTTTATAATGATTTATAATCACACTCTCCAGTGTTTATAATGATTTATAACCACACTCTTCAGTGTTTATAGTGATTTATAATCACACTCTCCAGTGTTTATAGTGATTTATAATCACACTCTCCAGTGTTTATAATGATTTATAACCACACTCTCCAGTGTTTATAATGATTTATAACCACACTCTTCAGTGTTTATAATGATTTATAACCACACTCTCCAGTGTTTATAATGATTTATAACCACACTCTCCAGTGTTTATAATGATTTATAGTCACACTCTCTGATGTTCACCCAAATGAGGATGAGGTTCCCTTTTGAGTCTGGTTCCTCTTAAGGTTTCTTCGTTACCTCAGCTCAAGGAGTTTTTCCTCACCACCGTCTCCTCAGGGTTGCTCATTAGGGCTAAATTTAAAAGGGAGACAATGTCCGATTGTAAAAACTTTAGAATTAATATTGAATGTGAGTATGATTGTAAGTGAGAGTAGAATTCTGAGACTATTATTGTGACATTATTTTTGTGAGAGTGTTATTGCATGTGAGAGTATTCATTAAGAGCTCCTGGTTACACAACTCCAAATGACTGTATAGGCCTGAAGAAAGGACATGATTTAAAATCACACTCTCCAGTGTTTATAATGATTTATAACCACACTCTCCAGTGTTTATAGTGATTTATAATCACACTCTCCAGTGTTTATAATGATTTATAGTCATACTCTCCAGTGTTTATAGTGATTTATAATCACACTCTCCAGTGTTTATAATGATTTATAACCACACTCTCCAGTGTTTATAGTGATTTATAGTCATACTCTCCAGTGTTTATAGTGATTTATAATCACACTCTCCAGTGTTTATAATGATTCATAGTCACACTCTCCAGTGTTTATAATGATTTATAACCACACTCTCCAGTGTTTATAGTGATTTATACTCACACTCTCCAGTGTTTATAGTGATTTATAATCACACTCTCCAGTGTTTATAATGATTCATAGTCACACTCTCCAGTGTTTATAATGATTTATAACCACACTCTCCAGTGTTTATAATGATTTATACTCACACTCTCCAGTGTTTATAGTGATTTATAATCACACTCTCCAGTGTTTATAATGATTTATAGTCACACTCTCCAGTGTTTATAATGATTTATAACCACACTCTCCAGTGTTTATAGTGATTTATAATCACACTCTCCAGTGTTTATAATGATTTATAACCACACTCTCCAGTGTTTATAATGATTTATAATCACACTCTCCAGTGTTTATAATGATTTATAACCACACTCTCCAGTGTTTATAATGATTTATAATCACACTCTCTGGTGTTTATAAGGATTTATAACCACACTCTCCAGTGTTTATAATGATTTATAACCACACTCTCCAGTGTTTATAATGATTTATAACCACACTCTCCAGTGTTTATAATGATTTATAATCACACTCTCCAGTGTTTATAATGATTTATAACCACACTCTCCAGTGTTTATAGTGATTTATAGTCACACTCTCCAGTGTTTATAATGATTTATAACCACACTCTCCAGTGTTTATAGTGATTTATAATCACACTCTCCAGTGTTTATAATGATTTATAGTCATACTCTCCAGTGTTTATAGTGATTTATAATCACACTCTCCAGTGTTTATAGTGATTTATAGTCACACTCTCCAGTGTTTATAATGATTTATAACCACACTCTCCAGTGTTTATAGTGATTCATAGTCACACTCTCCAGTGTTTATAGTGATTTATAACCACACTCTCCAGTGTTTATAATGATTTATAACCACACTCTCCAGTGTTTATAGTGATTTATAGTCATACTCTCCAGTGTTTATAGTGATTTATAACCACACTCTCCAGTGTTTATAATGATTTATAACCACACTCTCCAGTGTTTATAGTGATTCATAGTCACACTCTCCAGTGTTTATAATGATTTATAACCACACTCTCCAGTGTTTATAGTGATTTATACTCACACTCTCCAGTGTTTATAGTGATTTATAATCACACTCTCCAGTGTTTATAATGATTTATAGTCACACTCTCCAGTGTTTATAATGATTTATAGTCACACTCTCTGATGTTCACCCAAATGAGGATGAGGTTCCCTTTTGAGTCTGGTTCCTCTTAAGGTTTCTTTGTTACCTCAGCTCAAGGAGTTTTTCCTCACCACCGTCTCCTCAGGGTTGCTCATTAGGGCTAAATTTAAAAGGGAGACAATGTCCGATTGTAAAAACTTTAGAATTAATATTGAATGTGAGTATGATTGTAAGTGAGAGTAGAATTCTGAGACTATTATTGTGACATCATTTTTGTGAGAGTGTTATTGCATGTGAGAGTATTCATTAAGAGCTCCTGGTTACACAACTCCAAATGACTGTATAGGCCTGAAGAAAGGACATGATTTAAAATCACACTCTCTGGTGTTTATAAGGATTTATAACCACACTCTCCAGTGTTTATAATGATTTATAGTCACACTCTCCAGTGTTTATAATGATTTATAACCACACTCTCCAGTGTTTATAGTGATTTATAGTCACACTCTCCAGTGTTTATAGTGATTTATAACCACACTCTCCAGTGTTTATAATGATTTATAACCACACTCTCTGGTCTTTATAATGATATACAACCACAGTCTCCAGTGTTTATAATGATTTATAGTCACACTCTCCAGTGTTTATAGTGATTTATAACCACACTCTCCAGTGTTTATAGTGATTTATAACCACACTCTCCAGTGTTTATAATGATTTATAACCACACTCTCTGGTCTTTATAATGATATACAACCACACTCTCCAGTGTTTATAATGATTTATAGTCACACTCTCCAGTGTTTATAGTGATTTATAGTCACACTCTCCAGTGTTTATAATGATTTATAACCACACTCTCCAGTGTTTATAGTGATTTATAGTCACACTCTCCAGTGTTTATAGTGATTTATAACCACACTCTCCAGTGTTTATAATGATTTATAACCACACTCTCTGGTCTTTATAATGATATACAACCACAGTCTCCAGTGTTTATAATGATTTATAGTCACACTCTCCAGTGTTTATAATGATTTATAACCACACTCTCTGGTCTTTATAATGATATACAACCACAGTCTCCAGTGTTTATAATGATTTATAGTCACACTCTCCAGTGTTTATAGTGATTTATAACCACACTCTCCAGTGTTTATAGTGATTTATAACCACACTCTCCAGTGTTTATAATGATTTATAACCACACTCTCTGGTCTTTATAATGATATACAACCACAGTCTCCAGTGTTTATAATGATTTATAGTCACACTCTCCAGTGTTTATAGTGATTTATAGTCACACTCTCCAGTGTTTATAATGATTTATAACCACACTCTCCAGTGTTTATAGTGATTTATAGTCACACTCTCCAGTGTTTATAGTGATTTATAACCACACTCTCCAGTGTTTATAATGATTTATAACCACACTCTCTGGTCTTTATAATGATATACAACCACAGTCTCCAGTGTTTATAATGATTTATAGTCACACTCTCCAGTGTTCACCCAAATGAGGATGAGGTTCCCTTTTGAGTCTGGTTCCTCTCAAGGTTTCTTCCTCACCTCATCTCAGGGAGTTTTTCCTCACTACTGCTGCTTCGTCCAGCGTTAAAAGTGTGTGAGAGAATCATGGTTTGTGAGCATAAGAGTGAGAGTATTATTGTTTTATTGTCATAGAGGAAATAAAACCAAAAAAACAGAAAACGTCTCAGACTAAATCCATGATAAATACACAGTGTTCAGATGCAATTATGAAATGAATTTATCGCTTTAAATAACAAATAATTACAAATATACCAAAATGCAGTAGATAAATAGAATATTACTGAGCTATTTGAGAACAAAGGCAGTAGTCCATTTCAATCGTTCAACATGAGTGTATCATTCATTCTAACAATAATAATAATAAAACAAAAAACAAAACTACTGATATACAATCAAATCCGTCTGTCTGAAGAGTAGTTGCTCAAATGTCAAATACTGAGAAAATAATTAATAATAAAAAATATTAAGTCATGAAATAAAATATTAATAAGACATAAAATAACATAAATAAAATAAAATAAAATAAAATAAAATAAAATAAAATAAAATAAAATAAAATAAAATAAAATAAAATAAAATAAAATAAAATAAAATCATTTATACAGGGACTTTCTCACTTCTTCATCCAAGGGTGCCTTACTACAAGAAACAAAACAAACAAACAAACAAAAAAAAAACACAGAATAATGATTTTAAACAGATATCTTGAGAATTCTGATCAGCTGACCCTAACTGTATCTGGACCATACAGGAAGTGGACTGTTTCCTTATTTCCTTTTCTGCTGACTCGTAACACACCTAAAACAAGGAAAATGGTTTTGTGTCTCATGTATCTATTCTCGTAAAGACAACATCGAGAAATTGGAAGATGGAGAATTGTCAAGAGCTTATTCCAAACAACCTGGAGAAAAGATATACCACTCGAAGTGCCAAAATATCTTAATATGGATTTATAACCATGCATGATTTCAGCTTTATGGCTGTTAAATTAGTGTGCTGTGGTATGACATACCTCACTTTCTTCCATTTGTATAAATCTTCATAAAAAAAAAAATACTGATTACCAAAAAGAAACCGAAGAGAGCATCGCGGATATTTCGAGGTGTGTTTAGAAGTGTTTAAGAGTAAAAATAGATATCTTTTGTCCTGAGGCATAGAATTAAAAAGAAAAGAAAAAAAAAAACATTATTAGGATGAAAGCATTACTAGAACTTGCTTGCTTGATCATTTATAATAATAATAAGGTTATTGTGGGAAATAAATAGATCAAACAAAACAAAACAAAAACACAATGAGGATTAGGTAATGGTGATTTTCACATATTGCTGAACTGTCATATTGTACTGGGGATTTCTCCAGATTGTTGGTGCACATTTAACATTTTAAAACACAACAGGACGTCGCTCTAAGAGCGGGCTTCAAAACATCACATTGGTTTTCAAAATAATCGGAAGAGCAGGTTAAGAGAAACACCATCCCAAAAAAAACAAAACAAAAAAAACAAAAAAAAAAAAAAACCCTTTCCCTCGTTTCACAAACGTAATGAGGCGTCAATTGCAGCAGCTAGTGGAAGTGACATTAACATGTGTGTGCTCATTTCGTCAAACCGAGAAATGAGGAAACGGGCATGATGCTCTTTCTCAACTGAGTCATAACACATCCGAAACAAAGTGAAAATCACTTTTGTCTCTAATGGGTGGAAAATGTGTCATGCTTCTCAGAAAATCATGAGTCGGGAACATTATGCAACAAGGGGGAGGGGGGGGTAGAAAAAAACAAACAAAAACAAAACAAAGACAAAATTACTGAGATAAATATTGCACCTCCCTACGCAAAAATCCCAAATTTGTTGAGTTGTCATATTTCTGCTGGTGGTTTAACATTTGTCGATTTTTTCTTCGTGGAAGCCATCGGTCATGGTCACGGACGTAACTTCTGTTTTGGTGACTTAGGTAGCAAAAGGGAACATAGCTGACAAACATAAGATCATATTTACGAAGTCACGTGACGCCGGATCTCATCACTCTGCTCATCCTGACCAGTCAGCATACCGCACGATGGTGATGAAACTGGAGAACGGACGGACATCGTTGTACTTTATCCTCTCCTTCGGACGCGCTTTTATGGAGAGTCTGTTCCCATCCTTCATGTGGAGCAGGAAGAATTTGGAGAGATGGGCGTCTTGCTCCTTGTCTGTGGGCTGCCGAGTGTCGAAGGCGCCGATGAATTCCTCCATACCCTCAGGATAACCGAACTCCACACGCATACTAAGGTCTACTCTAGGGCTGTTTTTCAGACTGTACGTCAGCTGTACGTAGACCAGATAAACACCC
Source organism: Hemibagrus wyckioides (assembly GCF_019097595.1). Lineage (NCBI taxonomy): Eukaryota > Metazoa > Chordata > Actinopteri > Siluriformes > Bagridae > Hemibagrus > Hemibagrus wyckioides. The sequence continues at coordinate 13,096,776 of NC_080737.1, read as the reverse complement.
GACTCATGCACGGTCATCCACTTTTTGTTTCCCTCCAGGGAAATGTTGGCATTCCATACCTCTTCCCATCTCAGGTATTCGTCGGTTTTGTTGTCGTGGATCACTGGATGCCAAACAAAAGACTCACTTGTGAGAAAGGACTCACTAAATCATTATTATCACTTCCTCATTAGGGATAAATATCAACTGAGTTTTAAACATTGTTTTATATTTCTTTAACGGAGCTTTAAGACGTATATCGGCAATAATAAACAAGCAACAGTGTGTTTATGTTGAATATCAGGGGCTGGAGGTAATCACAGCCGTGTCGATATTCAGTAAAACTGTGAGTGCAGCAGTTAATATAACAGCTCTAGAAACGAGATCAAGTCACATTTCTGACCCAGTATAAAAATACGTTGTGTTTATTTTTTGCGACCGATCCTGAAGAAGCTACGCTCACCATCATATAGTTCAAGTCAATCGTTAAATTCCTGCAGTTGTTCCTGCCATGTCTTTCAGTGATGTGGTTAAATTTACTGCACCAAACCTTTTGAATTAGGAAGCGGGATTTTATCCATCCAGACAAAGCTGTGATCCAGTGTGTTTATAGGAACCCTAAAGACTCTAAAAAACTATCAGGTCAGTGGATCAAAACTGCTGTGTAACTGCAAGCAGGCTAAGTGTAAATTCACCCAGGATTAAATGCTAAAAGATCTGAAACGAAAGTGAGAGGATACGGTACGTTGTTGTTTATTTACTACACAAGACAGGGCTTGATGACACATGACTTATACGCATTTAAGATAGGCAGTAGCAGTTTACTTTACGTCTAAACGCTAGCGTATCTTAGCATGAACAAAAGACTGATTCATACAGCTTGAAAATGAACAGCTAGAGTGACGGAAGCGCATAATCTCCGACATACCTCACTGTCATCACTATAGAGGTGCTGAAAGATCTGGCGATAGTTGAATAACCTGCTGGTGGTGTTAGGACAGCATGAACAACAAAAGATGGCCAAAAAAAACAAAACAAAAACAGTTTGTATTTAACTGCAGATATGCTCAGATTGTAGATCTAATAATAAACTGTACTGAAAGATATTGGCTGATCGATCAGCTGACTAAATAGTGGTGTAATAACATCTGGTTTTTGATTGGCTGACAAAACCAAGACTAGCGACTTTGCAGCTCAGATAATAGAAGTCGGCACAAAGCGAAAGCAACCACTATCAGAAACAAATGTGTATCTTTCACGTCCCACATCCTTTCCCCTTCAATGAACAGGCTTTTCTACTGGGTGAATTTTATTTGCGTTTAGTCTGACTGACGATGAAAGGAGAAAGAAAACCTTAAAAGGTGTAAATGCTGGCACCTGTGCAGCTACACGCGTCCTTTACTTCAGTTACTGAATCATTTCTAGTAGTTTACACTGGAAACAATTCAAAGGTGCTTGTTGACCACTGACCATTTTTTTTCCCTTGAACCCTTTCGAGGAACATTTTTACAATGGTGTATAAATAGTCTGATGGATAAACTTGCACACGTATTATGCCGAAAAACCGTGACTCTAGGCGTTAAATAGCCTCCTCAAGCATTGTTGAAGGTAAATGACACTTCTCTAAATTGCTCAAACCTCAAACCTCACCTTTAAAAAGAGAATGCGGTCTGGCAGCTGGACCTCTGAATATATCTGCCACCAATGCACCTGGGAAAGGAGAAGAAAGAAGAAAAAAAAGAAAAGAAAATCTGAACTGATGTGACGTATTTACAGGTTAATAGTAACACAGTCACAAAGGAAACCCATGCGTCATGCCAAGCAACGTGCTAGAAACAGCAAAGGGAGAGAGTTACGGGAAACAGCTCTACAGCTCACCACAAGCTTGCACGACAAATAAACAAGACACACACACACACACACACACACACACACACCAACACCAACACATATTAGCAACACACAATAAACACATACAAACACCTGACTCCTGTTTATGAAAGAACCTCGGGTACTACTTTGTTTTTTGATTTTTCAGATTATCGGCAAGTGAAAAACATTTCGAATTTACATACTAGGGAAAGAGTTTCACTTGATAAGATCTTGACAGGAAAAAAAAATGACACAGACCACCAACACACGACCCTAAGATAAAAAGCGACTTCCTGTATATGAGACGGAGCATCCTGCAATAAGATTCTGAACATAAATGTCAGTGTGTCTTAGGGTAATAAAAGTGTTCAGTTTCAGTGATGTTATGAGACTTATTTTTATGTAAAAAAAAATTATATTTTATATATATATATATATATATATATATATATATATATATATATATATATATATATAGAAACTGAAGGTCTGTGCGCTAAGCTAACGCTCGAGAACACAGTCAACCTCACGTGGCATGTGGTGAATAAATCTTTAATAAATCTTAGTAATCTTAATGCATGCCAACAATTGAAAATATACCTCTGTTTCTTTCTGTATTTTATAGTCGACCTACAAAACACAATTCCATATTCATTTAAATGTGTTTTACAACTTGCTAAAAAATAATAATAAAATGGCATAAATAATATGGCACTCATCACTGCATTATTAATTAATTAATTAATTATTTATTTAGTTATTTATTTTTAAAAACAACAACTATTAAATCCTGTCATGAAAACACATTCTAACACTCAAAATGTTGACCTCAAAGAGCTGGACAATGAAAATATAATAAATAGAAATATATACCAGCGTTTAGGCGTACTATCAGAGTATGAAAAACCTTAATGAAGCATCGTATCATTTCAAAGGAAGACTATTCAAGCCCTTTGCATTCGACTTGTCCATAGCCAGGGGGAGTGGCTAGATGTGTGGCACAGGGTAGCAGCTCCCCACCAACCAACTAACCAACTAACCAACCAACACCCGCCTCCCTGAAGAGAAGCTTTTCCATCCATGACTGACATCAGATCACATGCATTCTTACTGACTCATGCAATGGTCCTAAAAGGTTCGAGTTCCTAAGGAACTTCTTGTTGTAGGCTTGTAAATACAGAACCTTTTACTCATTCCCACCAAAGAAAACAAATGTGGAAATGGTAATGGAGTTTTTTCTGACTCCCAAACAAGAATCACTGTTAAGATGATTCTATTGTTTTACTCAGAAGCAAGATGGAATGGGAAATTCTTCACGGTTCAACCACAGGGACAACTTCCGACATTCAGCAAACACCCTTATCCAGAGCGGCTTACATTTTAATCACATTTTACACAATTAAGGATTAAGGAGCTTGTTCAGGAGCAGCTTGCTAGAGCTGGGACTACCTCACAGTAGTCTAACCGCCTTAACCACGACGCTACCACATCCCAGACAAGTCAACTTCCTAATAACTAAGATAGGTTTGACATTTTATAGTTGGTGTTTTTTTTTGTTCATGAACATCTAGGCTGCACTGCACTGACCTACTTCCATCTGGAAAGAAAGCGACATTTTTCACAGTACAAAAATAAAGAAAGAAAGAAATGAATGGCGCAGAATGGAAGCTTGTCCAGTTGTTTTAGTTGAAGGGATTTTAAGTGTAAGAATTAGAAATAATAATAATAATAATAATAATAATAATAAAGTGCAAATGGGATTAGATACAAATCAGGTGGAAACCTACCGTTGAGGATCCTTACTTTAGTATCCTAAAAGAAAGAAAGAAAGAAAGAAAGAAAGAAAGAAAGAAAGAAAGAAAGAAAGAAAGAAAGAAAGAAAGAAAGAGTCAAGAAGTTTTTCCAGATTGCAAAAGCCTTTTTTGGGGGGGTGCTGGACCCTGATATATAAGACGGGCATACTCCTAAAAAGATTAACACTATTTACAAGGTTGGATTGCAGTTTGTTAAAAAGAATAAATAAACTGGATATGGTTTAAAAACAACAGGCGCAGCGGCACAGGAACTTGTTTACGGACACGCGTCTCGGCGCACACGCCCCCAAGCTGTTTATAAACACTTTACAGCTTTTTTTTTTAAAAAAAAAACATACAAGCAACATTATTTTATTATTTTTGCACTAGCAAAAAAAAGCAACGTACAACCGTTTAATGAAAATTAATAGTGAAATCGATCGCTATCAATAACGCCCAAAATCAGTGATCGGGGGTTTCAAAGTGACTCACTTCAAAATAACGCACGAATATCCAGAGCGCACTTATATATAAGGAAATAATATGAAAGCACTTACCCTGGACATGATGAGCCAGGTTACACACGAGACTGTAACAGCTACAATGATCACTGCGGACATCCAGGTAACATGCGCTCTGGTTTCGTGCGCCATCCTCTCTCTCTCTGTCTCTCCCCTCCGCAGCCGCAACACGGACTGGAAGCGCAGTGTGCGCCTACATCTGAACAAATACAAAGTTAAGGGGATCTCCCACGCATCCAAGCGGCCTTTCACTCCCCTCCACTCTCCCTCTCTGTGGCTGAGACTTAAGACGTGCGTGGGTGGCAGTGACACACACACACACACACACAACGCGCACTACCACACAGGCGCTTCCACTCAAACTGGGAAAAGATCGAGCGATCTGAGGTTTCGGTGTGACAGCATGCGTGCATCCCGCAAAACAAGTGCTGTTCTAACTACATACAGCTTAAAACCAACAGCTCAGCATATGCGCAAAGAAACGAGAGTGGAGCATGAAGCACACTGGAGCAGGAGTTCTGAGTTATTTCCTTGTAAAAAGAAGACGACGACGACGACTACAGCACATATTTCTTTTATGAGTCTCATCATTAAATTATTCATATTGAGTAACACAGAATCATACACTTATTCTCCAAGGGACAGTTGAGTTCCCAAGCCAGCTTCTAGCGAGTGTGGGAAGGTGTGGGAAGAACAGAGAACCTGCAGTAAGAGGGAGGAAACAGACAGAAAATGGGAACTCGGGAGATATGATACAGCAAATTAAACTGGAGCTCTGCCTCGGCGACGCAAACCACCGCCAATGTGTCCTCACATTGCACAAAGCTCGAACATGCAACATTAGTCATTTATTTAGCGAAAGCATTCGAGCTTTTCTTTTCTTTTTTCTTTTTCTTTGTATTTTTAACCTTTCCAACCACAACCACAATCCTGTTAAAAGAGACAGAACATTTAACACCATATTGGTAACACCTTCTCGAGTTTCTTTACTTCTTAAGGTTTCAGCAGAATCAAGTTTTTTTTTTTTTTTAATGCTTATTAGTTGGATTCTAGGATTGGATGTAGAACTTCACTTCTTCTTTTCTTTTTTCTTTTTTGCACACATCATTGCACTACAGAATGAAGATTAATGACATGAATCTACGCAAAATAATCCGCAACGGCCAAGAAATAATTGCGATTGTGTTCCAAAACAATACAAAACTGAGATCTCTTTTTATTTACATAAGTAGAAAAGTAAAAATTCCCATTGGCTAAGGCACTCTGAATTAAGCTAAGGTGCATCCTGTTTGACTATCCTGAAACAGCCCTAGAACATGACTGGTGTTCTAGAAAGGCATAAACCTGTCCGTATAAGTTCCCAGAGTTCATACCAGTCCAAAATAACAAAGCCATTAAAACAACTGACCATTCCTTGAACCTCCACATGTCTTGTATGAGACATGCAGTGGATCTGAGGAAGAGTATAAACCCTTTCTATCATTTTAAGGTTACTAGCAGTACAGCGGGATCCACTGTGGAGCTTGAAAGCATCAGGACTCTTCATCTAGCCAAACTCAGTAACCAGGCTAGAAGGGTCTTAGTGGCATGGCCACTCTGACAAAGCTCCAGAAGTTATTAATAGAGATCTCTGGTATTCTCATCAATCAGGCCTTTCCGGAAAAGCAGTTAGACAGAAGACACACCTGGACAAAAGGCATAACCTGTCGGTACTTAAAGCATAAGAATAGATTCGCTGTAGTCATGAGATAGAAGCAGAACTCCAAATCTGTTGTGTATGGAAAAAGTTCCAGGAGATCAGCAGTTTCTGAAACACTGAATCTAACCCTCCGGCACAAAAACACACAGAGCTCCCTTTTTCACCGTCTATTCATCACATCGGATGAACCTGTAGCTATACAGCAGTATATTATGTAATATTTCACACATCATTGACTGACTGGATAACTGAATGCATGAGCAGATGAATCTGTGCATTTATAGCTATTTATAACCATTACATGAGTATTTGCTCATCAGCTTTAGTGTCACATTCATCATTAAAGCCTTACACTTGGTTGTCACACGATGGTGGTCTGTGGAACCTCGCCACATTAGTCATTATATAGATGAACATGTGTCATACGGCATGCAGGCTGTTTCTTGCACGCTAATATTTTGGAAAATCAAACAATATTTCAGTAGTGACAAAGCACAAAAGAAGCAGGTGGACACACACAAAGCAGCTCCTGTTTGTAGTTCATGCCAATCCTGAAGCCTAATAATATTAGGCTAATATATATGCTGTGGTTTTTATTGTGCTGAGAATGAAAAATACATTATGACTTCAAAGTTTTATGATGAAAGTTTTGACTCTGACTAACAAACCTCACGGGAAGTTTGACATTTCTACAGCATAGGAAGAACCGAGAAACCGAGACCTATTTGCCAGAGGCATGGATTGCTATCTCAATAAACTCATCGGCTTGCACACTTTATCTGTGACGTGATCTTTGAAGAAAGTGAATAACATTATCTAGTAGAACTGTACCATATACAAATGGAACATGACAATAACCATTAACCTCTGCGAGAACAAACCGCAGTGCTTCAAGGAAAGGCTAGCTATGACACAGAATCCTTCCTGATCAAAAGCGGTTGTGTCATAGCTGGAGACAGCAGTGGGCAGATCATGACAGCTCCAGCTCAGCCAGCTGGGTATCGAAAGATCTGAAAGCAGTTTAATTCTCAGAATACTCGAAATGGCCTTGGCACAGGAGTAGAAAGTACACGCTCGTCTAGGGACCACCATCCTCGGTTTTTCCCCCAACATCACACATCAGATCGGAAACAATCCAAAATCAAATCTCTGATTACTTGAACAAACAAAGAGTCAGCATAAGCTCAAGTGTGGGTGTGAAGCGCACGCCTGCACTAGCTTCTGCCATGTGTATGTGTGTTCAGGCACTGATCACCTCTATTCAGCCGCAGATGTTTGATTTCCTGTCATATATTTTTAATATGACTCATGTTTATCACTCAAATCTATTTACACAACAAACGTCTTATTTCCAAGATGGGGCTATTTCCCATACCTTCTACCCAGCACTTCCAGTCAAGTAGGAAGCCACAGAATGTTCATTCTTATCCTTCATAAGTCTTGATGATGTCAGTATACTGCAATTTCCACTCTACCATTCCACTGACTAGCAGGGTCAGCTTCCATTGCAGAACAGGTAAACACGTCTAAATAGGTGAAGGCCATGGAGTCACCCCGATCAGTTCTTGACTCTGAGAAAAGATTAATCAAAGGGAATTCATCTCTCAGCCATTCATCATGGAACTGAAACCATGATCATACAGACACCGTATATCAGCACACTATCAATCTGACTCCAGTGAGATCTACATATTTTAAATGAACTCATCATCCTACTGTCTGGCAAACTGAATGCATTTCCTGTTTTTCTCTAATGCTAGACTTCCATGCTTATTTGGGGTTCTACATCAGAGCTAGCCGTACCGGACACTCGGGTAAAAGTCTGGTATGTGTACTATAACACTTTTATTTTTCTCCCTCAGGACAATATCAGTAGTGGAAGCTACATTTTATGAGAAATTAACACCTTTTAAGGTAACTTAAACGTGGATGAGGCGACTAATTTGGTTAGTCTTGAACCAACCACCAGCACCACACAGTTCCTTTTGGGATCCAGAATCCATTTACAAACATCATCATCATCAAGAAAAAAAGAAGAAGAAGAAGAAGAAGAAGAAGAAAAAAAAAAATTTCTTCCTATGTGTCACAGTAGAAGAGTTTCACAAGAAGCTGAGAGAGACAGGAAAGCCTCTGCTCAGTTTCCACTCGGTGCTCTCCATTATCGAAATGGAAAAGTAGTACAAACTGGGGCAGGGTATGAGAGATTAATATCAGCAAGTGTCAGCTTTCTCATTCTCTGACATACAAGAGACAGGTAATTAGAGCAAGTAACATTAAACTTTAACTGTAAAACAACAACAAATGCTATTAGTCATATAGAGCACATCTGGGACACCAACACAATGTGGTTAGCTCCATGTGTACTTACCCACACTTTAAAATACAAGGTCTTAAATTGTCATCTGAAAGGTCGCCACATTACACCAGTGATCTTAAAGCAGAGCTCCGCCCCTTAAACACGATTCATTTATAGTGAACTATTGGTGATGTGCTTGCAATTCTGGGGCTAATGCATTGGGATGATGTTGGACTTTCGGTACTTTTTATTTTTTGTGAGAAGACCCCCGTCATCTGGCGCTCTGACATCATGGGAAAATATTGCTGTTGCACTTACAAAAGATGTTGAATAGGAAAAAAAACGTTAGCGCCTACATAGATTTTTTTTTTCCCCCCTCCATTTCTCAGTGACGTTCGTAAATGCTGGATTCAAAGCTCCAGAATGCAATGCACCTATACGATGCAACAGCGTTAAACGGAGTAAGGTACGGATTCTGAGATGAGTAGAGTGATGTTTGTTAGCATGAAAGCTGAAGCTTTTGAAAGCTGGCCTGTTTGAGCAGAGTGTATAGTAGATGAGGAAGTGAGAGATCCGGACAGAGTAAAGCATTAAAGCACTGCTGCATCACTGTTCCATAGAAATTATGCAAGTGGTAAATCCCTATTGGTGCTACAATCAGCAGGTTTCATGGGTCATGCTGTTAAACTAATTTGAAAATAGTTAGTATGAGAATCTTGGTAATTATTACATGTACTGTGTAATCATTCCGGTTGGACTTTTCCTTTAAGATGTAAACAGCCTCCTTGTACAGGAATGCACTGACAACATAGTGCTGGTTAGAGCGCTAGTTACCCTGGAATCTTGAATATGTGATCTCACATGTCAGGGCTGAGATTCAAAACATTCATGGGCTTGCCTGTTCCACTGCACAGTGATTCATGGAAAATATTTATGCAGTTGTCTGAACATTACACACACCTACCGTGGCTTCATGCTACTCATGAGATCATATAAAGAATCAACATGTATATGTAGAAAGATTAAGTAAAGAATTAGTTTAACAGCAAGGCCTAATTCCAACATGTGAAATATGGCAAGGTTGTGCTTGTTGAGTGATAATTATAACATGTACACTATATTGCCAAAAGTATTCGCTCACCTGCCTTGACTCGCATATGAACTTAAGTGACATCCCATTCCTAATCCATAGGGTTCAATATGACGTCGGTCCACCCTCTGCAGCTATAACAGCTTCAACTCTTCTGGGAAGGCTGTCCACAAGGTTACGAGTGTGTTTATGGGAATTTTTGACCATTCTTCCAGAAGCGCATTTGTGAGGTCACACAATGTTGGAAGAGAAGGCCTGGCTCTCAGTCTCCGCTCTAATTCATCCCAAAGGTGTTCTATCGGGTTGAGGTCAGGACTCTGTGCAGGCCAGTCAAGTTCATCCACACCAGACTCTGTCATCCATGTCTTTATGGACCTTGCTTTGTGCACTGGTGCACAGTCATGTTGGAAGAGGAAGGGGCCAGCTCCAAACTGTTCCCACAAAGTTGGGAGCATGGAATTGTCCAAAATGTCTTGGTATGCTGAAGCATTCAGAGTTCCTTTCACTGGAACTAAGGGGCCAAGCCCAGCTCCTGAACGTCCATCAGATTGCCAGATGGAGAAGCGCGATTCGTCACTCCAGAGAACGCGTCTCCACTGCTCTAGAGTCCAGTGGCGGCGTGCTTTACACCACTGCATCCGACGCTTTGCATTGCACTTGGTGATGTATGGCTTGGATGCAGCTGCTCGGCCATGGAAACCCATTCCATGAAGCTCTCTGCGCACTGTTCTTGAGCTAATCTGAAGGCCACATGAAGTTTGGAGGTCTGTAGCGATTGACTCTGCAGAAAGTTGGCGACCTCTTCGCACTATGCACCTCAGCATCCGCTGACCCCGCTCCGTCAGTTTACGTGGCCTACCGCTTCGTGGCTGAGTTGCTGTCGTTCCCAAACACTTCTACGTTCTTATAATACAGCTGACAGTTGACTGTGGAATATTTAGGAGCGAGGAAATTTCACGACTGGATTTGTTGCACAGGTGGCATCCTATCACAGTTCCACGCTGGAATTCACTGAGCTCCTGAGAGCGACCCATTCTTTCACAAATGTTTGTAAAAACAGTCTGCATGCCTAGGTGCTTGATTTTATACACCTGTGGCCATGGAAGTGATTGGAACACCTGATTCTGATTATTTGGATGGGTGAGCGAATACTTTTGGCAATATAGTGTATATATATATATACAGTGAGGGAAAAAATTATTTGATCCCCTGCTGATTTTGTACATTTGCCGACTGACAAAGAAATGATCAGTCTGTAATTTTAATGGTAGGTTTATCTGAAGAGTGAGAGACAGAATAACAACAAAAAAATCCAGAAAAACACATTTCAAAAAAGTTATACATTGATTTGCATTTTATTGAGTGAAATAAGTATTTGACCCCTTTGCAAAACATGACTTAGTACTTGGTGGCAAACCCTTGTTGGCAATCACAGACGTCAGACATTTCTTGTAGTTGGCCACCAGGTTTGCACACATCTCACATCTCAAGGAATTTGGGCCCACTCCTCTTTGCAGATCCTCTCCAAGTCATTAAGGCTTTGTGGCTGACCCTTCAGCTCCCTCCACAGATTTTCTATGGAATTAAGGTCTGGAGACTGGCTAGGCCACTACAGGACCTTAATGTGCTTCCTTTTGTTCAAAGGAACCGCTCCTTTGTTGCCTTGGCCGTGTGTTTTGGGTCATTGTCAGGCTGGAATATCCATCCACGACCCATTTTCAATGCCCTGGTTGAGGGAAGGAGGTTCTCATCCAAGATTTAACGGTACATGGACCTGTCCATCGTCCCTTTGTTGCAGTACAGTTGTCCTGTCATCTGGGGATGGTGTACTTGGAGTCATAGGCAGCATTCCTCCTCCTCCAAACACGGCGAGTTGAGTCGATGCCAAAGAGCTGGATTTTGGTCTTATTTGACCACAACACTTTCACCCAGTTCTCCTCTGAATCATTCAGATGTTCACTGGCAAACTTCAGATGAGCCTGTACATGTGCTTTCTTTAGCAGGGGGACCTTGCGGGCGCTACTGGATTTCAGTCTTTCACGGCGTAGTGTGTTACCAATTGTTTTCTTGGTGACTATGGTCCCAGCTGCCTTGAGATCATTGACAAAATCCTCCAGTGTAATTCTGGGCTGATTCCTCGCCGTTCTCATGATCATTGAAACTCCATGAGGTGAGATCTTGCATGGAGCCCCAGACCGAGGAAGATTGACAGTCCATTTGTGTTTCTTCCATTTGGGAATAATCGCACCAGCTGTTGTCACCTTCTCACCAAGCTGCTTGGCGATGGTCTTGTAGCTCATTCCAGCCTTGTGTAGGTCTACAATCTTGTCCCTGACATCCTTGCACAGCTCTTTGGTCTTGGCCATGATGGAGAGTTTGGAATCTGATTGATTCCTTCCTTCTGTGGACAGTGTCTTTCATACAGTTAATGAGCTGAGATTAAGATCACTCCCCGAGAGTGCTCCTACCGTAATCTCAGCTTATTACCTGTATAAAAGACACCTGGGAGCCAGAAATCTTTCTGATTGATAGGGGATCAAATACTTATTTCACTCATTAAAATGCAAATCAATGTAGAACTTTCTGAAATGCATTTTTCTGGATTTTTTTGTTGTTATTCTGCCTCTCACTGTTCAAAAACACCTACCATTAAAATTGACTGATCATTTCTTTGTTAGTGGGCAAACGTACAAAATCAGCAGGGGATCAAATAATTTTTTCCCCTCACTGTATATATATATATATATATATATATATATATATATATATATATATATATATATATATATATATATATATATATAAAGTGTGATGTCATTCTTTAATGTGATGAGTGTGATGAGTCATTCTTTAATAAATGCAATAAGTATAATAGTTGGCAAATAGCTGTGGTAAAAGCAACATAACATAAATATCACAATAGATGAAAATAATAGGCTGTGATTCAGGCCGTATTGCTCCAGAATGAATTATAATTGTAGAAAAGTACGATCTGCTGTGTGTTTTTCCCCCACGTATACCCCAGGGCAGCAGGAACCTTGAATCTATTTGGTCAGAAGTTATGTAATACGTGCTAGACCAGCACGGCTCTAGCAGAGGTTCCACCAGCCACGTGAACAGCAGGTTAATATTAAAGTGCTCGACGGAAACAGCTCCTACAGAGTGCCTTGCACTGTGCAAGCATCATGTGACCCTAGACTAATAATAAACAGATTAAAAGCATGTTTTTGTTTACATGGGTAAAATGTACAGTCATCTTCAAGAGGAAGTTTTTCTTAGGAGATATTTAGTTAACATTTATGGAAGAAGTATCAAGTGTAACCACATTTTCTAACAGTCCAAATTTCCCAGCTCAGGAAAGTCATAAGACAGGGGGAGATTAGACTTTTTTAATTTCTGGGTAAAATAACTGTGGTTTTTGAGGGAGAGAGAGAGTGGGAGAGAGAGAGAGAGACTAGCGAAAAAAATGCTTATACAGCTATAACAAATGAAAATAGGAAGTAACTTGCATCTTAGACATTGCACAACATTAACTGATACAAACCGATGAAACGTATGGAGTTGCCTTTTGTTATTAAATAATCATCAGATTAAAACAATTATTAAATGACATCAGAATCGTTGGCAGGTTTAAGGGGAAGCACACGCTCCAGACAATGCTGTTGGGCAAAAATAACGCAACTTCAGCCTAAGCCAGCCATGACTAAGGTAATTAAACGGATGATAAAAATAAGCTCGAATCACACGTCCATTCTCCAGTTCATCTGCTACTCTTTGTTTGATGCTCTTATTTGTTTGTTTGTATTTGTTTGGTGTTTACCTCAGAACTCCACCACAATCCTGGTGTATTCAAATATCCAAGTTCAGACATTTTTATTTTTTTTTAACTCTGCTGATTCCCCAGTGTCCGGTTCAGAATGGACTCGAGCCTCCTGCGCTCATCTCCAAAGATGTACTCGGACATGGTCTAAGTTTTCAAATAAAGGCCGTGTTTTGTTTTTAAATAATAATGTAAACTCTTACCAGGATTTCACTGACGACAAGGAGAAAAATAAATGATTCATAGCTCGTAATAATTACAAATGACTTGCCGATTCTATTTTTAGCACGGTAACGTGGTGAAAAATAGTACCTTGTATTTTAGGGGAAAAAATGATCCTAAAGAATTTAATACAATAAAGTGTGGGAGACGATAACAAAACACAAATATTTACTCGGCTAGGAAAAGCTGTGGAGAGGAAAATATTCGACTGCCTTGAAAACTACAGAAACGACCAAGAGTGGATGTTTGTACTTGTATATTAAACATGATATTTAGCAACTGATGCCCTTAATGACTCGTACAAGTACAGGCAAAGGATCATGTGAAGAGGCATGCCCCGACTTGCTTCGACACGTTTCGACGAGATGAGTACAACCAGTGGTTAAAAAAGGTCACAATCACGGATTCGCAGGAAGACGAAAGACATAATTCGACTCTATATAAAATCGTACAATGACTGATGACATATAACGTACTGCGGTGTACAGAAAGAGCAGGTGTTATTATGATTCATGGACTGCTTTCAGGTAACTCAGTCACCTACAGTTTCAATTGCGATCGGAAGAAAGAAAGAAAGAAGAAGAAGAAGAAGAAGAAGAAGAAGAAAAAACGCAGGGTGTTGGGCGATTTTCTGCTGAAATAAGTAACATCTTTTCCACTTCGTTTGTTAGCGTATAATAATCGAAGTTCATTTACAATTTAGATCATTCATTTTGTTTTGACGACACGGTCTAGCCTTTAAGTGTATTTGCATGTACGTTGAAGAAAACACAGATCATTTGGAAGGCCCTTAAAAATGTCAAGTATAAGAGCAGGGAAAGCACCAAATTGAACTAGCTGATCAATAAAACATTAACCAGCAGATGTGCTTACATTATTCATACGAATCCAATTTCTCAAAATAGTTTAAGTCACACTATGCACATGGGAACAAATAAATATATATATATATATATATATATATATATATATATATATATATATATATATATATATATATATATGTGTGTGTGTGTGTGTGTGTGTGTGTGTGTGTTTTTGAGAGAGCAGAATCTTTTGTTTGTGCATAAATATTTTTTTGATATTGCTGATATGATATCTGCCTCACAGCTTTCCACATTCTCGCTTGCGAATGACGATACGACATTGTGGCTTTCTGTTGCACACCACAGTGTCTATATCACAACACATACAGAATCGCATCACCATGCGGCAGTCGAGATATGGTTCTGGTTTATCTTTAAGAAATACTTGCTAAAAAACATGAACAAGGAAAGCCAATCGTTATCTACGGACTACTTATCTTATGAGGTAGCCTTACTAGAATCAGTGATTAATCACAGAAGGCAGCTTTTCTTTTTTTTTTCCCCCTCTCTCTCATTTTTGTTTTAGTTTTTTGCTACTCATCAAGTCCGTCAACTTATAACGCGTTACACTTTCAAAATCCGTGAACGACGTCAGGGAAGAATGTTTCACGTGATTTCCAGGATCCTGACATTCCCATACTTGTGAAATCTGCTAGTCAAGTTAGAATGAAGTATTACTGAGAAAAATAAAGAATCTAATCGCATTGTGGTCATTTCTCACTTGAAGGAGAAACGTATTTCAGCACTGAATGCATTCAGCTCTCTCTCTTACACCCAGTTTTAGGAGATAACCAGGACAGTTAATGACACACTTCTAAGCCACCTTAAATGATCTCAGAAAGCTGGATTCTGTTGATGGTTAATATTCTGTGCAGATATTCATTTAAATGCCTTTCTGCCTCCCAACACAACCACAGTAGACAGACAGTATTAATTACGTTTGAGGAACACCCTCTATTCTTCTTCTTTTTCCACCGTCCCTGCTAATTCTCACCCACTAGTCACATCTTCATTATCATATGATGGCTAACAATCACATGCTTTAACTGGGAATGTGCTTTCTGCCCTCTTCCACATACATGAGGTAAATGTCCAGCTTGTGTGCAGATTACTACTTAGGTAAATAACTTCCCACTGTCTTGTCCCACTGCTTAATAAACTAGATTTTACCTTGTAATATAATCATTCAGATTAAAAAACAAACAAACAAACAAACAGATACTTTCATTAAATGTGTGACTTCATTTGACATAACATGCTTAAAACATCCTTTCCGTTTGAAGCCGGTTATGTAATATGTGTTACTCCCACAACACTCACTCAGCTCTGTTACCTGAACACATTCACCTCTATCTGGAAGCCACATGCTCAACAGGAAGTTACATCACCTGAATTTCATGGGAAGAAGAAGTCATTTTGTTTAGATTCTGCAATCATGCTGTGATACTGATATAAAGTCATCATTTTGAACGTACAACCTCTTTTAGTCAGTTTGTATTGATTTGAAGTAGATTGTATGAAAGTCCCCGAGTGACTTCATGCCATTCATACGGATCCTATGCTATACAAATAACAATTTTAAGAACGAATGCAGCCATCATCAGTGTAAAAATGCCATATTGTCTATTCTTTTTCAATGGTTAAATGCTGAAAACATATAAATTTGTGAAGACGGCATTGCACAGTAAAAGTCAATCACGACTCCGTGTCAATTTGGTCAAAAGAAATTTTTTTATTGAAATCATTCACAGAGTTAGTTGTGTGGTTGATTGCACGGTCTTGCACGTTTTACGACAACGCCGGATAAAAGTTAGCCATCCTTTCACTGAGATGGTCTGAAATCTACTGTGTGTGAACGATAGATATATATGGTATCTCCCCCCCATCGTACCTATAGAATACAATAGCAGCATCTTTATTTACAACTGTAATTTCTCTGTACAACATACAGTATTTACAGAATGACCACACCCCAGGTGTGGGGGAGAACCTGAACGTGAGAAAGAGAGATCAGATGTAGCGGATAATGCAAGATGGGACATGGTGTCATGTACACACTGCTCAGTGCTTCGGTTAAAAGCTGCCTAAACCCAACAGTTCACTTGTGCTGTGATGCCAGTGAATCCTTTTTTAATACTCCCAAACCCTTAATTTTTATATAGCTCTAGCTAACTTTGACTTAAAAAATTTCTGATATCTTCCTATCAGCCACCCCATTGACTCACTACAGACATGTTTATTTCTTTACTCACTCTCTCACACACCATTAGGAGTAGAAAAAAGGTGCTCTTAGCCAAACTTGCATTTCTTGCCCAGACAGTCTGACTCATGACACAACACGTTTTCCATGTGAGAGCTTCTACCTCCGTGCTTCAAAAGCAATTTCTAATTAGTCAATTCTAGACTTTAGTGATTAACAGCAGGAATCTGAGGTGTCAGTCAATCTAAAAAAAAAAAAAAAAAAAAAAAAATCTGACAAGCTGAACCTCACTTACTGCAAGACAATAATATCAATGTACAACGCAAGAGAGAAGCTACAAAATAAAAGCAGCTCACTGGCCAGCCATGAGGTTCACTCGAGAGAAGCGTATCTGATCTGCTGGTAATGCCACAGAGAAACAGTTCCTGCTCTTTCTCTGTAAGGATGTAGTGCATCTTCTGAGAGATTAATGGCTTGCGCGGGGCCCAGAAGCGCTGGAGAGCTTTTTAGCTCCTGATTAAATACTGCCCTCTACAGGCACACCTGTGGAATAACAGTGATGGGGGGGGGTGATTCGACTAAAATCATCTCCTGTATATT
This sequence comes from Hemibagrus wyckioides, assembly GCF_019097595.1. Classification (NCBI taxonomy): domain Eukaryota; kingdom Metazoa; phylum Chordata; class Actinopteri; order Siluriformes; family Bagridae; genus Hemibagrus; species Hemibagrus wyckioides. Next base: position 13,079,818 of record NC_080737.1, on the reverse strand, counting down.
CTCATATACTAAAATTTGTCATAAAAATCAGCATTACTCTGTGATCTTTTCGTCTTTTAGTAAAACTGTGGCTAATGTAGACATGCTTCTACTGCATATGTTTCGGGTTTCATTTCATAGGGTAGTGCTCCAGCCCCAAAACGTCACTGCAATATGGATGGAAATGGATGCCTGAGTACCATCATCAGTGTTAACACATGGCTTTTGTCCTGCAACCACATGGCACAATAACTCAACATCTTTTCCTCTTTGTGCAATTCTTTTATGCGTCTCCCTTATCTTAAGGTTTATACTTATGTGTGTAGCTTCTTCAGGACAATCTAAAGCATCAGTGCATGTCCGGTCCCACAACACCTTGGTTAAAGTTAAATAAAATAAAAGTTCCGAGTGCCGGGTGCCACGGTCACACCCTGTAAAACCTGGCTGAGCTGCTGAGACCGTCCGATGGAGGCGGTCTCGCTTTCCACGTCCTCCATTGTCCATTTCTTCACATGTATGTGTGTGTACACTTCCTGTAAAACCAGAAGCATCAAAGCATGTCCCTTTTTCTCAACCATAAGCTGAACATTTAAACAAATACAACCCTTCGTTATGGCAGTGTAATCCAGACTCACTATGCTGATTAGAAAATGCAAATTCCAACACGTATTTGTGATGTCATTTCCTGTGTGGGTGTGCATGATTTTTGGAACTCCGAAGCATGTGACTGGCCAAATGTCACAGCAGAATCTGCCTCTGTGAAATATTAAGAGCCAGATTTTGATTTAATGCTCAGAAACCTGGTGCAAGAGAAATGCAATTCCAAATACGGGATTGAATCGCAATTTTTTAATCAGCATCCCAAATCGATTGATTAGTCGATATTATGCTACCATAATTCACCGAAGGTCATGTCACGGCATGTATAAACTGCCCGGGCTGTTGAGGGTGAGCTGTCCGTTGGAGGCTGCCTCGCACGCCTCATCGTCCAAAAGGCCCGAGGCGTCTGCGTTGGTCAGGCTGTCGTGGTAGCTGCTGAAGCTGATGTTGTCCTCCTTCAGCTCGATTGTCCAGAAGGGTGCGTTGATCTTGCGGTTCTGGTACTGGCGGTAGGTGTAGATACCGCCTGCTGCTCCCAGAAGTGCCAGTATCAGTGTGATGAGGACGGCCAGCACGATTATGTTGAACTGAGCCCAGGAGCTCTGTACAATGGTTGTGCTGTTGGCAGAAGGGCTCAGGCTGGAGAGGAGTGTCGTGGATGAGGTGGGGAGCTGATCAGTTACATTAGGGCTGGGAGTCATTGTGGAATAGTATACAGGTGTAGTGGGCACTGGAGAGAGAGAGAGAGAGAGAGAGAGAGAGGGAGGGAGATTTATACTGGTAGAACAACTTTTAATTTAAGGATGAAATTTAAGATGAAATAGTCTTGGTCTTAGCTGTATATGGAGCATGAACAATAATAAAAAACAAAGTGATTACGTTAAGCTTTTAACATTAATCTGTTCACCAGACGAACTGCTGGTTAAAAATAAAACCACAGAAAACATGATTTTAAAATTGCTCTATTTTTTAAAAACATACATTCCTATGATGGCACCGAAGACTTGTTTCTAAATGCAGGACGTTTCGGTAATCAAGTATTCGGACTGTTTTAGATTATTCTGGAATATTTCTCATCCTTGAAAAGACGAATAAAAAGAGTTAGGATACAGTTCTCACTGTATCCTGAGAATTATAGATCAGTAACTTTCTATTGATTTATTATCCTAAAAATCCAGAACTCATTGTGATTTGATGTTATTTAATGATTGATAATTACATGTGATGAGCAAATATAATGGGAGGCATGAAACCAGTAGCTCTTAAACCATTAAACCCTGTAGCAAAATGATCAGTGCATCTGTCTAGTCTTTTGGTAGCTCAGTGGTTAACTTCATGATCAGAAGGTTTTGAGTTCAAATCCCAGGACCACCAAGCTGCCACTACTGGGCCCACTTTTACCCTCAACTGCTCAGCTGTATAAATGAGATAAATGCAAGGCACTCTGGATAAAGACATCTACCAAATGTCGTAAATGTTATTATACCACAGAGGTATCTAACCGGATAATGAACCCCATTGAACAGCAGTAGTAATTTTGGGTTCAGGGAAGAAGGGAGATAAAACACAGACAGACTATAAATAAAGTGACATGTTTTTAAAAAAAAAAAAAAAAAAAAAAAAAAAAAAAAAAAAGGAATTAATATTCAGCACCTTGTGTAAACAAATTGCCTCTGAATACTATTTAAGTCTACCCAGCTGACAGAATGGGGGTATGATGTGTATAGAAACAAGGTGGGGATGTTTAATGCAGAGAGGTCACTCATTTAGTCCCTTATTTTAATTCTCCTCTCAGTTTCAGTCTCAGGGTAGAAACTCTAGCTTGTGATCCAGAATTTAGTGGCTACCTAATGTGTAAAATATCTAACTTTAGCACCTTAGTAGCCATCCAAGACATTTAAGCCAAAGGAAGAGAATCTGGAGCGTTCTGCGGATAAATCCGCGTCAATATTATTACTACTCTGGATTTTTTATCCAACTCAGCATTTACTTAACAACAACAGAACCATATCAATGACATCGGATTGTATTTTGCCTCACATGTTGCATTTGACAAAGCATTTGTCAGATTAGTCATAAAGGCCAAGTTCTCAGTACTCACTCACACTAGAATGCCTTCTGCCTTTGTGAAAGCACTCAGTAGTTGTTGTTGTGGATTAGATAGCAGTTTGATATGTAATTGTTTTGTACCCCGACTGGCTTACCGATGGCTGTGCAGTTCCTGGCAAGCGCGTCTCCGGTGAAACCAGGGGCACAGTGCTGGCAGTGAGGCCCGGTGGTGTTGTAGCTGCAGTTCAGGCACACTCCGGTGTCTGGGTGGCAGATGCGGGGTGCGCTGTTCGGCTCGGCGTTCCCATTGCACTCGCACGGCACACAGATACTGTCGGCGTTGTAGTAACCATCTTGGCAGTCCACGCAGGTGAAGCCCTTGTACTCAGGTTTACACTGGTCACACACCGGCTGGCCAGTTTCATCTGTCAGAGCAGAAGAAAAAGAAATATAGTATAATATAATCAAATATAAACTATGCATTCATAAGGCACCCATACCTATAATTTCTTTATAACAAAGTTATGTGCAATGAGCAGTTTTTCTAGCTGGAGTAAATTTACACATGTTCCAGTACAACATAATAGAGGACTAACAGAGTTGGTTTTGCTTTTGCAGTCAGTGTTAAATTTACCAAAGAAGTTACAGATAACAGTAAGAAGTTAATAATGAAAATAAGTTGGCGAGGCATTAAAGATTACAATCGGTTTCATGTGTTTTTCATCAACTGTGATCTTTAATAAATAATGTGACTCAGCGAAATCATTTGTTTCGGCATGCATAACGCATATGTGCAACAAATCAATGCTATCGTGCCTCTGTTGAAAGGAAAACTAACAATAGTTTTCTTCTTAAGAAGAAGAATTTGCAAATTCCAACTCGAGTAATGAATTTCACTATAATCTTGAGTCATCTTACTCATACTATAGACATGATGTTTTATTTTTTTCCAGAGTGCACAGAGGACAAAATTGTGATAGGAAAATATCGACGAGAACAAGGGGAAGGTGTACAAGACAGTGGTGAGACCGGCCATGCTGTATGGTTTAGAGACTGAGGAAGAGACAGGAGTTAGAGCTGGAGGTAGCAGAGCTGAAGATGTTGAGGTTCTCTTTGGGAGTGACACGGTTGGACAGGATTAGGAACGAGTACATCAGAGGGATGGATCATGTTGGACGTTTGGGGGGACAAAGTTAGGGAGACCAGATTAAGATGGTTTGGAGGAGGGAGAGTGAGTATATTGGTAGGAGAATGTTGGACATGGAGCTGCCAGGCAGGAGGCAAAGAGGAAGGCCAAAGAGGAGGTATATGGATGGAATAAATGAGGATATGAAGTTAGCGGGTGTAAGTGTTGAGGATGCAGAAGATAGGGATAGTTGGAGAGAGATGATTCACTGTGGCAACCCCTGAAGGGAAAAGCCGAAAGAAGAAGAAGAAGAAGAAGAAGACAGAACAAAATCAGCTACTCTTGAATGATCATTTTTGTGTGATATGAGGACAGAACTTGACAGCTCAAAGCTGAAACGCTTTCCGACTTCCTCGTTCTTTTCTTGATATCAGGACGCGCTACATCGCACACTTTGTTTTGACCAAATTTGTTTCCTTTGGACGCCATTAACATGTTCAATTAGGATTTTACATTAGAATTTCAGCCTAGTCTCAGACTTTTGGCCCAGACTTTTGTTGTTGTTGATCTTTCGGCTGCTCCCTCGTGTGTGAGGGGTCGCCACAGTGGACCAACTGGTCTGCACAACAACTTGGCACAGGTGTTACTCCGAATGCCCATCCTGACGCAACCCTCCCATTTTAGCCCGGCTTGGGACCGGCACTGCATCCAGTGGCTGGCTTTACGCATGGAAACCTACCACTGAGCCACCAATGCCCCTATTTGGCTCTACCTGTATGTATTTAATTTTAATCCTATTTCAAATACCATTGTTTGATAGAAAGCATGCTTGCCTTCGGTGCCTTGTTTTAAATGTTAATTTCTTCGCATCAAGAGACACAAGGCACCACCATAAATGAAAATCTCCTTCTTTTGTTGAATCCGTTCACATTATTTCCAGTGACTGAGCATTTAAATTGGTATACGACAGAATACCTCCGAGCGAACCCAGCAAGCTAAACCGAGATCATCTGGCCTAAGCACTGCGGATTACTGATGTTACATCCTGTTCTCTAAGGTAGCTGTAGTGCAAAGTAACATAGCGAATGAACAAAATGACAACCTCGGGTGCTTCCCTGAGCTGTCTGCACTGGACGAATTCAATATTACAGTGAAGTGTATTCTCCACAGACAGCGGAAATGGGGAAGGCACCATCCAGGTCTGCATTTTAAAACATTTCCCTTCACCACAGTACAGGCAGTTCACAATGAATAATAACAGCAGTAGAGATGGCTGGAGGGATTCCCCTGGGACATACCACACGGCTTGCTTTCTGTCACACACTGAAACTTGTCTGTTTTCATGGAGATATGCTTATTTTTCTAAGAAAGCGACATTAAAAGAAATAGTGAAAGGAATAGAGGAATAGAGAAATAATAGTCATTTTGTAGTGGGATGGAAAGAGCTTTCATCTAATCATTTCAATGTCACATATAGAAACTTGTTTAATTACAGTAAATAATCGAGTGCTTTTGTAGTGCTGCGAGTTTACTGCTGATGAAATGATCGTCATTTTTTTCATCTGTTCAATAAAACCGGATACATGAACAGACTTGCTGTATACACAGAATTGATTGAATTGCCTATGGATATTTTCAAGCCCAGACATTTGACGGAAATTCACATAAATGAGAATGGAAAATTGTGTAGCAATTCACGCTTCCTATTGTAACTCAGGCTTAGCACTTATCCTTTGGCATGGAGGTCTAGGAAGTGGTATAAAATCATCAGGGACTTGGTCAATTGGTTCCTGCTTCTCTCCCTGTACTGCTGTAACACAGAAGGGATTTTCTGCACAAGCTCTGACTGATAAGCGTGAAAGTCTTAACAGGATTGCTTCCAAATTGATTAGACTCCACTTTACTCCCTGTGGATGAATCACAAAAGTACAGCAGCGAAATGGAGAAGGCTGAGATGCCCTGAACACCAAAATGCAATGTTTAAATAGCTAACGCATGCTGAATAAATTATCGAGGTTATAAAGTTCAGTTTGCCATTAAAACAAAGAGGAGTTTTTGAGATTTCTGTTCGTATATTCATCAATTCCAGTATTCATTTTTGACAGAAAAGGTACAGAGAGGGGCAGCTCGTCTTGAAACAAATTATTATTATTGTATGTACTCTTTTTATAGTACAGACTAACATGTCCAACGATACCTGATGATTTTTATTTTTATAAATTAAAAACAGCACAGAGGAAATTTTATGTATAAGTGTCAGGAGGGGCAAAGAGGAGAGAAGAGAATAAATAGGCAGAAAAATGAGGAATTAACAGGGGTAGTATATACCTTCAGGTGTAATAATAAAAAAATACATACAGTCTCACTACTGCGTTTATTTTAAATATATATAATGGTTTTTTTTAAAGGATAGTGTCTAAGCTGAGTTAAATGCATGCGGTGAGGATATCATACTAAAATAATACTGCTATGGCACTGGAGTTGTGTCTTGGTTACATAAGATTCAGAATTTGAACCCAAAATTAGCCAATTTTTCCATTTTAAAATGCTTTTCTTTTCAGTCCACATTTTCTATCCCTGATTTTTTTTTTTTTGGGGGGGGGGGTCTTCAAGTCGATCATTTTCCTCAACAAAAAAAAAAAAAGGAAAACTCTGACAAACCCTGAAAGTGTGAAGATGATCTGAATGGAGAGACCAGATAATCAACAAAGTAACCATGGAAACAAACTGTGAATACAGATAACTTTTCCCACTTACATACTTCAGTCACCGACTCTGAATATGACTCGGTAAGAGTTTCAGCTTCTGTGAGCACTCCGGCACCTACGAAACTAAGCTGCAGAATTTCATACTAATAAAAAAAAAAGAAAGAAATGAAATGAAGGAACCAAATTGTGGCATTTTTATTTCTCTATGTCTATAGTTATATATAAAAGCAGATTTGTCTTGGTATGTAGGTTCCAGATTGTTCGACTTTTTCTCTGAAATTTAGAAAGAAAGTTGTTATAGTTAAAATACATTTTAGTTGGGAGTATGTCTCATGCAAACTACAGAATACATCGGACATTAAAGTGTGGATTGCATTATATTGAAGATAACTGACTATACAATTTCAAAATAATTCTACATTAAAGCAACATAAGTTTCATTTTTTGTTATTATAACTACGGCTGCAATAACTGCTTTAAAAGTGATTTCAATCACTGTCAATCACAGTGACTCTAGCCAATCGTGTGCATCTGTGAGGTCATGTATGCGGAAGAGGGCAGGATGCACTTTCCATGTGTTTTATGCGACGCTGTGAGGCAGCAGGAACAGCAGTTTGAAAAGATACGATGGTCTGGATTTGTAGCACGTGCTAGCCTTCTCTCTTCCTGGTTTCAAGGTGTTGTGTAATATTGGAGAGATGGATGGTGACCATCATCAACTACACAGAAAACTGAGGGGGGTATTTTTTTTTAAATATATAACTGTATCACAAACCACTGAAGGGGAATGCGCATCAAATCAAGAACAATATGTAGGAGATATTTGATCCAATCAGCAAAATCCCTAAAAAAATCCAGAAGAAATAAGTAGTTTCAGTATGCGACATTTTGGTTACATATCAACATGAAGAAATCTTACTCATGGCTTATGTACACACAAACACACCCATAACTCTTTGTTAGTTCATACTCTGTTTACCTCGGGCAAGGCTCTTTCCCCTCTCTCCAACTGGGTGTTATGTTAGCTCTCCTCCTCTGCACCGATCGACTACGGAGGATTTCCAGACTTGCTCTATAACAGTGCATTGGGGATTCAAGCCAATCAATCATTAACCTTTGGAAACAGAGCCGCCTGCAACGTCTGCTGCATTTCCGCATGTGTCACTCACACGTCTCTGCTGAACCCTTAACACGCTGTTCCCTACACTGAGCAAAACGGAGACTTCAAACAGACCAAAAATCAAAAAATATTCTTCACTTTCTTTATTTCCTTCTTTAAGTCAGTCACACATCATCACCTAGCTACTCTGTGGTTTTGGCTCAGTTACTGTAAAACGTATTGTAGATGAGGAGATGAGCGCAGGAGAATGGAGAAAAAGGAGAATCCTAGTGCTCGATGCTTAGCGAGGTCTTTCCAAAACAACTGATTTGTCTCGAATGGAAAGTTCTAATCAGATGTCACCGGTGGAAAATGCTGTTTACTTTTATTTGCTTTCTTAGAAACATTAAATGTTTCAGCCTCTGCTACAAAAATCTGTGGTTATGTTACTCATCTCCATGACAGCCATGGCACTGTGGTCACATCAAAGCTTTTTGTATGCAGTCTGAACAACAAGCCAAGTCGACGGAAAGCATCACGTTATCGCCGATATTTTTTGCTGTATTAAAAATAAAGAATGTTTAGATTAAGACAACAGTACAGGATCGGTAAAGTTACTATTGTAAAATAAAAAATGACTTGCGATACAACTGCATTAACCGATCTAAATCTCCTCGAGCTGCTGTCGGGAGTAGCTGTAACGATCGAGCTAAAAATAATCAAGAGGCGAGGCTTACTGTGCCTTCGGTTAAATAACAAAACTAATAAAACTTAAGAAAACTCTTGTTTTGTGTAAGCAGGACATATTTTCTCATGTGGAAACAACACTGAAAAATAAAGTAAGTTTGTTTTTTAATGCCGATACGGTAATAAACAAGATCACTATTTATGTTTTTTTTAAACATAATGAATTTTTACAAGTTAATATTTTGCTGATTTATTTTCCCTTTTTTGTTATTATTATTATGTTTATTTATATAAAATATTTTAACTTATAAAATATTTATAAAAGTACCATAAAAAGAGCTTTTTAGTGTTCTACCATGATCTATTGTATATTTATATTAATATACAGGGGTTGGACAAAATAATGTGAAAGAGGTTAATATTATTTGTGTAGGCTACTGTGAAAATTAATAATTTATGACATTTATTATAATTATGTTATATTATTGTTATTTAACATATTGTGATTATCATTTATTTATTTTTCATTGCTATATATTGGCTAGGAAAATACTGCAGACTAGATGAAGCCAATTCTTCAGTCAACAGCACAAGATGGTGCTAAGATGTCTACGTCTTTTATTATTTATGTTATGCTTCACTTTAATAATGTAGTGGAACAAATGTATGAAATTTGCGAGGTGAGCAGGACTGTTTTTAATTTTAGTCCCATCTGTTCCTGAAGAAATACACTTATGAAATAAAGCTTTTTGTTTTGTTATGATCCAAATAGGTTTCAGTCTCACTGTCCAACTCCTGGATTATAGAAAGGCTGGAAAATCCTCTCTGATGCTCCTGATCCTCCCATACAGCCTGAATTACAATAGCTGTATGACTCAAAACTACTGTTTTGAGTGTAAGGTCAACTTATAATGCACAGATTTGCATTTTATATCAAATACACAAAACTCACAGCATTTAAGACAGCAAAGTTTGAGTAAGAGCTGTTTATATTCATAATTCAGAGGAAGTGTCCAACAGCCAGACCATGTGATTTAACTAGAATTCTTAATATCTGTTTAAGCTTCGTCTTTGTCCATTCAATTAGCCTGCATGTGCGAATGTGTGTCTGCACGGATAAAGCGGCGTCTTTCTTGTTGACATGGCAAAATTACAACGCTGAACGGAAGTGATAGAATTGTTTTGTGCCACGCATTCAAACAAAATGGCACTCGCATTAACATAACAATAGCGAGGAGCAATTATTACTGCAGGCCAAGTCGTCCTACATAATCAACTCGTGCTCATTTGCAGGAAATAATTTATTGAGGCATTACCACTGGCAATGATTAATTATTCACACAAAACCAAATCAGCTTTGTTACAAGCAAGCAAATAGGAGATGTAAAAAGGAGAGAGCTCCAGAAGAGCTATTCGATAAATTTTTATAATAGCTCTCTGGAAAATTCATTTCACAAACACGTTTACATTCAAACACTTAATACTTGGCCACAGAAACAGTAGAAAAGTTAGAGACTTCTCTCTTCAACTGAATATGAGAGAGAGAGAGAGAACTGAATAAGGCATATGTACTGTATTATATGTAATATACAGTTATCAGGCATAACATTATGACCACATGCCTAATATTGTGTTGGTCCCTGTTTTACTGCCAAAATCGATCCCTGAAGGTGTGCTGTGGTATCTGGCACCAACATGTTAGCAGCAGATACTTTAAGTCCTGTAAGTTGTGAGGTGGGGCCCATGGAACACAGTTTTGGAGACGCTCTGATCCAGTGGTCTAGCCATCACAATTTGTCCCTCATCAAATTCACTTGAATCCTTACGCTTGCCCATTTTTCCTGCTTCTAACACATCAACTTTGAGGACAAAATGCCTAATATGCCTAATATATCCCACCCACTAACAGGTGCCATGATGTTATTCCTGATAGGTGTTATACCTGATAGGTGTATAGTATATAATATATATTTATTTTATAAATCCGTGTATTATATTACATTAATATGGTGTGTTTTTGAAAATATTGAAAAAATAAATATGATAAAATTAAAATAAATAACAAAAGGAAGGATTATTTTACTAAATCAAGAGATAAAAAAATATTCATTGTTAATATTATTATTATTTATATAATTATTATTATGGTTAATATTATCACTACGTTCTAACAATCATAATAACAATAATTATTGTAGTTGCTGTAATTATTATTATTATTATTATTAATATCATTATTATCATTATTATCATCATCATCATCATCATCATCATCATCACAACACACTTATAAAATGCTTTACAGTAGATATTTACAGAAGATATCAGACACCTTCTAACTCTTACTAAACCCTGATGTTAAATCTCAACTGGTCTGAAAAATATCTACTGCATCTCCAAGAGTGCTGCTTCATCAGGGTTTAACATACTGTACAGCATGTTCTAGTAGTTAGCAAGCAGCACTAATACTGGTAGTTCTCTCCAAAATAGCACAAGAACCAGGCAGAAATTTTATCATAAATTTCAAAGCGATAAGCCACAATGATTACAGTGTTAGTGATTTTATCAACGTGGTTTATTACTTGGATTAAAAATCCAAATGCTATCGTTTGTTATTAATATCTATACCATAGCATGGTTGGATTCTCAAATCTGATTGGTCAGTTGATGTGCATTACACTGTAAAGCAAACACAGTCTGGAAACTAGTTCCTGCTAGCTGTCCACTAGCTCTAACATGAATGACAGGATATTATTAATCCGCTCGTTCTGTTGTTTCTCTGGTAACAGTGAATTTTTGGTGGGAATTCCACATAACTAAGAATAATAATAAGACCATGCTGCTGTGAGTGCAAATCCCAAGACCGCCACTGTTGGGTGCTTGAGCAAGGCCCCTAACCCGCAAATGCTCTGCCGTATTAAAGCAATAAACGTGTCTATAAAATGATTGACAGGAGGCACATCTAATAACAAGCAAGCATTCCAGACTGGGAATGAGTTCCCCCAGACACACTTTTAAGTGTACTAACCAATCTTCTAGCTTATTTGAAGAAGTTCAGAATCTTAAAAATAGATGATTGAGCAAAGCCTTAAATCCTCAACTGCTCAGTTGTATTAAAGAAAAATAAATGTAACTCACTCTGGATAACTGAGGGGCAAGAAGCCTTTGTTATCGCCACACATACATTACAGCACAGTGGAATTCTTTTCTTCGCATATCCCAGCTGAAGAAGTTGGGGTCAGGGCACTAGGGCAGCTATGATTCTGCTCTAGGGGCACTGTGAGGGTTCAGGGGACTTGCTCAGTTCCCAAACAGTAGAACTTGATGGTGCTGGGGCTTGAACCCCGATCCTCTGATCAACAACCCAGAGCCTTAACCTCTTGAACCACCACTAGTTCCTAAATGTAAAACAATAAAATAACTCACACCTCAGTATGGAATAGTTTCATATAACCTCATTGTATATTATTCCACTTGTAGCAATAAACAACTCTTCCACCAAACAAAGCAGTTGGTCACTAAGCAAAATAACATGCAAATACCTGTATTAGTGTATTACATGGACATGCCAGTGGTCCATCATTAAGTATAATGGATTTATCAGTTCACTTACTGTGGTCAGGTGTGTGAACTCCAAACTCAAATGTAATTTATTTCACTCTTACTTTCCTTTCACTCCTTTCCCTATTTCATGATCGTAACAACCTTTATGTCAGTAAAAGTTTTCCTTTCCTATACACTTATTGAATGTCACACAGAAACACAACTATTACAGGAGAGCTGTACAATATTACACTCTCCTCCTTAACTCAGTAAGCGCTACAGTGATTTCTCCAGAGGACTGAATGAGGTTCTACTGCTCAGCTACTGCTTCCGCTTCTACCAAACAAGACTCACTAATGAAGAGGCAAAAGCTTATGGGAAAATGGGGATTAGTTTATCACCAGCGTGCTCTTCTGCACCTGATCGGACTGCAACCTCAGTGATTTACCTATGCCGTGAGATCAGGTCTGCTTAATGCTAATCACCGACTGTCCTGTGGGTGTAGGCTGTTAGCATAAAATGAGTCCATAACTCACAGAAGTGGTGTACATGTAGTCATGGTAAATGACACGCAGACATGGAATAACACGCAGACATGGAAATGATTCACACCTGTAGTCTATTTGGGTGCAATGAGAAATGTTTTCATTACAGTTGTGACCTTTCATGTGAAGTAGCTCAGTAATTAGCGAACAAACTTTTTGGCAAAACACTTTCGATATATACAGTTTCATTCCATCAAGAGTTACCTACATAGTCTCTGTTGGCTAAACAAACCATGTAAAAGGAGGATGGTGGTTAGCTATTTGTAAAAAAAAATAAGGAAGAGGTGAAGCTACTGTTGCTGTTTGCTACTCACTATCGCTTTATCTGGAACGCGAGGTGACTCACCGCTTTCTGTTTGATAGTTTATGATAGCTGAGCGTGGGAGAGTGGGATTGGATCCAGGGATGTCCCTTTTGATCAAAACTCATTTTAGTACACCAATGATGCATCAGAAAATCCTCTTAATGATTATATATTGGCATGGCGACTATATATATATATATATAAATATAAATGTGTGTATAGTACACCAATGACGCATCAGAAAATTCAAATATACACACGCATATATATATATATATATATATATATATATATATATATATATATATATATATATATATATATATAAAAAGAACTCTTACTTTCACACTTAACCTAGAAGTTATTAAGCACAAGTCTATTAAGTGGACGAAAGGAAAATACTTGCTCCTGGACTGGAATGCTTGTTTGTGATTGGATGGGCCTCTTGTCAATCATTTTACAGACACTCTACAGGCCACCATAGACCCTGGGGCGGATGTTTCTGAACATGAACGGGAACACATAAGAAATGTGCTCATTTACTGCCATTTATCTGAAATGTACAAAAAAAATAATAATAAAAACTACTCACCCCATTGCTGTGAAAGCCCTAAATGAGCCCTTTTGGAAATAAAGACATAATTACAGCACAAAATGTTTTAGCTAATAAAGACTTACACATTAGCACATTTTGTTAGTAGCTGAGTTTATGGTCTTGAGTTCATTACTCTATTTTTCTCCCTAGTGGAATAACACATTAGACAAGCTCTGTTTTTTGGGTTTTTTTTATTTAATTACACTCCACAAGAAGATTTATATTTAGACTCATTGTGTGCACCAGAGAGGAAACATTACTGGGCTGTAGGTTTGACAACCTGCTTTAAAAGGACTGAAAAAAAAAAAAAAAAAAAAAAAAAGACTTGGAATTATGCCGTGACCAAGAAAAACAAAACAAAAATAAACTACTTAATAAGTATCATAAGTTTCATTATGAATATTTCAAGTAGAATAAGTTTCATTCTTTTTCTAGTAAAACCTCTTGTAAAAAGCTGGACACTTTAATATATGATTGTGTAAATAAATATAATAATACATAAAACTAGCTTGTGAAAGTCGATATTTTTCCAAAGAATTTGAAAAAAGCAGAAGATCCAATATGGCAGACTTTAAGGCCAATGGATGAATTGGACCTTGAACTTTGGCCTACTGGTGGCGCTACAGAGATGGTTGGATTGAGCCAAAATGTCATGCCTGAATACTTTCAACTGTTTTGTGTCAAGGTGCTAAATTAAAAAATTAAAAAATAAATAAAAAATCCAGTAAGGGGTTCTATGGCTGCCATAGACTCCCATAAGAGAAAGTATAAGAAGAAGAAGAAGAAGAAGAAGAAGAAGAAGAAGAAGAGAAAATCTTGGTGCTTGGCCTCTAAATATATGCAAACAGGAATTTAGTTCACTATTTATGTTCATCTTAGAAACATGAAAAATGATCTGTACAACTTTAATCCACAATAAAAAGTCCAGGGGGGTGGCAGTGTAGAAATAGCGCTAATGTCCAATTTTATGCAGAAACATTAATACCAGGATACTTTTATTAAACCACTGATGTGGATGTGTCTGTTGACATTAGGATCCTGCCTGGTGGTCATACTGAATGTCTGTAACTGTTATTTTAAGAAACAAAGTAGTGACACTGGTAGCTAAAGTGGTTAAGGCTCTAGGTTGTTGAGTGGAAGGTGTAGGGATTCAAGCCCCACCATTGCTAAGCTATAGCTGTTGGGCCCCTGAGCAAGGCCCCTAACCTGTACCGGCATCCTGGATCATGGCTGACCCTGTGCTTTGACCCCAAAGCTGCGATATGTGAAGAAAGAAAAATCTCACCGGTCTGTAACGTATATATATGTGACAAAAACAAAAGGTCGCTTGTTCTTAAGAAAAAGAACATTTGGGTGTAATATGTGGAAAATCTCTTGAACTTTTAGGTGAAATTTACATACCAACACATACATACACTTATGCGTGCACGTCGCCTATATGTGTTATATTCTGACACAATATAGTCATACAGCACATCCTGGAACGTGTCTACAGGCACTCGGCTCATCCCTTTGTTAGCACAGTGCACAGTTTCAGTATGACTGAGTGAGAAAATGAACACACTGTACAAGCCCCTGCCCTTTCGCTGGCTTGTGGGGTTTCCGCTCGCGGGTCTGTACCTGAACGCAGCTGCTTGGGAACGCTGCTGTCAGCACAGACTGCACCCACTCAGAGAAGGGGGTGGGGGTTAAAGGGAGGTAGAGAGAGAGAGAGAGAGAGAGAGTGGAAGACAAAGGAAGATAAAAACCACAAGTATGCACATCTTGAAAAAAACAGTACACACAAAGGCACAATGAAACGGAGAGAGAGAGAGAGAGAGAGAGAGAGAGAGAGAGAGAGAGAGAGATAAACAATTAGGAACTCAAGCTATAAACAGACAGAAACAGAGGTAAAAGTGAAGAAGTGGAAAAATAAAAAAGTAAAATAGAGGGCTGGGCGAGTTTAAACATGAACACACATCAGCCGCTACCTTCCTGCTTTCATAATTCATAAACAAACCTGGCAGGTGCTTCTTCCGCCCGAAGGGAAAAAAACACACCAGCAACCCTCTCTCTGCTCAGTCTAATGGAAAAACACCGGTTTCAAAGAACTGAAATTCCACTGCATTAGCAGACAACAAACCAGAATGACATCACTCGTACACATCAGGGGAAGACACAGAGAGGATGATAGATCTCAGAGCCTGGGTTCACACGGCAGCCCCCCAGAGGGCAGAGCAAACAAGCAGGCTAAGCTAGGCTATGCTAGGCTAATTTGAAGAGGTAGAGCAGGGACTCACTGAGTGTGCAATTGCCTGAAGAGGTGACGCTGGAGCAAGGGCAGGGTGAACACGACTTGCTCGAGCTGGAGCCACGATCCCGGTAGAAGTTTGGCTTGCACTCGGCACAGCTGGGACCTCTGGTGTTCCCCTGGCAGTTCAAACAGACGCCTGAGAGAAAAGGAGGGACAGAGAGAGAGAGAGAGAGAGAGAGAGAGAGAGAGACAGACAGACAGAGAGAGAGAGAGCAGGAAGAGGAGATAATGGGAGTTAAGTAAACAGCCTGAGAGATCTGACTGACAGGACTATGGTCCAGTGATGTGCTTGCACACAGAGCTGCAAAAGTTCAGCAGCATGAAAGCGAAAAAACGAAAAAAGGAAATTCAAGTATGTGCAAGTGCAAGTTTTTAAAAAAAGAAACCAGGAACTCGGAGAGGAAGGTGCTTCTGAGACAGCATGTGCTGCAAATAGGGCCTGATGCAGCGCTGCTGCAGAGATTATTTAACTGCTGGAGTCACGTGATCCGTATAAATGTTCACACATACACTGTGACAATTCTTATCAGTGGTGAAGAGTACTCTCTGCACATTAAGTTGATGAAAAAAACTGAAGGAGGGACGATCTGTCTAAAGAGACTGGATAGTATGCTGTATGGGGGACATGCAGTCAATGAATAGACATAGACTAGCTGTTCTGCAACTGGGACAGCGTGCCATAGACATCGATATAGCGCTTCCCAGTTTGAGGAGGAAAAAGATGGTTGAGGCTGTAGTGAAGAGCTGACGGGGAAGGTAGCAGTTTATAAGACTACGAATAAATGCGAGGGAGAGAGAGAAAGATGTGAACTGTGTCTTAAAAATAGCCAAAGTTATAATTACTGAAATAAAATGCTTCAAAATGCTGACAAGCTTGTTTAGACACCAACCATTTTGAAAAAATAATCTTCTTATGCATGTAATATAAAAATAATCTGTAATAATAATGCTTTTAATACCATGCTATGTGAAGTTGGCTTGGTTTGTATTTTTTTTTTAGTGTAGGACAAAACAACACTTTTGAGGATTATCTTCTGTCATGATAACTAACTAATGTTTAGTACAGGGTTGCCAGATCTCTGAAAAAATCATCCACTGCTTTTATACATTGGCATAACTTTCACTTTGACTTTTCACTATGTTTATATAAAAATCGTTATATTAAACACTGATAAAACCATTTGTCAATAGTTCTTACATCGTTTTCCACTTAATACATTATTCACTTTCACTTAAAGTAAAGTAAGAGTAACCTAATATTTATATTTCAAGTGCATTTCCTGTGGTAACAATATCTCACTGTGACTGATACCTCTGCTAATTCACTTCAATTTCATCGTCCAAAAAAAGTTGGTCATTTGTTTAGGTGATAAAGATTATGAGTGATGCAGAAAGATGCACTGTATAGCTAAAGGTTTGTGGGCTCCCTTACCATCACCCTCATATGAACATCCTGGTCCAGATTTTACCCTCCTTTGCAGGTCTAATAATCTCCACTCTTCTGCAAGGCTTTCCACAAGATGTGGGGATTTGTGTTTGTTCAGCCACGAGAGCATTAATATAAAATAAAAATGTTATTTTCATTCAGAATGGTATACCAGAAGCACTTCCTGAGAGCAGCTCAGCTCCCGTGCTTCTATAAACACAACTGGAACTAGAAGTGGAATCATGTTTTATGGTGAATCAGATCAAAATGAGTGTTAAATTAGCATCATCGTGAATTTTATTAAATACCAGTATAGATTAAACACAAACCTTCGCACTTTAGGGATCATTATCTTACTTATATGTCCATATTTGCTAAACATACGTCCAGATCCTGACACAAGATGGATGCTCTGCACTGGGCAAATGTTATGCAAAATTCCCAACCTGACACCTAATGCCTAAAACCTAATACAGTGAGGATTTGGCAACACTGTCTCTGAAGAATGAGGACCTTACACCGGACAGTAAGGTGACGGAGAGAGAGATAGAAACAGACAATTAAAGACGGAGATATTGTGATGAAAGAGAAGCAAGAAGAGACGATTGGTATTGAAGCACTCAGACAGGATGCGACTCTGAAATACTTCAGTCATTCACATGCTGATGAACACCTGTGATAGGGATGTCTGAGTGTATATCCCTGCAGCATGTTTGAGTTTCCATATTCAGCTATTTTCTCCCAACGCAGCACTTCTGGCCGCACTCTTCGCGAGCAGGTGCTCATAATGAACAATTACAGAGAGAGAGAGAGAGAGAGAGAGAGAGAGAGAGAGAGAGAGAGAGAGAGACACGTAGGGAATTAAACACAAAAAAGAAGAACAAAAAAAAAGTTCACAGCACAGAAAGGAAACTAAATTGGAATGGGAAAAACATTTGTGGTCCTTTCTGGTAGCTTTATATATATATAATTATTGGTAGCAAATAAATAAATAAATAAATAAATAAATAAATGCTAGAGAGAGAGAGAGAGATTTAAAAAATTCTGGGTTCTGGATTCAATGTAAAATTAAGTACATTTTCTGTTATTACTTCTGACAATCTAAAGTTCTAATGTAAATAGAGACTGGCATTTGGTTTTTCGGATCAAGAAGAATATTATGAGTATATATATATTAGCCTTGATCAGCCATAACATTATGACAACCCGCCTAATATTGTGTTGGTCCCCCTTTTGCTGCCAAAACAGCCCTGACCCATCAAGGCATGGACTCCACTAGATCCCTGAAGGTATGCTATGGTATCTGGCCACTGCAAACCAGGAACACCCTACAAGAGCTGCAGTTTTGGAGATGCGCTGATTTTTCCTGCTTCAACTTTGAGGACAAAATGTTCACTTGCTGCCTAATATATCCCACCCACTAACAGGTGCCATGATGAGGAGATCATCAGTGTTATTCAATTCACCTTTCGGCATTCATAATGTTATGCCTGATCGGTGCATGCCCTCATTCCAATGCTATCATGGTCCATGACTGTGTGCATTCAAGTTAATCAGAAACACAAAACTGTACTCGCTCACTGACTCGTTTCAAAGTAGATATACGCAAAAGCATGAAAATATTTAAAACTTTACAATGGTTATTACATTTCCAATGCATATTAAGTTAATTTCTCTCGGTCCCTAACCTGTTTGTTTTAGCGATGTGACAGAAGTGAGTGGGCAAGAGTTCACTTCTGTGGGCTTCTGGCTTGCTGTAGAATAATCCTCTCCCAGATAAATCCTGAATAAAACTCCAGCAGGCAGATGGCAGGCCCCGTGTGGGTAAATGTTTTGCTGATTGTCAATGTTTTGAACAGAGTGGCCCATGATGGTGATGGAGTTTAGCAATTAATGGCACTTGAAATGCATGGGATAATGTAACGTAATGAGACCCTGACCTCTGATTAAGGTACCACTCAACTTTCAGCACAATAATGCATATCTCAAGGATCTGTACAAACATCCTGTGAGGTCTTCCATGGCCTGCATACTCACCAGACATGTCGCCTATTGATCATCTTTTAATGTTTGCTGCTGATCAGAAGGGTGCCAAGCATTGCCAAGCTGCTGTTTATAACCGATCGCAAGCGCTTTGGATAAAAGGTCAACCAAATGTAAATGGAATCCAAGCCAGAGCATGCTGCTTCACTAGGACTACAGCCAACCCATTATTCCACTCAGTGGAATAAACACTAGTTATGTATTTAATTATGGAAATCTTTGCATTCCTCTGGATCGGCACACATGACAACACGTTCCATCACCTACCAGTAACTGACACGCCAGACACGAATACGTTTCTTTGCTTTTTCGTGTTTATCCGACCATTGAAATCAAGAGAAAACAGTATTTCAGATGTCAGATTTCAATCTATCGATTTATTTTTCTATATAAAACAGGATGCATGGCGCATTTACATTTGCATCTTTCCCCCTACTGTAATTCCTAAGCTGTCCGATGTAGGTGCAGGATCATTACTGTTCAAAAGCTTGTCCCTTGTGTGTGAGAATAGATGGTGTCCGTAGTGTGCAGGCTGTGTAAACACTTCCTATGGTGCGCAGAGCTGACGGCGAGTCAACACACACTGGCAGCAGACAGGCCGGAAACCAGAGGCAGGCATTAGTAATCAATCTAGCGTGATGTGTGCATGCATAGTCAATGACAAGATGTGTGTGTGGCTGTGTGTGCGCGCAAATGATTAAATGTGCATCTCCTATGCTCCATTAGCCAAATGAGGTCTCTAAATCAAACTTCCTGAGGCTCTTGCAAAAGTGTCACTCACTCGGAGGAAATGAACAGGGTCGGAGTGTGAACTGCACCTGATCTGAAATCCGCTTATAGAAAGTCTTTTGTGCGCCAATAAACACTCATAATATCCAGTAGGTGGCGCTCCTGTGTGCGTGTTCGTCTCTTGTACAGAGGCGACAGCAGTGAGTGAGACCGCGGGGATGATAATGCTGCACAGCATGCATTAAAGCAGAGAGCTGCTGTGGGGTCCAATACATCGGGGGCCAGATGCAAAGCTATTAATATTCACAATGTGATTTCATGAAGCTCGTTTTTAAGGCTTTTGCACATCTGATGTTTGATTTGTTTAACAAACGGGGGGGGGGAAATGACATACAATTTAGAATGCAAAAGTGTTCACACTTTTCACTGAAAACAAGTTTAAATATTTACATCATTAAAAAAAAAAAAAGATCAGTAAAAATGGCACAGAGGTTTTAGGTTAAGAAATCCTAAGAGAAAGACAAAAACAAATACCTGCAAATATCTGTACTGACTAGGAGATTACTGTATTCGTGCACTACCAGTCTACCACAAATAGTCCATTTATTCATCAGTTTCCACTCAGTGTCTTTCATCTGTGGCAGAATGGCAAATGAATTGAGGACTGAATGGCTGCTGTTAGGTCTAAGCAGTACCATAGGGAGTGCACTGAGCACAAGAGAGGACACTCAGACAGCCACCCCACAGATACTAATGAGAGTCATCTGCCCACCAATAGATGCAGAGTGAGATTATTACCAAAGAATGCAGTTTTCAGTTCATCATATTGCTTTGGCTCATACAAATGGGCTCTAAAGAGACCAAATTGTGAATGAGGGCAATAAACCATAACATTATGACCCTTCAAAAAGCCACTGTGCTGTTATGTACCACTAAATGACCAAACGCCTGACCATCACAACCATATGTGCATTGTGAACATCTCACTTCAAAATTTAGTCTGTTACAATCACCTCTACGTTTCTGAGGATTAGATTTTAAAGCTGATGTAAGTTGAGAAGGCCTGGGGCTAAAGACAGTATTCCAGTTCATCCCAAAGGTGTTTCTGGAGTTTTGGTAAATGTGTTTCTACTGTAACCTTGGCAAACTATGCTCTCATGGATCTCACTCTGTGCAAATGGGTATTGTCCAGCTGGAATATGCTTTGACCTCCTAGTTCCAGTGAAGGGAAATTGTAATGCTAACTGTCTTTGCACGCTGCATGTGCAACAGTTTGGTAAAAGCTCACATATGGGTGTGATGGTAAGGTGTCCACAAATGTTTGCCCATATAGTGTACATGGGATCTTGCCACTGTCTAGAACGATTTTTTTTGTGAATACAAGTGCACTAGGGACTATTGTGCTCAACATTATTCCATGGATGGTTTGGTTGAAGTCCTCAATCAATGCTTCTTCCTGTGGCGTCAAACCCACTGGCACTGGTGCCCAAAATTTCTGTCAATTTGGGATAATCTGTTGGGGTGAGAACCTAGCTCCTGAATTCTGTGAAAATTGTAAGCATTAGAGGGGGAAAGACACACACTAGAGGGTGAGCCATGGCCACCGTATCCCATACAGGTGCACAATCATGTTCCCCAAAGACTTCTAGTGGTGAGAGGGGTCAGAATTTTATCCACGCTTCCGACTGTCTAAACAACTGTGACCAAACACTGCCAAGATAATTGTGTGGGTTGATTGACACATCTCTGGCAAAGGAGATTACAAGTAATTAGTTTAGAATGAAGCATTTAGGTCAGAGTCTAAACTGGCCAGAGGGCAAGGCTACACAATTAGCGCAGGTGAAGCAGAAACTGTCCGTTTGAGATCTTTAAATTTATCAATACTAAGCCAGCGAGCAGCTAGTCGGTACCCTTCTATGACTCTGAGAGCATTCGACCCGGGATTCAAAGACCGAAGGATTCAAAGAAGAAACTGACTGGGAGAGGAATGGAGGAAAAGCAGTTTGGTTCTGGTGTATTAGTAATCCAGCTATAAGTAAGTAAGAGGGTATCAAGTCAACCGTGCTATTGATGCATTGCCAACAGCGAGCAGTAAAATAGTGTGTAATATGGGGGAAAACTGAGCTCGGACCTGACCTGACAGGGTGAATGAAGGATAAATGACGGAAGACCCAAATCCAGTGCTGTGTACCAAATATCACTACAAAGTCGAAATTATTACACATTTATGTCGCTATTTATGTCACAAAGGGCTAAAACTGCAAGCATATGCACATACTTTGAACATGCCCTTCTTGGATAAAAGCTCAAACTGTGCTTCAGTGGTGCATCATATCAATCCTACCCTCAACAAAGGTGATCAGAGAGAGTGGAGCCAGCAGTAGTGTGTTCCATTAGGTCTGCAGGATCGACCCAGACAGTGTGACTTCACGCTGTGTCACTCTAATCACGAATGCTGGCAATCAGAGTGCATCTGTGTGGAAGTGTGGATCTGTGTAGTAGCAGTAACTGACACCGAGACGTACTCAACTTTGCTTGAACATGTCACCAAATGACAATTTATCCGCTCACTTGGTGGTGGAAAATGGTTTGTCAAATGGAAGGGTAATGCGAGGGGAAAACACTGTAGGAGGTACATCAATAGGGAAAATGGATATACACAGCAGCAAATAAAAAAAAAAAAAACATTATTGCAATCCCATCAGCTGCTGGCATTCAAAGTGTTTTATCCACATCTACAAAAAGAAAATTTAAAAGGGAGATTTAGGCAAAGGCACGAAATGGCTCAATTATGATAATGAGCACGGCAGCTATAAATACACACATTCCCACTATTTTAAAGGGAGTGTGTGATAAGAGGCTTTTACGATAGTGTATCATTCTGAAGAGATACAGCAAAAAAGACTGAAGGAGGAGTGTAAATGAAAGATAAAATAAAGGGTGTAAAGTTAAATGACTACCTTATAATCTTTTACAATGCGTAGAGTGAGAGAAAAAAAGTAGATGAAATTCTTCTGGATCATCTACACCGACCAGGCATAACATTATGCCTAATATTGTGTTGGTTCCCCTTTTGCTGCCAAAACACAAGAAAACTGTGATGCACTGTGTATTCTGACACCTTTCTATCAGAACCAGCATTAAGTTCTTCAGCAATTTGAGCAACAGTAGCTCATCTGTTGGATCGCTCCCCATGTGCATCAATGAGCCTTGACCATCCATGACCCTGTCGCCGGTTCACCACTGTTCCCACCTTGGACCACTTTTGATAGATACTGACCACTGCAGACTGGGAACACCCCACAAGAGCTGCAGTTTTGGAGATGCTCTGATCCAGTCGTCCAGCCATCACAATTTGGCCCTTCGTCAAACTCGCTCAAATCCTTACGCTTGTCCATTTTTCCTGCTTCTAACACAGCAACTTTGAGGACAAAATGTTGACTTGCTCCCTAATATATCCCACCCACTAACAGGTGCCATGATGAGGAGATCATCAGTGTTATTCACTTCACCCCTCACTGCTCATAATATTATACCTGATTGGTGTATTTGACTGATTATGTATTTTGTGCATGTTAATAATTTGGTGGACGTTTCTCCAAAATGACTGGAGGTCTTTAGGCTCTCTATTAGCAATAATCTAAGCAGAAAATCAGAATTAAAGACTTGTGTAGACTCTTGATTAATGTCTACTGAGAAAAATCGCCGGATTTTAAACCCTTGCTGAAGTGGCACTGTTCTTAAGCAAGAAAAAAAAAATTGAAGAATATAATATAGCCACCATATGTAGAGAACAAGAACTCAGGGTGAAGATGTAGACATGGACAATATAAAATGTTTTTAATGTTGTGTATAGAAGAAATCAAGCATTTGTTTACATAATAATGGAATTAAAAAGGAATCAGCACTAATTTGTTTCCAATATGCCTTGATGAAACCACTTATATGTATGATGCACCATCTAATCCTTTGTGCCTAATGTTTAAGCATGCTAGGCTCTGTATTTCTAAATCTTTTGGGCAGAATCTTTAAAACGTGCATGAGGCTCTCGAGAGGAAAACCTTCGCTTCTCCTAGCACACTGAGAATTCAATTAAGTTAGACAGACCCTCGCAGCAGGCTGTTCTCCATGAGGAACTCTACAGCCTGATTATAAAGAAGATGCTGAAAAGAAGAAAAGTCACATCAGAGTTCTACAGAATGCTTCACGTGTCCACCACATGCACTGGTACACGTTGTGTACATCGCTGTAAACGTTACATCGGCATTAAGCGGTTAGCAAAAAGAAAACCTGATCCGAACATCCAACCAAAAAGATCTACTAGCTCGCATAAAAACCTCCTGAAGTGCAGCCTTGTGTTGCAAAACAGCTGAGAGGCGAACGGCACAAAATTAGGCTTCATCTAAGTCGCGGTACAATAAATCGACTCATAAACTTCCATCATACGCTGTCATGAGGGAATGATTTTGGCAAAGTCTTCAGCAATCTGCAGCAAATGTCAAAGAAATGTAGTGGTGTAGATGAATTCATTTGTTACTGTTGATTGCAGGTCAGGTGAAATTAGTGCAATCTGTGTAATATATGACTGCAGCTGCTCACAGAGAGCTGCCAGCCTGGGTGAGGAGAGAGAGAGAGAGAGAGAGAGAGAGAGAGAGAGTCTGTTGTACAGCAGATATTATAACCCCACATCTTGAGAGAAATATTACGTAGTACAGGCTGATGAATAACTGGTTTGATAACGAATCAAACCAACCTTTAACAAGTTAATCACTGGCAAGTGAAAGGAACTCTTAATGCTTCAGCACACCAAGACATTTTGGACAATTTCATGCTCCCAACTTTGTGGGAACAGTTTGGAGATGACCCCTTCCTGTTCCAACATGACTGCACACCAGTGCACAAAGCAAGGTCCATAAAGACATGGATGAGCGAGTTTGGTGTGAACCTGACTGACCACAACCCAATAGAACACCTTTGGGGTGAATTAGAGTGGAGCCAGGCCTTCTTGACCTCACAAATGCACTTCTAGAGGAATGGTAAAAAATTCCCATAAACACACTCCTAAACCTTGTGGAAAGCCTTCCCAGACAAATTGAAGCTGTTATATAGTTGCAAAGGGCGGGACAACTCCATATTAAACTCCATATGTGTCTGTAAAGGCAGACGGTCCAGTTTTGGCCTGGCTCACAGTTCCTTTCACTGGAACTAAGAGGCCAAGCCCAACCTCTGAAAAACAACACCTGAATTCAATGAATTGGACGGGTGTCCCAAAACTTTTGGCAATATAGTGCATATAGTGTATACAGGTTTATAAGAACTTGGACAGCAACACGATTTTCCATCGTGTACACCAACACAATGAATTTTAACTGAAGTAACTTTCAATTCTAGATTTTAGTTTTAGTCCCTTCACTTTTAGGGTCAAAAATACTTGAACAAACTAACAATTGTAAATATAAGGATTACTTTTAATACTTGAATACAAATCCTGTGCATTAAAAGTCAGTCCGGAATCCATGGACATCACCAAATGCTGAGTTTCCTCCCTGAGATGCTTTGTGTGGTCTTTACTGCAGCCACCTTACTACTCTTTATGCCTTCGTTTAGGTCTTCAGTAAGTGAATTAGGTTGCATTTGCAGTATGTTTTGCAGTTCTGCAGCATGTGACTGAATCTGAGCAGAAAGTTTAGCTCTATACAGAATTCAGAACTCCTCCTATGCCTGCTATCAGCAGTCACATCATCAATAAACACCAGTGACCCAGTTCCATTGGCAGCCATACGGTACACGCCCCTGCCATAATACTGCCTCCGCCGTGTTTGAAGGAGGATACGGTATGCTTTGGATCATGAGCGCTCTCTCCATACTCTTCCTGAACATCGGGCAACTGATTTGTGAACTAAATATATGCAATATTTGAGAACAGCAGTTAAAGCCATAATCATCAGCAATAGCAAGAAACTTTCAATCTGTAACTGCTTTTTTTCTTATTCATTTATTCACACATTCTGTTTGCCAATTCCCACTTACTACTTAGTTCTATCCTATCGCATAGACACCTAACAGCCATGGAAGGTGAGTGCTAACACCTCCACTACATCTTGCTGCACAAGATACAATTCAAGTCACTCTAATCAACATGGAAGAGCGTAACAGCTTCCATCCCTCTCACCCAGTCACCAGGGACAATTTAGCTCTATTGGACTGCCTCTGGCTGAGGCATCGCTGGGATTCAACACACACAAGTACCAAACAATAGGATGAACGCTTTCCTCTCCACTCCGAATTCGCTCTAACGAGTCTTTATCTCAGGCTCAGCAAAACGTCCTCCAGACGTCCTTATTGAACAGAAGGCGAGGGAAACGGTTCAAGTCCTGCAACATTCGGCTTTGAAACGAGTTGGATGCCTTTCAACCCCGAGTGACCTTAAAAATAATTTTAAACCCTAAATGAATTCGGCTTCCTCACTGAACTGCAGAGTTTAGATGGTAATTGTTCTTTCACAGTAAAGAAATTTTCCATCGTCCTCAAATAAATTCAGTTTAAAGAAAATCATGTTAGTTTACACTCTTTCTTCGAACGAGGCATATATACAATCCTTTGTTTTTTCAATTCCAACTCTCTACATAGGTTCTCAAGGTTGCTTTGGGAAAAAGTGTGTGTACATTGTGTGAACATTCTCACCTGATTGTTTGTCGCAGGTGTTGGAGTGATTGTTGCATTGGCAGGCTTGGCATCCTGCGCTGCTGAAGTTAAAGAAGCCGGGTTGGCAGATGTCACACTTGTCACCGTACACTCCCGCTTTACACTCGCACACTCCTGAGCTGAGAAACACAACAAGAAAAGACGGAGAAAGTGGATGAAATACAAAACATGGCACTCTTTACACCATTTGGTGTGAAACAAACTTGGAAAAAAAAGAAGAAACATATGGCCTGAATTCACAGATTTCATTTCCCGTACGTTATTAACCAGCATGACAGAGTTACGCTGGTGAGGGTCCAGCACCAAACTGAAAAATGGTCCACTGCATCGTTTCGGTTGGAAGAAAATAGGTCAAATCACACGTTTATGGACATATATCTAGCCAGTCTTCTAATGTTACAATCTGCCACGCTCCTTAAGATCACAAAACTCCAGATTTCTGGTTATTCCCAGAATATCAAAGTCCATTAAATTGGGGTAGAGCGTTTTCCTAAACTTTGGAATAGCCTTCCTGACAATTTTCAGTGCTCCCAGTTTAAATGTAGATTAAAAGACATATCCATTTACCCTGGCATACACATAATTCATCCCATTACCTTGTACTCCAGTACATCTGATCCAATGCAATTTATCATCTAGTGCTTGCTAATATCATGAACGGCAGCTACGCTAATTCCTTTCCACCTGTTCCTGTTTCTACCCATCCCCGAGGCATCTGGAGATTGTGCCAGCTCCAGTAGACAGACGCCAACCCTGTGAGGATCCAGAGATTGACCAGCACTAGGGATGAGTTGGTCTAACATCTAGGATGTTTTTTGTTTCTCATATTCTGTCAAGCTGCTTTGAGACAAGGTTCGTTGTTAAAAGCGCTATACAAATAAAATTGAAATTGAATTGAACATAAAATCTGAGGTGACTAGAAATTGTGGAACAAAAATGTACAAACTACTCAAATGTGAAATTAAGGTGAATTTCCCCTTTAAAGATTACGATCATAGGTTATTGTGACAAGTAACAGGCATTAGATGAAAAAGTCAAGAGAAACAAGCTGATAAATGTTAATGTTGACACCATAGCTGAGTGTTTCTGTGTTTGCTGGAAAAAGTCCATTCTGAAGAGTAGACCATTCCCCCAACACACGCAAGCCAGCTTTGCTAATGAGGTGTACACACACACACACACACACACACACACACACACACAGAGTCAAAGTCAAGACAGCCAAAGCTTCACTTTAGCTTTCAGGCTTCAAATAAATAAATAAATAAATAAATAAAAACCCCAGCCTGATCTTTGGATCAAACGCTGGACGTTTTACTCGGAGCTGTCAGGCTGAATGCTCGCTAAATCCCCAGACAATTTTTACCTGAACTTTTACTCGCTTCAGACCTGGTTGTAGTTAAGACCGTTCCACTGATCTGGCATCAGTTTCACATCCTTTTCCCTGCAGTGGTTAGGACCGCTCCAAGGAAAGCATGTAAATGCAAACAGCTTACCAGTTAGCCCTTTCACTTTAAGAACATCAAACAGCCATGACTTGAAAAAGAAACCCCATTTTCTCTCTCTGGCAGCTTGATTTTTCCCCCTTCCCCTAACAAGAAAAGACGCTTTCATCTTGCTCGGAGTGTGGGAAGAGCAGGGGGGAAAATTCAGGTCTTGTTCCTGAACCTGAACATCTGTCACTGATAATGCTTTACGCTCAGTCGCATGAGGAAGTGTTATATCACAGCCATGTTTCTTTGGGAGGAACGTCAACTGAGACTTTGTACTTTCTGCAAATAAAAGCACTCAAGAATACAGACTTTGATATTCTCTGAAGTTGTGATTTCATTCTGGCTCAGAGGAACTCTTAGTTTCATTTATGTTGCACCAAAGTATTACATATACAGGAGAATCTCGGCATACAAATGCCCTCCCTTATGAAATTTTCGCCTTAAGAATTGAAATCTTGCAAGAAATTTCCATCGGCATACGAAGCATTTTGGGCAAACGAGTGAACCGAACGCCAGCGTGCAAGTCCGGGAGATGTTCAAAACTTTGCGTCAGTGGTTAGCGATGGTTAGCGATGCTAACTGAAGCGAGTTTATGTATGTTTATTCAGTCAGCGAAAGCTGTTTCAAAAGAGTCAACCCACGATACCAATGTTGCCTTCGGCATGCGTTCAAAAGCTAGGTGCACAGTTTCTTGCTGACAGATTGGGTGGCCTGTTCTATTTTTAGCCCAAGCTTGGTGGCACGACTTCCTGTGAGGACCCTGGACATGGAATGCTCAGCTTGGGCCAGTTCTTTGTAAGCAGTTTCGTATTGGTCATATTTCTGGGTGGCTGGAACGGATTATCTGTTTATGGGAAGATATGTTTCGCAATACAAATTTTCGCCTTAGGAACTCGCCTCCAGAGCAAATTAAATTCCCTAAGCCGAGGTTCTGCTGTACGTTACACGGTGAGTTTGGAGTGCGCTTGGGGGTTTAGTAAACACTAAACACCTTGTTGAGTATGCATCTAAAATTACACCATAAAGGTACATAAAGAAATCAGTCTTTATCAGGGAAGCCATTGCATTCCTTCTGAAAGCTTTTATGAGTTTCTCAGTGGGGCCATTCAGACCTAGTGAAAGGTAGTTTTGCTTTAAAACCACAGCGCTGTTTAAATTCCCAAGTCTGAAGACGTAGAGTAAATGTCTACAGCAGCAGCTGTGTAAGCAGTGTGCTTGCTCCAACCCGTTATCATTTCTACAGTAACGGGGACTCTTTACATACCCTACACATCTGCTCTTTCGTTGTAAAACATCAGCACTGATATAGTGAAGTTTTGGAAGGAGCCTCCAGTGTCAGGAGTCAGATTTCCACTAAGGAGTCTTCGGATTTCTTAATAACTTCAAGAATGAGGGGAGAAAAAAAAGTGGGTGGTGGCGCTTGCTGAAGTTTATAGCAGCTTTAAAGTGAGTGATAACAAGGACGAACGTGTCTCATAAATTTTCTACAACCTTAAATGCAACACATTATACAGTAAAAGCTCACAAAGTTAAAACTGTTGTCAAACCTCTGTGTGGGTGTGCGGTTATAGGAAAATAATTAACTTCAGGCATCACAGCACTTTATTTCTTTTGCACGTTAAAAATGGGCTTGTTTTCTTTTGGCCTGAAGATTTCGTCAGAGATATAATGTTAATTATAAATATTATCTACCTTGATAGTCTTTAACGACATGTTAAAGACAAGTGGAAAAAAAAAAAGACCTGTAGCATCCTGGAACAAACCTATGGTTAACGTGAGACACTTCAGTTATTAGAAGCAGAAGCAGAACATTGTAGTGGTTTCTCTACAAGACTCAGAGGCTCATAAAACTGTGCAATTATTTCTTTCGCTCCCACACACATAACTTTAATTTAGTTCCCTCTAATACACCTCCCCCTAACCCCCAACAACCACCCGCCACCCAGGTCCAATCAGAACCGTGCGTTTCCAAAACCCTCTATAATTGGCCTACCTACTGTTGTGCTGAATAAGTTTGATCCTTTCTCTCTGATTATAACCTTGAGACTAAGGAAAAAACCATTAAAAAACATGGAGGAGAAAATTAACCACGGAGCAAGATGAAATGCGCAGCGGCTTCCAGCGCTCGTCAGCAACATCTTCGTTTTTAAACACGTACACAAGCAGAATTACTTCCTGCGCTCGGAAAAGATAACTTTATTTCAGATAAGCAGTTAGGGAAACAATATTATGTGCCACAATTTTTTTTCGACCACTTGCTTTTATAGAAAAAAAAAAAAAAAGGGACAGGACTAATATTTCTAATAGAAATACAAATGACATGCTAGGGCTGTCAAATTCATTTACAAAACTGCATTTGAATATGAATCGTCTTAAAGGTCTGGTGCTGAAAGAAATCCAATTCCAGTTTTTTTTTTGGATTGGGTCGTTTTCTTTCACCGCTCTGGTATCCAATCAACCGTTTTTGTTCTTTGTGGTATCAGATTAGTGGCATCCCTAATAGACATCTATACCCCAGATGCATCGATGTGAATAAACAATGGCTTTAAAAATCACACTGTGGCACCGTGAATCAACGTCTCATCTCTATTTAATAACTACCGTATAAGCCTCTAATCATTTGAGCACTGTTAATCTGCTGTATTTTTAGGACTACATAAATCCTGTGTAAAAGCACTAAAAAGTGTGAAATTCATCTTCCTGAACTGATGCCAAAGGGTCTAAGAAAGCTGCCGCCCTGCTCGAGGGTGGGTTTGTGTGCCGCAGGCGGTGGGTTTGAGCCGTTGACTGACTCTATAATCCTCCACAAGCTTTGAAGCCTTGCTGTGCCTAGTCTCACAGTCAGAAGAAATATATTAAGACACGGATACAGAGAAGGGAAGGGGAGGGGGACGGAGATGGCTGTGGTTCATAATTTGTGTGAAGTGTATACACGGAGAGAACCAGATCCCTTCATGTCAACTCATGCAAAAGTAATAACGCAAGAGAAGCTTTGTGTGAAGCAGGGTTACGTCACAAATTGCGTCTAGAGAAGAACTTCACTCCGGCCCGCTGCTAAATCAGTGTTAGCAAAACAAAACACGTCCAGTGATGAAATATCATAACACTCGGAGTGCTTGTACCTCTAAATGTACACAGTTTGACAAAGTTCTGGATACGCAACACAGTCTCCTAATAATCTGTGATTCAATTTCGTTTCATCATGGCGCTTCATGTAACCAGTTTTAACTAACGTCATGGGGGAAGAATAAACAGCGTCGTTTTCTAATTGTATTAGAGAGAGGAAATAAAAGGGGAAGAAAATGTGTCATAATATGAAAATCTGGGCTAATGTCTCCAGCCCTGTAGCTAGTCTTTGTTCCGATCAGCTGCCTCCAGTAAAATCATTTACATAATTGCATGTAATTGCCCTCAACAGGCAGCAAGGTTTCACAGTTAGAAAACTACAGCCGCTGAAGTGCAGCCTCAGCTAGAGCATTTTTTCCAGCCAATATGTTGCTGGATCTGCATTCGAACTGTGAAGACCCCTAAACTAGTGCTCCCTTTTAAGTCATTGCCTTTTCTAATACAGCTGTTAAATGGCAACTTCAATAATATAAGGCGAAACTGTGTATTGCGAAACAAATTTTCCAATAAGAAATAATGTAAATGCAGATAATCCGTTCCAGTCACCTAAAAAATATCACCAATACGAAGCGTATGTAAAACTGTATGGCTGCTTACTAAAGAACTGACCCAAGCCAAGCATTTCATGTCACAGGAAGTCACGCCACCAAGCTTGGGCTAAAAATAGAACAGACCACCCACATCAACAAAAAAAAAACCGACTGAAAAATCACCTAGCTTTTGGACGCATGCCGAAGGCAATGCTGGTATCGTGGGTTGACTCTCTCAAAACAGCTCTCGCTGACTGAATAAAATATTCGTAAACTCGCTCCAGATGGCTTCGTTTGGATTTTCTCTGACGCAAACAAGCTCACAGATGTATGTGTAACTTCGCCGCCATTCAGTTCGGTTATTATGTTTAGTTTTATTTGTTTAATTTTTACGGTTCTGCTAAATTTACTCTGACGAAGCAACAAGATACGTGAAATCATGATAAGTCCTGCGACTAGATCATGCTTTAAATTCGCTACTTTAGGTTAAAAGAATGTCAATGTTTTTGTTTATTCGATGCGCTCTATTGTAAAGATAACATGCGAAGGATAAGCTGACCAAGCACTGGCTCACTTTAAGATCATTCATGAATTTGGTGGGGGAAAAAAAAAAAAAAAAACCCAAAACAATTTTGTGGACTTTACAGGAACAGTACTATGAATCAAAAGAATCATATTTATGTATATAAATATTTGCCTGAATCATTTCAGTGTATATTGTTTTCTCAGTATGTTGTGGTCAGTGGTTCCAATGTCAGTTCACATAACTGCAACACTCTCACACACAACTCATATACGTAACTCTCACGCAACCCGTGAATAACACAAAAGGCTGGAGTTATCCCGTTAGCTCGGAATATAGCTGTGTGCGATCTCGTAATGTTAAATACACAACTGTGTCACAATATTAAATCATCACTATTACAAACTTCAGTGTGGAAAAGAAAAACCATTATGAAACAAAGGATATGAAAGCTTGACTCGCAGCATATCATGGAAACTTTTGCAAATATGTCAAAGGACAACATCAAACCACGAAACAACATATGAAAGGATGAAAAGAACCCAAACGAGCCATGGCAGACAGAGTGGAAAAACACACACAGGGCCAGAAGGGAGACAAAACACAGCATTACTGTAGACATCACTGACACTGTGATATTATCCAGTTCGCTTATCCAAAAGACTTAACTGATTCGATCTAAAAACTGTTAAGCTTACCACACTACCCCACAAAGAGCCCTGCGGAGGCATGTTTCCATGGCAACAACCCCGAGAAATGCAAGCGGCTGTGATCAGAGGGCCTCGGAGTGAAAGTCTGATGTAATCACAAAAAAAAGAAGAAGAAGAAGAAGAAGGAGGAATGCCACATGAGTCAGAGCTGAAGCACCTTCTGCTCAAACACCACAAGGAGGCTAAATTGCTGTAAAATTCTGGTGCCACCCGTTCGGAAATGACAAAGTGCTTCGCTGGCCTCGAACGTCTTGGCAATAATGAGCACATCTGCAAAAATGGATCCAGTGTCTCCAAAAACAATTAGGCATAATTAGTGGATAAAGACTGCTGATTGGTCTTATTGCCACCAGAGAAAAAGCTCTCAGAAGTTGGAAAAGGTTAGCTCTATAAAGAACAGGCCTGCTGTGAGCGCCGAAATGAGGCCATTCTTTGCTTTTACAGCTTTTTGCTGGCGTTTGGGTCTTTTCCAGATCATTAAGAAATAGGCACACTCCCCCTGAGTCTAGTATCGAGCTCACTCAGTTCCTGGGTATTTCCTAAGCTTGTTTTTTTTTTTTTTTTTGATGTGTAGGGTATAATTATAAAAAGAAATGAATCTCTGTACTTGTATGAAATGATACGGTTATGGTGTATAGTAAGTATGCTGCAGTGATATTGGTTGGCAAAGCATATTTTCAGCTAAGAATAGGCCAGTCTGACTCCTGTGCATTTCAAACTGATTTCTATCACAGGGAAAAAAAAAAAAAAAGCAGCAAAGCTCCTCTTTTCCAGAAGCAAATACTGCCAACAAATGGCAGTCCATGCCAACCACCTCCTAAAGCCCATGATACCCATGGAGAACTCATCTGCTGCGTCCTTATCACCTTCTTAGAGCAAAAACAGCAGGACTGGGATGAGGATCAGGGAGGGTGAGGTGCCAGCAGAGGCCCATATTATAAGCTACTCATGTTTGCACATTAAGCAGGATAATTTGCATCCTCATTATCGTGCTGCAACGTTATTGTGTCGACTCGGCTATAAAGCTTACATCACCCCACACGTCGGTCCTCCAAAACTGAATAACGTTGATTAAACAGTGGAGTCTTGTTAAGCACACTGTAATCAGAAGGATTAGACAAATAAGGATTAAACGGCAAATAGCGGCTATACAAATATTAGCTTCATTAACAAACTGAGGAAATTAGGCAGCAGTTACTGTGTTACACTCTGTATCACAGCTCAGAGCTAATACACCAATCAGCCTTAACGTTAGAACAACTACAGCGCCCTCCACAATTATTGGCACCCCTGGTTAAGATGTGTTCTTAGGCTTATAATATAACAATATTATTTAAACAATGGAAAAAAAGAGAAAAATCTGATTAAAAAATTATTCAGTGGAAAAATATATCCCACATTAAGAAATATATATATATATTTTTTTTTACATGAAATCATGTGTGCCATAATTATTGGCACCCCTGATGTTAATACTTTGTACAACCCCCTTGTGCCAAAGATCTTGATCTTCTCCTATAACATTTCACAAGTTTGGAGAATACAGAGAGAGGGATCTTTGACCATTCCTCTTTGCACAATCTTTCTAGATTATCCAAAGTCCTGGGTCCTTTCTCTCCTCTTCAGCTCACCCCACAGGTTTTCAATTGAGTTGAGGTCTGGGGACTGAGATGGCCATGGGAGGAGCTAGATTTGTGTATGCGGAACCATTTTTGTGTAGATTTCCCAACATGTTTTGGGTCATTATCCTGTTGAAAGACCAGATGACAACCCATCTTCAGCTTTCTGACAGGGGCCATCAGGTTTTGATTTAAAATGTCCTGGTATTTCAAAGAGTTCATGATGCCATGCACTCTAACAAGGTTCCCAGGGCCTTTGGAAGAGAAACAGGCCCAGAGCATCACAGATCCTCCACCATCCTTCACAGTGGGCATATGGTGTTTTAGGCCAGACCCACTTAGAGTGTTTGTCGCCAAAAAGCTCTATCTTAGCCTCATCTGACCAAAGCACATGGTCCCAGTTGAAGTCCCAGTACTGCTTAGCAAACTCCAGACGTTTACGTTTGTGAAGGCTTTTTCCTTGCATGCCTCCCAAACAGCTTGTTGGCACGGAGATAGCGTCTGATGGTTGTTATGGAGACTTTGTGACCCCAAAATGCCACTCGATGATGCAGTTCTCTAACAGTGACCTTTGGAGATTTTTTTTTTACTCCTCTTACCATCCTCCTCACTGTACGTGGTGGCAAGATAAACTCGGGTCCTCGTCCAGCCATGTTTGTTCCAGTTGTTTTAAACTTCTTAATGATAAACTTATGAGCAAGTTCAGGCAAGTGGCTATTTTCTTGTAGCCATTGCCTGACTTATGAAGGCCGACACACATCTGCCTTACTTAAATGGGTGTTCTCTTGTCTTTCCCATGTTTTAAGAGTGGATAAGAGAAATAGGCCTCTGTGTCACGTCATATTTATACGCCAGGGAGACAAGAAGTCATGAATAATTAATTAAAAGTTTCTGATCAGTACAGAAAAAATTACAAATATGCTTATCTTACAGGAATTGTTAGGGGGGCCAATAATTGTGAAATAGGTGATTTTATTATTAAAAAAAAAAAAAAAAAAAAAAAATCTTTTTTTAGTCTTGGATTTTTTTTTGTATTTTTTTTTAAATTCGCTTGAGATATAGGTTAGATTTTTCAGTGTGAGATTATGCTTCTGCAATAAAATTTTTTTTATTAGAAGCCTAACACCACATCTTAACCAGGGGTGCCAATAATTGTGAACAGGTGAAGTGAATAACGCTGATCATTTTATTACAGTGGTACCTGTCAAGAGTTGGGATATATTAGACAGCAAATGAATGGTCAATTCTTGATGATGATGATGTGTTGGAAGCGGAAATCATGGGCAAGAGTAAGGATCTGAGTGACAAAGACCAGACTGTGATGGCAGGACTGCAGGTCTCAGTATGCAGTGGCTGGTACATACAAAAAGTGGAAAAACAGTGACAGGGACATGGGCACCTGTCCACCTCTACAATGGGCAAACGAGCTTTAGGACTGAACCATGGAGCAATGGAAGAAAGTGGCCTGGTCTGTGTTTTTTTTTTTTTTTTACATCATATAGACAGCCAGGTGCATGTTCATCACTTACCTTGGGAAGACATGGCACCAGGATGTACTATGTGAAGAATGCAAGCTAGCCAAGGCAGTGTAAAGCTCTGGGCAATGTTGTGCTGGGCAATCTTAGGTCCTGGCATTCATGTGGAAGTTACTTTCACACGTACCACCTACCTAAACATTGCTGCAGACCAAATACACACCTTCAGCATAACAGTATTCCCTACTACTATTGTCCTCTTTCAGCAAGGATAATGCTCCATGCAACACTGCAAAATTTGTTCAGGAATGGTTTGAGGAACATGACAAAGAGTTTTGACTTGGCCTCAATCTGATCGAGCGTCTGTGGGATGTTCTCTGCAAACTAGTCTGATCCACAGAGGCCCCACCTCGCAGCAGATTTAAAGGATCTGCTGCTAATGTCTTGCTGTCAAGATACCACAGCAATCCTTCAGAGGACTGGTGGAGTCCATGTCTGGACAAGTAGCAGCGCATGAGGGGAAATACACAGTATTAAGCAGGTGGATTTAATGTTAAAGCTGATCGGTGTACCTCTGAGCACAAAAGATTCAGAGCCAATCCCCTGAGAATCCAGAGGAACACCACATGGACACAGGGAGAACATGCAGAACTCCACACCGACAGCAACCCGAGCTCAGGATGGAATCACTGAGGTAATGCGGCAATGCTGCGATGATTAAAATCCAACGAAAGTTGGTTTTGTTCAGTCATATTATAATAACGAATCTTTCTAATAAACGAAGATAACGGGAACATCTGGAGATAATTCTTGCGCTCTGTCAGCCCGATCATAGTTTCCGCAGACGCAGAGTGTTTTTAAGTTATCAGTGAACGGTGACTATTACATTTTCTTAAAAATTTGGGGGAGATTAATCTCACATAGCTACACAGATGAGGCAGGATTATTCGTCTCATATTGCATCACAGGGCTGACTAATTACTCTGAAAATCTGTTGAATAATGCATGAAAATAAATTTAAAAAAAGAAAGTAGCTGGGTTTGCCTTTATATTTTTTGGCATTTACGTTACAACTAGCCATTATGTTCATTCTCAGTAAAAAGTGCCACTCATCATCATGCCACTTTGCGTGTGTGTGTGTTTAGAAAAACTGTCAAGTGAGCATTAAACTATTGCTACATTAGAAGAATAAAGGTTCCACAGATATCCGTATAAAAAAAAATAAAAGATAGAAGCTTCAAAAATAGCTGGCTGAAAACATTAAGTGTTTGGTAAGGCAGTGGGCACGGTGAACAAAGAAGCTCTGTGCTGAGAGCCGAGCTGGAAAGAACCAACAGCCCCTCCGTCTGCATGCCAGAGCTGGTCTGAGTGAATGCAGAGGACTGACCGAGAGAGAATGAAATGGAAGGAATGAGGGAGGAGAGCAAAAGTGCTCTTCAGAATGACTCGATTTGCGTCTGTACGACCGGCGCTCTTCCCGAGAGAAATTACCGGACAGTGTTGTATCAGCAGCCTTTAACATCTCTAGTCATTTGTGTGAAATTCACACGCTATGATGACTATGAGGCTAAAAATGATCAGGGTGTTAATCGACCATAACATCAAAATGATTTATCATAAGGAAGAGCGTGGCTGTGTGGAAAGAGTAAATAGTGTGAGGAGTAAATAAACAATATAAAAATCTCAGCGAAGCATCAAACCGTAGTAGTTTCGGTGAGTTTGGGTTAGTAATGTCATGTTTTAGTAGCTGATGTAGTAGTTTTAACAACAGGATTTCACAACCAAAGGGTTTTCAGAGCCGCCGTATCCCCTGCTGTGGTATGATTTAGTCCAGAGTGCTTTTTGTGAATTTTTTTTTTGAGATGCAGTCAAACACAAAGGGTAGGAAATACACTGTAGTCTTGATTGTATGAAAAGAAAGTTCTAGTTTATGATTTTTTCATTTTAATTCAAAGTTAATGGTGAGACAGATTATACACTGCATCAACCACAAACACTCTAAAAATCTGTAAATGTATTCAAACTGAAACTGCAAGCCATTTATTTTTCAATGCTAAACAAGAATAGACCTTGGAGGGTCAACTTGGCTGGGGCTTAAGAGATGCCAAGTCGTGTGATGGATGAACCTAAGGAGTACACTTTGTAAAGTTTTCTTGGACGAGCAACAAAGAAAGGTGACATTTTTGAACAGGATGTCTGATCCCATTACTGCGTCAGGACCGGAACACGAGGCCTTGCACCGGCCAAGGGCTTTCACCAGCTCTAGGCGATGAGATGTGATCGAGTGCAGTGAAAAAACAAAATAAAAAAAAGGAGTCAGAGATGAATGCATCCACATCTCAATGTTATTGATCAGGACTGTCATTATGCGTTTGAGCTGAGGAACTTCTCTTCAACTGTAATCGAATTAAAAATGATCCCGGTTCATGTATAAATGTGAGGCGTAAAAATTAATCTGAAATTTGTTTTCCCATGGCGGTTTCCAATTCAGAATTCGAAAACCAATCTGATTGCACATAAATATAAACTCTCTCGAAATGAAGATACTTAAAACATACTCTCCATCCGGAACATTTCTGTTCTAGCTGAAATGATTTTTACTGATGTTTTTTCTTCCATCTTCATGATTTCTCAGTTCAACATCTGTTGTCACTAGGTGAAGTAGCAGGAAACACGTATCATAATACTTGAATAGCAGCAACATCCTTCCAGGGTACCTCCTCCATTAATCACCTTGTCATAGGGTCACAGGTTTTTAGATGTCCATGCATGGCCATGTTTCAGTATTGATGGAGAAGGGTCAGGGTGAAGGTCACACCTGACAGAGGATGAGTTTGTAGAAATGGGAAGTTCCAGCATGGATCACTGGAGATCTAATGAACCATCTGGTTCTCAGCATGGACCGTGTATGAGGAAAAATGTTTCGGCACAAACGGACAGTCAGTCGTCACCGGTGACCTAGAAACGCTGAGTGCACTGAGAAATGCAGTAACCAGAGTTTTATGACAAATCAATAATCAAATACATTTCAAAATCCCAGACAACCAAAAGTATGTAGACACCTGATCATCGCAGTTGCACACGATTGTATGCTGTAGCATTATGAATTACCTTGACTGGACCTAATAGATACAAATAAGTTCCAGCATGGGAATGCCACTGTACACAAAGCAAGCTCCATAAAGACATGGACAGAGACACCTGACGATGAGTATTCTTTCGGCTGCTCCCTGAGTGAGGGGTC
Organism: Hemibagrus wyckioides; assembly: GCF_019097595.1. NCBI lineage: Eukaryota > Metazoa > Chordata > Actinopteri > Siluriformes > Bagridae > Hemibagrus > Hemibagrus wyckioides. Next base: position 13,040,667 of record NC_080737.1, on the reverse strand, counting down.
ACCACAGCAGACCAACTGGTCCACACAACAACTTGGCACAGGTTTTACGCCGGATGCCCTTCTTGACACAACCCTCCCATTTTTACCCGGGCTTGGGACCGGCACTGCATCCAGTGGCCGGGGTTTGGGCATTGGCTGGGAATCGAACCCGGGCCTTCCGCATGGTAGGCAAGAAGCCTTACCACTGAGCCACCAATGCCCTTACAAGGCTTTCCACTAGAATTGGAGCAAAGCTGTGAGGAGCATTAGTGAGATCAGGCCCTGATGTTGGGTGACAGGGTGCAGTTCATCCTAAAGATATTGGGTGGGTTTGAGATCAGGGATCAGATTCCATTCCAGTCCAACTTAGGCAAGCCATGTTTCTTCAGGGAGTCACTTTATGCACAGGGGCATAATCATGTGAAGGCAAATCTTATTATACAGCATATAGCACAACTGTGTGCTTCTAACACTGTGGCGACAGTGGGTATAGTAGTCAGACGTCCACATTCTTTTGACCATATAAAAGCCCAGTGAAGTCCCTGCATCATTCTCTTCCAGTTTCTATTTTAATTGGTACCTGCTTTCAACAAGAGCTGCTCGGTACACCAGACTGCACTCTGACACACAAACACGTTAGCGAGCATTAAGCACGCCAAATCATCTACTTAACTGTAAGGCAGGAAGGAGAAATAATGTTAGGGTTAGATTGTGGTCAGTGCTACGACAAAAATAAAAAAATAAGTGGAACGGAACTTTATAAATGCCCTGGAAAAACAAGTGATGATGACGAGGGAACAGCAACAGAGCCAAATTAGATTGCATTTGGTGTCATCTGTAGAAAAGATCAGAAAGCGGCCCTTTTTTTCAAGTGCAACCAGGTTTAGATAGGATAGAAACTTGGAAAACGGCAAGAGCAAAAGAAATGTCAATTAACAAAAGATGTCATTGCTATCGGTCTGCATATAAAAAAAAAAGAAAAATCATATTTTCCTCAAGATGAGACACCAAAAGGACCTAGGTTAGATATACATAGGCTGTCCAGATGAATGCTATATTCGTCTACAATCTGTCCACCACTGATATTTATAAAGTACAGGTAATTAGACGTAATAATTCTTTAATAGTTCCGAGCTCGGTGTACTTTCTATAATAAGACAGATACTCTTTCTTTCCGAGACATTTTTGTGCAGGAATGCCAAAAATCTTTTTCATCCTTTATTTTAATAGTAATCTATGCCTTGGGGTTCTGCTCTCCGAAGTCAATTTTGTTTAAATGTTTAATTTACCTGAGATTAAAAAAAAAAAAAAAAAATCTGAATATTGCTTTGCATAGGTAACGACACAGTAGGGGCAGTGTGCCTGAGGCTGGAGCTGAATTACAGAGAAGCTGCTGGAGCAGAGCTTTAGTGTCCCATGAATGCCTGCCCTGCATCCGCAGCCATTTATCAGCGCCTGGCCTGCCGATAGGATTAGAAGCTCATTCTGTCGGCCCACGGCTTCTGGAGGCCTGTTACTCCTGAGCAGGCTTGTCACAATGAGGGGTGGAGGAAGAAGGTCCGACACTCAAGACAGGGCACAGGAATTATTCTTGGTTCCGAGTTGTGGCCGTGAATAAAAACGTAGGCAGAGCAGGAGGTCCACCAAATACCAAACCTACTGAATGAGGCATCTTGATGCAAAGCTGACATTTGACACTATGAGAAACCAGGCTTATGAGTCTAGTTCAAGCGCAGTTCACTAGCAGCCTTAGGATCTGAACTCATAACCTACTAATCACCACAGTAGCTTATCATATTAAGCACCGAGTATCCTTTAGACCAGCGGCACTTGTTTACACTTTAAGTAGCTGAATTTCTCAAGTATGCTCCGGTATAAAATATTCATCGTCACAGAAGGCAGGCGCTTAAGTGTTCCACACAGATGATCCCTCAGAGGTGTTGTCGTGGATTTTCTGGCGTTCTGGTGCCAGTAGCGAATGCATTATGTAAAATCTTGTGTGATATAATGATTAGCACAATTTGTCTCTACACAATTTTATGCTGCCACGATATCTACTCTGATTATATTGCATTAGTAGGTACCCTTCACATGTTCTTGACTGGCCCTGTGTTCGCGTTCCTCTCACGGTAAATGTTTCATTCATGACTGTGAAATAAAATAACCGTGTATGTTTGACTTAGCTAACATTAGAGTAGCATATAGTTATATATTAAGAATTGGAAAAAGTAACCTAAGGAAACGAATGGAAAAAAGGACACAGCTGCTCAGACACTCGCAGCAGATGACGAGTGAAAATGTCGACCGTGTAGACATTAGACGAAAAGGTTATGCTTGAGTAATGTACTGTGTTTTTAATGTTTTTGTTTTTTTTACTGTTGTACCCAAAAATTGTGATTGCTTCTGCCAGCAAGCAGCTCCTGACTGCACAGCTGGGAATAATATCACACCCTCCCCTCCTCTCCTCAAATAAGGAATGGTGGAAATGCTCATTTTGCTGATGATTAAATCAAGGAGGTAAAAAAAAAAAAAAAAATGCACAAGCCTAGCATACTTATGCCTCCTTCTGTATAGTCTAGTGTAGAATGTCGAGTGAATCTAACGTATACACACACTGATCAACTTGAAGGCTAAATATAACCCAATAAGCCAAAACAACAGAAGTAAGGTTTCCCTCAAATTATTTTCAGTCAGTTGAGGGTTAGTGACTCCCCTGCTTATGTTTCTAAAATAACAGTGCAGTCAATGTTCACTCTGCTTAGCACTGCAAGAAAAAGGAAACTAGGCCTAATATATTAGACATGCTTCCCTACCCCTTTTTTCATTGCACATCTGGAGAATGTTTGGCATGCCTCTGTATTAGGTCTAGCTACGAACTGGCTCAGGTTTAGCCAATTCCTCTTACATGCACAGGAAAAGGACACTTGTTCAGACTGACAGACCTACGATGACCGATAAGTGAGGTGTTGTTAGCACCCATGGTCCAGTGGTAATTAAATGCTCCAGGACAGATTTAGGAGTGAATGCTGGCTTCCAAGGCATGTGCAAGTGACATTGAGAATGTTCATTTTTACTGCCTCTGGTCGTATCCACAGCCAAGAAGGAGGCTGTTTGTTTCAAAGATTTCTTTCATTTCTTTCAACAAAGTCGATTAATGAAATGTTCTTTTCCTTGGCTACAGTTCTTGGGCTTTTGCACGGTGAGCAGGTTAAAAAGGCTAAAAAATAAAAAATTCAAGGCTGATGATGAGTCTATATCCAGCCATCTACGTTCATACTAACGTTATCTTGCGGACATGCATGTTTTTTTTTTTAATAGCTATAGATTGATTAGTGTGTCCAATTAGATAGCTTTAAAAGCAGAGTGCAACCTGGTTGGGTGTATTGTTCTGTGCTAGCCTCATTAGCAGATTCGCAAAGCAATCTGTTACTTCCTTGAAAGCTTCGAATTTCTTCATAAATGTCTTCACATTCGATGTCACTTGGATACAAGTTTCTCTTCCTTTTTGCCAAACATGTGAAGCAGTAAACAGGAACTAACTGCAGCTAGGAAGTGGAGAAATTATAAAAAATGTCAGACCTCATATGCCACAGGATTTGTCACTTCGCTGTGTTATACTTAACGTTATAATCTCAATTCCAGAGTTCCTGTGAGGCACAACAGAAAATTGTACATCATATCATTAGGAGATCACATAATTACGAATCCTGACGTCTGAGAGTCATAAAAAGCACAACTACCACGCTCACTGTTAGGAGGGACGGCATACTTACTTACTTTCTCTCTCTCTCTCTCTCGCTCGCTCGCTCGCTCTCTCTCGCTCGCTCTCTCTCTCGCTCGCTCTCTCTCTCGCTCGCTCTCTCTCCTGTCAATCACAGGCGTCCGTGAGCTCATGTATGTAAAAGAGGAAATGCCCTTCACCATCATGGAGGCATTTCAGCAGCAGTACTTTGAAACCAAAATCACGGCTCCATGTGGAGCTGAAAATTACATGTACATGAAAATTAATGGTCAGCTGTTGCTATGTTACGTGCTTCTGTGTATTAATCAGCAGAAATAACTGGTACTAAGCGGGCGTGTTAATAAGAGCTGCAGCGGTGCTGAGGATGCATGGGAAATCATGGAAATATCGCTCTGGCCCATCTGTCCCATTATCCAGGGCTGGCTGTTTACTCCGTCAGAACCTGGGGCAGGAGAAGAGAAGAGCAACTTCCCAGAATGAACCAGTGTGCCCCTTAATGTTTATTGCTTCCTCAGGCCTACAGTGTCCTGCACTATCCAGCAAGCTCCAAGCACTTCTTTCCCAAACAGATCTAACTCTTGCTGTCTTGAGCTCCTTGAGTGACTGCAGATTAACGTGCCTCGCCTGTTTCCTTTACCTACACCTTAAAATAATAGCGATGGTGATAACTAGTGGACTGGTATCACCTACAGTCAATTTCTGTACTGCTTTGTGTTGTTGTTTACAAGCCCAGTTGGTCACTATACCTTTCCCCATTGGTACGCAACCCATTGCTGAGCCCGTTGAGTCGCCCCGGGGCTCGCTAACTATTTTCCATACATCTATTTTCTTAAACATGATTAACTGTCCATATAACATACTTGGCAAAATAAAGAGATTATATTAAATCTTGTATGATATTATGCAGATGAATAATATGCAGATAGTAATTATAAAAGGAATACAAATTGTTTACAGTCGGGGGACTGGCTGGCACGGACTCCTTGGAGTGGTACCAAAAAAAAAAAATATATATATATCAACAGCAATAGTAAACCTTCTACCGGCAACTCATGCAGAGCTCCTCAATCAAGCCGTGTTAAGTGATCCTGACCCTCTAGGCTTTCACTCCAACAGACCTGCCCAAGTGTGCGTAAATCTGAATAATCAAATCCCGTTTCACTCAAGCGTTCTATCAAATATGCGACTGCGTAATGAGACACTGGAGAATTTGTGAAGCCTCCAGTCAAACTTAATTTCACTCTTCTGATTTCATTTACATCTCCCTTTGTCTGCATTTCACAGCAATTCGGCTTCTTTCCCTAATCATCCGGAAACTAACCGCCTCATATTAAGCAATTAAAATCCTGTAAAAGGTGTGCGAGAGGCTAAAGTGAACATTTGGCTTGATTATCCACGAAGAATAATCTTTTTTTAATGATTTTCTCCCTGTATTGCTTTACATGGAACAAAAATGAAGATTAAGCACAGCAGTTTGTTCAACACATGGCAAAAAAAAGCAAAACAAAAAACAACGACAATGCTTTAAGATACTTTTAAAGTTTAAAATCCAATCAAAAGCAGGTTTGGGGAAAATTTTATATATAGAGAGAGAGATCTCTGCAGCATTTCAATAAAGAGATCACAACTTTGTGTTTCATCAGTATAAGAGACTTGGAAATGAGTTTCAAAGCTCATGTCAGAATGCAACCAATGCTTTTGCCCCATGGACCGCTGCTGGCAGCCAGATTAAACGTCACTGGAGATGGAGAAAAAGAGTCCGAGTGTTTCTGGAGTGATTCATACGACAGGAAAAAGAAAGGCCTACAAATGTCATGATTTATGATTCATCCTGCTGGAACTTGAGCACTGCAGGACCACAATGGACAAGTACTGGAGCAGCTTGCTCTGGTGACATTATCCCTGTGGGTGTGGAAGGAAGGTCGCCTGGTTGGAGGACGACTTCGGGGAGGTCGGATATTGAAGAGTCTACTGTTCCCCCCCCCCGTCTGACGTGAATGAGGCCTTTTTCGATGATTTGAAATAAGGCCTGTTTGTTCGCACGCAGCCGTAACAGACGTGGGCTGCTTGAAGACATGGGCAGGGACGCCGCCTTTGCCAACATTTAGCCCAATGAAAAGAGCTTTTAGAGCTCGATGTAGAATGGATCGTACGAAGACAAGGGTGAGAAGGGGGAAAAGGGATTGGAGAAACAAAGAAAGGCAAAGAAACGCACATTAGGGCTTTTTGTGGTAGGCTGCATTAGCTGATTAAAGGAAAAGACGACAAACATCTGGCCTGCCCCTCAGCCAAATGGACCGATACTGTTATTCGGCTTGTGCCATATTGTTTCTCTGCTTGCGGTCTAGCATTTTAAGAAACACAGTAAACTTGTTAACCGTCCAGAACCAATAGATTTTATTAACTTTACATTCAAGAAGAGTATTTGGTAGTCAGGAACTGCCTGCTGTTTGAGACACGTTAAATATAACTGTACATTTTTATATAATCCTTTCATACAGTATATCAACTGTCGACGAACTAAAGTAAAAATACTAAACAAAAATAAAACCTTTGTCACCATAAATCAAATCTAGCACCTAGATGATCCATTATTTGGTTGATCCACACCTTGGCTAGTGAAGATTTTGACCATTTCTGACCAAAATATTTTGTTTGCATCCTTAAAAACAGAACTCTTGTTACACTCATCATATAAACCCATGTTAACAGCAACTGTTTCACACACAGGCAGGTAGTGATTCAGTTTGCAGGACTGACCGCTTTAACAGATGCTGATGAAGTAGCATTCTTGGGAATTCTTTCCTCTGCTTCTAGGGTACTGCATGCTTTATGCCTTTACAAGAAACGCACGAGGCTAACAGAGACATGGGTGAACTTTCGCTCCGTTTTCTCGTCGTCTTAATCCGAAAATTGGTTGAATCTAAACAAAGGACTGCAGTTTCTAGATGTTTCCTTCAGACAACACAATACATTTTCTCCTTTCTCTCTCAGCTTGTGTAATATCCATTGATATTGAACTGCATCACTGCGTACCTTCCAGTGTATTTGGAAAAAATTCTATTCCGCTTATTTTTTATCTTATGTATTGATCGTAATTCTGATTTATTCCAGTCATGTCAAGCTGTACTGGAGCTGTTTGGTGCTCTGGTGTGTTTCTTTAAATCCATAACAGACAAACGTGTTCATTTTCACTTCATTATTACCTTCTCCACTTTTCTACATGAAGTCAATAAGTGGTTTTTATTGACATTTTTTTAACATGTATAGCTGATGCAGTACATCTACCTCCTCTCACTGACAACAAAACAGACCAGAATATATGTCTTGAAGGATCGTCAACACATTTGAAGCCCATTTGAAGTTTAATAATCTATCATCATGCTTGGTAAACACTTAAAGAATCTACCTTAAGCACCCTGTTTCTTCACCTACCCATCATTAGTCATGTATATGTAAATGTTTGGACTAAGCTACTTCCGTCATTCCCATCGCGTCCACACAGACCGATGTGATTAAAACTGAGTGGCTGTTAAAAACATTTGTCACGTAATCGAAGCCTGGCGTAGAACAAATAATCGTTACTGCCTTTCAGATTCACTTTTTCCAGCGGGGAATTAATTTACATGTGCTAATAGCTTTAGTACATCACCTCCTATGAGTGTTGTGGCATCTGCATGTGTGTAAAAAATGTCAACACTCGACAAGTCGCAGAAGCAGAAGCTAACAGCTGGCGTGGGACCAAGTGACGGGTTTAGAGCACAGGGCAAGGACTACATCCCTGTGTAATCATGGGCCTGCTAAACTCATCTTCACGATGGTTCATGATAGACAATGAGAGAGAGAGAGGCAAAAAAAAAGACAGAGCGGGAACAACTGCATTCTCAAGAGAGGTAGAAAATTAACAAATGTCAGAGCTTGGACTTCATATGGGGTGATAACTCTGCACTTGGCTGCTTGCCATTGCTCTAGAAGCATAATCGTCAGCAATGCTACAATAAAACTGCATCAGTAGCACAATAAAGGAGTACAGAACAGTCCATCATTTCTCTCACCTAAACCTTGAAATGGCAATAAAATCAGATCCAGAAGGAGTAGAGTGCTAAGGCAAATCTAAACACATCATGTGAAGTGCACTCGCAAACAGAAGAGCTTCTTCTATCGCTTCACATCATTTCCTCACTTCTCCTTCAGCCCTGTAAATGCCATTTCAGTGCTGTGTGTGTGTGTGTGTGTGTGTGTGCGCACTCATACTTGGAATGATTACTCAGTGTTTTGGAGAGCAGTGTGTCTCTGTTGTACCTGAAACCCAGTGACCTTTGTATGACTGTGAAACAGAGATTAAGAGATTCAAATCAACTTCCTGATAAAAAGCTGATGATCCCCAACACTCCAAAAAAAATTTCAAAAATTTCATTTGCATAACATACAACACATTGGATAAACATCAATGAGATTTCAGTGAATATATTAATTAATTGTGGTGTGATGAGCACCTTCTAATAAGCAACGACTTTAGAGCTCAGTAGCGGAAAGGCTCGAGCTTGTTAAAGGAAGTGCCGCTGGCTTGATATTACATCCATCCACTCTGTTCAGTTCTAAACTGTACCTGCTGCTGCATAGCACGACGACAAAAAAAAAAAAAAAAAAAAGCATGACAGACCACTGAAAGCATCATTAGCTCATAATTGAAGCTCTCTCAGGTCAATGAGAGCAGTTAAACTCCCTGCGTGCGTCTCTGGAGAATCTCAATCATTTCATTACGTCTAGCTGAAGACTTCAGGTCACAGCGTTCTGTCTCCTGATGAATGAGCAGAGGTGTGTGTGACGGCAAGAATACACCCTCTAGATGGCACCAGATACACTTCCAGCTCTGACATATTATAGCTAGCAAACGAATGACACTAAACGACATACACTATATTGCCAAAAGTATTCGCTCACCCATCCAAATAATCAGAATCAGGTGTTCCAATCACTTCCATGGCCACAGGTGTATAAAATCAAGCACCTAGGCATGCAGACTGTTTTTACAAACATTTGTGAAAGAATGGGTCGCTCTCAGGGGCTCAGTGAATTCCAGCGTGGAACTGTGATAGGATGCCACCTGTGCAACAAATCCAGTCGTGAAATTTCCTCGCTCCTAAATATTCCACAGTCAACTGTCAGCTGTATTATAAGAACGTGGAAGTGTTTGGGAACGACAGCAACTCAGCCACGAAGTGGTAGGCCACGTAAACTGACGGAGCGGGGTCAGCGGATGCTGAGGTGCATAGTGCGAAGAGGTCACCAACTTTCTGCAGAATCAATCGCTACAGACCTCCAAACTTCATGTGGCCTTCAGATTAGCTCAAGAACAGTGTGCAGAGAGCTTCATGGAATGGGTTTCCATGGCCGAGCAGCTGCATCCAATCCATACATCACCAAGTGCAATGCAAAGCGTCGGATGCAGTGGTGTAAAGCACGCCGCCACTGGACTCTAGAGCAGTGGAGACGCGTTCTCTGGAGTGACGAATCGCGCTTCTCCATCTGCCAATCTGATGGACGAGTCTGGGTTTGGCGGTTGCCAGGAGAACGGTACTTGTCTGACTGCATTGTGCCAAGTGTAAAGTTTGGTGGAGGGGGGATTATGGTGTGGGGTTGTTTTTCAGGAGCTGGGCTTGGCCCCTTAGTTCCAGTGAAAGGAACTCTGAATGCTTCAGCACACCAAGACATTTTGGACAATTCCATGCTCCCAACTTTGTGTGAACAGTTTGGACATGGCCCCTTCCTCTTCCAACATGACTGTGCACCAGTGCACAAAGCAAGGTCCATAAAGACATGGATGACAGAGTCTGGTGTGGAGGAACTTGACTGGCCTGCACAGGGTCCTGACCTCAACCCGATAGAACACCTTTGGGATGAATTAGAGCGGAGACTGAGAGCCAGACCTTCTCGTCCAACATCAGTGTGTGACCTCACAAATGCGCTTCTGGAAGAATGGTCAAAAATTCCCATAAACACACTCCTAAACCTTGTGGACAGCCTTCCCAGAAGAGTTGAAGCTGTTATAGCTGCAAAGGGTGGACCGACGTCATACTGAACCCTATGGATTAGGAATGGGATGTCACTTAAGTTCATATGCGAGTCAAGGCAGGTGAGCGAATACTTTTGGCAATATAGTGTATATTGGGAACTATTAGCACTCCTGCTTACTCATAACGTTATCCAAAGCGTGTGCAAACACAGAAGCAGAAACAAGGTCAAGAGCTACACATGAAACATCGGCGTGTGGAAAAATGCCCGATTTGCTGGTTTGAGTATTTCAGAAACTGATCACTGATCAGCCTCTAGACTTCAAAATCATCCAGTGAGTGGAAGTTCTACCGGTGGAAAGGTCTTGTTGATGTGATAAAGGAAAAGATTCAAACTGTAAAAAAGTTAAGGTGACTAAATAACCGCTCACAGAAAGCATCAACGAAAACATTAACCAACAAAAATAGATTGTAGCACCTCACAGTTCAATACTAAGCTCTTGTTACTTGTTGCTCTTATAACCGTTTGGGTTTCCGCTGGGTTCCCTGCTTACTTCTGACTGTACAGTAGGTGGACTGACTGTGCTAAATTGCCCCTAGTTATGACTGAGTGGAAGAATAGGTCTGCATTGTTTCCAGGACAGGCTCCTGGATCCTGGAGAAATGAACGAACAAACCACATTCATTATAGAATTCTTGTGTATATAGCTGAAACGGCTGCACTGGTGACCGTAAGCTATAGCAGCACAACAACTCGCACCAGGCATTACCAAAGGAGATTGACTCACACTGAATAAACACAGCAGAGTGGACTAAATGCATTTAAAGGCCATTACACTGTTTAGATAAAACAGACCAGAACGCCTAACTTTACTCACCAACCCTTTAGAAACTACTTTTTAATCGTAATCTTCACAACAGACTAGAGTGACAGAGAAGCGTTATGTATTGTTCTATTTGGTCGCAGGATGCAGAAAATTGAATGCGTCACATTTAAACACATAAGATCTGGAAATCACCTTTAAAGCTTTGATTTTGTAGGGGTTAAAGCCAACATCAAATTAGACACCATATCTCCAATGCTCACAATGTCTGTGCTTTTACTAATACAGACATCCTGATAGTCTGCGAGACTATTTCCAGGGAAAGGCTCTGATTACATGGAAATTTATCCATCATTATCGTGTTTGGCTCTACAAGAAGTGCTTACACCACCGAAACCCCTGTTACATGATCCTTTCATGTTCACAAACTGCATCAGAGTCGTATACGAGGGTTTTTCTTTTTCACCTTCAATTCTTCGGTCGTGTTTTAAGTTTCGAAACTGAACGACGTCATTGACGTCTAAACTTGATGGCTATTTATGTTAGCAGATGGCCAACTGCTGGAAAAATAAGCAGAAGGAACCCATTTTGCTGTTCTCCTTTAAGATCTTCTAAAGCCTTCTCCTCTCAAGTACTACATCAAGTGAAGAAGGAGGAAATGAGCTCATCAGATCTGTGAAAGAGACTGCAGTGCTCAGTAAGTGCACACAAACAACCCGTGTGAATCTGCTAGCCTTATAGTAAGAACACTGCTAGTATGTTGTATGTGTTCGACTGCAAGTGTGTATTTGGAAACATGAAGATGCATTGGTTTGTGTTTTGTTTTGGGCTGAAACCAGTTACTCAATATGAGATTTCTTCACCAATTCCTTTGTTACGCATTAGTCTTTGCCCCATTCCCCCACCAACCCAACCCACTCTGTGGGGAAGCTCTCTCATTAGAAGTCCTCTAATGATGCATCTGGACACAAGCCAGTGCATGCCGGGTGATTAGAGATCTTTTTCTGATTTCCGACCCCCAAAATCGATCAATGCAGCAATCGATGCAGCCGGCCAAGACTCGGGCATACGAGGTCGGCAAACCAGAATAAACAAATAAGAGTGTGTATTGACAATCCCATCAGAGCCATTTTGTTCTTTTACAGTCGAAGCCAGAAGGCTCGAGTCCAATGACCACTGTAATGCTTTGACAATTCAATATTACAGCTATGACGAGCAAAGTGGAGAAGTCGACCGGACGCTTCCTCTTGACAGGGCCAGACTGTGTTACGTCTCTGACACCTTCTACAATGAACCACTGGAATAAACCAAGGAGTCTCGAGGGAGAAAGGCTGTATCCAGACACCAACATTATGCACTAATAAGTATTTGATGCAGCACTGCAGAGGCTAATTACCTCCAGTGTAGCAGTTCTGCTGATGGCTCACTGAGTGTGGAAGACAGAGTGGAAAGCTCCAGGCTGGCCGTCTACCGATTCATACACCAGAGGCTTATAATGAATTTCTAATCTGCACCCCAGGTAGGTGATATACATCAAGCCAGTCCTCATTTCATGCTTGCAGGTAAGCAGGAACTACAGAACGAATGGAGTGAGCAAAAAAAAAAAAAAAAAAAGTGGTGGGTTTTATGAGATGCAGATTGAGATGCAGGACTACTGTATATAGGCTGTTATTTAAAAAAGCCTTAAAAACACTGAACCTCATAATACATTAATAACCGAAACAGGACACTCAGGTAGGGCGTTATGTATGATGACGTTTGCCTAGGGTTTTGCTTGATGTGTTGGATTCCAGCTAGCATGAATTCAGAAACTGGTTCTAGATCACTGCTATCAAAGTGAAATGCAGAATGTATGCTATCTACTGAGGAAGACTATACGGCATCATGTGCAAACATGATCCCAAGATTGGCAGGAGAGAGAGAGAGAGAGAGAGGAATGCCATCGCTTCCACCCTGAGAGTACAGGCTCTTTGACTCCTGCCCACAGATGGCTCTGTCATCATCAGGATTCAAACTCTGGAAAATAGGTTGCTGCATTTCTGACAGGATTTGGTGCAAGTTTGTGAATTTTATCACTTTTTTTTTTGTTTGTTTCGTCTACAGCTCAAGGTTTTTTGGGGTTTTTTTTTTTTACTTACTGGAGTCAACTGTTAAATCAATGTGACGCTGACATCTTGATCATTCACAGCAGCTGAGAATCTGTTAACAGAGGCAGGTTATTTGTCGTAAGTAGTAGAGTCTGCAAGCTTTGGAGAGCTTGGATGTCATTCCAGATCAGGTTGATGTGTCCACGGTGTGTGTGTGTGTGTGTGTGTGTGTGTGTGCATTCGTAAGCTTTCATATCTTAGCAGGGACCAAACAGGAATATCTGAATCCCATGTGGCCTCTTTAATTTAAAAGAGTTAAAAGGTTTTCATTTGGTTAGGGTTAGGGTGTGTGTGTGAGTATGAACGAATGAGAGAGAGAGAGAGAGAGAGAGAGAGAGAGGCCAGTGACAGCATGCAGAGAGCCTATTGCTTGAACCTTTCTGCCCTGCAACAACCTGACTATCATTCTTTAATATACTCTAGCACCCCTCACAACCTCTACACCACAAACACACCCACACCTTGTTAATGCCACAAGCTTCCGTTTTCCTTCATCAGAAATAGCACAGCTCTTTTTCTTTTCAAGCACTCTGTCACACATTAGCACAGTAGTTTAACATCAAAAACAACACTTGCTCCGTAATTTCTCATAAAGGCAAAAACCTGTATTTAGGTGGCATACCTTTGTTCTATTGTCTGTTTTTTTGTTTCTGCTGAAAGCACTGTAAAAGGCATGCTGCAAGGGCTAGACAGAAACCAAGGCTGTTAGGAAGCTAATCAGGAAATTGCCAAAACGCATCAGACATCCAACAACAGCAGCAGTTCACAATGAGAAATGAATACGAATGACGGCCGCTCCCACGACACGACACAGCACAGAGACATGCCTGCTGTTTCATACGGTCAAGTAAAAAGTTGTGAATAAGCCAAACATAAAATTTCAGCTTGAAGCGGACAGAGTCAAAGCACTAGAGTTGTAGCATACAAAGAAATACGGAATTGTAAATGTAGCTGCCATTTATTTTGAACACACCTGTTCTCAGAGGCCATGAATGGTGTCCCAGGCAGGTAACAAAAGACATGCATACACATGTATTCAATTTCTGTAGATAATGCTGCTCTATTGAATGCCCACGTGACACCAGTGCAGGCTCCGTTTCTTCCTCTGAACTGCCACGGGCTGTGGGAAACACCTGGATAGCAACTGGCAAACAGAATCTGAGATAAGAAGATGTATATAAAACAGATGTAGGTCAAGCTGTACAGACACAGGGCTGGTTCATGTCTGTGGATCTGTGCACTTATTTACATTTCTCCCATTTGGCAGACTCCCTTATCAAGGGCGACTTACATTTAATCTCAACTTTTACACAACTGAGCAATTGAGGGTTAAGGGCGGGCCTCGCTCAGGAGCCACACGGTGACAGCTTGGTGGATTTGAACTCACAATCTTCCAATCAGTAGGCCTACACCTTAACCACTAAGCTACCACATCCTTTATTTTCATGCCACATATGCTTCAATAAGAATGCCACTTCAGAAATTCAGTGCTATTGCACGACTTCCTGGGCATCACCACACAAACACACATTCCTCAGATCATCATCAAGCTGTCTAGTGTTGTGCACATCTGGCAGTAATCATTGAGCAGGTAAGTCCTGCTCCACATGACTTTGTTGGTATAGGTTATCCAGGGATTTCGCGCCCCAGCAAATTATGAGCCTGGTTACCTTTTGTAAATATTGTACTAGGGTTCCTTGTCCTTCAGAACCTGCCTTGGCTGAGCAAAATGCTTCTAGGCAATAAGTGCCACATTATGGGGGTATTATTGAAAATACTGCATCTTGGCATTTGTGTGAAGATGTTTCATACTGTCCTTGACAGTTCTCCGGCGGACATGTAACCGCAGTTACATGCCAGCCTGGGCCGGAACCAGTGTCTAAATCTGCCAGCTGAGCGTGTTGAGTCGACACTGGCATTTCCACTCAGTCAGCGCAGCGAATGTCAGAGTCAGACACTGTGTCCTTTAGAAGGTCAAAGCTGAAGCAGACTGGTGTCCATCTCTAGCTTCATAGAGATGAACGCATGTTCTTCAGCATGGTCATTTTTGGCTATCCACAAGGCATAGCGTGATCTATTGGGGAAATCTGACCCGAATGAAAAGAAAAAGGGACGCATTGTGTGGAAGGGGAAAAAAAAAAAAAGAAGAAAGAATCAAACCCTAAAGCTACGGATTAGCGGAAATCCAGCTAATTTAGCACACTCAGCGTGCTATGTCGAGGGAAAACCACTCAACCATGCTAGCAAAATATTAACCCCTTTCAAATGTGTGCTTACACTGTACCTTTGGGAACAAAAATATTTTTTTTAAAAATACAAGGAGCAAAACAAAATCCATATCAATTCCCACGAAACCTTACATTCTGAAGGCAAGCATGAAAATGTCAAGATAAGCGGGAGTTCAACCTCCATTTAACAACAGTTTTTTAAAAGCATGTCTATAATCAGCAGAAGAAATGTCATAACCTTTAAATGCACACTCCTCATTCGTCATACTTCACACCAGGAAAGGGATACTCATTTCTGAACACGACGTTCTAAAGCCTTGCATCGTTAATGTAGCACGCTTTTAGTAAGATCCACGCTAATGCTTTCTGAAGCTTTGTGTTCTTGCGCTTAGCTTCAATGTCTAACGTGAAGTAATGCTTGATCCTTGACATCACCAGGGTAAAAATCTGTAGTGATGAATATAGATGTAAGATATATACAGAGTAGATACTTCCCAAGAAAAATAGGGAACCTGAAGTTTTGATTTCGTCAGCAGTATTTTCCGTAATATTCCCCTTTTCCTGCTGCTGTAGGTATTTTTTATTATATAAAAATAAGTGACGCTAGTTATTATAAAACGAACCTCTTGATCTCTTCCTAAAAACTGCTGCAGGCCTTTGCTGACATTTTACTGATGCCGGGTTTTAAAAATACAACATTTAGGCTTGCAATAATATCGTAACACGATACTTGAAAACACTTTTACGATGCACGACAACCATAATCACATGGTTTGATTTAGCGAGGATTAGCATATCCTAAACGACGGCTAACAAGACAGTGTAGCTAGTTAAAAAACATGCAGAAATAAATATATATTTAAGGAAGAAACAGAAAACATGCACAGTAGATTATTTTACAGCGAGTGACAACAGAATTCTAACAGCCGAGAGTGACTGAGATCGGTTTAACCCTCATCTATTTTCTCCAAGTCAGGAGTTAGATACAACAGAATTTATAAACTAAATAATAGATGATGTAGTACATTATAATCATGCTTAAAGCAACGATCTGATTCTTGTCACATTTATTCAAGTAAAAATGCTGATTTTCGAACCTTGACACATATTACAAAAGGAGAGGAGACAACTAAATGATCATTAAACTGTCAAACAATTGAGGCAATTGATAAGCTCTTATAATTAGTCAAGAGGCTGTTATATGAATAAATAAAACTAGATCATACAAAAAAAGGTTGTGTCATGCTGTGAGGAGTTTCACAAACTGCCATGCCACTGCAAATCATTCAGCAATGTAATCAAGATTGAAAGTCATGGACTAGGTCAAAGATCTAATGATAGCCCCCGAGACAATAAAATCTCCAAAGGCTCAGGAAAATTTGAGATGTCTGACCCTCGAGTTGTATTGAACGATCCTGGATCAGATTCTACTTTTTGTTCCAACCTGAACTGCAACATTGCAATATTTTTATTTGAGGGTAGTTCCCTGTCCTGCTTTCTGATAAATAATGAAAGCAAAAGTCATTTGTCGATCTGGTTTCACAACCCCAGTGGGGTATTAAAGGTACTTTTCCATGACTATAATCTCCTGAGCAACGCTTTACCAATTTCCTGAACTGTGCATAACCATTCAGATCAGACTTACAGTTCCTGTCAAACACATGCTCACACACACACACACACACGCAAATAGACTTAACACCCAGCCAGGGAAAGGATTAATGAGGGTGAGTGCTGTTCACCATTTGTTTGTCAGCTTGACAAAGGTCAGGGATACTAGGCCAAATGTCTGGTCACCATCATACACATGACTGACTAATATATGACCACACACACACACACACAAAGTACACAAACACACACTCTGGCCTTGAACTCTCTTGACCTCATTTGTCGTGTGTGTGTGTGTGTGTGTGTGTGTGTGTGTGTGTGGTCATATATTAGTCAGTCATGTGGGAGACCTGCAATGCCTCATCATTGAGAGGAACAACAGAATATCTAGAGTTATGTACTCTGTTATATTTATCTGCTCATGTTTAAAGTATATTATTATATTATATTATATTATATTATATTATATTATATTATATTATATTATATTATATTATATTATATTATATTATATTATATTATATTATATTATATTATATTATATTATATTATATATGTTAACAATATAGCACAATAATATAAAGCATCCTTGTTATTTTTGGGATCATTGTTATTTAATTTCTTTATTTATTTTAAACAACAAGGATGCCAAAAATCCATCTGGCATCCTCGTTATTTTTTTCTTTAATCAAAATAAGTACTGAACTGCCTGTTTCCTTAAGCACAGTGATAACCATGTGTTCATTACAGATGCCCTGAGCTAACAGTCGCTACAGAATTTCATCGTTTTAAGAGTCAAAATCTTAACCCTAACTAAATGAAATCTGAATATGTTATTAATTATTGTATTTCATGTATAGTCCACTAAAGAAACATCTGGCTTACTGGGAAACAGCATATGGAATAATAATAATAATAATAATAATAATAATAATAATAATAAATGTGTGTTCAATCATTTTATTATATAATTTGTGTGTGTGGTGTTAAATATTAAGTCAAGGACTGAGATAATATGTGGAAATGATGACATGATAACGTGAAAGAACTAGATGTTATACTAGATAAGTTTTAGCGATGACAATGCATTGAAATAATTCATCAATAATTCAAGTGCAAAGCACTTAGTGGTTAAGAAAGCTGGAAGTTGAACATGTTGGCTCAGGAAGGCTTTTTAACCTGGTGTGTTTAGTCGGCTGGGGGATTGGTCAGTCGTAAGCCTCAGTCTGTTAATCAACTGTGATAAAGCCAATAATGTTAAACACATTTCTACCGTCACACCTTCTAGAACCTGTTAACAATACCAGGACAGTATATCTCACTTTACTTTACTTGTCTGCAAGCGCTGATATCTTAAAACCTGCTGATAAATTGGTGACAGTGCTTTGTACTCAAGCTGGGAAGAGAAATTTATTTCATCCTTGACAGAGCAAATTTCAGAGAAAACCAGGGGACGCAAGAACACACCATCACTAGCTATGCGGCCTGTGCTGGTCGGACGGAAAGCTGGACGGGAATACAAAGAAGACAAAACAAAGAAGAAGAAAAAGTCATGAGAGAATAAGCAGATTCGGGTCAAAATGTATGAAACTGAATAACAAAACAGGATACATACACACGATAAGCCCACTTCAACACGTTTCCTCTGCAGTTATTCTCACACTATGGCTAAATACTGATAAAGATTTTGATTAGATCAGAAAACATTTCAATGACATTTGTTTCCTTATTGTCTGAGTATTTGTTGGCTTGTTAAAAACTCAAGCGAGGACTTGTAACAGAATTAGCCTTCATTTTTCTTTCCTAACATAAGACCTGTGGTTTGAACCTGACCTGCTGCCTCTTTCCTTACTGTCCATGTGAACCTGCAAGCTAGAATTCTCACTAGACCCATAGTCTACAATGCAGGTTAAACTCCAAACCTATCATCGGTGCTTGATGCAAGTTAGATAGGAGTGCAAGAAGAACAATTGAGAAACATACTGGGTGTTGTCATGTGGCCGATTTCAAGTCTGGGAAAGTACCACCTCAGTGTAGAGACTTACAAATATGCTTGAGAAAGAAAGGTTCCTGGGCGTGAACAAATGAGTGACATGCGTGGTTCTCAGTAGAGATAAACCTGTGGGAAAATTCTATTTGCAAAACAGGCGTATATTATAAATAAAAAATGCCTTCTTCCTATTAGACTTTTAGTGCCTGGGTTATAGAGAGTAGATATAGAAGAGATAATACATCAATGAGGAACCTTTAGATTATGGCCTTTTAAAGGCTCTCAGAAATACCTGGCACAATCTCTGATCTAACAAAACTCGCATATGTCTTCCCGGTCTCATCTAGTAGGCTCTAAACATTGCTTTTGACGCGTGCATTTTGTTCTGTAACGTGGAATGCATTTGCAAAGACAGATTTCTTGATAAACCCTGCATATAAGCAGTTCATTTGAATGCTGGACACTTTTCAAATTTATGAAAATAACCACGGAGTAAGTTAAAAATACTTTAAGTATTACGTTTCTTTATGCCTTTCAAACAGCACTATCGAAATGCCGAAAGCTTTAAAGAGAATCTATTAAATAGAAGTGAAGAGAGTCTATCAAATAGGCGCTACAAGTATGTATGTACGTACTTACGCCTTTGAGCAGCCGGGGCATATTCCATTGGGCGTCAATTCGAACGATAAAATATACGAAAATAAAAGAATCTCCTAGTGGTAAAGATCCTAGCAATATGCTATTTGTGGAAAGTAAAGGCAGAGACAGGGGAAGGAGGATGTTGCTTTGCAAGTAGCTTCATGCCAGAGTTTAAATCAAACACTGATGGGTCACCATATAAGGCTCACACGTGAAGGCCATACACTGTCATTTCCTCTCGGTAAGACAACCCAGCACAGGAAGCGGCAGAGAATTACTGGACTGTGTCTATACAGCACTAAATGATTCCATCAATTCATGGCAGCTATTTTGATGTCTGAGCAATAAGGAGGCTGATTCAGGCAACGTGACTGGTTCTGAATCATGAACTCCTTTACATCTGTTTCTCACTAATTTTGTTGCAGGTTCTCATTATGGAGCCCCACATACCACCAAACCCCTAACACGCAAAACCTGAGGTGGGTGAGGAAGCTCTTCGGATTTCTTTCACAGATGGTGGTCCTGCATATTGTACCCTTTACCCTCGGTCTCACAGAATCTTTTTCACTGCTGTCCCCCCCCCCAATAACAGCTGTTAAGAAACAACGAGATATAATAAGATATAATACTCATACTGATGAAACAAGTTCCCTCATTACTCTCTCTTTTCCTCTCCGTCTTAAAGTTAAGAAGTAAAAAGAACTGGGAAAATACACAATAAAGGTATGTGGACATCAGTTCATCACACTCATATGTGGCTCTTACCCCAAACTATTGCCACAAAGACAGAAGCACACAACTGCACAGAATGTCTCTGCATGTTATCCCATTATGATTTCCCTTCTCTGGAGCGGAGAGGCCCAGACCTGTTACAGCATGACAATGTGAGCTCCATGAAGACATAGTTTGCCAAACATGGAGTGGGAGAATTTGAGAGCCCGGACCTCAACCTACACATTCGGTATGAATCTGAATGGAGAATGCACTCCAGACCTCCTCACCCTACACCTGATCTCCCCAGTTGACTGAATGAACACAGATCCCAACAGCCATACTCCAACATATAGTGGAAAGCCTTTTAGAAGAGTAGAGGTTATTATACCAGCGAAGGGGGACTAAACATAGAAGAAGAAGCTGAACAAGTGCATATGGCAGTCAGGCGTCCACAAACTTCTGGCCATAGAGCATCGAAATGGTCAAAAGTCCTGTGGTAGAAACTGTTACAAAGCACTGACACTTGGGAGGGTATATACAAACATTCTTGTAATCGTTTAGTATGTCTGCCAAATAATCCCAGTGAATGAGTTAGTAGAGAAACAACAACATATTAGAATGCAGACAATCATTTTAAACCTGTGAACTACAGAGGGTACAACTATCAAAAATTAATCAACACCTCCTTTTATCCAATCAGATTTGAGAAGGCAGCAGTGTTGAGTAATAGGAGTTTGTGTCCTTTTCTATTGCAACTCTGGAACCTTCCTGAACAATAAAGCTCAACTTCCTCTTATAAAAACCATCAAACACTCGCACACTAAAACAGACACACACACGCCTTGCTGCGTGTTGCTTTTCAGTGGCCCATGTGGTCTGACCACATCCAAGTTGTGTCTAGGTTTGCTGCTATATTCATGATGAGTGACTGAGTGTGTGTTTTTGGCTCAATTGTGAAAATCTCATTATGGCTACTGTGGCTGACCAGCTCATGGCTTGGCTCTCGGATTTATTTATATCCAAGTCTGAAAGACAGATCAGGTCTAATCAAATCAGGACTCAATTATTACTTCAGAGATCATGACTTGGATGCTGATGTATTGTAGGTTGATGTGTGTGTGTGTGTGTGTGTGTGGGCGTGTTAAGAGTCTAATGGACACTGGGATGACTCTGGCTGTTTTTAGCATGTGAGGTTTCTGCAGTATGTGGTGCAGCATGATGTAAGTAAGTAAACACATCCATCCGGAACCATGAATGCATCGGTCCTCACAGTCATCTAAACCATAAACAAGACCGTAATTAGTTTTCTGTATTGAAAAGGAAACTGTTGAAGATGCCACTTCAATAGAAACCATGTTATTAGACCACACAGCAACCGAAACACACTCTCGAATAAACATGGGATATACTTGCAGCCACCACCTGCCCCTGGAAAACTAGAAGACAAATGGCATTTTGCCTAGAGCCTTGTTTGTTTGAACTTCATATTAATGGGGTGCGAGCGGCACGACGACGTCTATATTCAATACAGTTTTCCATACGTCACTCACTACCAGCCCAACACAGATGATACCTGAGAGCACCGATCTGCCTGAATTTCCATGCATGATGTGTGTTCCATAAAGCCAGGGTCTTTAACCCTGTGAAATGAATTGTGGGGAAAAACAATGCACATTAATTTTAAATTAATGGCGGATAAATGATTCATCCATTAGCCGGCCCACCAGGGTTATGTGTCACCCAGTTCTATGGTTTGATGCCCAGAAACGTAATTATCTAGGCTAAAATGTGTTAGCAATCATAATTTGATGAAGTATGAGGAGATATTTATCTAGTTAAGTGAAATAATACGCACACGATGATGTTGTGTGGTCGCACGTTTGTTGTCTAGACAAAAAGTCAGTGCTTAAATCACTCTGATGCAGCTTTTCATTTTATAAAAGATCTCCTGAACAAAAATGTTTCTACTGTGAAATGCTTCTCTGTTGTCTTCCTTTGGCTGTTCAGAAAAAGAGATACTGTGCCTGCTTGTTCACAATAACTATGAATAAAAATAAAACGTCTTATTAGTATTTCATGCAATACATATGGTGGGGTTTTTTACTGTGCTAAAACAAGCTAGAGATATCAGCTAGCTAGCTGTAGCACAGTGACGAGCATAGATAAGGATCTCTCGCTGTATTAATTAACCAATGGCTCTGTGATTCTTATTTATGTCAATAAGTAGCCAAGGTTAGCTGCAATTAAGCAGTATCTAGAGCTGACCTACACAACACTAATAGCTTGAAATCTTCCGTGTTGACTTTTCAGGTATCGGTGAGTAAAATACGGTTTTAGCGTTAATGTTGTACTTTAGGAATTAATCGGGAGTCCAGGAATTGCTAAGTCTGTCGTCAATTAAATGAGCACTGCAGATTCTCACGTAATATTGATCTGCAGCGGCTATATGATTTTATATTGACCTACTCCTCCCAGAACATTGCAGTGCTGGCATGTCGGCAGCTCAGTTTACTCTCCTGGTATAACACAAGATCTGTATTTGAATAGCAAATCTGATGCACGTTAATATTCTGTGGTATAGTGACGACATGTTTGACGTGTTTCAGAAAAGCCTGAGTGACTATAAGAGACAAAACAAAAGCTCTATTAAGATCGTCTGAGATGTAATGCATTGTATTAGTATGCAGGCTACAGGCAGAAGAACGTCTCCTAGTGTGGACTTTGCTGCTGTATCAGCTTACAGATGAATCCAACATCTGTAAATAATAAGTGATACATGGTCAATAAGAATTCAAGGTTGAATTTGAAAAACAGCACATTAAGTATTTACAACTCTGGGGAAATAAATAATCTGTTACTGTTGGTACAAGTGTCACATGTGAATCACCATTTAGCTGGTTAGCTCTTACTCTGACTGCTAGATCAAGCAGCAATGCCTGTGTAACTGTGCTTATTCTGCAAGATCATAAATAGCACATGACATTGTTATGTGCTTACAGTTTCTGACTACAGGAGGTGGAAAAAATAAACACATACAACAACAAAACCCGGAATTCCTACTCTGTAACTTGGGATTGTCTCCTTCAGCAATTCAGCATGGCTGCTCACATCATGGACTGTAAACAAAGCAGCACTCCATACATTTAAATAAGTTATGCTATAAACCTGTACACCGATCAGGCATAACATTATGACCAGTGAGAGGTGACGTGAATAAGACTGATGATCTCCTCATCATGGCACCTGTTAGTGGGTGGGATACATTAGGCAGCAAGTGAACATTTTGTCCTTAATGTTGATGTGTTAGAAGCAGGAAAAATGGACAAGCGTAAGGATTTGAGCGAGTTTGATGAAGGGCCAAATTGTGATGGCTAGAAGACTGGATCAGAGAAACTGCAGCTCTTGTGGGGTGTTCCCGATCTGCAGTGGTCAGTATCTATCAAAAGTGGTCCAAGGAAGGAACAGTGGTGAACCGGCGACAGGGTCATGGGTGGCCAAGGCTCATTGATGCACGTGGGGAGCGAAGGCTTGGCCCGTGTGATCCGATCGAGCTACTGTTGCTTAAACTGCTGAAGAAGTTAATGCTGGTTCTGATAGGAAGGTGTCAGAATACACAGTGCATCTCAGTTTGTTGCGTTTTGGCAGCAAAAGGGGAACCAACACAATAGGTGCTCATAATGTTCTGCCTGGTCGGTGTATAACTGACTTTACAATGTTTGCTGATTTGAGAAGAAAAATATATCTCTCTCATCACAGGTACTTGGCTAGCTTGTTGCTAACGATACAAGTAAAATGCACTGATGTCACGTGGAGATTGAAAAATGGTTCGAGAGTTCCAACTTCCCACTTCGGAGGCAAATTGAAATGGGCATAAATTCCAGTTGAAGGGGGAAGGGTTGCTTTGCTATAATCTCACAGCGTGGTGCTCGGCATTATAGCAGATTAAATGCAGGCTCTTTCCATGCAGGCAGATGTAGGCAATATAACCCAGGGGGAAATATTAACATTCAGAAATACACCAAACAACAAGTCAGCCTCTCACCAGTTGTTATTATCTCTATGGCTAAAATAGCTTTGTGACCGGATGACCAAACAAATACACCAACAAGAACAAACCATTTGGTTATCAACCTCTGGCTTCCCAACAGTCTCTATCACTGTCTCAGTCTGTCTCTCTCAAACTGTCTCTGTCTCTCTCAAACTGTCTCTGTCTCTCTCAAACTGTCTCTGTCTCTCTTTAATAGTCTCTCTCACCGCCTGTTTCTTTCTCTCTCTCTCTCCCTCTAACTGTCACATTCTCTAACGCTCTCTCTGTCTCTTTCTGTCTCTCTCTCTCACTGTCTCAGTCTGTCTCTGTCTCTCTCTCTCCCTCTCTAACTGTCTGTCTCCTTCTGTCTCTCTCTCTGTCTCTCTCTCTTACAGTCTCCATCACTGTCTCAGTCTGTCTCTCTCTAACTGTCTGTCTCTCTCTCTCTCACACTCTCTAACTGTCTCTCTGTCTCTTTCTGTCTCTCTCTCTCTCTCTCTCTCTCTCTCTCTCTGTCTTTCTCTCTCACTGTCTCTCTTTCTTACAGTCTCTATCACTGTCTCAGTCTGTCTCTCTCTAACTGTCTCTGTCTCTCTCTCTCTCTGTCTTTCTCTCTCACTGTCTCTCTAACAGTCTCTATCACTGTCTTAGTCTCAAGTCTGTCTCTCTCTAACTGTCTCGGTCTCTCTCTCTCACTCCCCCCCCCTCTCTCTGTCTCTCGTCCAGTCAGAAGTAGCTGGACTTCTTTTGTGCCTAAATTAGGACATGGTGCTGGCTATAAATTACTATTACAGGACTGTCAGGAAGACTCACAGTAGCTCAGGAACATCATATTTTATTTTATTCTACCAAATTGTAGCTTTAATGAAATCCAGTTAACAGGTCAATACATCTTTTAATTTCAAGCTTATAAACTTTCTGCGAATGTAAATGTTCCCATGTTTAATACAAAAATACAGCAGGTGACAAAATGTAATCTAAGACATGTATTGTGTTTACTAGAAGACAATCCTCTACAGCATTATAGAGTGCTTACAGAAATAATATCACTGATACCTACAGTTTTCTGGTGCTTCATGATGATGAACAGCTATCTGATCCGGATTAAAAGTGAACCGAACAAGCACTATAGTTGAGGCTATCAGTTTCCACAGACTCCGGACTAAAGTTCTCGACAACAAAAATAAATGTTTCATCACTTTTTCTTCCTCTAAACACATCACCGTTGGAAGCTGATAAAGAAAAGTCATACAGCTCGGCTTACTCACTCTACTGCAATATGACTTCCAGTACGCCGATTTAGTGTCATAAAAAAGCACTGAAAGTGTCACAGTCTTTCCTGTACGGCAGTATTGACTTTATTTGTCCTTTCTAAGCATGGCTGTATGAATGACATTGAATCCTCACAGGTCATGCCACAACAGAGGCTATTACCAAATTGAAAACCATTAACTACAGCCAAAAATAGGATTATTACACAACAACAACAAGAAAAAGCTATATAATGCCTGTTAATGGGATTTGTGTCAGGTATTTGACCATGAAGGAAGGTGACATAGGGGTTACAGAGCAGACGGGGCTATCAGTCAGGATGATGAACCGGCAGCATTCGGTCCAGAGAAATGGAGAAGAGTAAATGAGCGAGAGAGACCTGTGTATAGTAAACTTGTGTAAAAAAAAAAAAAAAAAAATCACCAGATACAACAACTCACATAGTGACCGCTACTAATCTCGAGTCAGTAGAAGCAGACAGAAGGTGAAATTTCCACAGTGTTTTAGACTAATCATAATATGCCAGAAGCGGCAGCAGAGGTCGCAGTGTAGCATGGTTACTGCAGTAAGAGATATCAAACTCCGATCCTTTTCAGCACAGAAACAGAGGTTGTGGTAGCATGCTTTACAAGGAGCCAGAGGGAAGGGGTTTGCAAACTTTTTAGGGAGTCAGAAGAATGAGAAACACTGGAGCAGGAATAGTGTAATAGAGCATTACTCTGTACTGCAGTGTCCAGTACACTGTGGCTATGAAACTGTGACATCATAACACTAAGACAGACGCAAGTTCCTGCTGTGGCATGATTTCTGTCGGTTCTGCCTGGAGACTATAATGTGCTATAACCCTAGTACACATATGTGTATGCTGTATGGAGCTGCAAAATGACAGCTACTGCTGACAACCCTCAAATACTCATGCAGGTCTAAGGTCCTAACCTAGGTTGTAAGGTCAGTCAGTAGCAGCAGCAGCTGTTCAGGAGTATAAGTCTCTTAGGAGCTGACAAAATGTATTCTTTCCAAAATCTGCCTCCATCTTTTATTTAGAACAAGCAAGTCCAAACAGAGGTGTCAGTGGATGACAGTTTATCTGGACAGTTTAATTTCTGGACGCATGTTTCTTCTGACGCTCAGTGGGAGAGCCGAGCTGAGCCGATGTCTGGACTCGAACCGGAGCGGCTGCGTGCTTTGTGCTCTCTCCAATCCAAACAGAAGTGAGAGGCAGAGGCTCGCCTGACTGTGGTTTCCAACTGCAAGCGGTCTGCTGCTTCCAGGCTATAATTACTCACACTGTCCCGACACAGCAGAGCAAAGCTAACTTCAACCTCACGCTGCATATATGCAACACACACGGAAAAATATGAATGAAGGAATCGTACTAGGATCATTTGATACAGAGCAGAGAGAGAAACGATTCAATGAAAACTTTAAAAATGGACTAATTTGCGGATAATAAGAAATTAAAAATCGACAGATATTAAAATTCCATGGCCTGGATTTGTAAGCAAGTTTCAGGTTCATCCTACTTATACACTAGTGACTGGCAAGACCTTTGTGTAGTTTGTCTCTTGTGGGCAGGTGTTCATTTCGGGCCCCATTTAATTTAGCGACGTTATACATGCAGACATTAGATAGTTACCTAATTAGATAAAACCCGGGACATCATCATGACGTGCTAATGATGATTCATGGGAAAGACCTAGGCTTCAGTTGCATGTGACCTTTCGTTTTGATCGGCCAGCATTTTGGTGATTTTAATGATTCTATTATATTATACAGACTTTACATGCTACGTTTACGCTTCACGGTGTAAGGGACAACAGACCGTACGAAATAACCTACTGCAATCACTCCGATGTGAAAACGCGGTGCTCCTGCACGTAATGCGTAAATGTTGGCAGGTCTAGAGAATATAAATATTATGCAGAAAGGAACAAAGCTAAGGCTGCCAAGACTATAAGAGTCCTGGATGAGTAGACGGAAGATCATCGCCTGTGTCTATGGCACAGTGAACGTAATTAATAGCTTAATATATTCTATGGTCCCTTGCAATTATGTGCATAATGCATTGGCTCTGATGGTTTGTAAGCTGCGAAGCTTTTTAATCATAGTGCAGCACTAGCAATTTAACAAGGTCTTGAATAAAGCCTGTGACGGCTGTGCCCTGTATCCAAGAGGGTCTTGATTATATGTGTACCATAAAAATAATTAAGGCCTAATGAAACAAATCTTAATAAAGCCACCTGATGAGGACCAGAGTTCATCGAACACTGCCAGGATATATTCCGGGAGAGGAGTTGGCATTGTCTAACGATGAGTGGTGCCATATCGTGGTGGAATCTCGCCAAGCCTATTAAATCTTCTGCTTCGAACCAGTGACAGAAGTAACATGCATCGCTATTTTGTTTGGTTCTGCTGACATTATCATACACCACAACTGGTGGGACCTGAACCAACACCAAACACCTTCTGGATTGTAGCGTATGTATTTGATGCTGAAACAGCTTCTACCCAGTCATTTTTTATGGGTCACAGTTTCGCTTGGCTGGAACCATCAAAGACATCAAAGATGCAGGATGACAACAGGTATGCTCTTTTGATCGGTGAAACTGAACAGGACGATCCTCACGTGTGACCTTCGATGACCACGGTGACACAATGAGATGAAGATCAAGGCAGAATAAACATGAGGACTCTCGTGTAATGTGTGAACTCCTGTTCAGTCAGCTACAGATCATGGAACTTGAAAAAGAACGACTAGAAGTGACCTTTTTTTGACGTTAACCGCAAGTAGTTTCAGTCACCTGACACGACTTTTGTGTTGTGGTTGCCATGTTCAGAACTAAACTGAAAAGTGAATGTGAACGTTACGGGAATGTGACTTACAGATGGAAGAGGGCAAAAATGAAAATGAGTGCAGTCGAATTAATGTAAATCTCCTTCACGGAAGCACAGACAGAATAAAAACGAATGCAAAGGCAGAGATTGTATGTCGCAGGATATCTGTGAAAGGCAAACACACATCTCATGGCCTACTACGATAGTGACTCACCTCACCTTTTGTACTTTTTCAACTTGTGACTCCTCCAAGGGTAAACATCACTCATGCAAATGAGCATTTTGCTCCGACTTCAAATCATGTAACAGGGGAACAACGGGTTTTGGCAACTGCTTTGTAAGGTGCGTCAGCTTGCTTGAGGGAATCCGGCTGCTGGAAAATGCTGCCAGTGTTCTGTTGGGGGTTGATAAAAAACTAAAAAACTTTCTCACTTACCTATTACACTGAGGCCCCACTGCTCCAGATGGGTCACAGTCACACGGCTGGCAGCCACCGGTGCGGTTTCTGAAATAGCCGCTGTAACACTGATCACAACGCGGTCCTGAATAGCCGGGCAAACACTTACAGCCGCCGGTGAGAGGGTCACAGCTGTCTGGGCTCACTGAACCCACTGTACTGCAGTTACACTGAGGTCCTGAGAGAGAGAGAGAGAGAGAGAGAGAGAGAGAGAAATACGGAAGCGGAGAGACATACAGAGACACAGAGAAAGACCGAAGAAGGAGAGAGAAGGAAGGAGAATCAGAAGGACAGAGAGATACAAAAAGACAAGGGTACGAGAAAGACAGATAGAGAAAGAAGCCAAAAAATAAAAGGACAGAGAAAGAGAGTTAGAAACAATGAAGACAGACAGAGAGACAGACAGAAAAGACAGACAGAGAGAGAGAGAAATAGGGAAGCGGAGAGACATACAGAGAAAGACCGAAGAAGAAGAAAGAAAGAAGGAGATGGAGAGAATCAGAGAAAGACAGAGACAGAGATACAAAAAGACAAGGGTACGAGAGAGACAGAGAGAAAGAAGCCAAAAAAAAGGACAGAGAAAGAGAGTTAGATATAATAAAGACAGGCAGACAGAAAAGACAGAGAGAGAGAGAGAGAGAGAGAAAGAAAGAAGCCAAAAAATAAAAGGACAGAGAAAGAGAGTTAGAAACAATGAAGACAGAGAGAGAGAGAGAGAGAGAGAGAGAGAGAGAGAGAGAGAGGGAAGCAGAAAGACATACAGAGACACAGAGAAAGACCGAAGAAGGAGAGAGAAGGAAGGAGAATCAGAGAAGGACAGAGAGATACAAAAAGACAAGGGTACGAGAAAGACAGATAGAGAAAGAAGCCAAAAAATAAAAGGACAGAGAAAGAGAGTTAGAAACAATTAGAAGACAGACATACAGAGAGACAGACAGAAAGAGAGAGAAAGAGAGAGAGAGAGAGAGAGAGAGAGAGAGAGAGAGAGAATTAATATCTCCCTATAATAATTACAAAGGAATGACTATAAGGATATGTTCTTTTCAGGATATCTCTATTTCCAAATGTCAGGCTTTCCTATTTGGGTTTTTTTTTATTCACTTTATCAGAATCATAAAAGAGCTGGAGGGAAAAGCGTCACCAGGCAGAACCTAGCACAATACTGCATAATAATAATATTCTTCCCACACTGAACTGAACCGAGTCGCTAAAGTACAAGATTTCCAAAATGATATTACATGATGTATATGGGTAATAAAGTAAAAACTAAAGCTGGCAAGTGTTGGATACAGTCCCAAGTTCTCAAAAAAAAAACAAAAAAAACTTTCCCTTGTATGTCTTTTGTGTTCTTCTAACAATTTGGAGTTGGATATCCCTATAATGAAAAATAATCTCTCATAATCCTCAGACCTGAAGCACTAAAAGTGCCCCTCTTGTCCTATAGACACTATACAACGATCAGGCATAACATTATGACCAGTGACAGGCGAAGTGACCATAACACTGATGATCTCCTCATCATGGCGCCTGTTAGTGGGTGGGATATATTAGGCAGCAAGTCCTCAAAGTTGCTGTGTTAGAAGCAGGAAAAATGGACAAGCGTAAGGATTTGAGCGAGTTTGACGAAGGGCCGAATTGTGATGGCTAGACGACTGGATCAGAGCATCTCCAAAACTGCAACTCTTGTGGGGTGTTCCCGGTCTGCAGTGGTCAGTATCTATCAAAAGTGGTCCAAGGAAGGAACAGGTGACAGGCTCAATGATCCATGTCAGGAGTGAAGGCTGGCCCGTGTGATCCGATCCCACAGACGAGCTACTGTTGCTCAGATTGCTGAAGAAGTTAATGCTGGTCCTGATAGACAGGTGTCAGAATACACAGCGTATGACGGGTCAGGGCTGTTTTGGCAGCAAAATGGGGACAAACACAATATTAGGCAGGTGGTCATAATGTTATGCCTAGTATATTATATATATAGTCATTAAAACCATCTTTGTTTTCTTCACATTTATCACACTGCACTCTGCAGGGATGCTCCATCTTACACATAATAAACAAAACAAACTGTCTCGTTTCATTATGCGCTGTTTTCCGCCGTGTCGAGCAAGTCATTCTTACTCACAAGTCCTTAAGTAATAGCAGTGAGGATGCATGCTGGGTATTGTAGAGACTGAACGCTGATAAACACCTGTGTGACGATGATACAGAAATTCTCTCAAAACAGAATGAGAGACATATTACTACACTATCAAACAGCGGTGACCTTGATGGTGGCATGGCTGATGGCGATGGCTGGTGTGAAGCTGTTTCTTTCTGTAGAATTCTGACCGTATGGTTGCGCAAATGTGAGCGGCAGTTTCATTTTGATGATGGGCGAGACCAGACAGACTAATTCCAGCTGACGGAAAGTCTACGGTAACTCAAATATCCACTCGGTAATCAGAAAAGCATCTCAGAACACACAACACGACAAACCTTGAGGTGGATGAGCAACAGCAGCAGCAGATCACATCAGGTTTCATGCCTGTCGGGCAAGAGCAGGAATCTGAGGCTTAAGTGGGTACAGACCAAGGCGATGGTTTTCTGATTTTCTGGGGATTCTAGAGATATTGTTCACACTTGCACAACGAGATGTGAAACACAAAGTTCCCCTCCTTCGCAAATAACTAACAGGAACAACATTTCAGCCTTCTAGCATTTAAAGACAGTTGTGGAAACTCTGAATGCATAAAAGTAACACTGGGAGGATATTATGCCATTTTGCTGTGTTGTCCATTTCCTGTGACTGCCTGCAGGAAGTGCAATAGTCTCAACCACATGGTGTGCAGTGACTAGCAGCAGGGCACCACACCTCATCTATTTAAAAAGAAAGAAAACCCTCTGTGCTAATGTGGGAAAGAAATATTCTGTCAAGCAAAGAGAAGCGCTAAGAATGTCATCAAATGTTAATGACTATTCTCTGTTGGTGGGGCATTTTGTTGCTGTCCAGGGCTTATATCTCCTAAGGCACGTTGACATGGAGCAGAAAGCAGAATTGTACTCATTAAAAAACATGAAGGGTAACATATTGTTTCAAACCGTGTGCTCGGAATTCTGAACTCATGCGCTGGAATAAGCATGATACCGGTGACCCGGAACTACAGACAAACTGTCCGCTCTCTTTCTGACCGTTTTTTTTTTTCTAATTGAAAAACCTATTCTATCCCTGTCATGCTAACCATTTTATATAATCAATGAGACAAATTAGCTTGCCAACCTTTTTACACTGCGTGATTCTCTACTCAATAAAAAAAAAAAAAAAAAAAAAAGAGCAGATGGGCTCCAACAACATTAATCTGGAATGACTGACAGTCGTGGTTTAACTCTCCAATATTAACTAATACCCCCTGGAAGCCCTTCCCCTCTTCCGTGTTTCACTATAATCTATTGCCTGCTACTTCTTTTCTCCGAAAGATTTTTCAGCTTGACAGATGCTCTGACACAGAGTCAATGGAGAAAGCCATCAATGTTTGTTCCACTTACCAAACATTAGCCAAGTACAGTGGTACCTCGGTCCTCGACCACCCCTGTGCTCGAATTTTTGGTATTCGATTCGAATTTTCGAGTCGATTTGACTCTCTGTGTACGAAAATATTTGCGGTGTACGAGTTGACCATCATTTATAAATAAATAAATAAACAAACAATAAAACGTTTGACTAACAGGGTAGGATGGTAAACTTATTGCAGCATTCCACTGTATTGCATAGATGTGTATAACATTTGAGTACTGAACAAGTCAAATACGAGTCTTCCTGATCTCTCTCACACACACACACACACACACACACCTTTTTGCTTATTGTATGGAAACACAATTTTACAAAAAATACAGTAGATGACCCAATCAGCATGTGAATCTGGAATGATTGGCAGCTCTGATATTAACTGGCACAGTGCAAGCCCCGCCCCTTTCCTCCCATCCTGATGAAAACCAAAGGCTGTGTCAAATCTGGGTTGAGTGATCAGTAGATCAGAAATATATTAAAAATGCACTGTTACCCATGTACGTTTTTTTACTGCATTTTTAACCCAAATGTTTAACCCATTTTTGTAAATCAGTTCTACCTCATTACTAATTTGAGCATGCCTAAATTGAACAAGCCTCGTTAAACTATGAAGCGGTTTATTTTGTTGACTGATCAGAGCAGTGGAACCTGTATTCAGTCCTGTGTTTCAGTCTAGCCTAGCGTGCATCCCTCTTGCACTTTGTTCAACAAACACGTTAACTCGCTTATCAGTTACACATCATCATATGCATGCTCATTAACACATATGCTCTGTGTGTTATAATGTCACGGTGAGAGGTCTTATACTGGCTGTCGCGTATAAATAATAGATAAATAAATAACTGTTTGCTCAGCAGCATTTTGTCGGGGTCATAAAATTTGAGACGGTGCAATTAATCATCACTACGGAAACACTCGGTGTGATTAATTATCGCGCTCCAAGTGTAATAATATACCGCATAATATGAGGATGCAATCCAATATTATGTGGAATGAACAGATAATGTATTCTAAACAGATACATGCTTGCCAGGTTCACAGGGTCGGGAGATCGGAGGTGTGCATTTAGACAGGGATCCTGCAGGACGAAACTGTCGTGCAAGCTATTCCTTATCCCCGAGGCTGAGAATAAGCAGGCAGTCAGATTCACTAAAGATAGTGACACCGTGTGATACCTTCAGGATAGTAAAGTATAATGGAAATACTCTGATATTCTAGCTTGCTTATCTCTCATCTGCCTCTCAGATGCAGTTACACTACAGTGGCGGACTGCTGGCTGTGAACTGTGTGGTCATGATGAGGAAAAAATGCTGCAGCAAGATATTTTTTTCCCCGAAGATTAGCCAGGTGGTATCTCCTGGAGAAGATTATTATGGGAAGTCAACATGAGCTAAGAAATGAAGGGGGGAGAGAGAGAGAGAGAGAGAGAGAGAGAGAGAGAGAGAGAGAGAGAGAGAGAGAGGGAGAGAGTGAGAGAAAAAGAGAAAGTGAGAGGGCGAAGCAAGGGACTCGGTGCACACATGCTGAAAGAAAGCCACTGGCAGGCAGAACTGTGTTGGAATGGTTTTCGGAAACTGCCTACGCCGGATTGTTGTGCTTGGCTGGGAGGTCAGAAAGTAAAACACGTGAGTGAAACGGCCCTCCAGAGACGAGAGCCTGCTGCTGATTTTGCCGCATAATTCATCATTATAAAACGGTGAATGCCTGCTAGCACGGTTTTATTGCGCAACGCACAAATCAAGCGGCATGCACGGAGGCTGACACTTTTCTGCTGTGATGCTCTTTTACACTAAACCGTCACTGATATAATTTATGCTATATGCTCAGGATCTTTGATGGAGGGAGAGAGAAATGGAGAGCGGGGATATATTTAGAAAAGAGCTCACGGCGAGTACGGTTCCCACTGGAAGACGGAGGGACCGATGTGCTTGTGGACTGGAGGTGACCTTGCTAAAGATAAGATTACACAATGGGGAAAGCTGAGAGACGCACACCATTGCGCTGTAATAATACTATCCACCTGGTTCAACTGGAGGGACGTGGCCTTTTTTTGTATGTTTTTGTACATAATGCCTAAAAAAAAAAAGGGATACTGGTAAAAATGATGAATCCTGGACACTTCAATGTCAGTCATAGCCTAGGGCTCATAAATATTTTTTTAAATTAAAAACATTAATAAATGACATTTTTTATCCCGCGAGCATACATTGTCATGTTTATAAATATAATTTAACTCCTCAAAATTGACCCCCTAATTAAAGATCTACTGATTTCCTGATATTTTACAGCCTTAAGAATCATAATTATTGGAATAACATAAAAGCATTCGCCTTATAATCAAGAGATTCAGAGTCTGAATCCCGAATCATCTGTCAATTACAGAGACACTAGCCAGTCATGGGTGTCTGTGAGCTCACGTATGTGGCAGAGGGTAGATAGTGATTTCCTCTGGGCAGTTTTCCTCTCCACTGCCATGTGATTTGTAAAGATCTCTGCTGGTGACTGCCTACGTGAGGGTTCAAATCACTTTAGGCCTAGAGGGGGAGAGCTGGCTGGTGGGCTGAAACTGGCAAATAACCAAACTGGGACACATCCATGTAAATTTGAGCGGGTAGTGAATACTTAAACATTCAGAGTGGAATCTGGGGTAACATTTACAAGCATGAAAAGGTTTGCAGTGAAATATTTAACATGATCACTTCTAATTCAGCTCATTAGTTCCCCTCCAGTGCCATGTAAACACACTGAACATCGTCGAATCCTCATTTTCCAGTTGTTTTTTGTGCCATTTTTCACTTAAACCTAATTATCAGAATCTGCAGAGAATACTGCAGCCTCCAAGGATGGAGATGAGGGGGAGGAAATGATGTACAGCCTTCACCTGAACGCAAGTCCCTTGGTGAGTATCTGTTACTGAGCCACACAGCTAACAGAGGAAATGAAGACATCTGAGCCTCCAACCAACTGGGCATCTGGCACGGGAGCGGAAACGAGGCGCTGAGTAAATATCGTGGTTGGTATTTTGAGTTGATCTACACCTGCGTGTCCTATAGGCTGTTTACCAAATGGTTATGGCTCTGAAGTGAACAGTTGAAGTGCATGCTTCGCAGACGAGCTCTAACGTTTCTAGGGTCCGCAAGATTAATGACAGCTACACATAAAGCACTGGGAGACATCCTCTGCTAGAGATTCTGTTCGTCTCGCACTTGTCACCTGTCCCGCTGCAGGAGAGCTCAACACTGTCAGATTACGCACAGAAGGGAGTTGGACACCTGCTCGGATTGATGAAAGCCCTGCCGGAGCCCTACACATGTGGAGCGGGGCCATCAGCAGTCAACATCTGTACACTTTCCTACTGCCTGCCAAGAAAGAGACAGATCTCGGAATAGTGACATTTCACATTAAAAACACTTTCTAGATATAAAGCAGAAAATGAACCGTAAAACTGATATGTTTATATAAGACAACTTCTTTATTTCTTAATATTTACTGTGTGTTACTGCAGAATCCACCTTCCGGCTACATGATTGCTGCTGCCAGCAAGCAGCTCCTGACTGCACAGTTCATAATATAATTACACCCTTCCCTACTCTCCTTATAGCTGGAATGATAGAAACGCTTGTCTTTTAAGGCTGTTTACTCAGCTCTGGGTGATTAAATGGCTCATTGCGATTTTTAAAAGGGTAAACTGCAAGCGCCAAAAAAATAAAAATAAGAAAATCAATATGCAGAAGCACAGAGTAGAGTTCTCACTAACTGATACGTCTTGCATCAGACGTCAGACCTTCCGGGCTTGCCAGTACTTGCAGCGCTTTAGTATGTATACTTTTACAACCCTCCCTAATAACAAGGCTGCAGCTCTTTAAGTGAGAAAAATGACACATAAGTGCCTTCATACAGTACCGATACTCAATGTGATCTTAAATTGTGCACCATGATTTATATTATGATTCAATTCGCAGTGGGTTTAAATAATTATTTTAAGGGCAAGAGGGACAAAAACTGCCATTAACGCCAACCATACTTCATGTCTTGGATCATTAACTAGCTCAATCAAATGGCTGACGTGTGTCGTATAGCAGCTTTGCATTTTGAAAGCCCGACATTTCCCGTCTCTACGCTACGTCTTTAATACGACATGGCTGGAAAATGGTGAGAAGTGTTTTAATATAAACGTTTTTTTTATACTGTATCTGAAGTTTTCTTTCATTATATCTGCAAACTATTGTGTCTATTACATGACCGAACAAAACTATAATGTGTATTTGTGGATTATTATTCGCTTTGACGCTGTTACATAAGACTGTTAGAGGCTGATAATACAGTGGCGGTGTGTGATTCTGTCAGGCTATGTGGCATCCTGTCAACCTGCATTGCCACTAGCTTTCCAGAAAGAAAAGAAACGAAACCAGCTAAAGAAACAACTCCATATGGCAGATGATACTCTAAACGCCGTCGGGCACAAACGCCAGTCTGATGTTTGAACAGCATATGGGCTGAATATTCACCGATGCGTGCTGGCTTCATATGCTGATGGAAATTCTGCTTTCCACACCTGATACTTCAGAAATCAGAAATTCATCGCCCTCGAACTAACTCTGAAATAGACGTGTCTGGCGTCAGAGCCATTATTATATTTGAGCGTCTATTTTTGTCTCTCTGATCGGTTCTGCCCGGCCGTTTACCTCGCCAGTCTGGATTTCTACCTGAGAGCTGGGTAATGAGCACAGAGGGAAACGGAGGCTAGGAGGAGAGCACTTATGCGCCTCAAACATCTGTGCATTATTAAATTGGACTGGATTCATATACAGGCACCATGTAAAAAAAGCGAGATGTCAATCAGTATTGATATTATATCATGAGAGTGGGAGAAAAGAATAAATAAATGGGTGGGGTTCGACTCTTAAACTCGCACAGCCACAGCATACAGGCATGATTCCCAGAAAAACAATTACATGCGGTTGTATTAATCCATATCCAAATGCTCTAGCAAGTCTTTTTAAATTATTTTTGTTGTTGTTGTTTAGTGTTGGCAAGTCTATAATGGTCTCACTGTGTAATATCATGTGTATGAAAGAAATTGGGTTACTGAATAAGAGGATGTGACAGGATAAAGCACAAGAGGACGTGCTAATTCTGCAATATCGTGCCATCTAGTTCATTTAGCAGAAACGGTTTACGGGCCTGTAAATAAAAATCCATTACTATCTCATTTGCTTTTCTTTGGAATTGATTGTTCATTTATTTATTTTCGGTAACCGCTTCATCTTGGTCAGCCTGCCAAATTGGATCTATCCCAGGAGAGTTGGGAGTGATGCAGGATCTAGATGAGCACACCCTGGATGGGATGCCAGTCCAGTTCCAGACACCATGCGACACACACACACACAAACAAGGTCTCACCTAGGGGCAATTTTAGCATAACTAATCCTCAGGAGGTGGAAGGAAACCGGAGAACCAGAAACCCATTAGAATGCCCCACCAAGGATCGGACCCTGGAGCCATGAGACATCAGCACTACTCGCTGTGCCAAAGGGCCACCAGGGAAACCATCATTTATAATAAAAGAAACCCAACATTGAGCTTATTGCTTGATTGCACGGAGTCCATGGTGTAATAGTGCAGAAGACCACCATGAATATGGATGACGGTTTAAAAAAAAAAAAAGTAGGATGAGGTGAAAGAATTGTGGAAAATCTTGAAGTGAATGATAATAATATACCATCATGTTTGCTGTCAGATACTTTGCAATGTTTTGGCAGCCTAAAACCTGCATGTATGATTAATGGTTAAAGCATTCAGCAATTTCGGCTCTTTCACTCTGTGCTTTCTCCCCAGCAATGTGTCCGTTGCTCTATATATGGAAGCGGCTCAAAACAAATTCCCTAAAGTGCTGAAGCAAGAGAAAGCGGTGTCTCTGCTTTTAAGCGACTATTTCACACCGGGGCTCCTGCTGTGTTCAGAATTTGAGACTTTCTTTCTCTTTGAGAGAATGATCCACAGAATACACAGGAGATTTACAGTGCAGGTTAAATTGGAGGGAGCACTTACAGACGAAGCCGCAAAAATCACCTTACATCACTAATACATGCGTTACAGAACCTCGTACTCAAGCAGCAAATGTGGAGATCGAGTAAGATGTTGAGTAATGTTGCAAGAGAACGTCTATTGTAATTATTAATGATTCACGTTGGATAATCCACTGCTGTATAAATCCCAGAGAATCTTCATACATATATGCATGGCTGTCACACTAAATATATCATGCATACATTTAATACCTTTTTTTTATTATATATAACCGCTAGCTATACTAATAGCCTTTATTACAGCACAGTGAAATTCTTTCTTCACAGCCTTGTGGGTTGGGGTCAGAGCGCAGGGTCAGCCATGATGCAGCGCCCCTGGGTTGGGGGCCTTGTTCAAGTGCCCAACAGTGGCAACTTGGCCATGCTGGGGCTCAAACCCCTGATCTTCCGGTCAACGACCCAGAGCTTGAGCCACCACCACCG
This sequence comes from Hemibagrus wyckioides, assembly GCF_019097595.1. NCBI lineage: Eukaryota > Metazoa > Chordata > Actinopteri > Siluriformes > Bagridae > Hemibagrus > Hemibagrus wyckioides. The sequence continues at coordinate 13,002,132 of NC_080737.1, read as the reverse complement.
CATAGGGTGCGAGTGGCCATTTTATCATTTGCAGGTCATCACCTAAATAGCTCAGCTAAAAATCCCAGAAGCATCACTTCTCTGACAAAACAATTTAACCATTTTAAATTTGGCTAGTTTGGGCTGGTTTTTGCTTTCTGTAGGAGACGAGCGTGTTTCCTGGAGTGCTTCACGGTGAAGAAAAAGCACAACAGCTTTCCCACAGACTAATAATGGACTCTTTACCTTTTCCAGGTTAATGTTGCTCTGAAATGCTCAGGAGGAGGGAGGCTTCTTCCAGCCTGTCTTTAGCGGACAAGGCTGAAAATGTCGACATTAATTGAAAGATGCGGAGAATTGCTGACTTTCGCTGAGGGAGTTTCTGGCATGCGGCCATTTTCTATTCACACATCAATCCCAAACTGCACCACTCGGTGTTATTTTTAAGAAACAATAGAATTAGAAACTTGCAACAAATCTAAACAGCTCTTGAAAAATATTCAGGGTAGCAAGTGATGTTTTCTTTCTTTCATGAGAAAAGAGGATTTCAGAGAGGGGAAAAAAACAGACATAGTAGAGTGAAAAGAGAGAGAAAGAAGACACCGAAGTCTGTGAGATGCCGGTCTTTACTGTTCATCTTGGTGAGAAGCCAAGTCTGAAGCCAGCACACTGCAACTGGAACCTACCATAATCATCTATTACAGACCATAGATACATCTAGATACATTACACCGTGCTGGGAGTCAATGTTGGGACCATTTCATGAAGGATGTGGGTTCAGTTTGTTTTTGTTTTGTCGTTATATAGTTTCCATCCAAAGCAATTTATGCAAATGATATAAAAATGAATATTGCAAAAAAAAAAAAAATTTTCGGCTGAAGTAGGTTATTAATAAAGATGAGATGCAAATAAAAGAATGCTGGAAATGTTTTTGTTGAATAGATTATGATATAGTCATGTGTTCCAACAGTACATCCGGATATATGTACAGTTATAGGTCTGTATGTAAACATGGACAGGGTGTGAACAGACAAACAAGCAAACTGTTTTTGTTTGTTTTTGTTCTGATTAACGGAAAGCTTGAATGGAATAAAGCGTTGAGTAAAGATGAATGGATCTTACAATTCCACATCTTTCCATCACGTTGCTGTTCTGCTGCTCTCTTCTTTCCGTACCCTGCCAAACCCATTTTGTGTGTTCTTTGGCAAGTGTTGTCTTTTCCACTAATTTTTATGTCTTCAGTGCAGCGAGATTTTCTCTCTTCTTTTTCCAGATGTTTTGAACGCAACGTATCGTGAGTGGGAAGTGACGATAATAAAACAGTGGTCCTGTCCATCCCTGAACATGAGGACCTTTCTGCAAGGTCTTTCCAAATAGCAGAAAGCAGCCGACTTCCTCTTTTGTCTTTATTGACCCATTTGGTCACAAGAACCCTAAATGATTCATCTATTATAAAATCGGTGCGATCGCGGCAGGAGAGAGAGCAGCAGGACTGGGAGACTAAAGAGGGAAGTGTGATAGAGAGGGAAGTAGACAGTGGGGAAGATCGAAGAGAGGACAATTTCCAGTTTGTCACAGGGACAGCCTGCTGAAGAAACAGCTTAACACTGACCTTGCATCCAAAGGACACAAGAGAGGACTTGGCGGAAGTTATAATGGACGCACATTGCTCATAATAATAATAATAATAATAATAATGCTGTCGAAAAACTAACCTAAAAACACTGCTCAATATAAGAAGCTTGATTTTGCAATTTTCCTTCCATCCTTTTGCCACATCACTGAAAGTCTATGACTGAAAGGCACCTTCATGTGATCTTGACAGAGTTATATCTCATTATTGTTCCATACACGCACTACAGCGTTCACATCTTGAAAGATGTCTCCCTCTGGCCAACAAGATTTGGACAGTATAAAGTATTACATACGCCTTAAGGTCAAGGTTTGTATCGTGTTATCCTATTTATGGCACAGAAATGTGTATGTTCCACTAGTGAGAGGAGTAAATAAACAATTCTTATAAAAAGCTGTGTGTACACCGATTCGGTTCCATTCAAGTCCATTAACGGTGTTGCGTTAAAAAAAAAAAAAAAAAAAACACTTTGTTTGCTTTTCCCATTGTGGAGTCAGTTCACTGAAGTTTCCGGTTTGGCTTGGCCCAGGAACAGAAAAGTCAAACAGAACTCGAGCAGAAATAAAGACATTACAAGAAATTTCTGCATATCGTACCTTAAGGACTGAGAGGACACTGATCGATAAATTTCTCAGAAAACACTGACGTCATCTCATTATCGTGATCATCAAGGTTGACCAGGAGACTCGAGGTAATGACTGATGACCAGGTAATGATCTATGCAGCCTTCATGGACCGCTACAGCTCTCGATTTGGAAGATTGATCAGGAAGCAGTACAACAACTCATCCAGGACCCAGGTATTCACAACTGGAATACATCTCTCTAATGGCCACCCAATCAGATCGCTGGCATCTCTGTAGAGGACCAAATGATGAATCAACTGTGATGGTATCCAATTGTCCATTCTCAAATGAGGAACTCTACAGTGGGCTATTTAAAGGAGGAATGTTTACAAGAGGCAGATCCAAACTGAATAGATAACATATATAATCTGGACTAAAAAGTAATAAAACAGCTAATGGTAGTACTGATGCAAGTAAGCACTACGTCAGGTGACATTCCATATCGCCTCTTTGTAATTGGTTTTCTTTCGCCTTATGTTATAGCATCAGATTAAATGAACTGGGAAATGAAAGATATAGGTTATATATCTATAGGTTAACTGTAAGAAATAACACACTTTTAGATGAGTCCATATAAACCTGTGATTTGCCTCGCAGCTGAACTAGTGTCAGAGCTGCTTTTACAGAAAATTAATCAGCGCCTTCTGACTAGCCTCCTGGTGGTCCAGCCGGGTTCGATTCCCGGGCAGGGTGCTGAAGAGTTAACTCTCAGTGCCGGTCCCAAGCCCGGATTAAATGGGACAGTTGCATCAGGAAGGGCATCCGGTGTGCCATGAGGACCAAATGATTTGCAGTAGCGACCCCAAACAGGAAGCAGCCAAAACAACAACAACAACAACAACAACAACAACAACAAGCAACACCTTCTGACCAATCAGATTTGTGAACTTAAGACCCTGCGCTCTCAAGGGCACCTTTATAGCCGTGATCCTGTCTGTTTTGTATCATTTCCTCTTTTTCCAAACCTCATAACTGTATCAGGTGTAGCTTAAACGCTTACTAGCACTTACACTGACCCTTTCAGTTTCTACACTCGTTCATGAAATTTTCTTGATCATTGGGTCATTGTCTGCTGCTTTTATGCTTGGGTTGCATTCTGCCTCATTTGTCGCTCTGGATTTGGATAAAAGTGTCTGCCGAATAAAAGACATGCAAATTCAATGGAAATGTATTCCTTAGTGCAAGACCGAACATGCCTTCAGCTTGGGGAGGTTTTATTTTTTAATCAAGAGCTTTAGTGTCAGTAAGTGGAGCAAACCAAATCTCTTTTCATTAAGTCCGTTCATTTAAAGTAGGAGTTTAATGAACTAATTTTATTAAACAAGGCCATGTTTAATCTGGCTTTAATATCTGGAACAATCATTACTCCTAGAGCTACTGCCAATCAGGTTTACTCTCTAAAGGCGTGACACCTAATATCAACAACAAACATGTAAAAACATGATGAGCAACGGTCGCTAGCCCCGGAAATACAAAAGGATGGCGTGCAATGACTTTCCGAATGAGTGATTGACGTGAAACTGTAAAGGTGAATGATGTTCAAGCCCCATGATCACAAATACCAGGAGCGTCAGTGTTCAGATATTGGATTACAAACAGCTGGCTTTCCCCACCATCTTCATACGGAAAAGTAATCCTAAGATGCACTTCAGGTGTCTCCTGGAAAGCTCTACTGCAGAATACGCCTCATCTTCATAATTGTGAAGGCGGTTTCTGAGCCTGATCTACTGGACAAACGTGGAGTTTCATTTCCCGAAACACCTCGGTCACCGGCGAGGGCACATAAAAGGTGTGTCTGATAACAAAAGGCCATGGAAGTTTTGTACGCTCTTTCACTTTTAGTCATTAATTATTCCCAGGACAAACAAAACAAAGCACGTCGGATTCTGCCACTTTCGACGTGGAACATGTCAGGACGTGGTTTGACGCAGGAACAGATCTGAATGGGGAACATAAAGAAAATTCCTTGCATCCTGTGCATTGTGTAGATTTCGTTGGCTCACACCATCTCCAGGACATGCCCTTTGGTGTAGATCATACATGGTGGATTTACATTCATGTGTAGTGCTGAATAGTGGCTTTATAACTGCTGTACAATTTCTGATGATCAGTGTGTGCACATCTGGAGCTAAATATGATTAGTTTTTTATGAGATGTGCTTTCAGGTCATGGTGGAAGAACCAAGGACTGGTTCAAGGCTGGAAGCTGATGCTCTGTGGCTGCAGTTACTGATAAACACAGATTTATTAGTAAACACCTACATCCAAATAAACCATGTGCACTTTAATCTTGGTAAAAAAAAAGTTACCTTTTTCGGTGGTCAGGTCTGGTGTGATGGTGCTTGTGGTGGTAAAATCCGTGGTAGCCGCTGTGTTTATTGCTGAACTCGGTGTAAGAGATGTGACAGTAGTTGTTATGGAAATGTTTAGCTTTGTCGAGTTCTGCAGCGTTGGAGCCATTGTTTTGGGTGAAGGAGCGACTGTCACCATGTCGTTTCTGGTCATGTCCTCTGGAGTTATGGGGAATGGAGGTGAGGTCAACTTCTCCTCAGGTAAATGGTTCGGACTGGTTGTGGTACCGGACACCTCCAGCTGGTTATCCGACACGGCACGCGCGTGCCTCGCGACGCTTCTGCCGTGCGGGCGGAGTGCACGAGACCAGCCAGTCGTGCACGCGAGCAGGAGTAACTTAAACAGCGGAAAAACTAACATTCTGTATACAGCGCCCACTTTAGCTCCCCATGTGAAAGGTTGTACTGTTTAAATCCGTTTGTGGAAAGCCCAGCCTCGGTCCGGTCACCCCGGGTAGAATGAAGGAAATCTACTTTAAAAACTCGTTCACTGCGCGAGATCTGCTGTTCCACTCCAACTACTGACAGTTCCTCTCGCTTTCGTCTACTACTAACACTCTGCCAGCCAATCACAAGGTGCGCGCGACGGGGTTTTGAAAACAGACGTGTCTCTCGACCAATCACAACACGCGGACGAGGAGCTTCGAAACTGCCCCCCTAAATGAACTGTCATAATGGAAAAGCTACTATTAAACCGCCGGGACTGTTTTTGGGAACCGACTCCTGTTTGGAGTGTAGGGAATCGAGTGAGTCGGTTCAAAGAATCGGTTCCTCTCAAAAGAAATTTTTTAATAAGGTGCAGACGAGTGACTAAAGGAAGGAAGGAATGTGCGGGTTTGTGATGTTTTGGAAGGTATTTGTTGACATGATTTTGGACCACACGTCACTTTAAAGGGGATAAATAATTATAAAGTTATACTTACGGTAAAGCATTTCTACCCTGATGGGAGTGGTCTCCTCCAGGATGGCAGCATCACCATGTAAACTTTCATAAAAGGTGTGATCACATACTATGAAAATAGTGTAAATCATATGCTATCATCTGATCTCAATCCAAGTGAACACTTTTATTGAAACATTTTGGAGTTTGATGTTAGCATTCTCAAACACCATCATCACAAATTACCAACTGATGGAATATCTACAGGAAACTTCTGATCACTTGTGCAAGCCCAACACCTTACTAGGATATACGTCAGCATTAGCAATATTTATCATTGCACAAAGAACTACACAGTTTAGTAACAATAAATTAATATACACTATATTGCCAAAAGTTTTGGGACATCTGCCTTTACATGCACATGAGTGTAATATGGAGTTGGCCCGGCCTTTGCAGCTATAACAACTTCAAATCTTCTGGGAAAGCTTTCCACAAGGTTTAGGAGTGTGTTTATGGGAATTTTTGACCATTCCGTCTAAAAGTGCATTTGTGAGGTCAGGCACTGATGTTGGACGAGAAGGTCTGGCTTGCAGTCTCCGCTCTAATTCATCCCAAAGGTGCTCTATCAGGTTGAGGTCAGGACTCTATGCAAGCCAGTCCTCCACACCAAACTCACTCACCCATGTCTTTATGGACCTTGCTTTGTGCACTGGTGTGCAGTCATGTTGGAACAGGAAGGGGTCATCCTCAAACTGTTCCCACAAAGTTAGGAGCATAAAATTGTCCAAAATGTCTTGGTACGCTGAAGCATTAAGAGTTCCTTTTACTAGAACTAAGGGTCCAAGCCCAACCCCTGAAAAACAACACCAGAATTCAATGATTTGGAGGGGTGTCCCAAAACTTTCAACAATATAGTGTACTGTAATAGAAAAATATTTCATTTTTGATGTGGATGATAGACATGAAGTCACTAGCACAAGCTTTCTATTGTCTTGATCATCTTGAACTTTCTTGATGAACAACGGCCAATTTAATTTTCATAATTTAAACAGTTAACACTAACTAAATTAACCTATCCTAATGGGAATTCATTCTTTTTGGGGTAATGACTTTTAGCCTTAATAATGACTAAATGATCCTTATGATCTATTTCAGTCATTTTATAGGTCTAGTATGGTGGTGTGTAAGCTTTAATGGGACGAGGTGAACCAGCTTAACCAGTTGGAATGAGTCAAACAAGTGAATCAAACTCAAAGTTTCTACAAGGAAAACATATACACGCTATGACCAAAAGTATGTGGACACCTGAACATCAGATCCATATGTGAACTTACTCCAAAGAGTCAGAAGCAAAGAATTGTCTAGAATTTCTTTGTATACAGAAGCACTAAGATTTCTCTTCACTGGAACTAAGAGGGTCAAATCTGTTCCAGCATGACAATGCTCCTGTGCACAAAAGCCAGCTATATGAAGACACAGCATGCCAGGGTTAGAGTGGAACCTGACTTCATCCCAACACCTTTGGGCCAAAGTGAAGCACGACTGCATGCTGGGCCTTCTTGCTTAACAAGTGCGAAATTATGAGTCGCTGGCGCCATCTTGTGGCAAACATCCACCTATTCACATGCTGTTCCTTGCACTTGAAAACATCTACAGTATATAGATCTCACATGGTTTCCCCTTCATAAAAGGTTCAGAATAGATGGTCTTTGGGAACCTTTAACCAACCCCACAACCGGAAATACACAAAACCTGCCCAACCTGTCAAAGCAGATGTGGGTGAGGAGCTTGTAGTGTGGTGCCTGCATTGTCTTAATAACAGTATTTTAAACCGGTTTATTCTTCTCTTTATTATTCAGAGAATTACACAGATTTAAAATAAAATGACAAAGTTTAAGAAGAGACATATTATGTGAGGCATTAGCAGCTCTGTTGGTGGTGGACGAATCTAGACTGTGTGGTTTACATCTATGATATCAGGAGATTATCGCTGATACCTGGGTGTAGAGATGTTTTTGAGTATTCTGGGATTTTCACACACATCTTTATCTAGAATGGTGTAGACAACAAAAACACTGAGAAAGTGACATGCCAAGACACGTCAGAGAAAATCTGCCTGATTGCTTCAAGCTCTAATAATTGCTCTGTAGTATAGTGAGCCATAGTGTAGCCATAGTGAGCAGAAAAGCATCTCAGCATGCACTGAACATTAAACACTCAGGTGGATGAGCTACAACACTAGAAGATTACATCAGGTTCCACTCCGTTCAGCCGTGAACAGGAATCCGAGGCTGTCATGAGCACAGACTCACCCGAACTGAACAGCTGATGATTAAACAAGGCTTCGGCTTTATATAACTGTGATTGTTTGAGCATCCTTACTGGCAATGTGAACCATTTTCGCTCTTAACCTTTAAAGGTGTTTTCACTTACAGAACTGTCACTCACCATTCTGTGTAAACTTTAGAGACTGTTAGCAGTTTATCAAAAAAAAAGTTACACCAAAATTCGCACCGACAACCATGCAGTGGTTAAAGTCACAGAGATCATATCATGAGATTATCACTGATACCTGGGTGTAGATTTGTTTTCTGGGATTTTCACACACATCTTTATCCAGAGTCTACACAGAATGTTGTAGATAACAAAAACACTGAGAGAGTGACATGCTCAGACACGCCAGAGAAAAGTGACAGATTGGTTCGAGCTGCCGGGAAGGATTTTCCACCTACAGAACTGTCACTCACTCAATGTTTTATTTTTTGCACCATTCTGTTTAAAATTTAGAGACTGCTGTGTGCGAAAATCAGCAGTTCATCCAAAAAGTTGCACAGAGATCACATTTATGCAATGTTATTCTCATGTTTGCTGTAAACATTATCTGACACTCTTGACCTGTATCTGCATGATTGTATGCATGGTGCCCCTGTCACATGATCGGCTGATAGAATAACTGCATAAATAAGCAGGTGTTCCTAATAAAGTGGACAGTATATGTATATCAGGGTATCATTAGAAGTAAGTCCAGGATGTTGTTGCAGACCTTTCCCATGCTTTAGAGATGGCTTGTTGCAGATTATCATAGCTCAGCAGTCCGGTTATCTGTCCAGTTTGTCCCTGTTTCCTGACGTGACAAATTTCAAGTCAATACACTCCTCACTGCAATGGATTGTAAATGTGATGATGCTGGACTTGTGTTCTGACACCCTCTCTAACATACAAGAGTTTGCCTGGGATTATGTGTTGCTGTGGTTGAAATAATATTTACTAAAGATCCTCACACAATGTTTACTGGAGGCATATGTCTTGGGTTTTTCCAGACACTTCGCCATATAAGGTAGCTCCTGCGTTGCTTATTGCTCATTGTTCGTTACCACTGACATAAAAAATGTTTAATACGATGAATTATGGAGTGGCTATTCCAACAGGCACCAAAAATGACAACAAGGGCCTTACAAAACCAAACACTTTGTGTTAATCATTACTACAGGCAGCAATCATATGGTAATTTGTCAATACTGCCAGAAGAACTCATGCACAAAAATAACCTTAATAGAAATAAAACTATTTTAAAATTTATTATACAGTAAAGTGTGAAAAAGGTTAAGAGGCATTCCAAAGCCACTTTGAATAGTAGCTTAACCTTATTTAGATAGATAGATAGATAGATAGATAGATAGATAGATAGATAGATAGATAGATAGATAGATAGATAGATAGATAGATAGATAGATAGATAGATAGATAGATAGATAGATAGATAGATACTTTATTCATCCCAAAGGGAAATTCACAAAGTCTGAACTAGTACAATGTTTAATTTTTCGTGTTTGCTGACTTGCCATCTCTCATTAATCAGAAATGGTTCCTGTGGTCTATTTGGACCAATTATTTACTTACTGAAGACAATAAAGTACACAATTTGGATAGAGAAAATGAATTAAGGAGGCTATTTATGTCAAACCATCTTTTACAAAGCTAACAGCATTGTGGCTGACCCCACACACCCCTCACACACACTCTTCACCCTCCTGCCATCTGGAAAGAGGTACCGGAGCATTCGGGCCCTCACAACCAGACTGTGTAACAGTTTCTTTCCTCAAGCCATCAGGCTCCTCAACACCCAGGACTGAACTGTTCTACACTCTCTCTCTCACACACACACACACACACACACTCTCACTCAGGACTGAACTGTATATCAACTCTCTGTCTCTCTCACACACAGATACACACACACTCTCTCTCGACTGTGTGGACACGCACACACAATTTATATTGTTCATTAGTTATTGCACTACCTCTACCTGTCATCCGCTGCTATAGTCATATTTATGTTTATTTCTATTTGCACTACCTCAACCGCTGCTGTGTATTTTTGCACAATACTTTTTTTTTTTTTACATCATTTCACTTCATCTTATTTTATTTCACTTACATTCCATCACACATGTTCTTTTCTTTCCTTTCGGCACTAAGTGTCCTGTGTTCTTTTGTGTTGTCTTTTGCACTGTCTTGTCTATGCTCTGTTTGCACCTAGATGCACACTGTGCACTTTACGTGGCTAAGACAAACTTCTGTCCCAGCTCTGTGGTGGTGTTTTGTGTTGAACTTTCTTGTTGTATGTTTATGTAGCACCAGGTCCTGGAGAAACGTTGTTTCATTGCTGCCAGTGTTTCATTACTGCGTCAGCTATATGTGGATGAAATGACAATAAACCTTCTTGAATCTTGAACATTTCCCGCATTTGGCAGACATCCTTATCCAGAGTGACTTATCACATTTTATACAACTGAGGGTTAAGAGCCTTGCACAAGGGTCCAGCAGTGGCAGCTTGGTGGACCTGGGATTCAAACTCATAACCTTCCAATCAGTAGTCCAACACCTTAACCACTAATCTACCACACACCCCTGAACAGATGACCAGTTTCACAGTGTTTGTCGAAAGAGGCACATATCAGGGCATCTCCAGAGACTAGAGCGCTCCTTTTCATGAAATGGATGGATGATTATCTGATTAGTTGTCAAAAACGGTTTTAATCATATAATGTAAATGCGAAATGTGAAGATCTTTTCACTTCTGAATCGGAAGCTTTCACTGACCCAGTCATGGGGTCTACATATACTTTGTCTACGTTGTTCTCATAACCTAAAGGTTTTTAGCACCTGGAGTAATTGAAATAACAGTATGAAAGTCTGCATGGCCAATGAAGAGATGTTTGCTCCAACCCATTCTACCTAGAGACACGGTTCTACGAATATGGAAACTTTCCAGAAATAATACACCATATATAGATGCCTTATTCCCATCAGTATAATTAACAGTGAACTGAAATATACCTTTGATTTTGTTATTTGTTTCTTTAAAACACTTCCACTGCACATATTCACTTCAAATCTGCAGACTTTGTAAGCTTTTATAAGATATAACTCAAAAGGGAGGCCCTTTTCTAAGCCAGGTCTTAGTGGTTAACATGTTTTCCTTGACCTTCCAGGGTCAGGGGTTCATTTCATCCATGGAGTTTGAAGATTTTCCCTAGATTTTAGAAGTTTCCTCTGGGTACATTGGTTTCCTCCCCCGTCCAGAGGCATGCGTTGTAGGTCGATTGGCATCTCTAAAAAATTGTCCGTAGTGTATGAATGGGTGTGTTTGCGCTGATGGATTGACCCTCTGTCCAAGAAACTATAAATGCATTTTTGTTTGTATTTTTACACACAGTGTCAAAAGTCATTTTTAATTTGTGAAATAATAAATAAGAAAAACTAAAGTAACTGAATAATTATTTTTTAACAGATATTGAGGAGTACTGGAATTACGTGAACTGTTTTCGTGCATTATTGGACCATTACAGATGATTAACCACATGATTTATGTGGTCAGGTACTGATGTTGGGTGAGGAGACCTGGGGCGCAGTCAGTGGGGTTGAGTTTACGGCTCTGTGCAGGTCTTTAAATAGACTTTGTTCATAAAATTTACTTCTTTTTATTTACAATCGACTCTAAATAAGAGTAGAAGCCACATCCACCACCAGAGGGCACCGTCCACTGAACTCTAATGGAGATGTCACACTCATTTCCTTTAACCACAGTATATAAAGTACATGGACACTGTTATTTGAATCCCATTGATTTGTATTGTTATTTTGCATATGGTCCTTCCCTGGCCTCTTCTTCTTTTGGATTCACCTTTGGCTCTTGGATATTGCTCATCACTGTAAATACTGAAACTACATGAAACTCCATTTTGTTTCATTATTAAACCCATACAGAAACTTTACATCTGACTTACCACATGACTCAAGAGGTCAGGTCACTAAGTTAAGTTTTTAAGTAGCCTTTATTTGTCACATATACATTACTGCACAGTGAACATATTCCATTTCTGGAGGGTTGGGGCCATAGCACAGGGGCAGCCATGATGCAGTGCCCCTGGGAGGAGGGGGTGTTGTTAGGGGGCTTGATCAAGGGCCCAACAGCTTGGCAGTGCTTGGGCTTGAAACCCAATCTGCCAATCAAAAACCTTGAGCCTTATTCACTTGAGCTACCATTTGACTTGAGCAAACATTTACAGTATGGCACTGTAATATACATGATATAATACAATACATAACTCAGTACCTTTGCTTGATGCAGCACACAAAGGAACTGCAGGGTTTTGCTCAAAACACGGTGCTAGGAATTGAAAATGTGATCATCTGAGCTAAGACTTAAAACCTTAACCACTAAGCTACAATAACTCACACACCTAGCATGAAGTAGTTAAATCAGTGCACGCTAGCTGAAGTGTTGTTGTGTTGGAAAACTGGTGCAATACCCTCGGGCAGGATGTTATGTGTTATTTTATACAACATTGAGATATTACAATTTACTTTACTGTAAATATGTTTTATGTTTACTGTGAATTCTCCAGTACTTTACTGCCAACCCCAGTGCTAGTGAAATAAACAGCAATTTGTACATTGTGTGTTTTTGTTGTCACCTGATTCACTGAACACTCTTTTGGATTTGCCCTTCCTTTTATATAAGCTGATATCTCTGTGATTGATCTTGGCCTGTTCTTGGTTACTGTGTTTTGGGATATGGGCTTTTTGAAACAAACCAGCAACAAAATAGAACATGACAGCATTTAATAACTAGAGACAACGTTAAAATAAAGAAAATGAAAAAGATGAAATGAATTTAAATAGACGACTTTAAAAATAAAGACCACAAGACGTCAAATAGAACTCATCAACTTTGAATAAACAGAAGCAATTTAACATAAAAAAAAATTAAAAATAAAAAGTTGGTTGTAAATAATACACAAGGTAACTAGAAATAAACAGAAGCGATTAAAAAAAAAAATCAAATCAACTTAAATTAAAAAAACATTGAATCTAAATAAAGAGTTGACTATAAATAAAAGATTTCAACTTAGTTAGATAATGTGTTGTTTACTGGAAATTCAAGCACACTCTTTATGTCTTTATTAATTTTTGTTAGATTTATAGAATCTTATTTATTTATTTGTTCGTTTGTTTATTTATTTACTTGTTTACTTACTTTTTTTTTTAATTCAAGCAGTATAAATTGCATAATTAAGGAGAACAGCTGGAAGCTTGCATGATAAATGTCTAAATCAAATAACATAAAATAAACTAATATAAAATAAAATGAAATTTAGAAAGTAGAGATGAATTTATTATTCAGAGTGTCACATACTTATAAATCGGATTACATTTTGCTCCTAAATTTAAAGCTTTTTTGATTGAATACATTAATTATATACTTATATTTCTCAACAATAACACAAAAATATTTGGTTATTAGATTATTATCACCATTTCGAAGGGAACCCATGAATTGTAGAAGGTTTTTTTATCATTACTTTTGTTTTATTTTGATTTGTTATTACTTTTTTTTCTTGGCTTACAGGAGTGAATTATTACTACTTATTTTTAACTTTTGTAGTCTTTTATTATTATAGTCTCAGTTTAATCTAGCCCTCCTTTTGAATGCACAGCAAGAAACTATATCAGAGTTATTATTTGGAATGTGTACAATAATATAGACTGACCTGGTGTATAACATTATGACCACCTGCCTAATATTGTGTTGGTCAACCTTTTGCGGTTAAAACAGCCCTGACCCATCATGCACTGTGTATTCTGACACCTTTCTATCAGAACCAGCATTAACTTCTTCAGCAGTCTGAGCAACAGTAGCTCGTCTGTTGGATCGGATCACACGGGCCAGCCTTCGCTCCCCACGTGCATCATTGAGCCTGTCACCGGTTCACCACTGTTCCTTCCTTGGACCACTTTTGATAGATACTGACCACCGCAGACCGGGAACACCCCACAAGAGCTGCAGTTTTGGAGATGCTCTGATCCAGTCGTCTAGCCATCACAATTTCGTCCTTGTCAAACTCACTCAAATCCTTACGCTTGTCCATTTTTCCTGCTTCTAACACATCAACTTTGAGGACAAAATGTTCACTTGCTGCCTCTAATATATCCCACCCACTAACAGGTGCCATGATGAGGAGACAATCAGTGTTATTCACTTGTGCTCATAATGTTATGCCTGATCGGTGTATAATATGTATTTTAACCAAATATTTGTTCTATTTGATAACTTTCTGCACACAGAACGGATAAATAAATAAAAAAAACCCTGATGTTTGATCGCAGTTGACGTTTTTTTATAAGCTTTACATAAGCTGATGACTTACTGCAAAATAAATATCATTACTTTTATAATGATGGTTTGTGATTTGTCATCATTATAATAAAAAGATTACAGCTTTCCAGAACCCAGGAAGTCCCTCAAGAACCAGGATCTTTATCTTCTGGTATGTTTCACAGAATTTATTTTCCTTTTTCATTCTGATTCTATTCAACACAAGCTTCGAATAATAAAAGGAAATGTCAGTACAGTGTTTCCATTAAAGTATGCAGTAATAATGATTATAGAACTTATCTGAAACTGTTGTGCAAATTGACATTCAATTACAAACCGATGTCTAGACCTGCCATTCCATTGTTATTATAGCTGTGTGTGTCTATAGGTGTGCTTCTTTGCATTTTCTTGAGTTGCCTTGAAATTATTTACATGTAATTAAAAGACTTTTTGCATGTAATTCATCCTGAGTGAACGTGTTCAACTCACGTTTTTAGATTTTGTTTCTTTGCTTGCTTGGTTTTTTTTTTGCTCTTGTTTTATCTCCATTTTCTTTAGAACATCCTTATAGGTGGGCGCACCTTAATTTATAACTCCATAGTAAAAAAAGTATGTGTTCAGAATAGCCAGTCTTTAAATGCTTGTAATGTTTACATAATCTTTTAACAACACAACGAACACCGTTTGAGATGGCACCAACAGAGATGATGACAAGGAAGAGGTTCATAATAACATGGTGTGCCTTGACCTTAATACCCTGTATATCGAAAAACTGATTGTGGATGAGGTTGTACTGAGGCGCCATCCCTACCTCTATTGATGGGACTGAGGTAGAGCTTGTCTTTAACTTTGAGATTCTGCATGTCAACATATCGGCTGATCTTTCCCGGCACCTTGAAACCTTCCGTCTCACCAAAAAGGCACAAAAGACCCTTACTTTCTGGAAAAACTAAAGATCTTTTTATGTTAAGTAAGTT